>NC_081827.1:212030945-212634354 GCF_030867095.1 Alligator mississippiensis | reverse complement strand
CTCACAGTGAACAAAATGACGTGAAAGATACAAGGCTTTGTTACACAGACATTAGCTTTACCACTCCTGTGGGACCTGGAGAAGTAGCCTGAGGCCTACACCCTCTGGATTCATGTCTCTCATTAATCGAATGTTTGTGTTTGGCTTGCCTACTGTTTTTTTTAATAAAAAATGTTAAGGACAATGTTATTGCTAGAGATGGCTGTTAGAATCCCACATAAAGGCTCAAGGATTGCTCAGCTGTGGTTTCTTTTTAAACAACATTTTGAGCTTATACGTTTTCATTTAAATTCTGTCGAACAGATACAGGTATAACATAAGCCAGCGTTGGGAGGAACTTCAAGGTGCTAATCTGGAGACAGTTTTGATTTAAACAGGACAATATCAGAACATATGGAGTACATTTAATTGTCCTACCTTGCCTGAATAAACATCATCAGTGTACAGACTTCTGTTATTTTTGCATTAGCTTCCCAGGAGGTTCAGATTGTAGCTTCTGTAACTTTATAGTTCTTGAAAGAAGGAAAAACATTTTTCCCAAAAAAAAAGAAGATGCAGGTGTATCATAAACCTTCCTACACTGTTGTGAACACATACATATGGCACATCTAAACTACAACAAATAAAACATTGTTTTTATTCTAAATTGAAATACCCTGGGCATATATGGATGAGAAATGAAGTACATAATATTTCACCAAAAAGTGCTATGCTGTACTGCTGAGGGCTGGGTGGAAAGGTACAAGAGGAGGACATACTTTGAAAATGGGCACGAAGAATTTGATTTGCTTTAGATAACTGTTGTCCACTGTGACCATAGGAAAGTCACTTTGCCTTCTTTGGCCTCACTTTCTCCAACTTAAAAATGAAGGTACTGCTCGTTGCCTTCGTTTTGAAAGTGCTTTGACATTTAGTAAGGAAAAATGCTGGATAAGAGCCAGGAATTATTACTATTGCTCAGATTAGAATTCCCTCTCTCTGCTTATACATGGCCTGTAGCAGGCCTAGACCTGCTGCAGGGAGCCATGTGCCCCAGTGGCTAGCTAGCCCGCTCTCTCCCCTTTTCTAGCTCCTCCAAGGGTAAGCCACTGCCTTCTCTCTCACCTGCTACTTTCTGATGTTATCAATTAAGCAAGTGGATCCCGAGTCCTGGATGACAGGGGGGTTCCGTTGGGCCACTTGGCTTCCCCCTTTCACACAGGGCCTAATTTGCTGTAGCTGCAATGCACCTGCAAGCAACCTCCAACTCCTCTCCCAGTCACTCCTGGTCCTCCAGGGCTAGGGACAGACATTATACATAAACCAGTTTAAGTGATCAGAAACTGGTTTAAACCTGTAACAGAACAGACATTCAGTGCACATAAACCAGTTTAAAAATGGCTGAAACTGGTTTGAGATAAACCTGGTTGAATGTAGTATCAGACTTAACTGATTTGGGTCAAACTGGTATATGTAATGTCTGTCCCAGACCCCTTCCTGGTTTAAGTTAAACCAGAGTGCCCCAGCATCCCAGATGCTTTGCAGCCCTGGCTGGGGCTGTCTGCTCCCTGGCTGGAGCTTTGGCAAGCACAGCAGGATCTACCTGGCTTCCCCTCCATGACACCTCCCACCCCTTCCCTTCTTAAGCAGGGATTCCCCCTTTCCCCTAGCACACACCATAGTAACCAGTATGTGGTATCATAGCTAATGCTGAGAGGTGTCTGTGTGAGGCAGACAGGACAAAGACAGACAGGACAGTTTCTGCTTAGGACTTTTTGGAGCTAATCAAAAGGTCAGCTGGTTCCTCCATTCTTTCCTTGGAAAAAGTTGTTTAAGAAGAGCTTGAACTAATGAGAGAGGCTTTTGTTTTTCTGATGGGCTGATAAATACTCTATTATCAACTCCCTGCTGTGCTGGTCAGGAGCAGTGGGGAGGGGGCAAGAATGGACCCCTCCCTATTCAGAACATTCTGCTGGGGCCACACACCCCTCAGCTCAGCACTGTCAAAGGGAAGAGAGGGCTGCTCTAGCACACCCCGGCTTCTAGCCTGAGCCGCTGTAGGCATATGCCTGCATTTTCTAAGTCCAAATAGGATGTCTGTACAGTTACAAACTGGTTCAGCCTAGCCAGGTTAGTCTAATCTGCAAAGGTTGAATCAATTCAGGCTCAGGCTTTTTGAATGTCTGTCTCTAGCCTGGGTATTCATTTAAAAAAGAAGGGAAAAAAATCTCAACTGAAAGTACTTCCCTTGCTTGGGGATAATGGACACAGACTTTACTTAGGGCTTCACCCCGTGGGCCTGCTGTCTAAACCGCCCGAAGACAAAAGGGAAAACTGAAATAAAACTTACTTCCCTTCTGAGGCTACTTTCAGTATCCATTTGGGTTTTCTCTCCTTCTGGCAGGGACCATCCTACTGTCTCATTGATCAGAGCTTCACTACCCCCTGCCCCCCCCCTCACTCCCCCCAGCCTGAGGACAAGTCTATTTACCCCTGGGCCCTGCTTTTTCCAGCCAGCCTGGCCTAATCACTGGCCTGAGCACAAGGGATGCTCGCTGGTCCCAGCCCTGTCAGCTGCCTTTGTCCAGACCATAAAAACCCTTCTCTTAAAGGGCCTCCACCAGTTCTGCTGCTTCGTAGCCCTCCCATAGTAATGAGGGTTCCATGTTCCAGGGCATATCTATGTAGTCACATACAAAAACCACTATTCTAAAAGGAACAGTATTAAGAGGGTAAAGCCAAGCATTCAGAACTTATGACTGTTTGTACAACCATTTATTTAGCCCCTTCATGAATATGCAAGAAACAATCTCCAGTGTTATGGTCATTTAATATTTTCTTCCACAAGAATCCTACCTCATTCTGTCCATATGATAGGCAGTGTCCACTTAATGAGCAACATTTCAATATCTTGCCTTTTCCTAAGTGTCCTTTTTATTGAATTCAAAACCAGGTACATGGACTTATGTTTAAAAGTCCATAAATTCAGGAAAAGGTTCTGCTTAAATTAAAAAAAAAATTGAAAACAAAAATTAAGGTGTTTATCAATGTCTCCCTAGTCCCTAAACTGTCTTATTTGCTACACACTATTCAAAGCCTGTTTTGAAAACAGAATTAATTTCTTCACAATAGTCAGAATGTATGCAAATCTGACCCTACGGTTTTTGTAAGGCACCCATAATACTAAAAAGTCACACAATTTGTGATCACTTTTGAGAAGTTAAGTACATTACCACATGCAGATAAAGGCAGAATGGGATCTAATGAGAAATCCATACCATCGTGCCTCCTACTATGCTACACATGCATGACAGGTGTAATAGTGGGATCATGAATTAGAACCCATCATACCTTATTGCTGGTGCAGAGGGAGTCCAATAAGTCATAATGTCAGGAAGTAAGCTCCCACAGCTGGGTGTCCCTCAGCTGATGTTATCTCCCTGCCATGAGGCACATTACTCATCCCTGCAGCTGGGAGATTACATCAGCTGCTGTTTACCAGGGGTGCATGGGCCCCCCTGCAGCTGTAAGCCCTGTCAGCTGGGAGTTCCCAGACTTCGAGGTGCACATGGACCCCCTCCCAGCTGGGAGCTCTGATCAGCTGATGGGGCTCACGGACATAGGAGTCCCTGGCCACTTGTTCAATTAATGGTGTGATAGGAAGCAGCTACAAATTTATTACATGTATTTTGTCCAATAACTTTGTAACTTATTCATCTTTATATCATGCCATTAATTGATTGAACCTGTGGCTGGATGATCACTTAAGGCATGATTAACTGGTTAATCATGCCTGAAGTGTAACATGTAGATGGGACCAGAATTACACAGAAACTTTGGGACACAAGCAGAAATAAAATTCAGTCACCCAGGACAGCAGTCAGTAGCTCTGATACTGAGATTATACTTTCCCCCAATCTTCATTTGCTACCTTGCAACTTCCTTTCTATCCATCCTCTTCTCCTCCTTCTCAGTTCCAGTTCCCCTGCCCAAATAGTTCCAGTTTCCTCCCTTCCAGTTACTCATCTAATCTAAAGTAACCTCCAGTCACCCCCCAATTTACAACCCCATTTTCCACCCCATCTCTTCCCACTGACTCCCAGTGCCAACCCGTTTCTTTATCTAATCTTAGTGTCCTCCCAAACTGCTTGTTTTTTAGCATTTTTGCTCAACCTATCCCTGTTCCCCCATACCTGGGCTCCTTATCAGATCAGTCTCCCCTAACCACCTTTGCTCCATCCAACTGGTTGTCAGGCCCCATCTAATTACCCAGATAATTTCAGGCTCCTTTCCCATCTCTTTACCTGATGGGCTTGTCCCCTACAGGCAGAGTCCTGTTCACCACTTCCCTTTCTAGCTTCCAGGCCTCTTCTTGTCTAGATGGTCCTATTCTTTCTTACTTCAGCTTCCAGGATCTGTGTCCCTCTCACCTATAGTCTATATCTCCTACCCCACTTGCATGTCCAGTTTTTGTGCCTTTTGCATTTGAATCAGGCAACTTATTTCTCCCTGGGCTCAGCCAAGTCTTTGTGAAAGACTCTCAATGAGGGCATAAGAAGGACAGGCGTACTTCTCTCAGTTCAGTAACCCAAGTACAATAGCCCAGAACTTCAGCTGCAGTAAAAGTGATGCTCAGCAAGCATGCAGTCTTCAGGGAAGCTTTACTGCAAAGCTCTTGCAAATTTCTATTGAGCATCTGTAAACTGATTTTTGGACAGCATTGTAACTTGTATTTGGTGCATTTTCATAGGGATGGGAAAAGGCATCTCCCTAACACAAAGGTCTTCCTCCTACTCCACAAAGCATAGGAGAGGGGGTTACAGCTTTTCAAAGAAAATGTTGCCTTTTTTTAACACAGGCAAAACTATGTATTTTTCCTTAAGCTTTGTCCTTGGAAAAAGCTAAGCAGCTAAACCAACTTGCTTAAAAAAAAAGAGGGGGTGGAAAATCAGTTTAAGGTAGACACCTGGCAGATAATTTCAACCTAAAGCTTATAGCTTGGCAAAGCTATAAGTAACTCAAACATGGTTTGGCAAACGTAATAAGCAGTGCTATCTGCCCCACCTATATTATCCATTGACATATCCATCTCTCCAGAAAAGATCTCTATGTCATAGTTCCCTCAGTTATTCTGGAGCTCTTCAGTGTGGATGTACCCAAAGGTTTTTAGATTTATTTGTTCCATAACAGAAAGCAACAATTCTAACAAACCAGCCTGCTGTATATGATCAGTCCAAAAGTTAGCAAAATGCATATCAAATAACTAGGAAGAAGATAGGGATGCTAAAAAAGAGACTCAACGGGGACCCTGATTTTTCTCTGTTTAAAAATCGCAAATTCTCTGATTAAAACCCCCCCAAATCTATGTTTATCCATGATTAAAATGAAAAACTGGTATATATATGTGTGTGGCAGGGCACTGCTGGTGCCTGCCACTTTAAAGGCCATGTCAAGCAGCCAGTAGGTGCTTGATTGCAGTGGCCATTTTATAACCATGGCTGCCTATATAAACAGAGCAGTTTGCTGCTGGCAGGCAGGCTGAAACATTGCCTGGCTAAACTGCTGAATGAAACATCCGCAGGTAGGAGTAGGATGCTCTTGGTCCTGGGCATGACCTAAAACTGCACCCTGCTGGGACGGAGTGGTCTGGTGAGACTCCCAGTGGTGTGGGAGCCCCCAGAAAATACCAGGCCAGTTACCACCCTGGTGAGGTGGCTCGGGGCACCCTAATAACCCCAGCTCTCACATCTCTGGTGGGTTCCAATGGTTCGAGGGAAGCCCAGGATCATGGGAGTCCTGAGGCAAGGCCCAGGTCAGTGGAGGGACCTGGAGCAGTGCCCAGGCTCTTCATGAGTCCTGTGGCTACAAGGACCCTGGGAGGGGCCAGGCATGGCTATGGCCACCTAAGCCTCACAGGGTGTAATACCCTAGGGCAGAGGGCCAGGCAGGGCTCTGGCCACCTAAGCCAGATGGGGTGGCAGATCTCAGTGAGCCCCAGTGAAGGAGCAGTGTGAGGAGCCCAAGTGAGGGGGCAGTGTGGGGGTATAAGACCCTAGGGCCAGGCAGGGCTGCAGCCACCTGAGCCCCAAGGGGTGGAAGACCCCAGTCTGGAGCCCCAGTGAGGGGGCTGAGGGCTTGGAGCCCAGTATGTGTTTGTTTGTCTGTGTGTATGTTTTATAAAAGGCCCAGTGCAAACCACTGGCTGATGCCATCTGTGAGGCTTGGGCTGTGGTGTCGGGGAGGAATGGAGCTGCAGATAGCGTCCCCTGGCATCGGAGCAAGAATGGGCAGCCTTCTGCCTAATTAGAACAAATTAAACAAGGCATGGCAGGCGAGTGAGGCAGACAGTTGGCCCAGAGACAGATGGGCAGGCCAATGGTGGACTAGTCCTGAGAAAGCCCCCTGTCACAATAGGTATCAGTTTATCATGGAAAATCAGAGCTCCCCCTGCCCTCTTCACTCACCAGGACATGGGTCCAGCTGCAGCTGTCTCTGATATGCTGATGCCCTCAAGCCCTCAAGCCCTGCCAGAGAGGGCCACTATCTGCCAGGTCTATTGGGTCAGGGAACCAGATCTACAGCCCTCTGCTCCTTGTAGCAGTGCTCAAGCCACCACCTGAGGGAAGAGGTGGCTGCTGCAGCAGAGCAGAGCCTGGCTCTCTATCCCTCACAGCTGGCACAAATGGAGCAGAGCTTATCGGGGGGGAGGTGGATGCAGACTGAAGGCTGTGGGCTCGGGCTCCCTGCCCTGCTGCCCTTCCCCCCAGGGCCTCCAGGGCCCAGTGGGCAGGACCCAGCAGAGCAGAGCAGGGCCAGGCAGGGAAGCTTGTTGCCAATGCTAGGAGCTGTGTATCACCATGATAAGGTGCCCCTACCTGCCTGCAGCAAGGGACACAACCCCACGCTGCCCACCCCGCTACTGCTGGGCAGGCAGGGGGTGCCTTGCCATGGCAGCATAGGGTTCGCAGTGGCGACACAAAGCTTCTCCGCCTTGCTGTGTCCTGCTGCACTGGGTTTTGCCTGCTCGGCTGAGGTGGCCCTGGGGGAGGGCAGTAGGGCAGGGAGCCCCAAGCCTGCAGCAGGAAGCCTGCCACCACCCCTACTTTGCACACAAATCTGGGGGGCATGTGCCCCCCATGCTCCCCCTGGAGTGCATGCAGCAGTGGGGAACCACCCCCAAGACAAGCCACCGGCAGCTCTGTCCTGCTCCCCTGCGGCCATGCATTCTGGCCCTGGACCCCAGGCCCCACACATCAACCTGGCTGAGCAGCAGCCCCAGCCCCAGCCCTGCCCAACTCCCTTCCTCCCTATGGGGGCTACAATTGCTGCTCCCCTCCACCTTGCCACCACTGTCAGACTTACCTGAAGGGAGCTGCTCTCCAGGCTGCCTGGTGGCCGTGTCTATGCGCACACACGTACAAGGCACTCCCTGTTAATCACTCTTCTCTCACACCCCCAAGGCCCTTGCAAGCTGGAACTCTGCCAGCCTGCAAAGGGAAACCCACTTTTTCCTGCATTTTTCTTCTTTAAAGGAGAAAATGTGGGTTTTTCTCCTTAAAATGAGAGAATCTGAGTTTTACTGCATTTTTCCATGGCAAACTTAAAACCCAGGTCCCTGCCATCATCATCAACACTTTGTCATGTTTTTAAATAATTTACCTGCATAATGAGTCCATCCAGTACTTCCTATCCTGGGAAACCAGGCATATTGTGAAGGTGCTGTAAAGAAGAACCACATAAAATAGGACTGTCAAATTCTTCTGGTCCACAGATCAGGCCCATGGACTCCCCTAATCCCACCCCCATGCTGGATCCAGTACATGCAGTGTGCCTCCCTCTCCACTACCACATGCAGCATCTGCCCTGGTCAGTCCAGGACCCATGCTTCCGTGCTGCACGTTGTGCCCCCTCCCTTGGCTGGTCCAGGACTGGAGGAAGGGTGGGGGGAGGAGCTGCTATGTGATTCCCAGAGCAGGCACCATATCCAGTAGAGGTTCTGGAGCAGGCACCACCTGCGGTGAATGTCCTAGACTCTGTGCACAGGGTCAGTCCAGCAGTATGTGGGCCAGCTCATACCCAAGAGCAGCACTGGAGGCTGGACAACAGGGCTCTGTGGGCCAGATACAGGCCACAAGCTGTATCTTTGACATATCTATAATAAAGGAAGTATTTTTATACTATCATGGATGTCATTCACATACCAATGAATTTAAGGTTAGAACATGTGGGTAATACCTCAATATTATCTGAGAAGCTGAAAAAAACATTACATTCATGTAGCAGGAATAAACTATATATTCAAGCTGAGAAAGAAAACTTTGCTTTAATCTTACAAATATCCTGTACAGCAATTTTTGCTTCCAAGGTCTGTGCAGATTGGTCCTATGAGATGGTGTTGAACTATGGAGGATGTCAGTATGTGAATATGGCTCGCTCAACTTAACAGCAGCACCGGACAAAGTACACACCATGGTTCAAAAGACAGGAGGAAAGATGCGAACCACGAAACCACTTTTGGCATTTAATTAAAATTATAGGTGTACCCAGGCAGTACTCCAAAAGGTACCCTTCTCCAATTGAAGGGATTAAAGCAGGTGCACAAGCGTTGTGGGAGGTGTATGGACTCTCCTTCCCCTACAGAACAGAGCCAGACCACCAATGGGGACTTAACCATATACCTTTTAATGAGGGAACAATACTGGGAACATAACAGGCATAAATCAGGGGGTATACTGGACACCACAATGCCCCAAGGGGGTAGGATTCAACAAAGGTTAGACACTTACAATCATTGACAAAAGACAGGGTTAACAAAATATAAAACACAAACAGCAGAGCAAACAATACTGGTTGGTGAAATATGAAAAGGCACAAAATACAAAATGTCAAAGGACAAAGAAATATAGGGCCTAGGTACCTGGAAGGGGAGAAAGGGGGAAAACATAGTGGCCCCTTTCCACTGCAAGAGGAATTTCTCCTTGTTAGCTCATTCACCCCAAGTCACCACAGCTGGGACTTTAACTTGGATCTCCCATGTGGTAGGCAGAAACACTGCCACACAGCCACCAGTGTAGGAACTGCTTCAAGCTGCTAGGGGTCTTGACCTTCCTGGAGCCCCGGCCTCATGAAGAGCTGCCTGGTCTCTGATTGGAGGAGCTGGAAGCAGGGCTGGGAACCCCTCAGGTCGCTGCTCAGATCCTTGCTGGAGCGGGGGAGCCTCTCCTGCTGGTCACAGCCTCTCGTAGGAGATCCTGGAGCCCAGCAGGAAGCCTCTCCTGCCGGCCACACACTGTACTGCTGAGGGTCCAACTGCTGCCTGCAGGTCCTGCTCCTTCAGGCTCTTCTGGGGCAACTGCTTCTGCCCCACTGGCTCAGCTCTTGCCAGCTCTTTGAAGCTCCTTCCTCGTAGTCCCTCACTGGTCTCTTCCCTGAGTCAGCCATGCTGCCCCTTTTATCCCCCTCCAGGTGACCCAAGGGGCCAATCAGGGGACATGAGGGGTGAGTCTCTGGGGCCTGATTGGTGAGGAAAGGGAATCCCAAGTCCTCCAATCATCTTTTGCACTTTCAAAACCCCTGGGCTAGGTCACTGCCAGCCAACCCGTCACATAGGGTAACTTAAAACAATTTATCAACAATCTGAAAACTCTAGAGCAGTGATTCTTAACCAGGGTGTTGTGCCACAATACTAGGTGTGCAAAGATTCATAAGATCAATTCTGAGATTTCAAATAGGAGTCCATAGTGTCAAAATCATTCTGACCTCTTTTGGGCTTTCTGAGTTCCTTGTGGCAGAAGAATTGCCCTGTTACTTTTCTGTAGTCAAGAAATGAATGAAGACTAACAGCTGGCATTTTTCAAGGGGTGCCTTGACTTTCCTGGGAGCAGGGGGGGAAGTGACTTGAGTCTAAAAAAGTTGAAAACCACTTCTCTAGGGTCTGCAGATTAGTTGAGGAATATTCAAAAGACAGAGCACCCAAGCTTTTGCTTTCATGACAGTTTTCACATACAAAAGTAGGAAGTGATCTTTGATGTCATGGGGTCTGCTTGGTTTCCTGAGATGCAGAAGGTCTTCTGGTCTGGTTTTATAATATGCACAATCATGGTGCCATTCATAGGAACTGAGCCTTTAATAGCATCTGTTAAGAAACTGGGCAATTTTGTGGACTAATCGCTTAAGAATTAGAATTTTAGTAACCAAGGTTGTCATTTTCTTAACAGAAGTAGCCTTTTGTTCTGAACTTACCTGGAAATCTTGGTAGACCTGTATGGTATGTTCCCTCCACTTACCATAGATCTAATAAGGTATGTGGGAGCTAAGCAAAAAAGTAAATACCACTGCCAGAAACCAATGCTTGATTCCAGCGTGTTTGTATTTTCACTCTTAAAGTTTTGCTCAGTCAAAATTACTTTACCAAACCACACCTGCTATCATCTGCTCTGAGTGCTAACACTGAGCTCAAGACCTAAAGATGTGTTGACACAAAAAGGCTGTGTCTCCCAAAGAAGAATAAGAGGCACATACATGCCTCATTAATGAATAAGCTTACATTTCAGAAGAGCAGCAGCATTTTTCTATTTTGCATCCTTAGCCTACACTAAGCAGATCTGTACATTATAGCCTCACTTTCAGTTTCTCTGTACATTCATTATTAGCCTTATTTCATGTTCTATTTTCCACTATAATTCTCCATGGTTTTTTCTTTCCTCCTGTTCCAACAACTACTTCCAATCTTCCTTTGGCAATACTGGTAATATATGTTCTCCATGCCAGCCCGAGAGTGCTTTGTCATCATGAGCTTGATTACCATTTGATAAATTTCACAAAGCCAAGATATATAAAGTGTCATCCAGTTTAAACACTTTAACGTTCTCATTGGGCGAAAAAATATGCATCTTCTATTCCACCTATTGTCGGTTATACAACATTTCAAACTTCTCTTATAATTCTATTTCCATTGAATTGAGAACAGTCCTTGTTTAGTAGCCTATCCGACTGTACTGAAACAGGCACCATTTCGTGCTCTAACTTGAATGCAGGGAGGAGAAATGGCCAATAAGTAAAGCTAACGCTGCTCAAGACTGTAAAGAAAATTCTGTCACTCGCTCCTAAAAGGCAAGTTTAAGTTTCTTCAAGTTTAAGTTTCTTCTTATTAAAACTAAAAAGTTAAAAAGTATAAATCCTGCCAGAACCACCACCTTGTTGTTAAGGTTTGATGTCAATAGGATCATATCAATCTGGGCCTATGTTACCCACGCTGAATAAACTGTAACATCACCCTTACGACTGCCACCTAGAAACTTCCATAGCTGAAATACTTCCTGTGTCAGGTTTTAACTCAAGACCCATTTTAACAATGTAGCTCAGCAAGTTAAAATATCAGCAGATATATTTATATTCACTACTTCTTAATCCAGGGTAATTCTACAATTGCCTAAAATCTGCAGCCAAATTTAGGGTTTGTGGGGAGGGACAGGGAAGGAAGAACATTCAAGATTAAAGGAACTGCAGCACAGCCCACTTCTGCTGTGAATTCAGTAGGGCCCTATCCATACAAATTAAGGACAGTTCAATTTGGTTCTCTTTTTATACATGATCTTCAAGTCACAAACTAAGGTATTTTAAATATATGTTAATTATGCTCTATCTTTCCAATTTATGATCCTGCAGTTACATTTAGACATCTTTATTTTATTCTATATTCCAAAATAAAGAAATAAAACATTTAATATTTCTTGTTTTGAGACTAAATATTAATAACATTAACATAATTAATAACTGTTCCTGCTTTGAGCAGAGGGTTGGACTAGATGACCTCCTGAGGTCCCTTCCAACCCTAATTTTCTACGATTCTATGACCATCATACAGTCATTGCCTCCATGTGGGTCCATAACTGGGGGCTTCTGGTAACTGCTAGCACCTGCCCCCATCACCACTCAGCTATCATCACAGGACTCACTGTTGAAGTAAGATGTCCTGTCTTCTTGTAAAGTGGGAATGCTATTGCACATCAACAACCACACCATTCTTTGGGAAGGAAACTTGAATCCAATGGCAAGAAAAACCTAGATGACTAGAGGTTTCTATTCCATGCAGCTTTCATCTGCTTTTTCAGCCATGGTGATATATTCTTTCTTCATATGCCTGCGCCTCTGTGGAAGACTTTTATTTTTGGATTGCTATCATTCTGGAAATCTCGCTCTTGACCTTGCCACCATGGATTACCCTATCAGGAGTACAAAACTCCAGACAGCCTCACTCTTGAGGTTCTTGGTAGTGTAGAAGCCTCTCCGCTATGTCAAGGGTGCAATCCTTGGGAGGACATGCACACAGACATGCACACACTGATTTGAGTGGGCTGGACTCAGATAAAAAAAGGAAAATTAGTTAAAGTTGATACCAATCCCACCAGCCTGACAAAGGAAAGAAAACATGCTTCTTAGCAATACTTACTCCTGTCTTTGAATATGCCACTCAGTACTAGCAGTTATGCATGCAGACACCTACACGATTCACAAGGTAAATACAGTGGCTTTAAATAGAAATCCAGAGTATCAAAAGTGTTCTGACCCACTGTGGTCTTACTGGGCATCTATCCACATGCTCTGGTATGGAGGGGGCGCACTTTAATTAGAGGGGCTCTGAGAGCCGCTCTAATTAAGTTTCTGCAGCATCATGTGTATTCAGTGTCTGGCACAAAAAATTGTGGTGGGGGTGCTTTAAAGCTCAGTTGATGAGCTTTACTTAAAGCATTCATGTAGCCATTTTGAAATACGGGGACAGCGAATACACATTAGCATGCATTGGAGCAGCGATCCATCACGTGTAGAGATGCCCTCTGAGTTCTTTGCGACAAAATAATTGCTTTATTATTTTTCTGTAGTCAAAAAATGGGTGAAAGATAGAACTGGCATTTTCTGAAGGGTACCTTGTGTCTCACAAGGTTGAGAACCACTGGAATAAGTATATCTTTGAAATGGTAAAATACACTGATCTGAATCCAGCAGTCTAAATACTTATACCATGTCAGCATTCTTTAAATACATGCAGACTATTTAGATTAACCTGACAATGTTCCCTATTTATGAGGTAATAAATCATATCATGAGCTAAATAAGCCTATTAGATAATAATATAGGAAAATAACTTTGAGGCCAAAAGTCAGTGACTTCATAAGAATGATACAACTATTATTAACAGGAAACACCTTCAATGCAATGACTGTGATGAAACTTGCCTCTTATTCTCTCACTCCAGACTTCTGGTTGATCCCAATATGCTCCTTGAAAATAAAATCCAACGCAAAAACTGGTTATTATCTTTGGAATTCATATTTTTATCTATCTAAAACAAACAAGCTGAAGTGAGCATGGGCTCACAAAAGCTTATGCTATAAATCTCTGATTTAGATAATCTATAAAGTGCAACTTAACCCTGCCTTCAACCTCTAGTTCTACATCCTTCCCAAAACTAACTTCTTTTCACTCAACCTCCACCCCCTGATGCTACATGGCTACTGGACACAGCTCCCTCACTTAAAGACATTCCTTTTTAAGTTAATTATATTTAACATTAGAGGTTGAGTGTGGTAACTTGATGGGGAGAGGATAAGAAACTGAAATTAGTATATTTGTTGTGAGAATATTGCTGGAAAGCAGAGTTCAGAGAAACATTAGCTAATTAGAGTAAATGAGTTGAAAGAGAAGGATTTGACTACTACCCCTCACAGGACATAGTGCATGCTGCTACAGGAAAAAAACCCAGTCTTTATACCAAGCCGGAAAAGTACAGAGCCAGTTGTCAAATGAACCCACCTTCTGATGGAGGTAGATGAACCTGAATATTCTTCATAAACCAAGAGACAGGAGGACATAGTCATGAGATGAAGAGTGGCTGTAGTGCAGGAGATGTGATTCTTCCGAAGAGAGATAACTGGGCTTGTGCTGACTGTAATGTCATTCCTGTGTTCTAACCATCCAAAACAATTCCATTCCCATGTAGTGCACTCTTTACAAATTGTGAGCTACAGCAGGAGCTTAATTGGTTACATATTTATATAGTGTCTGATTATTCATTTTCAAAAGAGATCAAACAGTGAAACGTCATTGAGATATGAACAAGTTAGTGTATATCCCTTTTATTATGTACAAAAAAAACCATAGGGTACACATCATATTTATCCAGATTACTTTTGAACAAGTTCACTTAATAAAATATATTAAAACAAATCTTTCAATAGAACTTTTATCCTGCTTTTTCAGAAGTTAACAGAACTTATAGGAAATGCACACTTTCAGCCTTGCATTGATCTCTGTATGTTTAGCCATGAGGAGTCCTATTGGCATCTTCAGGTCTATTCTGAGGTAGCTGCAATGGTTTTTTAGAACTTGCTTTGTATCCAAACTCACTGCATTTTCACCTTTTTCTTCCTGTTGATTTGTAATCATTGATCAACTAGATTCTGCACTTCAGCTAGTCCAGCTAGGGTGAACATATTGTGTACCTCACCTGTTTCTCCAAAATGAAGAATTACTCCAGTTACAGCATGCTAAACTGATATAGATATTGCTGTCTACCAACTGAATAGCATATAGCTTGTTACAGAAAGAACAAAGCTCTGTCTGCTAGCCCAGCATAGGTACTGCCCCCAAGAAAGCTTTTGCCAAAAGAGCATATTGTCGTAACACCTAATTAATTATAGTATAGAATCTCATGCCTGTGGTCCAAAGTACATCAGCCAAAGTAAAGTTCTATGTAAAACCAGCTTTATTTATGATTCTCTGCAGGTGTTACTTTTGCCAATGGTAATCTCTCTTCTCAGCTTCAGATTAATGATGCTGGGAGTGTCAAAAACCCAGAGGGTGCCTGGCACATTAGGGATCTGCTCTATGGCCTGTAACTCTCCTCACCTTCCCAGTCTTGTATTACAAAGATATTGGGCAAGACTCTGAACTGCAGACACTGCAGGTCAGGAGGTCAGAAGTGGCACAAAGTCCAGCAGATCCTGGTCTTCTGTGTGCAGAGTCAGGTTCCTGTTCCAGATTACAGTGTCAGTCAACAACCCTCCCTAAGGAGAAGGAGTGTGCAAAAGCCATAGAATCATAGAAAGTTAGGGTTGGAAGGGACCTCAGGAGGTCATCCAGTTCAACCCCCGTCTCAAAGCAGGACCATCCCAACCAGATCATCCCAGCCAAAGCTTGGTCTAGCTGGATTTTGAAAACCTCAAAGGATGGAGCTTCCACCACCTCTCTGGATAACTGGTTCTAGTGTTTTACAACCTTCCTAGTGAGCAAATTCTTCCTAATATCTAACCTAAACTTCCCTTGCTGCAACTTGAGACCATTGCTCCTTGTTCTGTCATCTCCCACCACTGAGAACAGTTTAGCTCTATCCTCTTTCTAACCCTGCTTCGGGTAGTTGAAGGCTGATATCAAGTCCCCTCTCCATCGCCTTTTCTCTAGACTAAATAAGCCCAGGTCCCTCAGTCTTTCCTCATAAGTCATGTCCTCTAGCCCCCTCACTATTTTTGTCACCCTCCACTGGACTCTCTCCAATTTGTCCACATCCTTTCTGTAGCTGGGGGCCCAAAACTGAACACAGTACTCCAGAAGTGGCCCCACCAGTGCTAAATAGAGGGGAATAATCACTTCCCTTGACCCACAGGCAACAACCCTACCAATGCAGCCCAGTATGCCATTAGCCTTCTTGGCAACAAGGGCACACTGCTGACTCATATTAAGCTTATTGCCCACTGTAACCCCCAGGTCTTTTTCTACAGAGCTGCTGCCCAGGCAGTCAGCCCCCAGCCTGTACTGGTGCATGGGATTGTTCCATCCCAAGTGCAGGACTTTGCACTTGTCCTTGTTGACCCTCATGAGATTTCTTTTGGCCCAATTCTCCAATTTGTCTAGGTCACTCTGAATCCGTACCCTACCCTCCAGTGCATCGACTACTTCCCCCAGCTTGGTGACATCGGCAAACTTGCTGAGGGTGCACTATGCCATCTTCCAGGCTGTTAATGAAGACATTGAACAAGGCCAACCCCTGGGGCACTCCACTCGATACCAGCTGCCAACTAGACACTGAGCCATTTATTAGTACTCCCTGAGCCCAATGCTCCAGCCAGTTTTCTAACCATTTTACAGTCCATTCATATAGCCCATACTTCCTTAGCTTCCCTGCAAGAATGTTGTGGGAGACTGTATCAAAAGCATTGCTAAAACCAAGGTACACCACATCCACAGAGTTATTTTTCTCATCATAGAAAGCAATCAGGCTGGTCAGGCATGACTTGCCCCTGGTGAATCCATTCTGACTGTTCCTAAGCACAATTTTTTCCTCCAAGTGCATCTGCAATTAGGAATTTAGCAGAACAGAGGTGACACTTCTAGAGCCAGATGCAGCAGCTCTGTAATCAAAAGCCAACTTCAGTGCAAAACATAGCATTGGTACCTGCACTGCAGCCCATCATCTGGCTCAGTGCTTAAACCAGAAACAAAAATAGCTATTTCAAGCATAACCTTGACAGAGGAAAACATCTTAAAGACTGGGGCTTATTGTGAATCCTACAGAGGTATTGAAACAAGGACAATTCCAGTAACAACTGCAGGTCTTTTTCTAGCTACAGATTCCCAGACCCAAGAACACCTATGGAAGCGGGGAACCCCACATTGTTGTTTCACTCGGCCCTGTTCCATGGGTACCCTTAAGAGGGAGGTGCTGGTCATCAATCAGCTTGTCCTGTCTATGCTCTTGAAACAGCTCAACACCGTGCCTGTACTATTGAGCATTCTGGTCATTCTTCAAAGATGGGTGCTGGGGTTCCTTTCGCCAGGACTGCATTGGATCTCTGCAGGCATCCTGTGACACCCTTTGTGAGAAGTAGGGGCAGGGCCTGGTGTGCATCTCCAGCCAAGCGCACACCTTTTGTCTCTAGACTCTAGAGACTCCTTTGCAGTGCCAGCTGTTAGGCAGCATGGTGCTCAATAGGGCATGCCTTCCTATGTTGCCTCCAAGGGTTCTGATATTAATGGCAGCTCTTCTACCTAAGGTCTCCCCATACAAGACCTCAGCAAGCTGCCAGACATCTACCATGACTTCCTCAGGACCTGGAGGCGAGTCTCCTCATCCATATCCACAGATACAGGCATCTAGGGTACAAACCTCCTTACCGAACTCCTGCTGAAAAACCAGCATCTGGTGGTACCAGTGATGGAGGTGTCCTGGGTGTGCTGGTGATGGTCCTGGCTAACATCACATATTAGAACCTCCTGGGCTTTGTCAGGCAGGGATGAGTCAGTGTAGAGTTGTTCACACTGCACATGACCTGCCACTTACTCTAGGATGCCAAGACTACCCAGCTGTCAACATTCCTTGCCTATAATGAACAAGTCCTGTGGAAGGGTAGTTTCTGTCCACCCATACCCCCCCAGTCCTTCAGAGCTTGTTGTGGGGTCTCTGCCTTGACAGACCTCCCAACACTCCCAACTGCACCACCTCAGTAGGCTGGGGGACATCAAACCAATGCATTTCTGGACAGTCCATTGGTGTCAGCTCTACATGCTTAAGCTCCCTACCATTCACCATCCTGCCCTTGCATCTCACCCAGACACCAAATGTCAGGACACCTTCGCTGAGGGCAAGGGTCCCCAGAGGATCAACTTGTATTTCTTCTCAATCCTATGAGCCATGGGAATCTAGGCTGGCTGCTCCTACACAGAGTCATCAGCATGGGCATGTACCTGGTGCACTTTAGAGTCCCCTAACACTTGACCTTTCTGTAGTTAAAAGGAGACCATTGTGCATGCCTAGCTTGACTGTGCCAGGTTGCACAGCCCCTCTAAAGCCTCAAGAGCCTGTTATTGAGGATTTGGCCACACTTTTCCCTACACCTTTTATTTTATGCACATCTACACACTCCTTAGATAAGTTCAAAGGACAGTGGGTACTAGTCAGCATTTTCTGATTGGTATCCTCTCAAATCATTTTCTGATCAGTAAACACCTCCTTCATTATTAGTTTTCATCCTCTGTCCCAAGAATTTAGTTTTATACAGTTAGCTGCTTCCCCCTAATCCTTGAGGGGTTTTCAGCAGGACCTAGGACTGTACTTGTATAACAAAAAGACCTGTTCTACAAATAGACCCCAAAGGCACAATCAGTCCCTAAAGGCCATTTAGTTAAGAAAATATTTTTAGAGACCTGATTTTGATCTCATGCCTTTGTTAACAGTATGCATGGCAGTTAGTCTTGTGCAAAATTGAAGTACAGTCAAAATTGGGCCCAAAGTCAGTCAAAACCGCTATAACAACTTTAGACATATTTCTTGCTTAAACAAAAATCAATCCATGTTTCGTAAATCTAAAAAATAAAAATAAAAATGGACTAGATACTTTTATGGGTTCTACAAGATCAGTTTATGCTCTTTCTGCTGACTCTATGAGAGCTGAATAGCTATAGAGCAATGATGCTGGTTCAGAGACAATATTTATGCAGAGCAAATAAACACTATGGCTGTTAAATAAAAATAGCCAGACTATATCTTCAGCTTCAGCAGAACAAAGCTGGGGAAGTAAAGTGAAATCTTCCTTCTGTAAGGTTCTTTAAAAACATACATTTCAAGTTTGTGAAAAAAGGGAAAATCAAAGAAGGGGGTCTATGAGAATTACAAGTATTTTCAGTAAGAACTTTAGCAACCCTAACAATCTCAAGAGACACTTAGTACTCTCCTATAAAACCAAAATTCATTTTTGTTGCTTTTGCATCATACCTTTGGTAAATAAATAAGCTCTGGTACCATCTCCTTGGACATTAAAATTCTCTGACCAACAGTGGCCTAAGAGACAAAAAAAAATGTAAAAAGAAGGACTGTGGTTTAAGAGATATAAACAAGCTGAAAAACAAATGCTGAACTAAAAGAAATCTCTAGACAATACCGTTTTTAAAGAAAGCTGTGTTGTATCATATCTTCCATAGTCTTGAAATAACAACATCCCTCCAGGTTTCAGTAATTTAGTCAGTCTATTTACAACTCCTTGCAATCTTCAAAAACAAATATGATACTGGTGAAATTCCAAAGATACCTGCTTTATTTAGCTGCTTGGTCCAAGATGTAGGTTTCTGAGGCCTCAGTGTAAAGACTCTCCTAAACATGCTAGATGCTAACAGCCTCAGTACAAAAAACAAGAGAGATTCACAAATGAGGGTGCAAAGGGACACAAATTTAAACATGATGGAGAGAGGAATCAAGTTCTTTCCTCCTCTTAAACAAAAGTTAAAGGATGGATTAATGTAGGGTTCTTGAGATCTGGACCTCTATGGTTAGAGGAAGGCTGGAGTAAGTTAGAGGCAAAGCAGCAGGCAGAAATGTGATATACAGTGAAATAAACAACCGTCTACCTGACTGGATGGAGTGGATCAGGCCATCTTTCTAGGTAGGAAGATAAAAGACTAAAGCGGTAAAGGAAGAGGAAGGCAGATGGGAATCCATCGAATCTCTGTATCTAGATATCGAGCTAATCTCTCTATCTAGGTGTTCAGACAAGGCATATAATTGTACTATGTGTGTGTCTATCCTCTGGGAATAGAAGGGAGACTAAACTGCACTTGTGAAGGGGAATCCAGTAGAAGAAACCAATCTGGACATATTGGTGGGGGGTGGGGGGAACTCAGTGTCACCCTAAAACAACTGTGGTATAATAAAGCCTTCTTGAACACAAGGGGTGAGTACAGAAGGCATCTGAAGCACAATCCCTCTTGGGGCTCCTTCTACAGTGTTGCAACTCATGCACTGATGCTTGCCTGGGGCTATACCTAATGGCACAACCTATCCCCTGAATAGCAACACTGAAGAATTCCAACTTACTCCCACTAATCTTGAAGGTGCTGACTATTTCTGACTTTTAGGAGGTATCTCAGAAGAAAAAGAAAATTATGAGCCAAGAGGAAGCATGTAAAAAAGAGAATTTGTTCTTTTATTTTTAACTTAAGCATGGGATTTCCTTAGAAATCAAATATTTAAAAGACCTGTTTGAACACACACAGCCGGTCCCAGTATTTCTGCCCTAGCAATAATGGTAGTCAGAATAGACAAAAATAGTAGTCAGAAAAGAGAGTTAGGCACAAAAATAAAGACTCTGCATAGGCGAATATGTCTTTTGGGCATTTACAAGGAAAACTGGACAAAACTTACACATATATGTACAAAATGGAAATGTTCTGAAAAATATGACCCAGTAATTGCACATTCAATACAGGGCACAAAGAAGTTTGACACCTTCCAAATTATCACTTGGTTTTGAGACCAACTTCAACAGAAGGGGCTGCTAGCAGAATGTTGTTTCTCAAAATCCAAGATGAGCAACTGAAAAAAGGAGAACACAGAGGCCTAACAGCAAAATATTACCTGATGGTTTCTAAGGTAGTAAATACAATAAACACCTGAGGAATTGACCTTTGCAGATATCCAGATTCATTTATTTGAGCCTCTTAACTATCATTCTCTGTGTTTTCTTTGTCATCTCTCAGATTTCATACTTCTAGACAGTTTCTATTAAGAGCTCTTAAAAGCAAGGGTCTAGATTACAGTTTTCTTTATGCTATCACTTGACTTCTACATGATGCCTATAATGAATCTGGTATCTTTTAGTACACGTATGTCAAACCCGTCTGGCTCATAGTGCTGCTTATGGGCTTGATCCAGACCCACCTCTGGTAGCAGGGCAATTGGCAGTGGCATTAACTGCTGTGTCATCTCAGGGAGTGGCAGGGATTAACTCAGCTATTTCTCTCCTCACTGCTGTTGAAAAGCTTCCCCAACAGGGCTCTGTACCCTAGAGTTCAGCAGCAGGCTCTCCCCCTGCTCACCCTACCCCAAAATTCCTGGCCCTTCCAGGAGCCCCACAGATCAAATGACATGGCTCTGCAGGCTGGATTCTTCCTGAAATTCATATACTTAACACCCCTGATTTTAATACATAAACCTTTGGAGACTGCATTACACTACAAAGATTACTACACAAAGAGATGTCTTCTGGCTCCTAAACTTCAGGGGGGAAAACCCCTTATACTCAAAGGGTTAATGTGAGGCAGTCCCCAGGAATTCTGACTGAACATTCAGTTATTCTTTCTAGTGGCAAAAAGGTGCAATAAAATATATTTGATCTAAAACCTTGCTCACTGCACTCATGTAGATGTGAATCCTCTGTTTGAATTGTGTTTGGAATATGCACCCAGGCTTTGCAAAGCACTCTTCTGCACATAACTTGTGCTCATCTTTGAACAAACAGGAAGGAGAGATATCCTATATAGGAAGATCTTTTTCAGCAAAAAACGAATCATTAATAACTCAACCACTCAGGCAAGGAAATAGTTCTCAAATGTAAAAAAAAAAAAAAAAAAAAGAGGTGAATACTGTTCTATTGTTTGCTGAGTACATGGAAGTCCATTTGCAATGCAGTTCATAAAGCAAAAATCCTACCATTATAGGTACAATATGCATTTCCTTTTGTACAATCTGCATAAATGAGGAATTGAATTGCAGTATTGAACTGGTGAGTATGAATTACATATACCCTTTGGTATTTTCCCCATAGAAGATATTTTCAAAATTAGTCAGATTTAGAAACAAAAAAGGTGGTTCATTAGATACTGAACTTGGCTTTAATAGCAAAGCTGAGAACTTTCAACATAATATTGTGCACGAAAAGTAGATTACATGTGCTTAATCCAAACAAGCCACATACTCTTAAATTAATTTATTTTTAAGAGGCCAGCACATATGCACTTGTGTGTAACTAAATCAGCACCCCAGACCTTTATCAACATGTTGTAAGATGCTAAATCAAGGATGTTTGTTTTATGATCACTAAGAGTAATTTCCCTCTGGGAGACTAGCAGTCTGTTCCTGAATTTGTAATTTTCTTGAAGCACTGTCACTTTTAATAGGTATGTGTCTTACTAGAATACACTCATTTCATTTTGATGGTGACAGGAGCCTCACTAATGAAGTAGTTTGACCAGCTTCTCTCACACATCTGAAAAGGGGAAATGGCATTTAAAATGCCCTGTATTATGCAAAATATAGCATGCTAAATAATAAATTCAAGATTCATCATCTTGCTTTGATATTCTTGAAAACCACTAGTGATAAAAGAGCTTTAACCCATTTGCTTTGCCCTTTAGTCTTCATTTACCTGTCAGGATGAATAGCAGAGAGCACAAAGACAAGAAGAATGACATCCAAGATCTCATCTGGAAAAGGGTAGGGTAAAGCATCATCACACACATCATGAACAAAGGCAGAACACCAGGCTGGATTGTAGGATGAGTGTGACTGTCAGGATAAAGATTAAGAGAAGCACCAAGAGAATAGCAGTGGTTAACACATTTAGCATGACTCAAGAAACGTTTTTTCAATTATTCCGTTTTGTAAAACATTTCACATAAAGCTGATTCTGTTCTGGGATCTTGTTCAAGCTGCGAGACAGGCTTACTGACAGCATTCATTCTCTCCAGGCAGAGCAAGACTTTGTTCTTTGGAGTATTGAAAACTCCAGTGTTGTCAGAACCATAATACCCCATTTCAAAAGGATAGTTTTCCTGTAGCCTTCTGTATTCCAGGCTTATGGGGTACACCACACTCTCAAAAATGAACACATTAAATACCTTTACCAACTCCACTACTCCTGAAGCAAAATCACAACAGTACAGAAAGCCCCCAGGTGTATCACTAGGAACACAAAATAAACAGTGATTAAGGAATTGCTATTGTAAAGGATAAGAGTCTATGTTGATGGTCACAGAACAGAACAAGGCTTCTTGGGGGACTCTGCAAGGCAGCACTGGGTACACTGAGCAAATTAGTCAGATCTGAAAGAATACTTGCCAACTACTGGTAAAGTAGAGGAGACTCTCAGACTTTCCTGCACTGCCCAATAGCCAGGGAAGAAGTGGCCAGGAAGAGACAGAAGATGGTGTTGGATGGAGTTAGAGAGCCATAAGTAGTTGTGATGGTACCCTGATACTGCATTATGACAACAGGTCAAAATTTTACTGTGAGGTTGTTTTGTGGCTCTCTGCAGCTCCACTAAGATTCTCTAGCACTGGCCCATTCATGTCATATAATCAGTAACAGGAAAAACATTTATTTTTCCTGCAATTAAGATAATTACTTATCAACAGTTCTGAAAAGGTCTAGGTATCCTGATTCCCAGGTATCGATTGTGCTGGGTTTGATCTGACTGTGTGGCTTTGATTGTTTCCTTCCATCACCTATTGCCTTCTTAATCAAATACATGTTATTTTCCTGTAATGTTGCTACCCTTTCCCTTCACATCGACTGCAAAGCCAGCTTTTCCCTCACACCAAACAATGCAAGTGACACAGTTTTATCAACTCTTTCACAACCAGCATAAGAAAAGGTGAGCAGAACAGAAGCTAAGCTACTGCACAAAGAGGATTAGCCCTCAGAAAATTCATTAATTTCTCCTAAAGTGCTATGGATTTTGGACAGGATGGTATGGCAATAGAATGAAGTGAACTTGTGCCTCTGCCCAACAGATCTTCCAAATTATACAGTTTAGTAGAGGCTGTGTATAAAGAATCAATAGGAAAACTCTTTTGGACCTAAAACATCCCATCCAGAACAAAACCTTTATCAGTTTTGCAACTACTAACCAGATAAGCCCAGGGATTGTGAAATCAAGATCTAGCATGGGTGAGGGCAAGCAGCTGAATTTCTGATTGACCCTGGGTGACCATGTGGGTTTATTGTTAATACTAGCCAATTGCCCATCAAGAATGATGGATGGGGGGTGCAGGCAGGGTCAGAAACTTGCATCCGGCTCCCCCCACCACCATCGAGACCAGGCCTGCTCACCCTTTCCCGGACTCTGCTTTGGGACCAGGCCTGGCCCCCGCACCCTCCCCGCCACCGTTTTGGGGCTGGGCCTACCTAACCGCCCCAGTTGGGGCCAGGCTGGGCCCAGTGTTCCTCCCCCATACCCTCCGTTTTGGGGCCAGGCTGGGATCGGCATGCCCCCACCCCTCCTCTGCCATAATGGGGCCAGTACCGGGCCCACCCCCCATCTTCTCCACCGTCGTTTGAGGGCTGGGCCAAGCCTCTCCCCCCCCACCCTCCATTTCGGGGCCAAGCTGGACCCGGCACACCCACCGCCACCCTCCCTGCTGCCGTTTTGGAGCTGGTCCGCTCCTCCCATCCCCCCACCCCCTCACATTTCCCCGGGTCTGCTGCTCTGCACCCCCACCACTCCTGCGAACCGGCTTCTTCCCCACCTCTCAGGCCTGCTCCTTCCCTCTCCTGCCGTCATGTCAGCCCGGCCCTGCTGTTCCCCCCAGCATTGGGTGGGAGCAGTGCAGGAGAGAGAGAGGGGGCAAGGCCTGCAGTGCTGGGGGGGAGGGAAAAGGGTGCTGGCCTTGCCCCCCCCCAAAAGCGTCCCAACCCCGCTCCCCCCTGTGCTGCTGCCACTACCTCCAAGAAGCAAGGATGGGGTGGGTGCCACCTCCAGGGAGCAGGGCAGGGGAGGTGAGGCTAGCACAGCTGGCCTCGTCCCCCACCCCCTGTGTCCCCATCATCATGACAGTGCTCCACCACCTCCTGTCCAAATGCTGTATTTGCGCTCTGATTGGTTGTTTCTGTCAGTTCAGTAAATGTCTTCACTGAAGTAGAGCTGTCTGTTTGCTGCTTGAAACTTCAGGTTGCACTGGGCCTCCCCAAAAGAGGTAAAGACCCTCTCTTAGGAGCAGAACTAGATGTGAGTCAGGGCCATGGAGAACCAGAGAGCAGGAGGGATTGAATGGCTAGGGTCTGATAGTGGGAGCGAACTTGGGCTTTGCCCCTGATCTAGAAGCCTGGGCTGGCTTTGGGTGGCAGGGAGGGGGGACACAGCCCATCAGAACTGACTGACCTAGTTACCTAAATGACAGTCATTAGGATGTATAAACAGATGATCAGAGAAATCAGGAAGAGACCTTAATGAAAAGTTTCCAGTCAAATAACAGGTATAAATCTGGTCTGGATGGTTATCCCACGGTTGATTTATATTAAAGAAGCAATATCTGTGCAAAGAACCATTGCTTTTATTTTTAATTTTGGATCATAAA
Organism: Alligator mississippiensis; assembly: GCF_030867095.1. NCBI lineage: Eukaryota > Metazoa > Chordata > Crocodylia > Alligatoridae > Alligator > Alligator mississippiensis. Next base: position 212,609,256 of record NC_081827.1, on the reverse strand, counting down.
AACATATACATCCATATTCCCAAGGAGATGAATTTTTTCTTTCAACCAGAATATGATCCCAGCTGTTTCTACCCACTTTCTTGTATGTAGACAAAAGGCAATTTTTATGATACCAAATATAGCCTAAGTTCTACTTAGATATAAGGACACATGCCTTTGAATAGGTAAGGTTGTTGGGTTTGATCTGGGCAGTGCAGGAAAGGCTGTGAGTTAAGGTGTTTCAATGCACCTATCTGGTCACATGTATGATTTGCATATAAACTGAAATCACCAACTAAAATATTGACCAATAAGATTCATAATTACGAGAACTCTTGCATTAAAAACATCTCTTGTTTACTAAATATCAGTTTGAGTTTTTCCTCATATATGTATCCAATGTGTTTCTCTCATACTTTGTTTTCCCTAGTAACAAAAGTTTCTTCTTTCATTACATGGTGTTTAAGGGATAAAAAATGTTTGGTCTGGTAGTGAGACCTATATACCATTCCAAACACTTAAACCCACTGCCTGTGTACTCTCGGCAGGGCACTTAATTCTCTCTATGCCTCAGTTTCCATGTCTGGATAATGGTGTGCTTCTATAAAACGGATGTTGTAAGCCTAACATAGAATTTGCATTGAGGATGAAAGTCAGTATGGAAATGGAAACTATTAGTATTTGTCTGTAGAACCAATACTAGCTTTTGGAGAAAAGAGTTGAAAGAAGTCTCTTCTTTCCTCTGATCTGTGCACAGCTCTTCCAATAAATACTAACCACATACATGGCAAAGAAAATGTGCTTACCTCCTAAAACAGAAGCTGCTAAGCAGATGGGATGGCATGGCTCAAGGGATTAAGTAATGCAACACGAAACTTCTCTTCACATTACTACAAGCTGATTCCATTTGATAGACAATAGTGAAGTTCAGAAGTGATGCAAGTGGTCAGGGATAGCACTCACAACATCTTGCAATGTGCATGGCACTGCCATTCATGTCACCAGTGAATGTGACCCCAGATTCTGTTTGGTGGCTATTTGGTAATTTGTGTGATAACAGTGGGTGCCTTATGGAGAAAAAAAAACAAAACCAAAAACAACTACCTTCATAAGATACTCCTGCTCACTGGTTCTAGGACAGTCCTGAGGAACTTCATGGGGAACATTGTACTCTGCACCTATCAACACTGTCCTGCATTCTGTAAGTAAAATTCCCTGGTACCTACAGCAGTCAAGTCAGCATTTTTTTCAGGAGCAGACTAGCTTAATACTTCTGTTTAGTTAACATAAGGCAGGGCTGTCCAACTTAATTGCCTTGCAGGCCAGATCTGATCTTCAAGGCTTCTTGCAGATTGGAAAACCCACCCCCAGCAGTTGCCTGTCAGAGAGGCTCCTGGAGCTGCACCCTGGGCACAGATCTGGCACCCAGAGCCGAACACTGCCACTACTAGTGCCCACCTTTTCCCTGCTAGTCGAGTTGCTAACAGTGACTAAAGACCCTGAATTTGGTGGCAAGCAAGGAGGTGAAGGGGTAAACTGCAGCTCTGAACCCCTGGGTTCCAGAGCTGTACCAAATCAGTGTACAGACAAGCCCTGCAGGCCCCAATTTAACCCCTCCCAGGCTACCAGTTGGACAGTCCTGGCATAGGGTATGGATTTGGAGGAAGGGGTGGGGCTGGCACAGCTTATCGTAGAGCCTTCAAAATAGGAAATACACTGTTTCCAGCACCACAACCAACCTGGAATTGAAGTAGAAACAAACAAAAATAAAAAAACAACAAATAAGGCTTAACTCAGATTTTTTGTTCAAAATCAAGCAAAAGCATTATAAAAGTTTAAAACAGGGAGAAGAGGCTTTGTTTTGCTGAACACCCCAACACTCAAAACATGGGCCCTAGGGTCCAGGATCAGGGCCTAACTTCTCAGTAGCTGGAGCAGTCACCTCTCAGAAGCAGCTACACAGGAAAATACAGCTTTTTTGTACAATTTTGCTGTTCTGGAACAAGACACTAGCTTATACAGAACAAAAGTATATTCAGCTGCAAAATTCTTAAGGAATTAGAAGTCCACCTCCCAATGTCTTTAATTGGAAACTGGGCAAATCCTAGATCCTCAACAGTATTTAAGTACCTAACTCCCAGTAGAATTAGGTATCTAAATACCTTTGGAGATCTGAGATCTGTTTTCTTTAGGTTCCTCTGAAAATTCTAGCCAGAAGTTAAAGCTGGTATTGTGAATGGTCAGTAGTTATTGACTGAAAAATTACTTCCTAGCATTACTACATTTTAAGCAATCGCTTCAAACTGTAGATTACATGCGAGAAGTTTGCAGTGCAGTACCTCTAGTATTCTGTAAGTAGCATTGCTACCAGGGAAAGATTCTAGCTTCCCAGGTTCTTTTTCAGAGTTCATGTGATGCTTATCAACAACAGATTCCATTTGTCTTTTGGTGTATGTACATCCTTGGACAGAAGTAAAGCAGTTCTCTGAACTGTTCTGGCAAGAATATTTGTCTTCTTCCAACATTCCAGGAATAATTGCAGATATGGCATGGCTTACAGCATTCATGCTGACATGATTTTGATCTTTTCCCTCTGTTTCCATTCAATTCTCTTTCCTTGTGGAAGAATTTCTGGAAACTCCAGAAACAGCCAATTACGATTCTTGAAAAAGTTATTTTTATAAGTCTTGCAAAATGCATTCCAATATTTGCTGGCTTCTTGCTCATATTGGTTTAGAATAAAAAAAAAGAGTGAAATATCAATGTTCACAAGAATTATGAAACATAACAAGACTTTAAACTGGAAAGGGGCTAATCGCTGCACTAACATTTAAGAAACCTGATGTTTTCCACCTGGAGCTTCTTTAAATCAAATATCAAGGCTTCAAGCCCAATCCTTGTGCCTTTGCTCAAGCAAAACACCTGCTAAGATTAAAAGGGGTTTTACCTGAATAATGACTGTAAGAACAGGTTTTTTGTGTGTTCTATATTTATTCTGTAGTATAAAGGAGAATATGATGAAAATACACAATTAAAAGCTTATTAGCAAAGTTAGATCTCTCTCAGGCTTCTCTTCTGTATGCAAGAGACATTCCTATTAAGTACAACCACCCCCCACGCTGTTGTCTTTATTTTTGCAATAACAGCACACTGTGTTATCTCATATTCAGTTAATGGTACACTGTAATCCCCAGGTCCTTTTCTGCAGTACCTCATTTTAGCCGATAATTCCCCAATCTGTATTTGTGTGTGCAATTATTATATTCCAAGTGCAGGAACTAGTACTTGATTTTGTTGTTGAATTTCATCTGATTGGTTCAGAACATTTCTCCAGTCAATCCACATCATTCTACATCCCAGCCTTACCCTCCAAAGTGCCTGCAACTCTACCCAATTTGGTGTCATCTGCAAGTTTGCTAAGCATGCACTCAGTCCCATCATCCAAATCATTTATGATGTTAAGAAATACCAGACCCAGGATAGACCCCTCTGGAACTCCTGGACAATGACCCGCACATCACGACAAGGGACATGCTCAGCTGGGATGGGCTTCACCTGTCCCCCAAAGGTAAGTGTGTGTTTTCTACTAGGTTGGCGGATCACCTCCGGCGGGCTTTAAACTAGGCTCGTCGGGGGGAGGGGAGTATGAGGGCAGGGGAAGCTGTGGACCACCAAACCATGTGGCACCCACAAGGACAGCCCAGCCTGAAGAAGGAAAACATTGGAAACCTGAAAGCCATGGGGAGACCAGCACTACAGAACAGGTAAGAAACAAGAAGGTAAGAAACAATGGGCCCCTTGGGACTTGGAGTGGGGGGGCAGCAAAGGCACCAGTCGCAGGGCTCAGGTGCCTATATACTAATGCTAGGAGCATGGGGAACAAGCAGGATGAACTAGCGCTCCTGCTTGCACTAAACACCTATGACTTAGTGGGGCTAACAGAGACCTGGTGGGATTCATCCCATGACTGGGCGGTACATATTGAGGGCTATAGATTGTACAGAAAGGACAGGTTGGGGAAGAAGGGGGGGGGGGTTGCACTTTATGTCAGTGAGCAATATACATCAACCCTCATCAAGACAGAATCCGAGGTTGAGGAAGTAGAAGGATTGTGGGTTAGGCTACATGGGGGGCAAGGAGAAAGGGATTTGGTGGTAGGGGTCTGCTACAGACCCCCACACCAAGGGGAAGAAATAGATGCGGGGCTCCTGAGGCAACTCTCGGAGACCATAAAAGCTAAAGAGGCGGTAGTCATGGGGGACCTAAACTACCCAGACATCTGCTGGGAGACGCAGACAGCAAGGTCCCATCGCTCACGCAGGTTTCTAACCTGTGTACAGGACCTCCACCTGACACAGGAGGTGCATGGTCCCACTAGGGGGAATGCCATACTGGATCTGGTATTGGCAACAGGGGATGGCATGATAGGGGACCTCCAGATCGGTAGCCATTTGGGAGACAGTGATCACCTAATAATAGAATTCAACATAAGACGGCGAGTGGGTAAGGTAACTAGTAGGGTGAAAGTGCTAGACTTTAGGAAAGCTGATCTCATTGCACTCAGGCGATTAGTCAAGGACGCACTGCAGAGTAGGAGTTTTGAAGGGATGGGAGCCCAAGAAGGGTGGCTGTGCTTTAAGGAAACGATCCTTCGGGCACAAAGCAAGACGATCCCCGAGCGAGGCAAAAAAGGGAAAGGGGCCAGGAGGCTTCCATGGCTGACCAGAGAAATCCAGGGCAGCCTAAAGGCCAAAAGGGGAGCACATAAAAAGTAGAAACAGGGTGAGATCAATAAAGATGAATATACCTCCTCTGCTCGTGCTTGTAGGGAGGCAGTTAGGCGGGCCAAAGCTACCATGGAGCTGAGGATGGCAACCCAAGTAAAAGACAACAAGAAATTGTTTTATAGATATATTGGGAGTAAAAGGAAGGCCCAGGGAGGAATAGGACCTCTGCTAAATGGGCAGAAACAATTGGTGACAGACAGGGGGGACAAGGCTGAACTCCTCAACGAGTTCTTTGCCTCAGTGTTCCTAAGCGAGGGGCACAACAAGTCTCTCACTGGGGTTGTAGAGAGGCAGCAGCAAGGCACCAAACTTCCATACGTAGATCCTGAGGTGGTGCAGAGTCACTTGGAAGAACTGGATGCCTTTAAGTCGGCAGGCCCGGATGAGCTCCATCCGAGGGTGCTGAAGGCACTGGCTGACATCATTGCAGAGCCACTGGCGGGAATATTCGAACGCTTGTGGCGCACGGGCCAAGTCCCAGAGGATTGGAAAAGGGCTAACGTGGTCCCCATTTTCAAGAAGGGGAGGAAGGAGGACCCGGGCAACTATAGGCCAGTCAGTCTCACCTCCATCCTTGGTAAAGTCTTTGAAAAAATTATCAAGGCTCACATTTGTGAGAGCCTGGCAGGGCAAATTATGCTGAGGGGAAACCAGCACGGGTTTGTGGCAGGCAGATCGTGCCTGACCAATCTAGTCTCCTTCTATGACCAGGTTACGAAACGCCTGGACACAGGAGGAGGGGTGGATGTCGTATACCTGGACTTCAGGAAGGCCTTCGATACGGTATCCCACCCCATACTGGTGAACAAGTTAAGAGGCTGTGATGTGGATGACTACACAGTCCGGTGGGTGGCGAATTGGCTAGAGGGTCGCACCCAAAGAGTCGTGGTGGATGGGTCGGTCTCGACCTGGAAGGGTGTGGGCAGTGGGGTCCCGCAGGGCTCGGTCCTTGGACTGATACTCTTTAATGTCTTCATCAGTGACTTGGACGAGGGAGTCAAATGTACTCTGTCCAAGTTTGCAGATGACACAAAGCTATGGGGAGATGTGGACACGCCGGAGGGCAGGGAACAGCTGCAGGCAGACCTGGATAGGTTGGACAAGTGGGCAGAAAACAACAGAATGCAGTTCAACAAGGACAAATGCAAAGTGCTGCACCTAGGGAGGAAAAATGTCCAGCACACCTACAGCCTAGGGAATGACCTGCTGGGTGGCACAGAGGTGGAAAGGGATCTTGGAGTCCTAGTGGACTCCAAGATGAACATGAGTCGGCAGTGTGACGAAGCCATCAGAAAAGCCAATGGCACTTTATCGTGCATCAGCAGATGCATGACGAATAGGTCCAGGGAGGTGATACTTCCTCTCTATAGGGCACTGGTCAGACCGCAGTTGGAGTACTGCGTGCAATTCTGGGCGCCACACTTCAAGAAGGATGCGGATAACCTGGAGAGGGTACAGAGAAGGGCAACTCGTATGGTCAAGGGCCTGCAGACCAAGCCCTATGAGGAGAGACTAGAGAAACTGGACCTTTTCAGCCTCCGCAAGAGAAGGTTGAGAGGCGACCTTGTGGCTGCCTATAAGTTCATCACAGGGGCACAGAAGGGAATTGGTGAGGATTTATTCACCAAGGCGCCCCCGGGGGTCACAAGAAACAATGGCCACAAGCTAGCAGAGAGCAGATTTAGACTGGACATTAGGAAGAACTTCTTCACAGTTCGAGTGGCCAAGGTCTGGAACGGGCTCCCAAGGGAGGTGGTGCTCTCCCCTACCCTGGGGGTCTTCAAGAGGAGGTTAGATGAGTATCTAGCTGGGGTCATCTAGACCCAGCACTCTTTCCTGCTTATGCAGGGGGTCGGACTCGATGATCTATTGAGGTCCCTTCCGACCCTAACATCTATGAATCTATGAATCTATGAACTCTGCTTGATACCTCCTCTAAACTAGCTATTGATTAAGTATGATGATCCAGGCATCAAGTTACATATTTATACAGTTTTATACATTTTTTGTGTAATGTTCTTAAATTAAGGGTAACAACAGATGACATACTGTATTTACTCAAATACAAGATGAGTTTTTTGCCCAACTACCATGGAGCAAAAAGAGCCTCATCTTAAATTTGTAGACAGTGAGACCTCACTAAATCTACTGTCTGTCTTTAAACTGCTATTAAAAGCAGCATGTGCTCAGTAATGGAAACTCACTATGAAGCTTATTAAATGTAGTCAACACTGAACATGACTATAAAATACTTGGCCCACATTTGACAAACATGTTAATGGGAACCTACCACAAGGATAGGATAGTGCAACTCATTTGAATAAGTTATATGGTAATGTCCATTGAGTGCAGTCCCCTTCAGTACCTACTTTTTTCAAAAGAACCATGACACTGAATACATTTTGACTTCTTCTTCACTCCCACACCTGAGCTGCACCTTTCTTTCCCATGTCCAATGATTGCTGGTTCTTCGCCAGCCTTAAAACATCACCAAACTGGGCCCCAAACAGTTCATCCAGAATCACTGTCATCCTCTCTCTCAGCCTGATGTATATAATTAGTGTGGCCCTCCCCTCCAAAAGGTAGAGCCAGAGCAGGTTGCCCTGTGGCTCATCTGCATATATATTTTTGGAGGATCCCAGGACACATGGCAAGAACACCCAGTTCCAGGTCAGGGGAGGGGGGTAATTAGCACATGTATCCTTTGGGGGGTATATCTGGAGTGCACACACATCATGAGCAGTACTGAGCTGTGGGGTCATCATGGCTGGAAAAGCTGTTGACTGGTGGGGCCTAGCCCAGTGAACTACATGGTAATGAACTTTTGGCTTTGGATAAATTTCACACATAGTTTGTGCTATATATAAGTAGGTGCCAATATGTTACTTAAAAGTGTGTTTATGAAATATCAGTGCTAAAACTTGCAACGGTTTCAAAAAAGGTGAAATACATCAATTTTGGATGTACTAAATCTATGGGTACTATATGCAAATTACTACAGTTATGTTTATTTCAAGGTTATTTTTTTCAAGTTAGTTCCTCCCTTCTATGAGCTCAGGGAGAGCAGGGTCTGACAGTAAAGTGGGGAGGGTGGGAAGGAGAGGAGCTGCAGGGGGGAAGAGGTTGAGGGGGAAGAAGTTGAGGTTCAAGACTAATTCAAAACACACCTCCAATGTTAGATTCTATGTCTGGAATATTATATCAAATTTAAAGGGAGCAGGGTTCTGTCCTCTTCATTGCCCCTGCCTCCAGGAAGCAGGGTGGGACCAGCTGTGCTGGCCTACCCCGGGCCTCTGTCCCCTGTGTCCCCACCATCATGGTGGCACTACACTGTCTGCCAGCTCCTGTTGGAATGCTTGTTCACACTCTGATTGGCTACTTGTCAGCCAGTCAGAGCACGAATAAAGCATTATGGACAGACAGACAGACAGACTTAGGCTTTTATAATATTAGAATATATAAAATCTTTTCTCTTTTATGATTTATGAATGTCTATGAACAACCATATGTTTCTTGCTAACTACGATTCTCTCTAAAAGTATTATCGAAAATACAGTTCTTTAGAGCTGTGCTAGCCAGTGCCCCTACACATATCTACTAACAGCACTTACTCTTTTAGCCCTACCAGTGATGTACTCTGATACCTGTGATGCAGGAGCAACATTGATGTTGCTTAATCTGAAAATACTTTAAGGAGATTTGCAAAGATATGGTCCTACACTCAAGAATTCTGCTCTCACAATCAGCTTCTGTATTATCTAATACATAATTTAACAAATATTCTGAACCAACTTTATACAGCACCTCTTCTTATTAGTCACATCTCTCCTATCACTGTCGTTTGAAAAGAATGCTGCCTACGATCACTCCAGTATTTCAAAGTTAAACAGAACTGAGAATAGCCATTAGAGATGCTTGGATTAGGATAGACAGTGGGAAGTGCCAAGAGGGTGGCAGAATGCCGAGTACTAAACATTTGCATAATTCTTTAAATAACATTTAACACATCAAACTATCTTATTAAAGGGCAAGACCCAGCCATGCTGAGTAATAGTGCAGAACTGTTCTACACTGCAAGTGCCAAGTTAATTGAGGTCATACACACTGGATTTCAATAGTCTGTGGTGCACATTCATAAAGCTTATTCTGCTCAATGATAAAAATGTAAAACCAAGCCTCCTGTTCAAAAGATTCTTAAATCTGTTAGATTCAACATGTTCTCCAAAAGGTCTGATCAAAACCCTTGCTTTTAGCTCCTCAGTAATTTTTCTAAATCTGATCACTTGTTTAATAAATGAAGAAAATGGCTAAAATTAAAACCTTTAAGATTCTAATACTGAATTATTAAGCAAGTTCTGAAACAATGTTAGTTTGTTGGCCAGACTTTTTTTTTAATAATATCCTTCCTTCATTGTACAATATCTATATGTGTAGCAACACTGTCAATTAGTTTTCCTACTAAAGTTATAGAAACTACTATTATTAAATTAATTTAGTTAACAATTTCTTTATGAATTCAGCAGATGCTACAGAGCAGAAAGATTACATGTCAAATTCAGCCTAATGCTACTGTGCTAGTGCACAGGATTCTGGTTAAGGAGCTGTATTGGGTAATAAAATTTACACTAATGAAAATGTTAACTTTCCTTTCTCAGTTCCTGAAAGTTTTTTATGAAGGGACTGTCAGGCTGGACACTAGAGGTTTGTGTTCATTTTGTTTATTTTATGAAGCAGCTCATTTGTAGAGTTTGCAGAGTTTTTCAAAACATGAAAAAGCACAATGTTTCTTGGTACTCTGAGCATCCGAAGCTAGGACCAGGAAGAAATCTGTTACTTCATGGGGGTTTTTTTCTTTAATGGAATCTTTTCTGCAGCAGCTTTCTGCTGCAGCCATGCTTGAGAAGAGGGTGGACATGCTAATGAGTCAACCAAATGCCTGGAAGTGGGTTCATCAGTCTGTTCAGTTTTTGCTTTTCATGTTGAGGTTGGTCAGAGCTGTTCTATTTTCATGATATTTCAATATTGTGGGAAATTGTAATTTTTTTCCCCCCTTACTGCAGTTTCCAAGGCCCTAAAATAACCTGCTCATTAGCTTTGGTCTAGCTCATTGTTAACATAAATAGGCCAAAATGTGCTACTACTTGCAGTGGGAAGCTGGAGCTTTTTGAAGGAACATTACCTGCAATACTCACCTATTCAAGTCTTAAACAAGAAATAATTCATAGAAAATGTCCTTGGATTCTTACATTTCTTGGCATTAAGCAAATGCTTATTTTATTTCCAATGAGTACAAATTAAGATCTAATTGATTTTAGATTATGAGGAAGAAGGTTATGTGAACCATAGCTTAGTTTCCAGCTGTGGGTTCATTTTCAGTGTTTTAGCTACAAAAATGAAAATATTAGAGGTGAAGTCTAGAAAAATAAACATTGTCTTCATGGACTTAGATAAAAAATAAGAGAAAGGGAGAGAATTTAAAAGGACAGGATGATAGGATAGCCCTAGAAAAGGGTCATATTTCAGGCTGGTAGGCAAAGTTGTTCCCATTAACCTTGAGGGGAAATTCGAGCCCTATTCTCAGTGTATTAAACTGCAAAGAGATAAGTGGCACTAGAAAAAAAAAATCCCTTGGTCACATAGTATTGAAAGTGAGGAAGAGCATAGTGCAGAAGATAGTCACAGGAAAGTTAAACATGCTTCGACCTGTGCCATAGCCATATCAATTAAAATGTGGATATTTCAACAGCCCTAGAACCTTTGAAACACATTACTGCCCCAGTGCACATATATTAATTGTTTCCAGAATAGCCTTTTAATAGAAAATAGATTACCACCCTCCAAGATAAATGCCGCTGTAGGTTTAAAGCCCGGTTTCTTGGTTACATGAGGCAAACAAAACAAACCCAGGACCCTGGATTTCTTGCATCCTGAGCCCTCCCTTCACTTATCCCAGTCAGTGTGCATTTAAATACATGCTATGATATTGTTCATCACAATGTGTAAAACAATCTGGTCTGACTTTCCAATGCCTGCAAATGTGTTAAACTCTATGTTGTGTTGGTTACAAAGGACCAACTCACAGGATCATCATAAAATTCTAGTTTACTGGATGGATGCAAAAGTCAGACCATAAACCTTGGTGCTGATCCCCTCAAACACACACACATTCACACACACACACTCACAGTAGCTAGCTATGAACACTAAGCACCAGTGTCAAGATATACCTATCCCCAAGCGCTGGAGTCCGCCGTCAATGGCCAGTGGAGGCTTCTTTCAGTGCGATGTTGCTTCAGAAGGGGGTCAATGGCTGGTCCTTCTGGCTGGACAGGCAGGGTGCTGGTCAGGTCAAAGAGGGTGCCATTGGGGGTAATTCTTTGCTGCCTTTTATCCCTCTCTGGCAGACTTTGGTGACTCCCCAATTCTCAGGCTTACCCAATCCACAGGTCGTTGACCTCTAGGGGCATCCCTCTTAATAACTGCTGGATGGCAGCTGTCAGCCCCAGGGGTCACATCCGCAGGTATGTGCAGTCTTGGGAGTCCGTTGATGAATTTGATTGATTCACTGCCGTGATGAATAGAGCTCTGGAAGTGGTTGATCAGGGGGCATTTCAGCCTCAAGGGTCTGTTTCCAGGGTTGATTATTTCAAACCGGAGCTTCCCTACTTTTAACAGTGACGTTTCAGGGAGTTCCTGCCTCCGTATTGATTCTTTCCTCTTCTTGGTCTGTAGTTTTGTAGGTGTTAATTGCCGCTTGTTAACTTGTTTATCCAGACCAGCTACTGTGTTGCACAATCAACCAATGATTCATTCAGGGACACACTCCATACAGAGATTCCTGCCCCTGCTAACCTTGTTACATGGTACAACTTAGGTTTAAACTTAAAGTACATTTGTATTTGTACAGGCTCTATTTTCACTACAAGTACACCTTATATAATAATAATAATAATAATAATAATAATATAAAAGAAAAAGAGAGAGGAAGGAAAAAAGGATAGAAAAGCGAAAGCATCCCTGAAAGGGGGCAACTACTGCAAAAGAGCTTTTGCCATATGGAGGAGCTTCACATTTGAGGGGGGACAGGCAAAAAGGTTTCTTGCTAGAGCTGCATACCTCTGTGGAGGGAAAGAGCAGATTTCCAGTTGTGGGTGACAGAAGTTCATTTGTGATGCAAATTCACTGAACTATGGAAATTCCATCATTCTCATGCCTCCAGCAGATGTGTCACATTCTTTGCTCACCTGCCCAGAGAAGCATCATCTACAACCAGGTCCAAACCCTGAGAATTTTCTCTGTTTAGTCTTCTAGACCTCTCTCCCAAGCCACAGTCCCTCTGAAAAAGGGAATATATAAAGTTGCCGCTGGAGCTAATGACAGAACTTTCTTAATTGTTAAAATAGATCAACTCTATCACTACGGAACCTCCATCACTGGAAGGTTTTAAAAGAAAATTAGACAAGCAGTGACTGGAATGGTTTTGGCAGAGATGATCCTGTTTTGAGCAGGGAGCTGGATTTAGATGGCCTTCTGAGACCCAATCCATACTATCTCATAGATTTCATAGACATTAGGGCTGGAAGGGACCTCGGAAGATCATTGAGTCCAGCCCCCTGCCCAAAGGGCAGGAAGTCAGCTGGGGTCAGAGGATCCCAGCAAGATAAGCATCCAGTTTGCTCTTGAAGGTGTTCAATGTAGGCGCTTGAACCACCTCCGGTGGCAGGCTGTTCCAGACCTTGGGGGCTCGGACAGTAAAGAAATTCTTCCTTATGTCCAGCCTGAAATGGTCTTGTAGTAGTTTATGACCATTCGACCTAGTCGTCATCCCTTGGGGCGCTCTGGTGAACAAACGTTCCCCCAGATACTGGTGGTCACCCCTGATAAACTTGTAGGTGGCCATCAGATCACCCCTGAGCCTGCGCTTTTCCAGGCTAAAGAGCCCCAGGGCCATCAGCCTGTCATCGTAGGGTCTGCTTCCCTGACCTCTGATCAAGTGCGTGGCTCTTCTCTGGACTCTCTCAAGCTTCTCCACATCCTTTTTGAATTGTGGAGCCCAAAACTGGACGCAGTACTCCAGCTGCGGCCTCACTAAGGCCGAGTACAGGGGGAGAATGACGTCTCGGGATTTGCTTGAGAAGCATCTATGGATGCAAGCCAGCGTTTTGGTTGCTTTATTAGCCGCAGCATTGCATTGCAGGCTCAAGTTCATCTTGTGGTCAATGATGACCCCCAAGTCTCTTTCTTCCATAGTGCTAACCAACATAGCACTGCCGAGCCTATAAGGATGCTGCGGGTTTTTCTTCCCAAGGTGGAGAACCTTGCATTTATCGGTGTTGAACACCATCAGATTCTCATCTGTCCACTTGCTGAGCCTGTCCAGGTCAGCCTGGATCACCTGTCTGTCTTCTGGTGTGGATGCTTTGCCCCAAAGTTTGGTGTCATCAGCAAACATGGCCAGTCCGCTTCTGACTCCAGTGTCCACATCATTAATGAAGATGTTGAACAGTATGGGTCCAAGCACAGAGCCTTGGGGGACCCCACTGGTCACAGGACACCACGATGAGTGACTTCCATCAATTACTACCCTCTGGGTCCAACCATGGAGCCAATTTTCCAGCCAGTGGACCGTGGAGGACCCAAGGCGACAACTGGCCAGTTTCTCCAAGAGGTGATCATGGGAAACCAGATCAAAGGCTTTTTGGAAGTCAAGATATATGACATCAATCTCTTCTCCCTTGTCCAGGTGATAGGTCACCTGGTCGTAGAAGGAAATGAGATTGGTCAAGCAAGACCTACCCGCAACAAACCCATGCTGGCTATCCCTTAAGATGTTGGTGTCAGCCAGTCCATTAAGGACGGCCTCTTTAATAAACTTTTCTAAGATCTTCCCCGGGATAGAAGTCAGGCTAATGGGCCTATAGTTAGCCGGATTCACTTTCCTCCCTTTCTTGAAGATAGGCACCACATTGGCTTTCTTCCAGTCTTCGGGCACTACCTAACTCTGAATGATGCAAGGCAATGCCATCTACCAAGAACTAAGCACCGTGATGCTGAAACCCTCTCAGCCTAAGCTGTCTAGGGCATGCAATAGGCAAGAAGTCCTTCTCAGGTCACCTAAAAAAGCAGCACTGGGCACAGCTCACTGAGCTGGTCTGCAATCAAATTAAGATGCACCTGTAAAAATCTTACCCAAGAACTTTGGGCTTCATTACCTCAAAATCCTTGTAACCTTACTGCCTTTCCCTGCTGGTAAAAGTCTTAACAATCACACAAATTTTAATCTGAAGTACAGCAAAGGACAGGAATCACAAATCAGGTAATTGCAGATTGCAAATTTCATTCCCTTAGACTGAGAACCTGCTGCCTCAGAGAAAGGTAACAATTCTCCAAAAGGATAAACTAAGTATCTAGTTAAAGGTGCATACTTTGGGAGAAACTCCCCAATGTTAATAAGACAATAAAAAAGATTGAGCAAAAATAGATTTAATCAGGGAAAAAAACAATAGACAAAAGGAGAGCATTCCTGAAGTAGTAAAATAGCTTAAGCATTCTGGATCTGCTACCTTGATCTTCCAGTTGAACTTTCACAAGTGAGTTCTCTGCTACTTTTTCCCTGGCTCTTTCTTCTTCTTGTGACCACTGCATGTGGTCCCTGCAAAAAGACAGTTGGAGAACTTGCCTTTGAATATGATTTTTTATAACCTTTTTTGGAGGTTGGTCACAAATTAACTAGACTGTATATTCCAGTGTCATACAAGTACATTCTGGTGCAAGCTGTTCTTTCAGACAGTGCTGAAGCAATCTGGAACTCCTACAGTTCTTATGTTTAGTTTCTTTGCTTTGTTCTGAATCCCAGCAGCCCCTGTGCCAACAGATAATATAATGTCCTCTCCTAACTGTACATCTTCATAGCTGATCATTTGAATGACTCTGTGGTATGTTGTCTTTTTCTTGCTCTCTCTGTGCAACATTCTGCAAATTTCCCTTTCCTCAGTGATTTGTTCTCACATTGGCCAGGGTGGAAACTGTAGTGCTTTTTATATTTTTTGTATTTTAAATAAATTTGTCTTGCTAGACTGCATTTACCTAAACTTTCCTGTTCTTGTTGAGTTGCTTTGTTTTGTTGGAGTGAAATATTTTATGTTATATTCCAACTAGGGCTGTTATCACAGTTAACTTATGCGATTAATGCAAAAACAAATGATTGCATTATTTTTTTTAATCGCACACATCATTTTGACCAGCAGAGAGGATCAGCTCCGGACCAGCTGGAACCTGTGTGCACAGACCCAACCCTGGCTTGCCCTGAGCCTGCTCCAGACTCGCCCACCCATACTGAGCAGTGGCAGCAGCTGGGGAGAAGCTGCTACTTGGCATGGGGGTAAAGCGGCCCCTCTCCCTCATTACCAGGCCCAGGCTGCCCTGAAGCTTCTCTCCACTGCCATCTCTTCCACCTCTAGGCTGCCCTGCAGGACAGTCATGCCAGTGCAGAGGAGTTGCAGGACAGCTCATGCACAGGCTCCAGGCAGCTGCAGCAAGAAGGGCCCAGAAGCGGTGAGGGGCCACTTTTCCCCTGTGCCGAGTAGCAGCTACTGCCCAGCCACTGCTGCTGTTCTGCATAGGCAGATGAGTTTGGAGCAGGTGCAGGGTGGGCCAGGGTTGGAGCTGTTTGCATGGGTTCTGGCTGCTCCACTCCGGCCAGGGTGAGTCTGGAGCAGGCAGGGATGGGACAAGGTCGGGGCTGAAGCTGTGTGCTCTTGGTGGTGGCGGGGAGGACCCGCAGGGCGCACAGGCTCTGGACTGTTGGGTGGGGGGTGCTGATTATTGTTTAACTGTATGATTAAAATTGCAAGTAATTGCAACTTTTTTAAAAATCTCGCAATTAATTGCAATTTAAAAAAAAATCATTTGTCAGCCCTAATTCCAACAAAAACAAAGTAGCACTGGAACTTTTTCTCTGCTAGTTTACAGTTATCAAATATGGTATCCTGGTGTGGTGAAACATGGCAAGTAACTGTACTTTTTAGGAACATATGAAACAATTTGATCAGAGAATATTTTAGTTGGCATTTGTAACTAGGTTTTGCAGTTTCCATTTTCCTAAGGCACTATACATCCAACGGAAATGGCAGCTGCAAAGATGCTGCTATGGAACTTTTAATAACCAAACTGAGATAAAGATCCTCTCTATGGCCAGTTAATGACTTGCAAATGTCAACCAGACTGGAGTTCATGAATACTGGAACCAATGTTCTAGCATCACGCTATGTTTAGATCTTTCAAAACATTTCTGTTTTTTTCCAAATGTGAGCAAATTACTAGGACTGACACAGAAGCTAGACTGCAGTCTGTATGGGTTAAAAGTTTTAAGTTTTTGTGTATTAGAGATAGAGATAAAACACCAGTGACTGGAATTTCCATCCAAAGATTAAGGAAGAGAGATTTCCAGCTGCAAATGGGATGAAAATCTTAGGCGTTTTTGGATTAGCATACACCTTGCAAGTTAGTTCTGTCTGACCATATGAATAGATTTTCTAAGTCATTTTAGACATAATACAGATTCTGATGCAAAAGAAACCACCTATTCTTCATGTTTATGATGTGGCAGACTTAAAACTGGTTTGTGAAAAGAGAAAGAGCAATCAGTCCCTGAGAAAAGACAGGCCATGGTGCAGTACTTTGTGGCTTGAGTCTTTGTTACTAGGCTTATATAAAAAGTTTGGCCTGATAATATGAAAGAATCATGTTACACCTTAAACAAGACAAAATAAGGAGCTGATGTTGACCACTGCTGAACTACAATTCCCAGTAATTCTTATCTAATTCTCAGCTCATGTCCTAGAGGAACTCCTGCTCTCAAAATTAATGGATAAACTGCTGACTTCATCATGAGCTGGACTAGCCTCAATGACTGTGCCCAGATGAGTACAGACATTTGGTTCCCCAGGGACAGCTAGCAGTGGCACACCTTGCGCCATCCACCCTCTAACATGTGGCAGGTTACCCCAGGTGGGTTCAGGGGGGCTGGGGCCAGTAACTGTGCTGGCTCCAGCAGCCTTACCTGGGTTCCTGGGGGCTGGGGAAACTGCAGCTGCATCACTCCTGAAGTGGAAGCCTGGTCAGCAGCCAGGCTTTGGCTCCAGCCAGCCAGGCTCTGGTTTTGAGCGGCACATGCTGCCTCCACATATGCCATACATATTTTTTCTGCACAGGTTTTTTGACTCTGGGACCTCCCCGCTTTTGTTTTGCACAAGGTAGGAGCACGGGAAATGCCTCATCTGGATGTGGTCAATGTGTTTACTTTAACTTTGGGGACAGGAGATTTGTCTTCCTCTGTCTGAAAAACTTGTAGCTCAATTTGGGCACTGCCATAACAAAACAATCACTTCAAAGGGCACCCTTACAATAAAACTGAATTGTATTTTAACCTCTACATTCAGCTTGTACCAGGCCAAATTCTTCTGCTGTAAAATTCCACCTGACTTGATATTTGAACATGTTAATCAACAGGCCAAAAATCTGGAAGGTGACATTTATTTTCAATAGGGCCAAGTTCCATGCCAGACTTTTCTAGGTAACTTATATCAGAAATCAATAGCCTCAGGCATGCTTTTATAATGAAAAAGAACATTTATACACTCTGAAGAAAAGTTTGTTTGAGAGAGGAGTAAGAGTAAAGAAACAAGTTTAGATGCATGTTGGTTTCAAATTAACATGTATAAAAATAATTTTGACAGTTAAACAGCACATTCACGTGGGATGTAACAAAAAAATTCTGATGAAGAGAATTACAAAGAGCAGCCTCCACATAAAGATGACCAGGGAGAAAATGCTGAACAAGCTTGTGACAATATCAGTTCTACATTTTGCCCTCTCACCGATTCCTATGACAAATATCTGTTACAGGCAAAGAACAAAAACCAAACTCAGGTCTGATTACTATGTTTTCTTCTTAAGAGTAAATGATATAATATAGGAGCACATTCTAGACTTACTTGCAGAGTCTGATGCCTTTCTGCCAGGGTTCAGATAGCAAGTAATGACAAGTGTGACCTTAATTCTCTGGCATCAGTATGAACTGTGGAGGACCAGAAAGGCAAATACTGGAACATGAATAAGAAAAAGGTGGCCTCAGAAACAAATGCTCATTGATGATAACACCACCAGGATGAAAGCGCAGATTATTCAACATCAGCTATGGTAGACGGCACTGAGTGCACATGCCTGATGTAGGTTTACCAAAACAACTGCTATACTCCAAACTCAGTCAGGGACAAAGGACATGCAGGGGCCAGAGAAAACATGTCAAGGACACCCTCAAGGTGAACATTAAGAAGTGTGACATTGACCCCACAAATTGGCAAAAACTAGCCTTGGACTGGGCTATGTTGCAATGCCTTGTGAGAGAAAGTATATCTTACTTAGAAGAAAACCGTCTCACCCTGGAGGTAGAAAAATGACAGAAACAGAAGGAAAGAAAAGAAGACCAAAAAATCCATGGTCTGACCCTCAACTACCACCTGTGGCATTTGCCAGGAGTCTGAGGTCCTAGGATTGGCCTTCTTAGACATCAACATACTCATTTACTCAGGGTGCACTAATAAAGATTTTTTTAGCTGATACTGATGGCTGATTATTAACCAGCCATATTAACTGATACTAATCCAATAGCTGACATGCAGCCCAGTAACTAGAGCAGCGTCTGGCCAGTAAGTCTGTGGGAGGGAAGGGGGGTGGCGGGGGCAGATCAAGGTCCCCACAGTGAAGGAGGGAGTGGGGCAGGGTCAGGCACTGCCCAGCCAGGCTGGGGGGTGGAGTGCGGAATGGAGTCACAGGTAGTTTGTCCAGGGCATGCAAGGGGGTGGGTGGTGGAGTGAGGGGCACCACCAGGGCTGGGAGGGTAGGGGGGCTGCAGGTTGGGAATGGGGGGTACCAGCAGGGCCAGGGGGCTGTGGATTGGGAGTGAGGGGCACCAAAAGGGCTGGGGGGGTTCCATGGCTTGGGAGTGAAGGGCAACAGCATGGGCAGGGGCAGGAAACTGGCATATCAGAGCTGCTCAGTGCCACAAAGCAGCAGGGGGGGCAGCTGCGGCTGGACCCGCATCCTGGTGAGCAAAGGGGGCAGAGGAAGCTCTGATTTTTTGTGATAAAAAAACCCAAAATCAAACACCAAACTATGCAGGTATTTATAATTTATTTTATTATGATGATTGAGGCACTTGTAAGCTTCCAAACTGCTTTAAAATTGTAAATATATCAATAAAACATTGTGTTCAAATAATACCTATATAGATAGTGGTGTTTCATTTTAATCATGGAAAAACATGGAATTAGGGGGTTTTAAATCAGAGAAATTTGGATCTTAATCAGAAAAGTTGGGATTTTTAAACAGAGGAAATCAGGATCCCTGGTCATGATATCATGAGTTTGAGTATGTTTGATGTAAGATACAGGCAATTCTATTCTGAGTTTATTTTACTCAGTTTCCATTAATTTTTCTGTTATCATGAGGCTATACCATCCCTATACCTCCAAATATGAAAAAACAGGCATAGTGCTGTAGAAGTGCACTGATACATCGGTCCATATTGTATTGGCACCAATAAAAGGAAAATTGACATTATTGGCAACTGGCTTTTTTTGGCTGTGGCTGATAATGTTGCCAATAAATGCCGTGTGCATGCGTGCAGCCACGGCATGCATGTACCCAGCAGTGCAGCCTGGCAGCTTGGAGAGCAGCATCTGACTGGTAAGTCTGGAGGGGCAGAAGGGGCATGAGGGGGAAGGGGTATGGGGAGGACAGATCAAGGCTCCCGCGGTGAGGGAGGGAGTGGGGATGGGGTAGTGGCAGGCACTGCCCAGCTGGGGAAGGGTGAGGGACAGAGCCATGGTTCTTCCAGGGAGTGCAAGGGGCCTCTCACAGCAGTGCGCACCCTCAGGGGAGGCATGGGGGCACGTGCCCCCTGGATCTGTGTGCGGGGTGAGGGCAGGTTGCCCACTACATGCTTAGAGCCATGGGTGCTCCAGCATCTTCCTAGAGGCTATGCTCGGAAGCCTGGAAGGGGTGGGGCAGGTGGCAGCAACATTGGGAGGGGGGCTACGAGGGGGCTAGAGCCACCCCAAACATTGCCGTAGTCCCCCCTCCCAGTGCCACTGCCACCTGCCCTGCCTGCCTGGCCCAAGCACAAAAGTCCAGAAGAGGCTGGAGCAGCCCTGCCCCAAGTGTGCAGCGGCAGCCCACTCTCACCCTGTGCACAGATCCAGGGGGGCACATGCCCCCCCATGCCTCCCCCAGGGGTGCATGCAGCAGCAGGAGCCACTCCCCCCCACACCTCTGGATGAGCCATCAGCTCTGTGCCAGCACCCTGTCCTGCCCTGGCTGGGCAGTACCTGCCCCAGCCCCAATCTCTTCTTCACCACAGGGGCCTCAATCTGCTCCCCAATGCCCCTTACCAGACCCATGCCATTTCCCCCACAGACTTACCAGCTGGATGCTGCCAGGCTGCATACTGGAAATTGGATTGGTATCGGCCAATATGGCTGGTCAATAATCAGCTATAGATATTGGCCCAAAAAATCTTTATTGGTACAAAAATCTATATCAGCAGAATATAGATCTTAAGAGAAGCATATTTTTTACCATTGTTTTGTATCATTCATTATTAAGTCAGGAAAAATCACACAACAAATATTTAGGGACATATATATGTATAGGAGGCAAAATAAACACTTTAAGCAAAGACCCATAACTCTACCAATAAATCCCACTCAAGTTTAGCTGATAAGGCAAGGATATTTACTAACTAACAGTAGTAAATGAACCATAGGATTATAGACAATTAGGGTTGGGAAGGACCACAGGAAGTCCATCTAGTCCAACCCCATGCTCAAAGCAGGACCATCCCCAACTAGATCATCCCAGCCAAGGCTTTGTCTTAAAAACCTCCATCGATTGAGATTCCACAACCTCTCTCGGTAACTTCTTCCAGTGCATTACTACCCCCTCCTCATAAGAAATTTTTTCCTAATATCTAACCTAAACTTCCCTTGCTGCAACTTGAGATAATTGCTCCTTGTTCTGTCATCTGCCACCACTGAGAAAAGTCTAGCTCCATCCTTTTTTGAACACCTCCTTCTGGTAGTTGAAGGCTGCTGTTAAATCCCCTCTCAGTCTTCTCTTCTGTGGTCTAAATGGGCATTTATATAGGTGCTCCAGGAGTGAGGGGGAAGGAGAGGTGCTCCAAGTGCCGCTTTAATTAAAGACCCCAGAGCGTCACGTGTATCAGCATCCCCTTGCTGAAAAATGATGGTAAGGGCACTTTAAAGCTTTCGTTAAAGCGCCCCTGCTGCCATTTTTCTGCACAGGGATGCTGATACATGTGACACTGGAGTCTGCTGGACCGCAGTAATTACCACGCTCGAGCACACTTGATTAATCAAGTCTGCTCTGACGCGCTGTAATTACAGCCTCACTGCACATGTATAGGCACCCAATAAGCCCAGTTCCCTCAGCCTCTCCTCAGGAGTCATGTACTCCAGCCCCCTAATATTTTCTGTTGCCCTCCACTGGATTCTCTCCAATTCATCCACATCCTTTCCATAGTGCAGTGCCCAAAACTGGACACAGTACTCCAGATGTGGCCTCAACAGTGCCAAATAGAGGGGAAGAATCACTTCCCTCAGTCTGCTGGCAACACTCCTACTAATGCAATATATATATTAACGTAGCATAGCAACAGAAAGAAAAATATTTCAAAACATCTCATTATTTAATAAACTTCTAAACTGTGAAGTTTCCCCTTTTGAAATACCACCACCTTTTGTTATGTATGGGTACATGAATGAAGTCACAGCTTGGTCCTACCCAAGTGGAAAGCTTGCTTGTTCCACACAGCTACTAAAGGATCCAAAAAAGGTTTAGAACAATATAGTTTAGATTTTTTCCTGCAAAGTATATATTTACATTCCCATGCTAATATTTTGGTGGAGACTGATCTCAGTGTTTCCTATTTAAATGACCTATTGCGTATACTTATTTATTGCCAAAATTCTATTACAACCAATTTGAAAAAACTGACTAGATTTACCTGACAAACAGATTTTAAAATATACAAACCTTATGTCCCCTAACCCAATATCTTCCCTCTGACAGGTCCACACAAGATGCTTCAAAGGATGACAGGAGAACCTTGCAATAGGCAGATGTGAGAGAACCTTCCTTCCATGCCCAAAATGTTAGGTCTCACTCTAATCTCCAATATTTAGAGATTGGCTTAAACCTGACTTAAACCTGGAAGCATGATGGTTAATACCCTTTTCAGTGTTTCTTTTGACACAATCTGTAATGATCAGATAAACTCGCTACCAATGGAAATGTCCAATTCCTTGTAAAACTTGTTACGATCTTAGCCTCAACCAGTAATGATAAATTCCAAGGGTGAATTGCATATTGTAAAGAATGAATTTCTTTTTATCAGTTTTGAATTTCCCATCTGTTAGAATAGTGAGGTAGTGGAATAGACTGTCTAGGGAAGTTGTAGACTCTTCATCACTAGAGGTGTTCAAGATGAAAGTTACACAGCCACTAGTCAGGGATGCATAGCTATGCCTATGTTCTACTATGGGTATTTCTAGGCTTTGCTGGCTGCAACGCCTCCAGAGCCATGCCTCCCCCCAGCTACAGCCACCAGGGGCACTGTGTTCATGTACACAGTGCCTTATTCATGGATTTCACCATTTGCAGGGAATACAAGAACGTATCCCCCGCGAATGGTGAGGGTCGCTTGTACTGAATTTCATTTGCCTTTGTGTTGCACATTCACCAAGATTGTTCAGGTTTCACTGAATTTCTTTGACGTCCTCTCTATTCCCAATTAACCTGAATAATTTTGTGCTACCTGCAAATGTTGCCACCTTGATACTAATCACCCTTTCTAGCTCTTTAATAAACAGATTAAGCAGTACACCTCTTGTATGGAACTTTAAGGCATCTTATCAGCAATTTTTTGCCAGAATGAAGAAGGAAGGGATAAGACTGGCACCCAGGGTGGGTGTAGTGCTTAATTTTTGCACACAACATCAAGCTTGAAGAGGCAACTTACCAAATGTTATGTTAAAAAACTTTAGTAGGATCAGTTAAAATCCGTGACCCAAGTGGAATGGTTGGTCATTTGGTACTCTGGCATCTTTGCTGCATCTTGCTTTTCCTCAGATATGAAGCAGAAAATCTTTTAATGAAATTCATTTTGATGAGAGACCTGTAAAAACACAATTAAGAGAAATTATAACTTCGTTGAAACCTAATTGGTTATGTCACTTTAAAAGAAAATCTGATCAAGTAGTCTGTTTGTAATATGAGCTTTAATAATCTGCCTTTTAATTACATAAATGAAAATGTTTGGTTTTTTTAAAATAGTAATATCTCTCATGAGTGCTGAAAATTCACACAACCTAAAATAAACCACTGCGAGGGAAGAAAAGCTGATAGTTAGATTACCCACTGCATTTTAAAGTACCTATCGGAAAGCAATAGCTGAAGACACAGCCATATATGTTAAATCAATAAATGCATGCATTAATTTTAACTGACTAATGTTAAATGATATTATTGTGAATGTAGATTATTTTATTTTTACCTTGACACTATCCCTTTAAAAATATATTACAAAGAAGAAAGAAAAGAAGCTATTTGTTGTAGTGAGAATACATTGATATTCTGTTTGACATTTTATCCCACTCACTGGGTTATGATTTTCAAAGGATTTCATTCTAAAGCTGATAACGTGGTTTCACTTTTTCGATTAGAAAGTGAAAGATTCAGAGAAGCATTTATATATAATATACACCAGAGACCTTTCCAAAATTTCTCCTGTGTAACGTTGTATTTTGTATTCAATATTTCCACTTAAGTGAATATTTGTAAATTTAATTCTGCATTCACGTGAATTATAACATGCTTGAGATTTTTCTGTTAAACATATGATTCTGCCTTGCATCTCTGCATTCTTACATTACTAAAAAATGGTGAGACTGAATCTATTCAAACCTGTCCAATAAAGAAAGATCACAAGTGTGCTGCAGCTATTACTAGCACTCTGTCTTCTTGTTTTTGGCATGTTCTGGTTAACACAAGCTCTTTTTAGGAGAAAAGTAAAATGAAATGCTCTACCTACTACTTTTACCCTGATGTGCTTTTGTTCTTTTTTTTCCTTCAAATGCTCTGCATATGACTGAAAACGCTACTAACAGTCATTATTTTTAGAGTGCTCCCTCTACACAAAGTGTGCATATAAATGTGATGCACTGGGAATACAAAATGCAATCACAAAGAAATAAGCACTATTTAAATATAGACATTTTGTAAAACACTCTGTGCGAACCTGCTGAAGAAGTGAAGATTTTTATCCTTAGAGGGAGGAAAGTAGTAATCACTGTCTGACCAGACATCTTGTACTAGAACCAAAAAAACCCATTTAGACACATATATACAGCCACACAAAGTTGTGTAAATGAATCAATTCAGTTAACTGAACTGCTCCCGATTAAAAGGTGCACTTTTGAATGTCACATATTAACAGTATTGTTTATTCATTCTAAGTCTTTAAAAAAGAGAGAAGGTATTTCATTTTCTGTTTTTGAAGGTTTAAAAATATACTGACCTGTTGGTTGCCAATGTTTAATGAAACTACTGGTACATCAGGACTATTATACCTTCAGTGTATTAGTATTTTTGCCAGTCCAGGTGTTCCTTATTGCATGCAATTTTACATGGTAAAATGTAGCATGTAATCATATAGCAGAATTATTTCTTAGATCAACATTATATTTCTAATGCTGATCAGTTAATTATGACGTTGTTTGGCAACACACATTTGGGTAACTGAAACAGTCATTCGAATTTACGATAAAACTTCCAGAGTAAAATTATTTAGGCTCTGATTCTGCAAAAGCTCGTGCATGAGCTGTCATATTGATTCCACTGGCACTATGTACATGCAAAAAAGCTAAGAATGCGTGTAAGACTTCTGCAGGATTAAGACTGGCTATTTCATTTACAATCAAATAGCTGGCTTGTATACTAGCATCATCAGCAAAATGTGTAGCCAGGCCTGCACACTCAGTTATCAGTATGAGGACTGCACATACAGAGTTACATTTTATATTGCTGCTAAAATTAAAAATTAATATAAACCAACAATTGCTGCATAATGTTGAATTTACAACAAGGTGAAATGAATGCTTTCTCAAAAAAGACAACCCTCCCCCACAACTGACAAACACCAAACCAAAATGTTTAGTCAATTTGGGGCACGGGGTGCCATGTGCATATATGCACATGCACACATGCCAGGCAGCCTGGAGAGTAACTCCTGCAGGTGAGTCTGGGGGGTGGGAATTGAGGCCCCCCACAGGGAGGGAGAAAGGGAGTTGGGCAGGGCTGGGGCAGTGTATAGGGCTTGGGACCCAGCACTGGAATGCATGGCTGTAGGGCCCTGGCAGGGCGTAGGACAGGGCCGCAGGTGGCTCATCCAGAGGGGCGGGGGTAGGGCTGGTTCCCTGTTGCTGCATGCACTCCTGGGGGAGCACGTCCCCCAGATTTGTGCGGGGTGGATGTGGGCTGCCTGCTGTGGGCTCAGGCTCCCAACCCTGCTGCCCTCCTCCTGGGGCCTCCAGGGCCCAGTGAGCAGGACCTGGCATGGCAGAGCAGAGTAAGGCTAAAGGGGGGGAGGGGGAGAATCTCCTTGCCACTGCAAGCCCTGCACCACCCTGACGAGGCACCCCCTACCTGCCCAGCAGCAGCTGGGCTGCCAGTGCAGAGCTGTGTCCCTTGCAGGTAGGGGGAGCCTCGCCAGGGCAGCACAGGGCTTGTAGCGGCAAGGAGCTTCCCTGCCTGGCCCCACTCTGCCCTGTCATGCTGGGTCCTGCCCACTGGGCCAGGAAGGCCCTGGAGGCAGGGCAGCAGGGCAGGAAGCCTGAGCCTGCAGTGGCCAGCCCACTCCTGCCCCACCTCCTGATGGGCTCCGCTCTGACCATGCTGCCTACGGGGAAGGGGGAGCCGGGCTCTGCACTCTGCTCTGCTGCAGCAGTTGCTGCCCTCCGGCAGGTGGCAACCTGGGCTTGGGCGCTGCTGCAGAGGGCAGGGGGCTGCAGACCCAGGTCCCTGGTCCCATAGCCCCGGCAGCTGAGGAGAAGAGCTAGGGGGGGCAGGGAGTTGTGTGTGGGGGGTGAGGGGCACCAGCAGGGCTGGGGGGGGCAGGGGCTGTGGTTGCAGAGTGAGGGGCACCAGCAGGCCAAGGGCCTATGACTGGGGAGTGAGAGGCCTGGACCTTGCATCCTGATGAGTGAAGGGGGCAGGGGGGACTCTGATTTTCCATGATAAAAAACCCAAAATCAAATACCAAATTTTATAGGTATTTAGAATTTATTTTATTATAGTGATTGAGGCATGTTAGGCTTCCAAATTGCTTTAAAATTGTAAATATATGAATAAAACACTGTGTTCAATTGATTCCTATATATAGTGGCGTCTCATTTTAATCGCAAATTTGTGTTTTTTATCAGAGAATTTGTGGTTTTATGAGAGAATTTACAATTTTTAAACAGAGAAAACCAGGATCCTTGATGGTGACATTACAAACTATTTAAAAATTAGTTCCTCCTTCACTTACCTGAAAAAAGCCTGAATCCAGGCCCTGCAATTTCTCTGTTAAGGTTGATTTTTATGTATTTTATGTTCAGCATAAAATGCAAAGATTCAGCTGCTAGGCTAGTCAAATAGTTTTGGTTGGTTTTCTAAATATCTAATTAAGAGCATGAAAAGATGCACAGATGGGGTGTATAATCAGGAGACTAAAATTATCTGGCATAAGTAGCAGGCTAAACACTGGGATTTTGTATGAATTTGACCTTTGCATGATAATCTGTAGTTGGTTCATTGGTCAAATCTGAACAACGATACTGAACAAACAACATAAGGATACTTGGGACAGACAAGTAAAGTTTGAGTTCTGAATGCGGTGATAATGCAGAGAAAATCCCTGGAGACAAAGAAAGCTCTGATAAACTGGTGGATCTACTGATGATGTAGTTAATGGGCATTTTAGGGTAAAAGTTATAAAAGTGTCTTCAGGAAGGCCTTCAACACTTCCTCTCACTCTATTCTCATTAAAAAATTTGGAGACTAATTCTCATTAAAAAACTTGTGGCGTTGACACCTACACAGTCAAATGGGTCGCTAACTGGCTGGAGGACCGCACCCAGAGAGTGGTGGTGGATGGGTCATTTTCGACCTGGAGGGATGTGGGCAGTGGGGTCCCCCAGGGCTCGGTCCTCAGACCTGCACTGTTCAACATCTTCATCAGTAACTCGGACGAGGGGGTAAAAAGTACCCTGTTCAAATTTGCTGACGACACTAAGATGTGGGGGGATGCGGGCATGCTAGAAGGGAGGAATAGGCTGCAATCAGACCTAGACAGGTTACAGGGGTGGGCGGATGAGAATAGGATGGGTTCCAACACTGATAAGTGCAAGGTACTGAACCTGGGGAGGAAGAACCAGCAGCAGACCTACAGGCTGGGGAACTCCCTTCTTGTCAGTGCAGAGGCAGAAAAGGATCTTGGAATCATTATTGATGCCAAAATGAACATGGGCTGGCAGTGTGGGGACGCAGTCAGGAAGGCCAACCACACCTTGTCATGCATCCACAGATGCACCTCGAGCAGGTCTAAGGGGGTGATCCTCCCCCTCTATGCGGCACTGGTCAGGCCGCAGTTGGAGTACTGCATCCAGTTCTGGGTGCTGCACTTCAGGAGGGATGTGGACAACTTGGAGCGGGTCCAGAGGAGGGCCACTTGCATGATCAGGGGGCAGCAGGGCAGGCCCTACGAAGAGAGGCTAAGGGACCTGAACCTGTTCAGCCTCCGCAAGAGAAGGCTGAGGGGGGATCTAGTGGCCTGTTACAAACTAGTTAGGGGGGACCAGCAGGCATTGGGGCAGTCCCTGTTCCCCCGAGCACTACCAGAAGTGACAAAAAATAATGGTCACAAGCTGGCAGAGGGTAGATTCAGGCTAGACATCAGGAGGCGCTACTTCACAGTCAGGGCGACTAGGATCTGGAACCAACTTCCAAGTGAAGTGGTGCTGGTTCCTACCCTGGGGGTCTTTAAGAGGAGGTTGGATGAACACCTTGCTGGGGTCGTTTGACCCCAGTACTTTTTCCTGCCATGGCAGGGGGTCGGACTTGATGATCTGCTCAGGTCCCTTCCGACCCTACGAACTATGAAACTAGGCTTGGGAGCCTAAATCCTATTTCCAAAAGTGACTCATTGCTCAATTGCTTCTTTAATTAATTTTGTTAATGAACTCTTAAAACAAGTAACCATCCTTTCTCTCTGCCAGATTTCTTCGCCCTGTGGAATTGACAGCAGGAAATGTTGTTGTCTAAAAGAATTAGGAATTGACTACTGGTACAGAGCCATATTCAAGAATAAGCAAAAGAGCTATATATGCTTGATTGATCATAATAACAATAATAATCTGGCCAATGCTTGAAAGCCCCTCTATCCTTCATAAAATTAACTCCCACTGATTTTACATTAAAAAATCTCTAAACTTTGCAGGAACAAAATTATTTATCCAGCAAAACACTAAAGAAATAACCTGCTGATTAACTGCATGCTAGAAGTAGAGTGGAAGCCTTCCTTCCCAGGGAGTGATGTGTTCAAAGCTTTTAGTTTAGTGGTATAATGCTCTACTTTTAATTGTCATCTCAACCACCACAGGTTGTCTCTCTCTGCCTCAGCACAGCACTAACGGAAGAGAACCTTTGCAAAAATAATATTGCTGCACTTTCACTGTAGGCTGCACTTTCTGAAGGCAAAAACACAGAGCAGCCATTCTGTGTAAACCGCTGATTGGTCTGGAAATATTTTTTTTTAATTTAAACTGAAGTTAAGGGCCTCTACATGGCTGGAACTTGATTTGTAGGGAAGACAGGACAGGGAAGAGAAAAGGTGTTTCTATCATACAGTAAAGGAAACTTCTCAGTTTTGACTATTAGAATCACAGATGAGCACACCAGGATATGCTATCTATACCCACTCAGCATCAAGTAATAAACCCTGAGGAGCACCAGCTCTGAAACAGGTACTAGATGAAAATTAAGGATTCTTTTAACTGAAAATCCTTCCAATAAACTGGCATGGCAGCCATAATTTGTCATTTACTAGCTGACTGTTAGCATATCATTCCATTTACAATTATTACTGGACCCACTTTGGGAGACACAATCATTTTTACAAAGGGGAGTGAAGTGTACGCACACACACACACACAATAACATGTACTGTGCCTGTTGCCATTTTATAAAAAAAGGTATTCTGAAAATACTGACCTTCCTGAAGTATACTACTACAGTACTTAATGCTTATAAATTCAAACACTACACAAACATTAACAAATCAATCCTTACAACCTGTCTGTGAAGCACATGCTGTACTATTTTATTATTGCTCAACTGCTACAGAGACCCCCCAAAAAAATTACATAAAACCGCTACAAATGGTAAAGGGCACTGGTGGACACAAAGTGGAAGAATAATTCATGGATAGGATAGTACAGTAGCAAATACTATGGGTTTGCTGACAGTTAAGTTCCTTAATATTTGAATACCAGTGAGTCTGAAGTCTGGACATAACCTGTGAATAGTTGAAAACAAAACCAGAAAAGAATGGATCCAGATAGACTCATTGATACTGTTTTGAGCTAAGTCAGAAGATTATGACTGTTAGAGCTTCCCTGAGATCCGTTCATAAAATAGACAATATGAAGAAGTCATTAACCTCTTGTGAGGATAAATCAGAAAGTGACAGTTTATACATCTGAGAAACAATGCAAAAATGAAATAAAGACATTAGAAAATAAAACAGATTATTTAGAATGAAATTGAGGGCTTTGCAGCTTGTGTAATAAAGTAGCACAGGAATTTGGAAAAGGAAAGTGAAAATGGTGTAGAACCATATGAGAGGAAACAAGAGTTCTGGGAATCCTTAGAGGTCAGAAGAGAGTAGACTCAATGGACTCTAAGGGGAAGTTTGTCACAAATGCTTAATAATGAGGAAAAGAAGCTATGAATTAAGTGCTTCTCCAAGAGTCAGGGAAAAGGCCATGCTACGAAGTGAGAAAAGGCAGGCACCATTACTGTACTACTGCCAGACAAAATTGAAAAGGACAGACAGTGTGACTCTACTCTGAAAACTGACTCTAGCATTGGCACTGTGGAGTTCCACACTCATTGTTTCTCAAAGAAGTTCTGATCGAATGTTTCTAAACTACTACTAAAAGGACAAGTTGTGCAAAGTCAGCATGGGGTCTGAGATGCCAACTCAAATCTTTCCTCATGCCTTATTACAGAAGGTGCTGCAGGCACAGCCCACAACAGGGGTAGATCCAGGGGCATGTAGTGGTGGAGCTGTACCTCCTTTGACTGTATGGCACACAGGGAGCTTGTCAGCATGGCTGCCAGACCTGCTGCACTGGTGTAGCTCAAGGACCCAGGGCATGAATATTGTACCACCTTCTCCTCACTCCACTGGTCACTGCCAAATTTGGGGTCTTCAGTTGCCACTGGTGATGAAAATTGGTGGCAGGTGAACAGCAGCAGCATTCACCCCTTGGGTTTTGCAGTAACTCCAGCAGCAGTGCCAAAGCCATCAACCTGGTACTAGAGATGGGTCGTGGTCCAGATCCAGCCTGCAGGACCAAATGAGTTGGACATCCCTGGTAAGGCACCACACCATCTGCATGGTACATGCCCTTTTCAAAATCTTAGTTCTGCACCTGGCCCACAGTGACCCCACTGAAACCCTTCCACCTTCAATGACTTTGCACTGCTGTAGCTATTCGAAAGCTTAATAAAAAGGAACTGAAACAGGCCTTGCCTTAGCCCTTCAAAGTCAACACAACTAAAACAAATAATAATACATGATTTTTGCCGTTCAAGTTAGCAGATATGATAGTGCTCTGTTCTTACAGCAGCTTGCAGGGGAGAGTTGGTCCGAGAAAAGAGGAAATGTTTCATGCAAGGCGGGGTAATATCTTATGTTACCATAACCATATCTCCCTAACCAGGGACTGCAGGAAGGAAGGAAGTTGTATAAAACATCCTTTCTGAAGGCAAAGATTTGCTAAACCATCTTACATCCAGCAAATCAGAAGCTGACATATACAGAACTTATTCTTTGGGATACAAATTCTTCAGCTACTATAGGCACCTGGAAAAGCAAAGACAAGAGCCAGAATAACACTGAAAGGGGAGGAGTCTTTAAGACAGTGGTTCTCAAACTTTCTGGGCTCAATGCACCCCTCACTGGACTTGAGGCCTCCTCCATAACTTGTGAATTGAATGGCACTTAATTTCAAAAACTAATTTATATACTGTATTAGAGCACTTATCAGCTTGCAGAGGGGCCATGCAGTAGGGGTATTGGAATAATTCAGGCAGAGACAAGACTGTTGGTGAGCTTATCTGTTAATTTCTTGACACCTTGCTTATTTCCTCACACCTCAGGTCACCCTTCAAAGGATCTGGCACCCTGGATGTGCATCACTGATTTAAGATACACTGTTGCCATTATGAAAAAAAAACAGGCTAAATTTAGGATTTTTTTTGTTTTTGTTTTTCTAATCATGTCCTGATTTGTTGTCTGCAGAGAACTGATTGCAAAGAATTGTTTCCACACTTACAACTCCCGCACCCAACTTCTCTCTGGAATCTCCTGTTAAAAGCTATTTAGATACAAAGCTCAATTTTATGATGAAGTAGAAAACCACCAGTGAGAAAGGATGAGTTGTCTTTGTTTCTTTGCTAAAAAAATAATAGCTATACCACCTCTGAAAAGAAAGGAAGCTATTTTCTTTCATAACATATATAAAAATTGGAGTGTAAATTACATGTAGCTATTTTTTTGGAGAGGAAACTACTCCAGATTATTCTCTATAACATATAAACTAGCATGTTTGTTAAAATGGAATTTAATCCAATAAAAATAACTTTTAATGCAAATACAAGGCAAGATGAGGTAATGACAATTGCAAGAATTAAAGAAGTACCAATGGATTGGCAGGTAAGGAAGCAGACACCTTAGAAATAAAGATGTCAATTATTTACAGAATCTTTAATTACCTCGTGTAAATGCAGAGAACGTGAAACTATTAGCAAAAAGAGTTTTGAAAAGGAATTACACAGGGGAAATTGTGGGATATGTTTGCTAAACAAAAGCAGGGATAAACCAAATAAAAGGCTACTTGGACACTTTTCATTCTACTCTTATCTCTAGCCCTGTTCTTTCTTTTTACTTGTAATTAGAGCCAATTGAAGTTTCTTACAGAACAGGTTTATCTCAGAAGAAGCTGATTCAATAGAAGTGAAGTGACATGTTTTTTAACAATGTCTCAATTTTGTTGGCTTTTCTGTGGGTAATTGTCAAAATGTTTTTTACACTAAGATTTCACTTTAAGTCAAAATATTTAGTTTATCATTTACAAAGTAAATTTCTGACTTCATAGTAAAAATCAAAAAGAAAAGTTGAAATGAAACATTTTCAAATTGTCAAAACAAGCTAATATTTCACTCTTTCATTTTTCAAAAAATTCTGAGATTTTGACATTTTTATCCTGAACTGAGATGACATCAAATTTCAAAATCTTGGCTTTTTCCATGGAACAGAAATTCTGGTTTGGGGCAGCTCTACTTGTTAAAGTGTTTTTCACTTAAGATTAATAACTGCCTAGATTTTTTTGTGTTTCTAAAATGTAGTGAAAAGTGCACACAACAAAACTGAGTGCCTGTAAGGGCACTGTAATATAGTTTTTAAATAATGGAAGTAATGGAGATTCATAGATGCTAGGGTTGGAAGGGACCTCAATAGATCATTGAGTCCAACCCCCTGCATAGGCAGGAAAGAGTGCTGGGTTCAAATGACCCCAGCTAGATGCATATCTAACCTCCTCTTAAAGACCCCCAGGGTAGGGGAGAGCACCACCTCCCTTGGGAGCCCATTCCAGACCTTGGCCACTCTAACTGTGAAGAAGTTCTTCCTAATGTCCAGTCTAAATCTGCTCTCTGCTAGCTTGTGGCCATTATTTCTTGTAATCCCCGGGGGCGCCTTGGTGAATAAATACTCACCAATTCCCTTCTGTGCCCCCGTGATGAACTTATAGGCAGCCACAAGGTCGCCTCTCAACCTTCTCTTGCGGAGGCTGAAAAGGTCCAGTTTCTCTAGTCTCTCCTCGTAGGGCTTGGCCTGCAAGCCCTTAACCATACGAATGGCCCTTCTCTGGACCCTCTCCAGGTTATCCGCATCCCTCTTGAAGTGTGGCACCCAAAACTGCACGCAGTATTCCAACTGCGGTCTGACAAGCGCCCGATAGAGGGGAAGTATCACCTCCTTGGATCTGTTCGTCATGCATCTGCTGATGCACGATAAAGTGCCATTAGCTTTTCTGATGGCTTCGTCACATTGACGACTCATGTTCATCTTGGAGTCCACTAGGACTCCAAGATCCCTTTCCGCTTCTGTTCCACCAAGCAGGTCATTTCCTAGGTAGTAGGTATGCTGGACATTTTTCCTCCCTAGGTGCAGCACTTTGCATTTCTCCTTGTTGATTTGCATTCTGATAATAATAATAATGGTGGTCTTTAATTATTAATGCCTGCTAGTTTACATAGGCAAACTCTTGTATTTTTTTTAATTTGTAGACTAGATTCTTCTAACCCATATATATTTACTTAACTTTATGCATAGGAAAAGTTTCAGTGATGTCTTTGAAGAAACTGGGATTTAGCACACATATACTGCCCTATAAAAAGCCAGAGGGAACCCTCTTTCTTTTTCTAGTATGTTTACTCTTTGCAACACTGCAACTCACTCTTCTTTCTGGTATTTATATAAGAGTGTCTAACATGAACCTAACTCAGTAACTGATTTGTTTGGCAACTCAGCTTTAGGATGTCATTAATGATAATCAAAGCTCTGAGCAGGGTTTGCTAGTTAACTTGTGCACCCTCTGGCGGCTGGTGCTGCTGCAATAAAGCAAAGGTATGTTAAGGTTACACAGGGACAGTGACCGCCAATCAGTAATAGAGTTTGAATGGCAAGTATTAAGACTTTAACATTTTGCCTGCACTATAACAATAGTAAAGTCTAATGTACACTATAAATTTATTTTAAATGATAGATACATTTAAGAATATTTTTTAAATTAAAATAGATTTTAACAACCTGATATTCATTTAAGTTACCAGAAAGCCATATATTAAATTATTTTTAAAATTTTGTCAGCGGGATTATGCTCATATTAAAAATGAGTGCTTTTCTTGTTAATTAAATGCCCTTAAACACTGATTTAAAAATATATGATTACAATTTTTGATTAAATGTTAGTTATTAAAGAGGATGTCCTATAAAATGGACATTGTAAAAGAAGCAATTTGGCTGGCAGTTTCTATTAACTAATTATCAGTGGGAGGAGGGAAATGATGTATTACTTCTTCTGCATTCAAAATATTATTTTTCCCCAAAAAACAAAAGCAGATTTTAGCAGCCAGAACCTGCACTTAGGACCTCAACTACTCAAAAATGTCAATTTAGCATAATATTTAACCTTCCAGAGGTCCTTTTACTTAAGTCCTCTAGTTTTACAAATTAATTTTGATTTAAGATGCCTATTCATGCTCCTAATCATCCATGGAATGCTAAACATACAAGTGAAAGAATAAATACAAAATAATTGTACTGTACCTAGAAAAGTTATTTTATAGTGTAATATGTCATTAATATGAAAACCAATTAGCCAGAATTTACAATTATGAATTTCAGTCTGTCATCATAAATTAATCAGCTCACCTCTCTTGAGAATCTGCATGTGTTCTGCCAGACTAGAAGCAAGTTCCAGAGCTCAGGAACCTGCAAATACCCTTATGTCACTCACAAATAGCTATACACCTGAGCTGCACTTTCTCCACCCAAGAAAAAGCACAAGACAAACAGCACAACACTAACCCGTTTGCTGCAGTGCTGCTTCAAGAGTAATGCCTGCAATACTGCTCCAGCTTCATACACAGGACTTACTGGGCCCCAACTTGGCAGTGACTGTCACCAAGCACCTCTATCATCCCCTGCCTCTCAAAGTATTTTTTTAATAATATGTTATTTGTGAAAGCTGTCAGCATATTTAACACACTTGAGGCTACAGATAGAAATTACACATAAACCAGTATAAGTGACTGGAAACTGGTTTAAATCTGTAACACAACAGAAATCCAGTGCATATAAACTGCTTTCAAAATGGCCAAAACTGGTTTAAGATAACCCTGACTGGATGTAGTACAGGGGTGGGCAATTATTTGGGCCTAAGGACCACACAGGGAGTTTTGATGAGCTGTCGCAGGCCAGGTCAGCAACCCCCGCTCTTCCCTACCGCAACAACTCACCAAAACTCTTAAGGGACTTTAGGTGGGTGGGGAGCAGTATTTGGGAGTGAGACAAGCATGATCTGCTCCCTTCATGTTCTGCCGGGGGGGGGGGGGGGGTGTTGGCAGGAGGGTATGGGGGGGGGGCGGTGTATGGAAAGGGTGTGAAGGGGCTGCCTGGAAAACAGTGGGGGGTGAGGGGAGGGATGAGGAGTCGGAGGGCGCATGCAGCAGAGCTTGCTCGGTCCATAGCTGCCCCTGTGCCTTGCTCTCGCTCACACCCACACCCACTGGCCCAGACCCCAGCGCACAGCTTCTGGCAGGGCTGTTCCCAACACGACTGCAGCCAACTGGGCTCATGTTGCCACCAGGAGATGAGGGGAGCACAACAGCAGCTGCAGCCAGAACAGCCACACCAGAAGCTGAGTACCAGCTGGGACCAGTGCCAGCAGGGCTGCTCTGCTTCCCTTGCCCCCATCTGCAGCTGCTACCCTGGCTCCTGCAGTACTGCTCTGTGTGGGGTGGGAAGCTTCAGCTGGGTAGCTTATGCCCAGCACTCTAGCTCCCAGCTGCTTTCCACCTGCTTCACCCACCTGGCATGATGAGCAGCCATCTGCAGGCACATGGCAGGTGGCTGAGAACTAGAGCCAGAGCTCCAGGTGTTGGGCAGGAGCCACCCAGCTGAAGCTTCCTGCCCACCCACCCAGAGAGGCACAGTAGGAGCAGGAGCAAGAACAGCAGCCACAGCTGGAGGTGAAGGGAGCAGAACAGCTGCCCCCCCCCCCAGCAGCAAGCAGCTTCCAGTGGGGCTATTCCCAGTGTGACTGAAACCAGCTGGGTGCTGCTGTGCTCCCCTCGCCTGTAGCGGCCACTCCTCCTCCCTCTCCTGCCCCTCCATGCCCAGGCATGTTGGTGAGGAAGCTTCAGCCTGGCTGTTCCCACTGGAGGTGAGGGGAGCAGAGAAGCCATGCTAGCTGCAGCCATGTTGGGAACTGCCCCACCAGAAGCTGTGTGCTGGCCCTAAAAAAATATTTCTCTTAAATTTTCTCATTAGAAAATATTTATCTGCTTCCGGCTGCCTATCAAAGTTGACAGAACCCAGGGGAGCCTAAGAAAGAACGCAGCAGCCCAGCCCCTCCTCACCTCCAGCCATTTCCCTGCCTTCCTGCCTCCGCACTGCTCCAGCACTATTGCTGGACCAGGGAGTATGGGGTTGTGCCGGTATGTGTGCGTTCATATGAATGAAGCACAAGCTTTTATACAACCACATCAACATGCCACACTCCTGATCTGTGAACCTTTATAGGTAAGAAGGAAGTTGGATTTTTCTGGCACATTCAGTGCTTGGATTCTCTGCTACCAACTGCTGTCAGCTCTGGCAATGTCTTTTGTGAGGTACCTCAATAGATACCCAAATATGTGGTACTGCGTATCCTATGCATCAGGAAAGAGCTGGTCACTCCTGAGCCCTGGATCAAGCAAATATATAAAAATACTTTTATACATGTCTGAGTTTTTACAGCACCTGAGTCAATACAAATCCTGTCCGGTTCAATACTGACCAAAAAGTATGGCTATGTGATGGCTCTGATGCCCCAAATAAAATGAGTCCTTGAACACCATTTAGTTTAGTAGTATTAGTATCTTAATGTCTGTGAACAAAACTGAGTCTACACCAAGATCTGAACTGGCCTTTGTGTAGGTCATGCTTCTACCAAAAGAAAAAAAAAGTTTCCATAGTTTTAAATTCAGCAATTTTCCAATCACTAAATTTATCTTTAAAGCCCACAGCCAGTGTGGTCAGGGGCTGCACGCACCACACCACAGGGAGCTGAGAGGGCTGAGCCATCTCCTCACTTCACCCTGCTGAGGGCCCCATCTTCTCAGGATTGTTTTGGTCTCTTTCCCCTGATCAACTGAAAAGCACGTGACTGGGTATGGAAGAGGTCAAACTAAAATGAAATGTAAAAATCCTGTTTCTATTCTGGTGTCTTGCCTAACCATGTATTTTATACCCTGTTGCTTTAAAGAATAAAAACCAACCCCTGGATGCGCCGTAACCGCCTGTGCCTGGGTTTAGCAGGATTACGTGGCAACACGAGCCTTTCAAGGCAGCGCTGGGGGGAAGGCCGGTCCGAGGGAGGCCGCCGGGGAGCTCGGCCCACGTGACTGCGCGGCGCTGGTGCCGCGCCCGCGGCCGGCTGGGCTCGGTGGGCCCCGTGCCCGTGCCCGGCCGGGCTGAGCCCCGAAGGCGGCCCTGCACCCACGTGCCTCCAGGAGGCTGGAGCGCGGAGCTCCCGCTCAGCACCGAAACCGCAGCTCGGCGTGACGCCAACGGGCTGGGCGCGCTGGCCGCCGGGCGCTGCAGTCCCGGCGCCGAGACGGCGACTGCGGACTTTCTGCTCGGGGAACTACCGTACCCAGGGCGCCGCGCGGCGGCGGGCGGCACCGGGCTGCGTGACGAGAGGTGGCTCCGTGTGAGGGGGAGGAGTCGGCGTGGCCTGCGGTGCGGTGCGGTGCGGTGCGGCGCGGCCTCCCCCGCGCCGGTCATGGGGCCCGGAGCCGCCGTCACCCCCTGGCGCGGGGCGCGAGACCCCCACAATGTCTGCCGTCTCCTAGGCGGGCGGGCGCGCGGGTTTTACGCTCAGGACGCTGGGGTCGTCCTCAGGAAAAACCTAGGGATCCTCAGGAGGCTGCTGTGCCAGGTAACGCTCCCCACCGCCTGGCAGCCAGGCAAGGAGCTGGGATTCTGGCTGGAGCCGGAGTTTGGGCTGATGAGGAGTCCTTCATCCCTGCAAGATACGCACGGGGAGCCCTCCCACCCCACCCCCAGCGCTCCCTGCTCATCAAGCTTTTGACTAACTAATAACACTGCCTCTTGGAAAACCTTTTCCCTGCAATGTCCTAATCCGGGTGTCTGGTCCTATCTGGCGTTGACGCGGATGGCAGTGTTTTAAGGGATCGCTGTTCTCTTCACGTTGGGTCTCCCGCGCTAAACTCAGTCAAGTTCTTTACCCAGTGAAGGAAGGCAATGTTGTTTTTTTTTTAGTAAACACAAACACGTCCTGTGGCTGGAAGCCGAACACTACCCTGGTAGGAAACTGAAATGATCATCCATGCCCTGACTGGGATGAACACAGACATTTAATAAAACTTTACTTGTAGCAAGCTAGAAGGGGCTAGGCCCCATTCATACAGCCAAGATCTCTATGGAGGTGTCTGCATACCTGCACCCACAGAGAGGCATGCTAAAGTGAACAGGACTCTTGTCTGTTTGTCATCTGCCTGGGCCCTGCTTTTTCATCCAAGGTGCCATGGCACTGGGGTGCCTTGACTTCCTTTTTAAGGGTGTTGTACAATACTAGATATGCCAACACATACCCAAAATTCACAACATAAACCTTGATATTTCAAATAGGAACACATAGGGTCAAAAAGATTTTTTTGCAAGAAAAGAACTGCTCTGTTATTATTTTTGTAGTCAAAAAATGAGGGAAAGCTAAAAGCTGGAATTTTTTGAGGGGTTTCTTCAGTTGAACAAGATGTGCCTTGAGTGTTAAGTGGTTGAGAACCACTGGCCTGCACACTTTTTACTGTAGGATCCAAGCCTTTGTTAATGCTACAGGTAAAGGTCCTGCACATGCCTAATTTTATACATGTGATTAGTCACTAAACTCATTCACATTTTGGGATCCTTATGTAAACAAGTTTACAAACTCCCTTTGCCTTCCCCAGCTCATGGGGAGGAGGATGTTGAGAAACCTCATGGAATTACATACATAAGGGTATTCTTGCACAGTGGTAAGATCTGGGCCTATCATTTTCCAGTGTGAAAGGTTAAACTTTTGTAGCCAATTTTAAGTTAGTGATTAAAAATGTATTTTATGTGCTGTCCATAAACTGGAAAAGGATCTCCTTTCATTCAGTTTTATCCCTAGTTTACTTGCAAAGGTCCATTCATCAGTTTTACTGCCTTT
The DNA here is from genome assembly GCF_030867095.1 of Alligator mississippiensis. Lineage (NCBI taxonomy): Eukaryota > Metazoa > Chordata > Crocodylia > Alligatoridae > Alligator > Alligator mississippiensis. Next base: position 212,570,045 of record NC_081827.1, on the reverse strand, counting down.
TCCTCCAACACCAATTTTTTCAGTTATTTTTCAATTTTTATTATTTAAAAAATATGCTTGCCTTATTTTAATGTTTCTTCTACCCACAATTGGATATACCCAGTACATGGTTATAGAATTATTAAAAACAATTCTGCAGACCTTTTTATTTGGATAAAAATCCTTTATGTGTTCACAACCATGAATCCTGAAAAAGTCAGTCATTAATTTGCAGAAGCAAATGAAATATTTTCCAGAACCGCAGCTTGTTATAACAACCTTCTATTTATTTTCTGTTACAGGAAAGTACTAAATTCAGAAAAGTTTGGACAAGTCATTCCACATCTCCTATTACTTATGAAAGTGGAAGAATCTATTTTGACAATTATCGGTGCTGTGTCAGTAGGTAATATGATGGAAAATTTCCATTACTTTACACTTTATCACTAAAGCTCTGATCTTTCAAGCATTTAGACATGTACATAACTTTGCTCATGCAAGTACTCCCATTGGATTACTCATCTAAGCAAAAGTAAAATACATACATCAGTGTTTGCATGATTAGATGCTCATTTTTTTATCTCCTAATGCTCTGGCTATTCTGTGATGACTTATGGACCTTGTTCTTTGGCAAGGGAAACACTGGTCCTGTGAGCAGTAATCTACTCTCAATCTTACAAAATTTTGAGCACCCTTCAGACTTTGTAGCATCTAATGAAGTAGGCTGTTACCTACGAAATCTTATATGCTTCTTAGTTAGCCTCTAAGGTAGGGGTGTCAAACATAATGGCCTGAAGACTGGATCTGGCCCATGGTGTCATTTAATGCAGTGTGCAGGTTGCTGGACCAACCCTGTGCATTGGCCCTAGCCCTGCACACTGCATGTGGTGTGTGGGTTGGACCCAAGCGACTTGTGCCCCGGACCCCCGTGCTGTGTGCAGTGATGGGTTCAGCCCATGCAATGCCTGCAACACGCACCCCCTGCTGACCCTAGAGGTTGCACTACAGTGAGCCCCATGGCTGGCACGTGTGTGCAGGACTGAGCTGCCTGCATGCACAGCATGTGGCACAAGGGGTTGGCACAGGGCATACACTCCATACAGTGCCCTGCTGGCCCCGGAACCAGTGCACAAGAGCAGCATTAGCCCTGTTCAGGCCCCAGGGATTGATGCATGTGATATGCAAGCTAGACCCAATGCTGTGGCCACTCTACAAAGAGCTAGTCCCAGTCTGGCCTGCAGACTGGCTCAAGGATGTTAATCCAGCCTGTGAGGTTGGATGAGTTGGACAACTCTGCTCCAAGATGTCCTTGCCCTGCCTTATTTCATAATTTAAAGGGGATTGAGGGTATTCATTACTTTGTTGGATCCAGTCCCTTTTTAACATGTGGTTTCCATTGTGTAAATGGCAACACAGTGCTATAATTTCACTGAAAAGTACCCCATGCAAATCGATCAATCGGATCAGTTTATAACAAAAAGCTGAATTATTATTGAGCAACCATATAAATGAATATGGTACATATGCTCTGCAAATACAAATACGGCCCAAAGAAGAGGACAAAAATGGAAACACATTTAAGAGACTTATACTGCTAAACTGTATAGCTCTTAAACTATAAAGGACTTCTCAGCACTGTCATAAGTAACACAGATGAGAAGACTTTCATTCTAAATGGTTTCTTGCACCAATAAGATGTATAATGCAATGCTGTGATGCAGTACACAACAGTATTTTGTGGGCCTAATGATTTTGTCAGCTACACAATATAATTAAGAAGTTACTTTAGGTTTACACAAATACATCTGACAGAATTTGGTCCAGTAACTTGTTACAAACCAGTGTTCTAGTATCTGTAGTTTCTTCTTCAGCTAGTGGGAGGCCCTGGTTCTTATGGGGGACTTCAGTCACGCTGAGAAGACTGAGGTGGGGATTTAAAGCAGCCTTCAACAACAAAGATGATGGAGCTAGAGTGTTCTCAGTGGTGGCAGATAACGGGAGCAATGGTTTCAAGATGCAGCAAGGGAAGTTTAGGTTAGATAGGAAAAACTTTCTCACTAGGAGTGTGGTAAAGCACTGGAATACGTTACCCAGAGAGGTTGTGGCATCTTCATCTGTGGATGTTTTTAAGACTGGGCTGGACCTTGGCTGGGATGAAATAGTTTGGGATGGTCCTGCTTTGGGCAGGGGTTGGACTAGATGGACTTCCTGAGGTCCCTTCTAGCCCTAATTCCCTATGATTCTACTGCTTATCACTGCAGCATCTGACCATCCACCAGTACTGCATTAAACAACATGAAGAATATGGGCCATGTGTGGTCCATTATTTATCTCAGGGCTGTCCAACTTCTAAGTACCCAGGTCCACACCAACAGGAGCTGGACACTGCATGGGTCACATCAGGCAAGCCACAGGCCACTGGGCTTCATGGATGCTTTCCCCGTACTGCACTGGCACCTCTCCAGTGTTGCACTGCTGTACCCCCTCACCACCGTACTGGGCATCCCTATCACCCCCACCCCTCGCTGCTGCTAGACAAGGGCATGATTCCCCCCACCCTGCACAACCTGGACTCACCCTCAGTTTCCCACATTGCACCACACTGCCTTGTCCCCAGGGGGCAAAGGCAGGAAGCAGCAGCCAGAGCAACGCAGGGAGTGATGGCTAGGTGAGAGCCTCAGGTTTAACTCCTCACGAGCCACAAGTAGGGCAGCCCTACTTTAACTCCTGTCCTCTGTAGAGAGAAGATTGTACATTGTAAAGTGTTTTCATTTTTTAAAATATATGTATAGGCAGCTATGTGTTTACTTTAAAGTAGGCAGAGCTGAAAAAGTGTAGAGTAGTAAGTGAGGTGGGTTTGTGATTTTCTTTAGCTTCTGAGTAAATTTTAATATACTTAAAAAAAATGAAAAATACAGTTTACTAAAGAGCATTACTGTTAAATCTTTTTAAATGTTTCTCCCAAGGAAAGGTGAGCTTTTTAACAGCATCTTACAGTAATCTTGCTCAGTAGTCTGAGGGTAATGTAAAGTGACCCTTAGCAAAATAAGAATAGTCCAGCATGCTGGACAGTTGAGATTGCTCCCTGCCTGAGGAAGAGGTAATGATTTATAACAATCCACAAAATGACCTGTTGACAGAAGGTAATTTATAAAATAGACTGATCATTTGTAATCTTTTTTTTTCAGCATTGCAGGAGAGCCAAGAATACTTTATCAAATGCCACCATGTTCTAAATCAGAAAAAATAGAGGATGCTTTATTATTGGAATGTCCTCTGGTAAGGTTACTTTGAAAGGAATTTTGAAAAGCAAAGATGTAACTGATCTAGCTGTGAAAGAACTGTTTACTAATGACAAGGGCAAAATTGAAATTGTTTGCAGTAATTTAAGGGTCAATTTTAACTTCAGATGTCTGTAAATGGCCCCCAGTGAAAATGGTGGAAGGTTTGCTATGATTTCAGTGGAAGCAGCCAGATATTCAGAGACTGTATAATCTGCTTTATTCTAACCTTTTCCATTAAGAGGAGTAACTTTTCAAGGTAGTGCATGTTAATATGTTAGTCTTTGCTTGGAGTAGTTGTTTAATAGGTAACTTGCTTTGTTTGTAACAATGTTCTTATTAAGGACTATCACATTGCTTGTCAGGAATGACGATCATCGCATAGCACATAAGTGGCTGGTATTTTTCAATGAAACAGCCTTACTAATAGAGACCTTCCTCCCCTGTGAATGAAGGAATCATTTTTTAAAACAATTCCATGCAAAGTATAAGGTTTATTTAAAGTTTTCAATATGTTCTTTATTTTTGGCAGAATCTTTAGGGGCATACCATCTTGTTGATATATGTGTAACTTCAATTTACACAGTAATAGGGTTATAGACCCCAGAAGAATTCTAATGCTATTCTATTGAAGCTTTTAAACTGGTGCATAATATATATGAAACTCTACATCTCAGTGATTACTACCACATTGTAATTTTAACATTCTTTTTCATTTGTTCACAAATGTCTTAAAATGTAATTTTTAGACTGAAATTTGCCTTGCTGTCTCTCAGAACAAAGGTGAACTTTTAGAAGTTTAAGCAGAATTTATTCATCTGGCAGCATTTGAATTGAGCTTGGGCTCATGAAAACTTAGGCTATAAATCTCTGATTTAGTTAGTGTATAAAGTGCAAATCTCCCTTGCCTCCTGCCAAAATTTACTCAGTCATTTTTGGCCATATTGGGGGAAGAAAAAGAAGGAAAGAACATTTTCTAACTTTTAAGATTGTGCATGTGTACTGTTAACTCAAAAAGGGCTCTACATTTCTACTATTCACTTTATTATCTGTTCCATAGCAGTGTAGACATTTAAGCTACTAATGCTATATAGGACCATTGTACTTGCCATGCTAGATCAGACTGAAGGATCATCTAGTCCAGCCTCTTGTCTCCAGCACCAGAAGTTTCAGAAGAAAATCCACAACCTTCTAATCCTTAGTAGGTAGACATGGATTTAAGACAAAAAAACGCAATGATTAATCTCTCCTCCAAAATTTGTGAAAATAGCCATTATGTCTCATATATCAGGGTTTAAGCCTATTTTAAGTTATGTTTAAAAAGCAGCTGGGGATTATCAGAAGAAGGTGCTCCACAAGTGGAAAATCTAAAAAGAATATTAAAAATTCACCAAAAAATTAAAATAATAGCTTTGATCACTCTGTGTTAAGTGTCATAATCTTGTTTTGTTTCTATTGTAGAATATTTTACTTCCACTTTTTTTTCAAGATTTGTAAATTCTATCCATTGCTAATATAAATTTATTTTCAATTTGACTTCAGCCTTGATATTTTTTCCATCTGTTGTTTTGTGGGTACAGTTGGTGTGAGATCCAGCTATTTGATATCAGGCAGTTAGACATTAAAAGCTTTGTCTACATGGGCAAAATTGATGGGCATAGCTTTTTCCAAAATAATTAGCTATTTTAGTACAATTACCTATTCTATAATTACTACCCCACTTGGACACTGTTTCAAGATAAATCGACTATCCCAGGCTAATTACGCTGCTTTGTGAGTGGAATCATTATTCTGGACTGAAGTCACTTTTATCCCAGAACCGCAAAGGCCTGTTACTATGGAATAATTTATTGCACAATAGCAATGATTATTCAATTACCTCATGACTAAGCGATATCAAATTACATGATCAACTGCACAATCATATTGGCAAACTGTGGCTTAAAAAAGGAAAACTGGGATTTAAAAAATTGATCTTTAATCTTCATGTAGGCCATACACTTAGGGTTTTTTTTTAAACTGCAGAATACATAAAAGCAAGTGTTTTTTGCAGTAAGCAATTGTCATTGATTTATATGATTTAACAATGTATAAGGCCTGATGTTGTAGGAGCCTGCTTATTACCCTCAACCACTGTTTTGTTTTGTGGTCACTTCATGGTTCCAGGCCTTGTGACTTTCCTTGGTTGCATGTTCAGACTTCTTTTACTGATCTTTTTTATGTAGGGGGAAACATTGCCCAGTCTTTCAGACTATAAAACTTCGCTTGCAGTTTTGACAGCTCAGAACTGGCTCCTTCGTCTCTCTGCTAATACTGGTGAAATACTGGAAAAAATATACCTTGCAGGATCCTACTGCAAATTCAGGTACTAAATATTGATTGAGCTTTACATAAGCAATGTTTTCATAGCATTATTGCAGTACTGGGGGAAATATTTTTTATTTTTCTGTATGTTAAGCTATTAAGTTTCTATGTATTCAGAAAACGTTGCTTTATACTATACTTCCTATAACCATAGAACTGTAAAAATGTATTTTTTGTTGGATGGAATTTATATCAGAGCAGGAAAAGAGTACAGCCCAAAATTCTTCAGTGACTCCCATCTTTTGCAGACTCTGCAGAGGTGCCAGTGATTGGAGGTGAATTATAGTCAAGGAGTTCCCTCCCAATCACGATGAAGGCACATTGTTGGTACAGGAAGGGGAAGCTTACAGTGCTGGTCCTAAGCTTTACCTATTTTATGGATGAGAGGGATTCTCAGTCTAGTACCTTTCTTGGACACAATCCCCACATGCCATATTCTTTAAAGACAGTTTTAAACTTCAGCAGTCTAAGTTTATGGTCTCAGATTTGTCCCTAAATTCCAGTAACCCGTCCAGAAGAGCATGTGCTACAAAAAAGCCACAAGTTCATGCTAATACTAGCTTTCCTCTTCCAATTTTACAACTTTTAATACTGCAATAACAACATACTAGAATGTCTCTTTAAACTCTGCAAAGCAAACTTCATAAAACACAGGAAAAATATTATTAGCAATTTAGAAACAGGCAATTTTTAACTGTATGCATATGCTTTTGCACAATGTATCCATTTTAGTCTTTAGCAGGACACCAGGCTTCCCATCCCCCTTCCACCCCACTTCTCAGAGGAAGTGATCCCTCTCTTGCTTCAGAATCATAGTAGTAGTTTATGAAAAGCAGAGGAAAATGTACAGCAGACAACCTTACTATCCACAAGTTTGTACAGTGTTTTTTTGCATTGTCTAATAGGGAGAGTGATTCAGATCATGGGAAACAGCTCCATTAATGCTCAGAGCCTAAAAACTCAGTTCATGGAGCTTGCAGAGTTGGCTGAGACCTTGGGATCTGGCCTGGGACTCTCATAATCTAATCTAGATTAGATTATGTGAAATGGGCCATTTACTTTAAGAAGGTTTTAGACAGTGACTAAACTAATACTAACATCAAGGCTTTTTTCTTATCACCAACAGGTACTTGAACTGGGATTCTCCTCAAGAGATTATGGTTGTAAAGTCTGTTCAGCAGAAGCTCTCAGCAGCAGCACGACAGGTAGGTTTACTCATCCTGTCAGGTGAGGTATATGTAGCCAAATATTTACAGGGCTTGTACAGAAGTTCAAAGAGAAATATTTTTAGTTGCCCCATCTGGCAGGTATCATAGTAGCTAGGGTCAGAAGGGACCTAAACAGATCATCAAATCCAACACCTTGCCTTGGGCAGGAACGGCTGCTGGGTTCATATGACCCCAGTCAGGTGTCTACCCAGCCTCCTCTTAAAGACCCCCAAGGTAGGAGCGAGCACCACTGCCCTTGGAAGTTGGTTCCAGGTCCTAGCCGCCCTAACCATAAAGTAATGCCTCCTGATGTCTAGCCTGAACCTGCTCTCTATCAACTTGTCATTATTCCTAGTTACCTCGTGTGGTGCCCAGAGAAACAGGGCATCTCCTATTCCCTGCTGATCTCCCCCCCTGGTGAATTTGCAGACAGCCACCAGATCCCCTTTCAGCCTTCTCTTGTGGAGGCTGAATAGGTTCAGACCCTCTAGTCTCTCCTCGTATGACCTACTCTGCCGCCCCCTGATCATGCGAGTGGCCCTCCTCTGGACCCTCTCAGTGCTAGCCACATCTTTCTTGAAGTGCAGTGCCCAAAACTGGATGGAGCCTGACCAATGCCACATATAGGGGAAGGATCACTTCCCTGGACCTGCTTGTGATGCATCTGTGGATGCATGACAAGGTGCGGTTAGCCTTACTGACAGTTTCCTCGCATTGGCGGCTCATGTTCAACCTGGAGCCAACAATGACTCTAAGTTCCCTTTCTGCCTCTCTGCTGATAAGAAGGATGTTCCCCAGCTTATAGGTACGCTGCTGATTTCTGCTCCCCAGAGATACTCCCCTCTCTGTTTTAGCTTGAGATAAAAAGTGACTTGTTTTGCAATAAAACACAGCAGCAGGAGCTTAGAGATATCCCAGGCCTCTGTTATGACTTTCAGCGTGATGCCGTTTCCCAGTGTTTGAGTTTTGACGTCTGTAAAATGGTGAGAACTTCCCTTATTCAGAGAGAGCACAAGACACTGTTAATAATTTTTATTAAGGTTTCATATGGTTAGATACGTGCCGTACCATGTAAGAATTGCCTGGAGTATAACAATTCTGCTCATTATTGCTGTTCTTCCTTAGGCAGGCATCCAACAGTCTGTGCTGTTTTTTCTTGCTGTGTTCAGAGTTCTACCTCTTTCCTTTATTGGAATGCTGGAGATAAACAAAAAAGTGAGTTATTTTCTATATTAACTATAGTCTCAGGCCTAGTTATTTAAAAGGCATTGAGTTGGGTCACTGCACATTGCAGTAATGCAGGACTAATTCTTACAACTTGTGGAAATAATGTATGGCTCATTGCATTAATGTGTAGTGACATTCCACCTTCCACATATCAGTAGCCACAGACTGCATCCAAATGAAGGGGCCAGTACCGGGTCCTGGGGGATCCTAGACCAGGACTATTCAGCTAGTGGCCCACAAGCCACATGCGGCCTCCATTAAGGTTAACATGGGCCCTCAAGTGCCCACCCATCCTCCCCTTCCTCTCCTGCTCTGGCTGCAGCAGCAGCCAGGGTCTCAGGGCTCTCTCTCCTGTCTTCTGCTGCATGCTCCTACCCGAGTGGCAACAGCAGTCCAGAGTACCCATACAACACAGTGCCAAAAGGGAGCCTGCAGGGAACTGAAGGTGCAGCAGACTGCCACACTGTGTGGGGGAGCACTATCGCATGCACGTGCATGGTGCAGTGCTATGGGGGTACCTGCCTGTGTACATAGTGCAAAAGGGAGGAAACACCTACCTGCACTGTTGTGCAGCCTGGGGGGCCCATGACCCCTGATAGTGCTGCCCCCATGTTATATGGTTCCTGCTAGTGCAGTGCATGGGACATATGGCCCCTGGGGTCTTTGAAGCTGGACAGCCAGCCTTGTCCTAGACCATTTAGGTAGATTATTATGTAGGCACATTCTTTTGATGAGCACTGAGATGGAAAGATACCAGAAAAATAATAAAAAGATGAGTCTGGTAATGCCAGTGAAGAGGAAACATGTCCTATTTGAAATCTGACTTCTAAATATACCATATTTACTCATGCCATGTGTACCTTTCCCCCCCAAAATCAGCCCTCCAAAATTGGAATGGTGTTTTAAGCAGGGAGGCTGATTTTCTTCACTGGAATTGAAACATGTAATGGCTGCTGTATAATGGCTCCCTGTAATGGCTGCCAATGGCTCCTTATAACAGCTGTGCTTCTCCTACAGGTCAGGAGACAGCAAGTGCCTCCTTTATGCTCATAGTTAGTTTTAACCCTGTTATGGCTGCTGAGCAGTAGAACTGTAGTTCTAAAACTGCAGTTAGACATTGAGTGATGCTGACTAGTGGGCTCTGCCCCTCCTCCCTAACGCCATGTTGAGCCCATACTATAGCAGTTAAGATCCTGGAAAAAGCTTTTTTTATACTCATACTTCCTTCCCAAAAGAAGGTGCGAGTATTATATGGGAACTTGCGATATACAGATAAATGCAGTGCTGTGTTTTGGGGCTTTTTGACGCGAGAACTACCAGTGAGGTTTTATGGTACTTGTCAAGAAGCATCTTTGTTGAGTTCAGAAGTTCATGAATCATTGGAATTACTGGAGTTACTGGGAAAAGTGTAAGAATGGGGTGATGAATGAGAGGGCACAAAATGGCAGTGCTATAATTTCACTGAAAAGTACCACATACAAATCGATCAATTAGATCAGTTTATAACAAAAAAGCTGAATTATTATTGAGCAACCATATAATGAATATGGCACAAACCAGAAATTTTAAATAAAAGCATACTAGCATCTAAGATTATGAAAAGAATAATTTAACTCCACATTTCTAGACAATACATCTGATTATCAGTGAAAACGCTTCATAAATGCTTTACATATAAAAAGAAGTATGTAATGGCATTATGTTAGGTCAGTCATAGCCCAAAATTAATTTGGATGAATTTAATTTGTTTATTTCCAAGAAAAGTTTCTTTATTTTTCTTCTTAGTGGAGATACGTTAAACACTTCTAACAAAATTAATATTACAGCATCATTAGGAGTTATTCATAGATTGTCAGGGCTGGAAGGGACTTTGCAAGATCATGGGTCCAGCCCCCATAAACAGCTCTCCAGGCACACATATGACTGGGATTCAGGTTCACAGTTTAAGCATCTGATATTGTACCTTTAGTGACATCTTAATAACCTAGCTAATTTCATAGTTATGTGATGTCCCAGAGTTATAACTAGACTAAATACTTGCCTCTGGTAAAGGAGGAACAGTAGAGGAGTTAGAAACAAGATTTCTAAATTGTATTCCCAGCTCTGATACTGACCAGCTGTGGGACTTCTGAGTTTCATTCCTCTGTGCATCTATAAAAACACACACAAAAAAAATTTGTCTTGGGGACATTGAAAATTAATATTTGTGAAGCATCTGACATCAGGTGATAGTGAAGGGCAAAATATTATGTTGCAGGTTGAGCTTGAGGATAGTGATTACAAAAACATTTCAAAATTAAAACAGTTACCAATTTTGGATAGTTTTGGTATGTAAAGCTAATTAAGCTAACGTTAGAATCAGGTAGCCTTGGTGTTTTGCATTTTTTCTGAATCTTTTTTCCCTCTCACACTTTTTTTCTTGAGCCAGATATTTGGAAACAGCGTCATGGATGTTGCCATTTCTAATGGAATACTGATTGTGATGTATAGCGTGGGCCTGGTCAAGCTTTATAGCTTCCAGGCTATCTCTGAGCAGGTAATAGAGCATGAAATGTAACACCAATTTATCTCAAGACTGATTATTATTAGTGTAGTACAATATGTAAAAACTGGACTTTATAATGGAGGAAATGTGTCAAACAGGATAAAATCATTTTCATAACACCATTATAGTATAAAGTAAGAGTGAGAGATCTTAACAAGGTACCACATAGGTAGTACATACTAGAACAAGTGGTAGCTGAACTCTGCATATCAGTCCTATTGTAGCAGAAGTGTTTCATTAGAAACTTAGATGGAAGATTCCTTGATATGAAACAGAATTTATTTTGGAAAATCAACTGTTGAACAGGAATTTAATTTAAATTCTGCCAGTTAAAAAAAATTAAATCTGTTGGTAATTAAGACAGGATTTTAGGCTGAAATGAACTGTTTTAGTAATGCACTAAATAACAAAAGCAGTAAAACTGAGCAGATAATAAACATGTATTGATAAAGCTAATTTGTTTTTCATTATTTTAGTTCATGGAGCAGCACTTTGATTTGGGCAGTGAATTCAGCTGGAATAATAGAGTTGGAATTGTAGGAAAGTATCCATTTGGTCTTCCTTGCAACATAAAAATAACAGGTATTTATCATCTTTCCATTATTTCATGGCTGTTTCACTACTTGCAAAAACATCAGAAACACTCCACATTCATTTGTGTTTGCCATTATGTTATAATAAAAATATGCCTCTATTTACTCTAAAACTCAAGAATTTACTAATAGGACTTTTCTTCTATTCCTCTTTTCTTCTAAGTTAAAACCACGTTTTAACTTTTAACTGTTAGGTATTAAAGTATTTGAGAAACTTTATAAGGTATGAGTAATCAGGAACCCCTTCACCCACCATTGAAATACAGGTGACCCTCACCATTCACGGGGGATACGTTCTCGTATCCCCCGTGAATGGCGAAATCTGCAAATAAGGCATTGCGTTCATGAGCACAGTGCCACCAGCAGCAGGGGGGGCGTGGCTCCAGTGGCAGCAGCAGGAGCCTGGCGGCAGCGGCAACCCAGCAGCAGCAAGCGCAGAACTCCTGAGGAGCTCCTCTCCTGTAAATGTATAAAGTGTATTTAAAATGCAGGTTCGGCATTTGCGAATATTTGAAACTGCAAATGCCAAACCCGCAAATAGCGAGGGTTTCCTGTACAGCCCCTTCTGGCAGGGGGAGGGGGAAAACCTGACAACTATTAAATAACAGAGAGAAACATTACATAATGACTTAGCTGTGAGAAAAATTGTTTTCTAGTGTTAAACTAGTGTATCTAATCTAACCTGCAGAGAGAACTCAAGGAAACAGAATGTAACTTATTCAAATCTTAACTTTGATTAGTCTTGCTATGTATAGTATGTCAGATGCTTTGCACATAACAGGAAAAATGTTGGTTAGTTTTGTTTAGACACACTGTTATATTTTCAGATAAAAACCGCTTCTTTTCACCGGTGCATCTAAGATTAGAATTTGGCCCTATGTTTCTTAAGGTATTTCCCAAGTCAAGGACTTCCGCATTTCAGCATGTGCATTTTTTTTCCTTATTAAAAAACCCAGGAGCTTCTTCAGTCCATATTTAGGCACCTAGATGAGTAGTTTGACTTTCAGAAGGGCTCAGGTCTTGTCAGCTTTCACTGTCATTAATATGCATGCATGTTCCCAATGTTAAGCATCCATTTTTTTTAAATCTGGGATGTTTTTGTATTAAATGATTTTCTGTATAAAAATGTATTCATTATTTACAGACACAAAGACAGATCATTTACAGACAAATCAAGCCAGGTCTTTGTATAAAATTAAAGCAATATACAAAGAAAAAACAGCTAGATAAATTAAGGCTTTAAATAATCATGTAATGTCTTATAAAAATAAAAGCTGCAATTACATTTGGTTCAAGTTTTGCACAAGAGTTTAGGAAATTTCTCTTAAGTTTTCTCTCTCTCAGATTTCTCAATTATGATTTAGTGCTGAAGGCCGTGTGGAAAACAGGCCTATGAGAGCTTTGAAACAGTTTATACTGGATATATTTTCATGGCCTATGCAGCATTATTGTTTTAGGTCACAAGCTTTAAAGTCAAAAGAAAAGGTTGATTTTTTTTTTCATTTTGTTTTTATCTTGAGACTTATTCAAGATTTTGTGGTTAGAAACTATTCAACTTCTGATATATACTTTCTATAGCCGCTGTTCAGCGATACTTGCATTCCTGTGGTTTTTGAGCTGTTCTCTTTTACAAGTGAGATGGCTGACAGTCCGTGCAATGAAATGTAGTGTTTCAGTGAAGGAGCAACCGATCTCTTTGAAGGTGGCAGAGTTTAAACTTGTGCTTGATGTAAGTTAACTGTTGATGCTTTGTGGATGGTTTCAAAGCTGTGGAAACTTGAAATCTTGTATTTTTCCACAGAACAACCACATCCTGGACAGAAGCAGTGCAAGGTTTCTCACACTGCTATGTCAATGCACCTCAACCTGGTCCTGGAGAGACCACTTCTACAGATAAGAGTAGGGTAATCTCCATGCTTATTTAGTCTTTGCCCTCTCTGCTGAGATTGCCAGTAAGGGTGTCAGTCATGGTGTTTTTTTTTGTGAAGAGGATATGCTGCACAGAGATCAATAGCTCAGTTCACATGGGTCACCAAACAGGTGTTGACTATTCGTGATTATCAGGTACTAGTGACCTTGGACAAATTTGAAATAAGTGAAAGGGCACTTGCAATCAAATCTTCATGAAGCCACTTTCTAACTAGCCCAGGACTTTAAATTGCTTTTTGAAAAATAAGGATTTATTATGTAACTATTGAATTGTTTCATAAAATGGAGAGGAAAGTGTCTTGTTCATTAATTTGCCACATCTAGAACAAATATGCTAGTACCACCAGGAGCAAGCTGGCTTTTCATTTAGATAAGACAAGTATTTTGTGGAAGTGAACAAAAGAAGCCCAAATGGTGATTGAAGACTGACATTTCTACGGGGAGAGTTTAAGAACAAAGACAGTATTGTAATAACCAGTAGACTGCTGGGCAATGAGAGCAAGCAACATATAACAAGAAAGAATGAAGATTAGAGGCAAACTCATCACAGCAGTTGCTGTGGCTTTTGGGGTTTGTAATAGTTAAAGTTTTTGGCAAAAGACAACATAAACATAAGGAAGGCTTGAGAGTTCTATAGGGCTATTGTGATTTGAGATTAACTCAGCTTTTTCAGGATTCTTAGTTTATCTTGTTTTTTAAATTAAATGATTAGGCTGTCAGAAATAAATTGATGAAATTAACATTTCAGCACAAAGTTAACAAGTTTTCATGACTTTTTCCCTCATTTTTTAATCAACTCAAGATGTCTTAGACACCTCTCCCACCCCTCTAGTCATATACTGTATTTTTTCTCCAAGGTTGTAATTTACTATAGGCCATACTTTATTAAACCTTGATTAGAAACTTTCTGAAAGGTAGATCAGAAATCTCTCTCTTGTGGAGGTAGTCATCTTCACTTCAGTAATCCTAACCTGTTGTGTGGTGTTAACCAGCTGCCACTTCCTGGCTCCAATGTGGCTTTATTACTGTGGCAGATGATTTGTCTCACAATAGCTGACTGAGTGCTTTGAATCTTGACATGGGCATGAGAGTGGCACAATATAAATGTAAGATCTCATACTTTATGCAGCTGTCCCATCTCAAGTGGTGATTGTTAAATTTCATAAACTAAGTAGGGTAAGATCAAGTCAGAATTTGAATGTAATCCCAAGATAAAGAACAAGGTACGGCACAAAGTGGTATTGGTAATTCAGTAGATGGCATGCTTTCCTCAGGCAACACTGAATCAATGTCCCAGCAGAGTACAAAGAAAAAAATTAATACTGCAAGTTGAGTCTTCCAGAGGCATAAAATTGAAGTCATACCCAGTTCTGGTAATTAAAAAATAAAAAAGCAAACATTTTTCCCATCTTACTTGATAAAATCTGTTTTAGGTTCTACATGTTCAAATTTCCCCTTGAAATTAATTTTCTGTCAGTCTTTTTAGTGTTGTTCTGTGCTGTTTAAACAGGGCTGTTTATCACCCTAAAAGGTGGCTTTACTTTTAGTGTCTAAGAAAGGAATTTCTAGGTAGCTAGTTAGTAGAGGTTTATAAATCTCTCTTGGTATCCATTTGAATTAAATTTAGGTAATTATCTTTTTTCATTGATGCACAGAAGATTTATAAGTCTAGCACATTAATGCTGAAGAGTTTTCTGATTAATTTGTCTTATATGAGCTGAAAGGAGATCTAGAATCCTTTTTATATTCATTATAAAAATCTTACAATGTGTTGTTTATTTTTTATAAATTCAGTTGCAAATTACAGTAGTTACAATCCACTCTATTTTGTTACATTACATATGTGGACACCTTTCTGCCCTTAATTTGATTCACTGGGTGCATATGATTAGTCTTCAGAAGTTCTCAAGAAGGAATGCTGTTCTGAGATTTTAGACTTTTAAGGACCAGTAGAATTGTGAGACTGCTAATAACCTCAACATTACCAATGTTCACAGATACCCCACCTTTGCTATTTGAAGTGTCTTCCTTAGAGAATGCATTTCAAATTGGAGGATACCCTTGGCATTACATCATCACGCCTAATAATAAAAAGCACAAAGGAGTCTTCTATATTTGTTCTCTGAAAGACAATACTTTGGTAATGTATTCAAATGGCTTTTCGGGAATTAATATACATCTGTTTTATTCACAGGGTGAATTGAGAAAAGCCCTGAAGCAAAACCAGTTTTCCCATTCTTCTGATTAACCCCTTGCTAGGGAGTACTATACATTATTACCCCTATCAACTAGTAATACCAGTTCTGAATTTGCCAGAAGAAAGAATGCTGAGTAATGGAAATACTCTCTTTCCACTGGTTTTGTTTCTGGTGTTTCCTCCCTTCTCATATACCCATAGCATTGCATTCTCTGTGTTCACAGTGGTGACAAGTTATTGTGCTTCCTGCTGATCAGCCAGCCAAAAAGAATCTTTGAGGAAGCACTGAGTCTTAACAAATTGCAAAATAAATGGGTTTAGTATTTGTGTTCTGTTCCTTTTTTTTTTGTAATTTCTCTGTAGACATGAGCTTTTTAAAAAAATGTAGGGTGGTTTTGGTTTAAATCAAGTTGATTTAAATCACTGGTCAGGAAGCCTTGATTTAATCATTGTTTTCTACAAAAAGTGCATTTTTGTTGTTTGATATCATTTATTCATTTAACTTCTTGAAACTGCACATTTAGAGAGAGGTAAAGGCTTAATTGTGTGTACACAAACTTGCAGAGAGACAATAGGGCTGATGGATGGGTAGTCAGGTCTGTTATGTCTCATCTCCATATCTTGCTGTTAACAAGGATGTTATCTGTGGAGACAACAAACTCTCCCTATGCCTGAAGAATGGTGTTTGTGCTCGAAAGCTTGCAAAGAACATTTTTTCCAACTATTTGGTTGGTGTAATAAAAGATATCACGTCTACCCAAAAAAACCTTATCTGCCTATGATCTCTGGAGACACAAATCCACAGTTTGAGAACTGAAACTAAGCATCACAGAGATGCTTAATGGGATCTTCTAGACTGAGCACTGAGTCCCATTGGGTAGAATGGTTTTCTTTAATCTTTACTAATCTATAGAAGATCCTCTGGGAACTCCATAAGATTGGGCCCCTAATACAGTCTGTGTCCTGTTGTGACCTATTCATAAAACTTCTAAAAAAGTTACGAGTATATTGTCTCAGATAGTATATAATTAGAAGTTATAATCCCTTTTCCATTATGATATCTTTGAGCTTTAGCGTATCTTAAATTAAAACTATCTTTATATAAGTTTATTTTTGTACAAAAAGCATCTTAAGAAAAGAAATAAAAATATGATTAAAATAAAAAAATCTGATTTAAATAAAAATCTGATTTTTTACTTTAAAAAATCACTGATTTTTATCCACCCTGAAATGTTGTATTATAGGACATGTGTCAGCGCTCCATCTTAGCCTTCACTTTAGCTTGATCACCTTATTCAGGCTAGATTCACTTCTGATATATGGTCAAGCACTTGGCCTGCTAACTCATGATTCTTCATCCAGGAGCTTTTTCATCAGTGTATGTACCCATTTCTTTAGACTCTTTAGCATCTTTAAACTAGTATTTCTGTCTTTATTTTCTTCACAACTTGCAGGTCTCTGTCTCATGGTGAAGTACAGCTATATAGAAGGGCTTGGTGGTTTTGGTGGCCAGGACATCAGGCAACCCTTTCCCCCCACATTTTTGGGAGGTGGCTTAATACCATTGAAAAATTAAATTATTGGATTCAAATTATTTTAATTTGTCACATGGCTTATCCAAAACCTTGTAGGATTGCCTGATTTGGTGCTGAAATTATGAATTATCCCAGGCTAGCAGACCTAAATAAGCTTTTCTGCAGACATGTATAGATCTCACATTTGTAATAAAACTTAGAACTAATGCAAAAGACAGGTCTGATCTCAAATCACACCTTATCTGTTTTGAATTGCTGAAGTATTTGCAGTGGTTAAGCTAGATCTTTCATTTTTAATGTGTAGGCTTACAAAGGTAGGGCCAGGTCTAACCATGTTCTGGGACCCCGCTGTTCCCTTGACACCAAATAGCGTTACAGCCCAGTTCAGTGGGATTCCTTTAAGCCTTGGAGTTCCCTAAGGGTTTGATTCTTCCCTTTATTCCAGTTTCAAGGCTGCTATTCTCTTTGTACTGACAGGGTCTAGCTAGTGTTTGTAGCCACTCAGATGAAGTTGGGCAGGAGGCTTTCCAGTTTAATTCTTTGAGTATATCTAAATATTAAAGTTCTAAGCTTTCCCTTTTTGTTTCAGGCAAAAAATGGCATACAAGATATGAAATGCTGTTCACTAGAACCAGATTGGATCTATTTCCATCCAGATACTTCAGGTAGAATAATCCACGTGGGACCAAATTTGATTAAGTAAGTACACATAATACTTTTTTCCCAAAGCTTATTTTTATTAACAAGAATATAAGGTAACCTTTAATTAGTAGTTTGTTGGGAGGTGCCTAAGAGTTCTTCTGACATCCATCTTAAGAGTCATAATAAATCTAGAGGTGCACTGATATATTGGTCCAATATTGGATGAGCACCGATATAAAGAAAATTGACTATATTGGAAATTGGCCTGATGTGGCCAGTAATTTGGCTGATAAATGGCCATGCCTGTGCACAGCCTCAGCATATCACGTAGGCACCAAGGAACAGAGCCCAACAGCTTGGAGAGCTGCATGCAGCCGGTAAGTCGGTTACAGTAAAAGGGGAGGGAGGAGGGAAGCGGCATGGGGGGCACAGTTCAATGCCCCCCGTGGTGAGGGAGGAGTGGGGTTGGGGCTGGGGTAGGTTCTGCCCAGCTGGGGTGGGGCAGGCACAGGACGAAGCTGCGGTTCATTTTGGTGGGGGGCTCCCACTGCTGCATGCATGCCTCCGAATCTGCGTAGAGCAGGCTGCAGCTGGGGCCAGGGACCGCGCTCCCAGCACCGCCGGCGCCCGCACCAGGTACAGCACAGCCCCAGCCCACAGCTGCAGCCTGCCTGGCCCAGCCCACCCTGTGCAGATCTGGGGGCACCCCCCCAGTCCCAGATGAACAGCAGGAGCAATGGTGAGAGCTGCTGGACAAGCTGCTCCTAGACCAGCAGCGTGTGATGACGGGGGCTGCTGCCCCCCTCCCCACGCACCTCGAATGAGCCGCAGCTCCGTCCTGCAGCCGCCTTGCCCTAGCTGGGCAGCGCCTGCCCCAGCCCCATTCCTCCCTCACTGCAGGGGCCAATGATCTGCTCCCTCCATGCCTCTTCCTTCCCCTCTCCCCTTTCACCTCAACAGATTTACCAGCTACACGCAGCTGTTTGGAAATCGGATTGGTATTGGCTGATATGCCTCCTTAAAAACCAGCTTTCAGTATTGGCCCCCAAAATCTCTATCAGTGCACCCCTAAATAAATCAGTTTCAAAAGTTGACACTCTCAAGTTCATCATAAACTTCTGAGACCCTCACCCTTTTTTTGGATGTATAAGCTTTGATCAGCTAAATGTTGCACATTTTTAAATTCTTACAGGCAGATTTAATCTGTTAAAATCCCATTTGATCTGGTCTTCATAACATTGGTTTTCATAATTCCAGTCCTAGCCGGCCATTAATTCAGTGATTTCCCCTCTTTCCCCCATTTGAAAATCAGTTTATTTGAATTTTATTCCAAATTTTGCATGTTCTTTGGAATTCTGCCAAGAGTATAGCTTTAAGACTAAGGAGAAAGTAAACATAGAGGGAGTGAAGAAGCCAGTTTGGCCAGGCATACTATTCAAATACATTTTGAAAAAAAATGGAAGGGGGCTGACTTTTTAAATTCTGGCTTATCTCTAAGATGGTACAAGAAGGAGCCCAGTACATCTACTTATCTTTTTAATTTACCTTCCTAAACCATCTGTTAAATCTTACACAATCTGAGATTTCAGCTATGGAATATGCCAAATTTCATTTCTATATTAAATGAACACATGGTCAGATGACTTGGCAGTGAAAACACCATGATAACTTTCTTCCTACTGATTGCTAACCCCATGACAAAAACTCATTCTAGCCAGCTAGGTTGGTTTTATGATCTGAGTGCCAAAGGCTAGAGTTATAAAATAATGGGTTTGGAAAACAGAAGGCAGGAGAGAGGCCAACGTAATACTTTTCTTTTAACAATTAAAAGTGTTGTTATGTAACCAAACATACCAACAACAATAATTTAATATATATATTAAGGCCTGTGCGAAATGTCTAGTATTCGCTTTGGATTCAACCGATTCAGGGGACAGTGATTCGATTCAGTGATTTGGCCAAATCTGATTCAGAGATTTGAATCCTACCAAGTGAGGGGGCGATCCCCACTGCCACGAGCCTCCAGAAGCCCCAGTGGCTGCTGCAGCAGCCAGTGAGTACAGGGCTTTTTTTTTTTTAAAGAGCTGGGATGCTAGGGCCAGGCAGGGCAGCTATTGATGGGCCTGGGAGAGCAGGCGGGGGTTGGGGGGGTGCTCAGGGGGGCTGGGGGAGTGGGCGGGGGTTGGGGCCTGGCGAGGGTCCCCTCCTCCATTCCCCCACCCCTCACCCCCTACTTACAGGCACAGAGTCCAGGTCCAGCTCCCTGTAGCGGCGAGCAGGGACGCCCGAATTGCCAAATCTCCTCTGAATCATTTTCCGAATTGATTTGGACCTTTTTATTGGTCTCCCGATTTGATTCAGATTCAGAGATTTGGCTGCCGAATTGAGCTGAATCTCCTCCAAATCGAATCAGCACCTGAAGCTTTACACAGCCCTAATATATATATATATATATATATATATATATATATATATTTTTTTTTTTAAATAGCATTTATAATTGGGAGATATATATGAATGAAACTGACTTAAACTAGATACTGAAACTCTAGCTGATAATATTGTAAAGAGTTGCAGTAGTAAGATCTTAAGTAATAAAACTGTTTTCAGTGCTAAAGGAATATAATCTTAGCACAATTGGTGCAAATAGAGGAGATTTCATTTCCATTGCTTGAATTTATTTTAAAGATGCGTACAAAGTGATTTGGTCAGGCCTTCCTCAAATATATTTCAGTTCTTCCAAATTTGCGGTTTTTCATATCCTAGAAGACATTTCACCTCATGTTAATCTATATTTTAATCTAAAAATATTTAGGAAATACTATGTGAATACATTAGGGGAAAAGAAAATCTATCTGTCTCTGTTATAGTTTTGAAACTTTCTTCAGGAAATGCCTGTATAATAAGAGCATATTCCATCTTGTTTCCTTCATTATTGTCTGCAGTGGGTAAAAACTAAATGCTTCTTCTGTGCTTTTTTCTTTTTTTTTTTTTTTGTCCCCAAATACTACTTTAAAAAATCATTTACAAATGAAGTTGGGCATATATTTCTAGGGAAATTATTCTTCCAAGAAGCTGGCTGAACTAATTTTCTGTTTTGGATCAATATTGCATTTGTTGCAAAGTAGCAAGGACCTAAAACAGCTAGACCTAGTCAGCAACCTACAGCCTACAGGCTGGATCCAACCCATGGGCATGGGGCTCTAGCAGCGTTGGGGGGCAAGGGAGCTTTGCCAGCAGTTGATTCCCACTACCACTGCAGGGAAAATGATCCCTCCTTCGTCTGAGTATCCTTATGCCAAAGTATTGTCATCAGTTCATAGCAACTATAGATGGAAACAACATGCAGGTAACACTGCTATGTAATGAACATGCTATAGATTCTAGAAGAGGTGTGCTAAAATGTCACAAATCGGTGCAAGTTATAGTAACAGCTTCTTTCATATGTGGTATATATTTATCCTAGGATTTGAAAGAAGTTTCTATTGTAACTTTCACTTATCTGAGATTCTTTAATAATATGATAATTTTTAGAGCATAAATTTGAAAATATTACAAGTAGATTTCAGAATGACTTGTATTTTTTGCTTTTTTTTAAGAGTCTTGAAAATGAAGGAAATTGAAAATAATACCAACCAACAAGAAATTGTAGAAGATTTTATCATTGTGGCCAACAGGGAGAATATTGTAAGACTATAACAATAAATGCTTCATTGAAAGAATATCTTTTACTTTTGTAAGACTATATGTGGTATGCATGTATTATGTGGATACGTATATCAATGTATCTTATGAATCTGATCCGAAGTCTGTTGACTCATTGAATTCAGCAGACTTTGTATCGTCAGGCCTATATAAGAGAGATTTATTTCATAGATAAATTGCATTATACGGCTATTTTACCGAAACCTCCCTTGACTTTTTAGGCCTCAGCAGTTGTTATGGTGAACAATTGTAAATGGGCACCATAGGTATAAGGCACCGTACAATGATAAATTTATTTCACAAGGTCTCTCTAAATCATAATCACAAGCAGGTTTCATACTGTAAAAAACCATGAAGTTGATGGTTCAAATAGCCAAAACATTTCAAGCCTGTCTAATATTAACATTTTTGACTTAGGGGAATGCTGAAATAGTTAAATGACTCATTAGGGAATACTGATGAAAAACATTTTCATATTATTTAGAACTGCAGTTTGGCTTCAGTAGGTACACCTGTACATAGAATAGGTTCTTCAGCAGTTTTTGAATACTGTCCCATGAAATCAGTGGCATTAATTTTTTTAGAAAAATGTGTAAAATTGGTAGCAAAGCTTTCTTTAAATTCAGAAGGAGCAGAGTTAGCCACAGATGTGTTGCTCATTCTTCCCCTGCCTTCTCCTGAGATTTCATAAGAATGATGATTTTATGCTGGGAATGAGTGCCAGAAGTCTTGAATTCTAATCTTATCTCTCTCAGACATTTTCCGTCTGACCTTGACAACAGGGTCCTGATTTTGGAGATGTTGAGCCTTTCTCCACTACTTATGATGTCCATTGGGACCAGGCCCTTAATCCAGTATGTACCTCTCAAGAAGGGTTTCAAGACTATCTTTATTAATGTTTGCAAATAACTTTGAGATGCTCTGAAAAAAGGGGTATGGAATTTATAGTAGTACTATTGTTGTGATTAATAGTACTGTAGTTTCTTTATAGGAAGGTATTCCCTACTTTACTGACACACAGGATTATAGGTTTGGAAGGTATCTCATGGGTCATCTAATCCAACCCACTGCATAAATGCAGGATGTGCCCTTCATGTACTATTCCTGACAAATGCTTTTTCAGCCTCTTCTGGAAAACCTCCAGTGAAGGAAATTTCCACTTCTCTGGGCACCTTGTTTCACTGTCCTACTGTTCTGACTGTAAGGAAGCTGGTTTTTTTTTAATGAGATGTAATCTAAATCTGCCATGTTTCGTTCTGAAACCATTACTACATGTCCTGCCCTACCTGACAAAGAAAAACAGTTGTTCTGTTAGAAAAATTATATCATGTATCACCCTTAATCTCCTTTTCTCCAAACTAAATATACCTGATTCTCTCAACCTTTCCTCATATAGCTTGTATTCCAACCCTTTTATCACCTTCATTGTTCACCTCTGGATCCTCCCCAGTTTCTCCACATCGTTCTTAAATTGCAGAGCACAGCAGTGCATAAAGTACTCCAGCTGAGGCATAAGTAGTACTTAGTGTAGTAATATCATCCCCTATGTCTTATATATAATATTCCTATTAATGCAGTCTAAATTTACGTATTTGTATTTTTTGCAGCTGCAGCATGTTGCTGACTTGTGCCAAGCTGTGATCCACTAAAACCCCCAGTTCTGCCTTAGCAATGCTATTGTTATCTGCTTTAGCATAGCTAATTATCCTTCCTTCTGTTTGAGCACATTTGGTTTTTCTTCCCTAGATGTAGCACCTTTGTTGAATTTTGTTCTGTTGTCTAGTGCCCAGTTCTCCAATCTAAGAAGATCTTTATGAATTCTACTTGTATTTCCTAAGTGTTTTCAACCCCCTTCTAGTTCTGCGTCATCTGCCAGCTGGATCAGGAAGCACTCTATTCTGGCATCCAAGCAATTAACAAAAATATTGAACACCAGACCCAGGACACTCCCCTGTGGAATCCCACTTGAAACCTGCCATTCAGACACTGAGCCATTTATAGTTAGTCTCTGCTTGCAGTTATTTAGCCAATTACATATCTATCTAACAGTAATTCTGTTTAGCCCACATTTCTCTAGTTTACTTAAAAGAATATCATGTGGAGCTGTATCAAGTCCAGATGCATTCTGTCCACTGCATCCCTTCATCCACCAAAGTCGTAACTATGCCAAAGTTGTTTTTAAATATTCTTAAATAAAGCTAGGTGAGTTGTTAGTGATCATCTATCTCTTCCTCCTCCAAGTATTTACAAATTGACTTTTATAATAACCTTTATAATTTGCCTCAGTATCTACTAATATTAAAGTTGAGATGACTGGTTTCTACTTCCCTACGTCCTCCTTTATCCTCTTTTAAAGATATGTACTATGTTAGCCCTTTTCCACTCTTCTGAGATCTCACCTGTCATCCACAACTTTGTAAATATTGTTGCCAGTGGCTCTGAGACTTCTTCAGCCAGTTCCTTCATCCTGGAATTAATTTAATCAGACTCTGCCAACAAAAATGAATCCAAGTTTGTAAAGTCGTCTCTGGCATGCTCTTTATTTATTCTTCTAACAATACATTTTGTTATGTATTTGGTCATGTTTATTTTTGTTATGAAGACTGAGATGAAGTAGTCATTGAGCAGCCCTGTCTTCTTTGTGTCTTCTGTAAATAAAGCACCTTCACTATAGAGCAGTGGACTCACAGTTTCTTAGTTCTGCTTTTCTGTCTGAAGTATCTGTAGAATACTTTTTCACTGTCTTTGTCATCCCTTGCTAGTCATATCTCATGTTTTGCCTTTGCTTTCATAAGTTTGTCCCAGCAAGTTCATGCTATTCTTTGGTATGCTTCTTTAGTATATCTTCCCCTTGTTTTCATTGACTGTTTGTTTCTCTGTTTGCTACATTAATGGGTTTCCTTTTCTGCAGTGCTTCTCTGTTTTTTCCTGATTTTTTTTTTTCTTTTCGGCTTAACACCTAATTGTTACATTACAGATTTAGCCCAATAAGCATAACTCCATGCGTACATAGAACCTAATTTACTTCAAAATGGCTGTGCCCATCCAGTTGTAGGACTGGTGTCCAGCTGTCTGCACCATGGCATTTTTAAGCAACCCAGTTTCTCTATAGTAATTATACGTTATGTTTATAGTTTAAGTCATTAAAATATTGCAATTAAAATGAATCAGTAGTATCACACAATATATTACACATTCTATGTGCTATTATTTCTACAGTGAAATTAGGGTTGCACTGTGAAATTTTAATGGATAGAATAGAAGTGAAAAAGGGTGTTGGAGAGAATCCTTTAAAGTTGCAGAAAATGGCCTGCTTTCTTTGTAGAAAGCATGGTACGAAATACTATTAAAGGATGAAAAGTAGTTTAGTGCTTGTCCCTTCTATCTTGTGTATTTTACTTATCTTTAGCTTTTTAATTTCAAAGGATCCTAAAATGCTTCAGAAAGCATATACAAACAGTATATCTAATGCAAACACATCTGTAATATTGGTGACAGCTAGGCTGTGTATAGCTCAATAGTGAAACAAAGTAAGAAGTACATTTGGGAAAAGACTTGAGTGACTTTAGTGACATCTTTAATATTCTGTCAAATTGGATAGGACCTCTGTTTTTAAGAGGGCTTGTAAAACTTATGGTTGGATCAAAGAATGGTTCTTAATACAGTAATTTCTGTGCTTCTGTACAGGTTAGAGTTTGTTCTTTTTTGTTTAATAAAGACTGTGCTGCCTTTTGGCATTTTAAAAGTTTTACCTAATTTCAAATAAAATGGATGTGCAGCTAAAACACAACCTAGGTTACCTTGAGTCCTGAGCCACCTTTTCTTTTCTCCTCAGGTGAACAACTCTGTAACTGTAACAGCTTCTGGCCGAGTGGTGAAAAAACGTTTTAACCTACTGGATGATGACCCAGAACAAGAGGTAATTGTGATACAATGAGCAAAAATATACCAAAATATTGTGCAAGTTCAGCCAAACATGCCTAACAGAACAGAGGCAGTAACCAGAACTATTAGCCTCATTCATCTTGGTACTGCCTTTGTCCCCCTAATCCTCCATCCTAACTATTCCTTTTGCTTTCTTTTCCCATTTTCTATTTTCCTCCAAAGTGTCATTTGTGCCTGAAATAGTCTTTGTCCTTCAAGAACCAATCCAACTGCTCTTGAAGTCAGTAAGGAAACTCCTTGTGATTTAGATAGTGCAGCATCAGACCCATAGTGTGACAAACTACCCTACCTCTTCCCTCCATTCTGATCATTTAGATTATTTCTCCTATAGAGTCTGTCAGCAGTGATCCAAAGAAATATTTTAAAATTGTGTTTCTCTCTGCTTTGAGTTACTTGTCACTCATGAACTCTTTTTTTTGTTTTCAGTAAAATTGGTAAGTGCTAAAAGAAATTTGGTGATGATAGGAACAGGTGTAACCTTGCCATTTAGGTTGTATGTGACTACATAATAAGGCATTAAAAAATTCTGCAGAGCAGACCTGGTCCAGATAATCAGGTTAAACATTATCTAACATTCTTTACTGCTGGTCTGTTTTCAGTTTGTTTTCTTCTGTTTCATTCATTGCCTTTTGCTTTTTGTTTCTTTTCATACTGCTTCAACTTGGAAATTTGCTAATTCACAAATCAAGCCAGAGCTGTCTTTCTCTTTGTATTCTTCCAGTTGTGTAGAAAAATAGGTCAAAATCTTCAAGAATGCTACTTTCCTTTTATTTTACCCTTGGCATAAATACATTATTACCTTGAATGGAGGGTGTTCCAGCCTGTTTTGACAAAGCTAATGTTAAGTTAATGCAGCCACGGGAAATAGGACCCCTTTCCTCCCCCTCTCCCCCCAACCATGCATTCTCAAATGACACTGAGCCTGGTTTAATCCTTTTTTGTTAACCAGTGGGAGGATAGCACTATAACTAAACAACTTTTTGCTAGATCATTTTAGCAAAGTATGTCATTTAAATCTTTCTTCTCTCCAGCCTCCTTTTCCCACACTCATAAATGTAACAGGAGAAAGCAGCCAGCAGGCTTCCCCCAATTATGAGACTATCATTATTTTAAACTGGTTCTATTATGCCTACAGCTAAAGACAGGAGACGCATATTAAACAGGGTTAGAGTGCTATAGCTGTGATGATCCAGAAAATAAATGAGAGCCAAGGATTTATTTGGTGATATCTTTTTTTTTATTGGACCAACTTTATAGGTGGGAGAGATGTTAGATGTGCTTTTGAGCACAAAGTGCCTTTCCTCGGGTCACTGATAACATGGATTATATAACAATTTTTTGTTATATCTCTTTTAACATAGGCTGTCAAATTAATGAGATTTTGATAGCTAAGGATCCACTGTCATGTATGTTTATATAAGAGGTATGAGGCACCTAATCAGCTGATGAAAGTTCTAAATCTTTGAGTTCCCAGTGTAATTGCACAGTCCATCTTTTATTGGTCATTTTATCCCACCTCAAATTTAGAAAAAGGCTTGAGTGCTGGGGAAAATATTTAAGATTTTGTGGGGGGGGTTAAGTATTTTTTCAAAATAAAAATATGACAGACTTAAGGACTTCTGCAACTGAGGTTTTCAGATAATTTTTGGAAAACAATTTTCACCTCTCAAGACGGACTCAGCTGAAATGTACACATGTATATGAATTTTAATTCCTCAGTTTCTAGCAAACCTTTTTACCGTTGTGTCCACGGGAATAGGTATTAGCTCAGTGAAAATAGGGTAAGTTCCTACATAGCCTATCAAGTTTGTAGTTCATTTATATTCAGCTATAAAAAGTTACAATTATAACACAACAGAAGTGAGAACTCTATGGACTTTTTTTTCCCTGTTACTGAAGCTTTATTCTCCGAACTCTTTAATAGATACCTTTCCTCAGTAAAGGAAAACACTCTTTTGGATTTAAAGAGCTGAAAAAACAAAGAGCCATTTAATGGGCAAAGTAAATGTACTCTCAGGCACACAGTAATAGGACACATGGCCCTAGCTGACATCCTCCAGCTTCTGGCCTCAGTCTTCTTTCACAACTCAGGCATGTAGATTATGACAACCACATGTGATCTCCCTGCTGTTGATTCTTGGTTTTCTAAAACAGCTCTTCCTAGAATAATCTAGAGCTACTGTCTGCTCAGGTTGTTTGCAGGTTGGTAGTTCTGAGTAGAGGTTAAAAGAATTTTTGTGACTTATCCTAGTAATTTTCTCAAATCTCATGAACTAGTTTTGACAGCAGTTTTAAGTCATACTGCCACTAACAGTTTCAAAGTGACTAATTTATTTTCCTTCTCAGCACTTACAATGTTATTCCACTGCAATTCTTCACCCTCCACCCTCAAAAATTCTATGTAAAACCCTTGTACTCATACACAGGAGCCATACAGCAATTGAATTCCTTCCTTCTTCTCTCATGGGTGCTTGCTTGAAATGCAATGAGGAGTCTGTGATTGGAAAGTTACCTCCTGGGTGCCTCAAAATGCAGGGATTTTCCTTATGAAAGACAATAAGTCTGCTTGTAGTCCCTACTTTTTCCAAAAAAATACAAAGTTCTTGGAAAAAATAACTAAAGGCTTATTTCACTGATCAGCCCGAGGTTTTGTTTTTCATGAGACTTTCAAAATTGTGAACCATGAAGATGAGTTGGATTTGTTATCCGTCGTGGCAGTCACTCAGATAGGACCTGATGGTAGAGCTCACCTTGACCTTCACTGTAATGAACATGGGATTCTCCTTAAGACTGTTCCATTCTTGGAGTCTTGGGATGTGGTGAGTAGAAAGCACAGTCTTCGGTTTATGTTAATGTCCCCCTACACTCCACTTGATATACCATTACATATACAGTGTTCTGTATGAATCTGAGTTAGGTGCCTAGTACAAATTACTCTGCCATTTCCCATATATAAGGAGCATAAAATTTGGAGCAAATTTTACAATTGTGATTTAAATTTGCAAGTATTCTATTAGACAATAGTTAATTTATCTGAAAATTCTCATTCTCTGAGACGAAGACATTCCTCAGTACAGCATTTGCTTAGAAAAATCTATCATGAGATTTTCTTCTAAATTAGTTACCAATTTATGCCCCAGGCCCAAGACCATTTACACACAGATTTGTCTTTATAGCATGTGAGTAGTTTCTTTGACTGGTGGAGATACTAATGTGCATAAAGTTAAGTGTGGGCTTAGCAGTCAAAATAATGTGGAGTGGTTTCTAAATGTTATGTTTTCATTATCTGAAAAGACCAATTAGTTACATAAACTTCCTGTCCCCATCCCCTATTGCAGGAAGATCAGAAGTGTTCTGCTATACTATTTTATTTATTCTGTGAGAATTATATACTATTGCGTATAACAGACTTTTGAAATGAGACCGTGATTTAATTTTTTTTTTATTGCAGACTTACAGTCACCAAGTTTACTTTGACAGAGATGTAGTGTTACACATTGAACAAAAACCTAATCGCATCTTCAGCTGCTATGTTTACCAAATGGTCTGTGATAGTGAAAATGAAGATGACCATACAAGCTATAAAAAAAAGAAGAGATTGTGTTGTAAAAAAGGGGGGAGAATTTTTGAATATTTTTAAGAGACAGTCTCCAGCTGCAAAGACTTCGCTTGGAGTAATAGCCAAGGATATTTATTGCTGTGGAGTAGTCAGTTGCTATCTTTTGACCACTGTGTGTGAAAATTCATATTTTGATCTTAAATTTTTATATAATTACATTTTAAATCTTCTCTTTTTGTACATCTTCTATAGACCATAACTGTTTTTCATGTATTTACATGTTTGTTATTGCTACCAGGTACAGATTATAATATAGTAACATAAATAATAATAATGATACTCATAACCATTGTTCGGCAGTTAGTCTAAATGAAACACATGGTGTCAGTCAGAAAGATTTGAACCTACTAGCATGCTGTATTGCATCATTTTTTTAAAAATAACCTCAGGTATGCAACTTTAAGATAAAGTTACTTAAAGCAAAGTAAATAATTTGTATAGGATGAAGATTTGTTTCAGATGAATAGATAAGAGTTGTCATCAAACTGTATAGACATGAACTAAATACATTCTGTTGTTTCTATGTGACTGTATAAAATGGAGGGTTTTTTTAAATGGAAGGTGCTAATAATTTATATAAATATCATCCTTAGAAAACAAATAAATACAGTTAATGTGTTTGTAAAAACCCATTAGTCCTCTGGCCTCTGTCACAATCCAAACACTGTTAATTCTGAGCTGGAGATATCAGGCAACCACTTTAAAACTGCATTTAGCCTGCCGGATGCATTGATACCCTGTGTACACATCTTAATTCTGTAGAATGTAAGCTTTCATTTTCAAAGAAGCAAGTGTCTAGGTTCCAGGACTGCAAAAAATGTTCAAAGGTGATCCACAATAGTCTAGGTCAGGGCAGGCAAAATATGACCCCCGCGCGCGAGACCATCCTATCCAGCCTGTGGGGCTCCTAAAAAATTAAGAAAATTAATATTTATCTGCCCTTGGTTCCTGTCAAAAATGACAGGAACCAAGGGCAGTAGGACCCAGGGGAAGCCCGTTGGGCTCCCACAACAGCAGGGCCTTCCCAGCCCCGCCCCCCCAGCCAAAAGCCCCAGCAGGGGCTTCTGGCCTGCGACCGTATGGCTGCCCTACACCAGAACCACAGGTAAGGGGGAAGGGTGGGGAGGGGGGACCCCGGGGAAAAGCTGAGTGGTGGTGGGGTGGAAGCGGCCCCTCCCCCACGCCGTGGCCGGCACTCCCTGCTGCAGCCATTCACAGCCCGCCTGGGGCTGCCTGTGCCTGCTCTGGACAGCCCCACGTGGGCTGCGAGCGGCTGCAGCAGGGAGTACCAGCCACGGGGCCGGGGAGGGGCACTTCCCTCCCCCCCCCCATAAGCTTTTCCCCAGGCTCCTTCTCAGCATGGAGGAAAGTGTCCCCTCCCTCACCCCGTGGCCAGTGCTCCTTGCTGCAGCTGCTCACAGCCCACACGGGGCTGTCCAGAGCAGGCACAGGTAGCCCCAGGCGGGCTGTGAGTGGCTGCAGCGCAGGGCGCCAGACACAGGGCGGGCGAGGGGCCACTTTTCCCCCTGTGCTCAGCACCAGTTTCTAACCTGGCCCCGCTGCCAACCTGGGCCCCATGCCAGCTCTGGGCTCGCCCATCGGGGCTGTGCGTGGCAACAGCAGCTGTGGCCCCCCCACTTGCCACGCTAGGCAGTGTTTGCCACTGCTGCCTGTGGGCTGTCCAGCGCACAAGCTCCAGGTGGGCAGCAGCAGCCAACACTGCCTGGTGTGGTGGTAAGCCCACGATGGTGACCAGGGGACGGGGCACCTGTCAAGGGGTGGGGCTACCCACGTGGCCCTTAGCCTGCCAAAACTGGGTAAGTGGCCCTCCACCCAAAATAATAGCCTGCCCCTGGTCTAGGTAAAATGGTTCGGAGAGTGGTAACTTCCCTTCCTCCAGTATATTTCACAGGAATACTAATTAAAAGTCTAATAACATGCTTTAAATGTAAGAATGATTAACAGTCATTTTAGCTGATAGAATAGGGAAGGTCTTTAAGATTGAAGTAAAAAGTAGGTGGATAATAGGAGCTTCTACAAGGAATGGAATGCAGTTGGAAAAGAGAGGAGACATGCAAAGGCAGTCAACAGGGCAAGAGAAAGAAAATGGGGAGGAAAGTGAAACATACTAGAAATAGCAGTAGTCTCAAGCATTAGTCTTATTCTCCCATTGATCCTGAATGTGGCAATAAAATATATAGCCAATAATAACTAAACGTGTAGTTATTCTCATTATTTAGGACAGGGGTCTCAAGCACATCTGACCCTGTGGACCAAATGAGTGGCTGGTCCACAGGCTGGATCAGGCCTATGGACACACTCCTGCTTCTCGCACATCCCACCCCAGGCCAGACCCAGCATATGCAGTGCCTGCTCTGGTACCCACATCACACACCATGACCACTCCAGCTGATCTGGGGTTCACTTGCAGCATGGATTCTTGAGTGGCTGGAATGGGTGCTGTGTACAGCATGGGTCTCCAGATGTATGCTGCAGGTGCCACCCACTCCAGCTGGTCTGGGATCTCCTTCCTCCCACCCCCTGGTCTGGGATGTGAACTATACATAGTGCAGTCCTGGACTGGGCAGGGTGGTGTGGTGTAGTCCCAGACCAGTCAGAGCGGGCGCTGTGTGTAGCGGAGATCCTGAACAGGCTGCCGCCTGCGGCATGTTGCAGGACTTATGCACAGGGCTAATTCGGGTGTGTAGAAACTGGATAAAGTGACTCTGCAGACTGGAGCTGGCCTGCAGGCGGCATCTTTTGATACCCTTGATTTAAGACATAAGTAATGCATTCTGTCTTCATTTTTCTGTAAGCCTCCCAGTGATATCAGTGGGAGTTAAAATGTAGCCGTAAATTTATGCCTTATATTGCGTATCATCATTAAAAATGGAATTCTGTTTTACAACATGAAGTCAGTTTGACACCCTTAATCTAAATGGATTATAAAAGTATTCCATGATTTTAATCACCCAGGTAAGAATTTGACCCTCAAACTGTCTA
This sequence comes from Alligator mississippiensis, assembly GCF_030867095.1. Lineage (NCBI taxonomy): Eukaryota > Metazoa > Chordata > Crocodylia > Alligatoridae > Alligator > Alligator mississippiensis. The sequence goes on along the minus strand of NC_081827.1, from coordinate 212,538,273 downwards.
GTAAGGATCCATAACCAAATTATGCAAAAAGATTGAGCAATAATGAGCTGCCCTACAATCTCAGGAAATGGTTATACCGCATCCTCTTGGTTCCAAGCTTCTTGTGTAGCAAGTACTCAGCCTCGAAGTTCTCCCTTTCCAGGGCTTGTTCCACATCCTTGCCTGAATGCTTTCTCTTTTGCCTTTTTACCTCTTTCCCAGATATACAAGCCTTCACAAAACAAGTAAGCAGAACTCTTGGACACATATGTCTTTGTTTTGTGTAATGATCTACCTGTGTTTGTGGTTGGTTGTTTTTATTTTAGATATCTGATTCCATAAAGGTGCTTTACTACTTATAACTATCTGAAATGGAGAGTAGCAGTTTTTAATGAAGTTTAGCCTAACTCAAAACAACAGTATCTTTCTCAGTCAGTAGATAGCATCTGGAATTATACAGGAAAATGGGGGTATAACAGGATGAGAATGAAGTGTAATGGGCTTAAAACCCAATCTTTAATGAGGCATCTCTATTCTGGCCCAATTAAATAAGCCAGTTACTTAAGACAGTTATATGTAAGCCACTCTTCAGTTTCCTAAGATTCTGCCACCTCAGCTGGAGACAACTTCAGTCCATGTATCATTATCATTCCCTGTTTATATAAAGGGAAAAACAAAACCCAAACCTTCCTGAGGCACTAAAAAGATTTCAAATACTAGAAAACAAAACTGGCATCAGCACTTACAATGGAGAAAATTACTGTCAAGCAGAGGCAACACGGGGTCATTCAAATCTCAAAAAATGCTTAATTGCTATAGAATATAGAGATTCTAAGAATACAGAGATTTAGACCATCTTGAGCTATAGATTGTTTTCCTGGTAGACTTCTCACTTTCTTCTATCTCTCAACATTTTCTGTTTGACTTCCTTTAGAACGTAATTGCATAACAACCTCTCCTACAAACTGTTTTAATTTTGTCTAGTCTCTTCTTGTCCCAAACGTTCATGCTTAGCAGGTGAATATCCAGAAGCTAGGTATTTTTGTTTGCAGGAAAAATGCTGCATATTTGGATTGCATAATATTCTTTTCTGCATCGTTTGGATGCATGCAAAAAAATTTTTGTTTAATTGCGGACTCCCTATGTCTGTTGAAGATTTAAATTAATTTTTTTTTTTAAATCAGTAAGATCAGACTTCATTACTAAGACTTATGGTGAGACCAGACTCATGGAGTGCAGGAAAGAAAACATAAGAAATAAAGCTCTAAGGAGTAAACCAATTCCCAGATATATCTACATGCTTCATGCATAGCCTAAGCAGCGAGTGTAAATTGAAAATACTCTGAGCTGCAGTCCCTTCCCCAAAGTTGATTTTAGAGTTAATTATCAGTAGGCCTTTTGATGATAAGATAATGCCAGACATTCCATTACTAGTTAGAAGTCCTGCACAATCCCCAAAACCTAGATTTAGTGGGAAGGAATGAAGCAAGACAACACTGCAGGCACTTCTCCAGGGGCACTTCTGCAGGCAATTTGGCAAAGGTAATAGTGAGTCTTTTCATGAGAGAAAGGCTTCTGCTAAATGCCAGGTTTAGCAGCAACTATTAAGACACCATCACACAGATGCCCCCCAATGCACAGGCATTCCATGGGGACAAGTACTAGTGGCACAAAGTGTGCTGCTGCTAATTGTCCCAGGGAAACAAATGTCCATGCTTGTCTGGACACAGCCTATGTTTGCAAAAATAGCCCAACATGTGGACCAAATGTAAATACTGAAATCCTGGCTGCAGTGAATCAAAAGCTTTCGGGGGTGTGAGCTGCCTATTTTGAGTTAGATTTTGAAACAAGACACAGGCACCAGAAAAATGCAGCAGTTTACTTAGCCAGTGTTAGAGTAAGCCCAGTTTGGGTCAGTTTTTGTTTCCAGCAGACTCAACAGACAAAGCACTAAAATAACTTTTTTTGGTTGCTGCTGGTAACAAAGCCAAATTGCTGTGCAGTCTCAAATTAAAATGAAAACTGGATGAATGCATAAACTGACCCCAGTCTGGCCTGTGGGCTAAGATTCTAATACCCACATGCTAGTGTGTGATGATTCTAGAGCATTTACCTTTCTGTCATAATCAATGTAAATTAGATACTTGGAAATCACTTATACAATCTGAATAATTCAATATGCTAAATAGTGAGCAATATGAACAAGTGCAGAAATTCTGAAGATTCCCATATGGTTCCCGTTGCAGAGAAAAAAAAAATCTCTTTGCTATGTTCAGCATAATTGTCTTTTACAACATCAAAGAGTTGGACTGGCACAAGGAAGAAGGAAGGAAATTGCTTTGAAAAAAATGCATGGAACTTATTCAAATACATTCAAAATAAAGGAGGATTTTACTTTTTTTCAGGTTTGCTCTTTTGAAACAATTCTTCGTTTTCTTCACTCTGCCTAGGCAGCAGCTCATTACTTTATGATCAGGAAAGCTGTGGTTTTAGCCCAACAACAAGAATATCCTCGATTTACACAAAGTGGGACTAGGATCCTAAATCTGTGAAATTTTGAGCACCCTTTTTTCTCCTAAGGATTTCAGTGGGGTATAGATAGCTAGCTTTAGTTTCTGAGATTCTGTCATTTTCTGGTAAAATTCAAACTTCCAAGAAAGAATATGTATGTAAGGACTGAGGCAGAGACATCTGCCCCACCACTATTTCTGCAGCTTAAGTTAATATATGATTTTTACAAGCATTACATTAAGTGCAAATATTTGTTTTGGAAGTTAAATATTAAAATACTAGATTATTAAAAATTATATCACAATAAAATCAAAGAGCTACGAGTCATTCTTACCATCATTCCATACAGCTTCCCAATCATAAAATTGGGAATCATATTGCTCTGGTGTATCAAAGCTTCAAAAAATTATATATAAATTTATTTATTCTATTTTTTCTATCTGTCTTGTTCCATTAACAGTGCTCTTCTCCCCCATCTTATATCACACTTTCTGCCCTGTCCTTTCTCCTCCCCCCTGCCCCCACGCATACAGCTTTTTAATAAGCCAAATGCTACCTGTAACACTTGATTTATTTCTAATTGAACATCAAATAAATACATTAGACCTCCTTTCTTAGCACTGTGATGAGTTTTATAAACCCTGACATGAGAGGAGCCCAGAAAGGGTTGCTATTAACCCTTAAAGGGTTGCTATTAAAGGGATGAGCTATTAACCTCTACAGTTGTGACTAAGGACCCATTTAGAAACAAGTGGTATACAAGAGGCCAGGGCCAGAAGCTAGGGAGTTGTTCTGAAGAACTGGTGTATACAGTGTTATGGTGAAAAATGTTGTTCAGCAAGGAAGGTAGGAAGCAGTCCAGGTAGATCAGGGGTAGGCAATTATTTTGGCTGGAGGGCTGCTTAATGAGTTTTGGTGAGCTGTTGAGGGCCACAAGTGTAGCCCTGACCCTTGACAGGTGCACTGCCTCCTGTTGCCATCTTGGGACTAGAGCTTTGCCACCAAGAGTCTTTTGTCCCCAGAAGTACTCCTTTTGTGATGGATTTGCCATCCTGGAACCAGAAAAAAATCAAATCATATACTAAAAGTCAAACATCTATAATATTTTGATTTTATTTCAAAAAATATTTTGTCCTGTTTTATGTGCATTCGCATAGTGTATATAGAGGTAATTACATAATATCTCAAGATAAAGTCTTACTCTTGTGTATTGGGGGGGAGGAAGTGTGTGGGGTCTGGTTGAGTGGTTGTGTGTGCGTGTATGGTGGGGTGTGAGGTATGTGTGTGTGGGAGGGTTTGTTTGGGGGATTTATGAGGGGGTGGTGGCTGTGTGCGTGTAGGGTATGTTGGGGGTGTGGCTGTGTATATGTATGCGGGGTTATGGGGGGGTGTGGGCAAGATATGGTTGTGGGTGTGTAGGGTTTGTGGCGTGTGAGGGCAGGTGAGGGGATGGCGACCCTCCCCCCCATGGTGCAAAGCCCCTGCTGCCGGTGACAGCAGCAACAGGTGGTAGGCTCTCAGGGTAACATGGTCTGTGTAGGCACAGCTGCCCAGCAGCACATAGTTCTAGCCAGTTCTGGGAGCTGCACGTGGCAGCAAGGAGAGGAGTCTGGCCAACCTGCCTCTATCACACAGGGCTCCCTGCAGTTCTCATGCAGCTCCTGGGACTCACGTGCCACTGGGGGGAAGCCCCACATGATGGAACCAGCAGCTTGGCCCCACTCCCTGCTGCCACATGCAACCACCCAGGACTCCACCAGGAAGCAGGGAGCAGGGCTTCCCACTTCCAATAGAGTGCTGGGAGCTGCACGTGGTAGCAGGGAGCAGGGAAGGCAGCTGGCTCCATCGTGCAGGGTTTCCCCCTCAGTTGTGCGCAAGTCCGGTAGCTGCACATGAGGCGCAGGGAGGCCCGCGCAATGAAACTGAGCCAACCCGGAATTCATGCTCTCGCTGCCCTGCTGGGTCCAGGCCCTGAGCTCTGCGCTCCCAACAGCCCCATGCTCTGCACTCTCGCCCAGCTGCAGCTTCCCTCCACCTGTCAGTGTTTCCCTAGTTGCTGCCCAGATAGAGTGTTGCAGCAGGGACACAGAGGAGCCACTGGAGGCCGGGGAAGCTGAGCAGGTCCCCTGGTGGCTTAAGCAGTGGCAGCAGTGGCCCCGCCCAGAAGCTGCATGCTGGCTGGGGCCCTCCCATGGTGGGACTGTCCCACAAGGGTGGAAGCGAAGTGCATGAGCTGAGCATTAATTGGTTGGAACCTGTGGGCTGGATGAAATTGCCCGGTGGGCCTGATGTGGCTCATGGGCCATATTTTGCCTGCCCCAATGTAAATGGTGAGGGATCATAAGAAACAGAGTTGCCTTTTAACACAAGTTCCCTGGGAAGGAACCTAGATGAGATGATAGGCAGGAGACCCTATCCCTGCAAAAGGGTCAAGGACTAGCAAACCTTAGACAGGGGAAGATTCATATGCTATGTGTACAGCCCTCTAGACTACAAGGTATTTATCATTTTTCTTACGCCCAAAAGGCTATATCTACACTGACTCCCTGGGACTGTTTCTTTCCTAGCAACCCCTGCCTGCTTACTCCCGCTCTGGTATATCAAAGCCTGGCAGGCAGGTAGGTAGTGCAGATGCCTTGGGAGAAGTCTGAAGTGGTTCTGAATATGTGCTTCAGTGCTGTGCTTGGGCTCCCTGACCAGAATTGTCTGAGAGTACTTCTTGGTACTGCTCCTAGCTAGATAGGCAACTGTTTGTTAGTGAATATTTTCACATATTAATTAATCTAATAAATGGGGGAGAGGAACTCAAATGCCTATTCTAATACATTTTAGATTAACTTCTTAACTGAGAGAAAAGAAGAAAGTAGGGAATAAGGATAAATCCCCCTGCAGCTGTTCTAGGACCTTAGCTTACTTAAGATTTTCCATGGGGGAGAGAACAGTGCTCCTCACATGCCCCCAAATGCCCTGAATGATCGCAGACTTATGAAGTGGGGGCTTCCTCTTCTCTTAATCAGGAACTAGATGAAGGGGCAAAAGGAAAGTGATTATAGATGTCTATAATGAATGTAGGCCTGTTCCCAGATGCAGGTTTTGCTAATACTATCTGTTGTTCACTGCCAGAGGTACTCAGGGAACCAAGAAAAGTCTGAAAAGCCAGTCCCACCAAAACTAAATACAGTACTTACAAACATAAATGTAAATACAATTTAAAAGTAAAGTTAATAATGAAATATCACTAAGATAAAAATTTTCAAACAGTACAGATACAGCATATCAAGCAAATGACAATTTCTAAAATGCCTATTCTTGAAAATAAATTACAATCTTATTAACATTTGAAAGCAATTAATATTACATTGTCTATGTTCTGAAGTCTTAAGCTGCTAGCAGGTGTCCAGAGTACTAGGGAAAAAAGACTTCTTACCTAGGTTTAAAATTAAGTTTTAAAAGCGTACTTATCTTGGTTCATCTGCAGATGGGTGTAAGGCCCGTCCTGAAAAGGGTTCTGGGAGGAGGCTAAGCTGGCATCCCGGAGGGGGGGTCAGCTTTGCGGAACCCAGGAGCCTAATTCATCTGCTGCTCTTTGGATAAGATTAGAAAGAGCAGCTGCTGTTGCCTGACCCAACGGCTCTGGAAAGAGGAACTTCAAAACTTTGCAACATGAAACAATAGCTTTGCTCTAATCCATGAAAGGTAATAAGCTTTGCTCTAATCTATAAAAGGTAATAAGGCTAGAAGCTACTTTGTTTGAAGAACCCAAAAGAGATAGGGAGCGGGAGCAAAGGTATAAAAGTCATGAGAACTAGGCCCCGGGTGGAATCACTTTGGGGAAGGACAAGGCTAAGGACCCGATAAAGGAGACCGTCTCGCCACCCTGGACGCAGGGTGGGGTTCCCGAGACAAGTCAGGTAATAACTTAGGACAGGGTGGGGAGTGCCTTTCCTCCAGCCGGATGCACTAGTGGTTTTGTAAGCCCTTGTATTGAGTTGCTGCCATTAGACCATTTTGCTGTTACTTGCAATAAAAGTTATACTTGTTGCTTTGACCCTGGCATGTGACTTGTGGCGTGTGACACCTTCCCCCTTGGAAGGGAGGGAGCCCTGATAATGGGCCATTCAGCAAGAACCATAGTTCAAGGCTGAAGAGGAAAGAACCTAGATTTTCATATTTTATTACTTGGCTCAATATCAAAAAGTTTACTAAATAAGGCCATTTTTAAAAAATGTTCATAACAGGTTTTCCTCTAATTAACAGGTGTATGCCTATTTTTATTCCCTCTTTAAGCTATATCTTGTCCTATGCCAGATCTAACTGGCATAAAACCACTAAATGCACTCTAAGCAACCTTTAGCCTACTTATTTTGACCTTTCTTTCTAAAATTATTCTCACCTCTGACATGCTCTGGTTTGCTCATTTCATTTTTTCCTTTTTCTCTTACACAAACTTTGGTTAAGTAAATGCAAGCAAATGCTATACCATACAGACATTAAGTTGCTTACTAGAGCTGTCCTACAGTCTACAGTACGCCATTCACACAGAAACCCCCTATATTGGTGTCCGATGGGAAGTTCTGCACAGGCCCAAAACCTCTACTCAACTTTGGGGAATGTAAATGTGTCACACGCTTAGCAGGAGCAATAATGTTGGCACCAGTCCTGGATGCCAACTTAGGGTGCCAGTGTGGGCCCCTCCCTCCAGGAGTCATTACTATGGCAGGGGCAGCCCTACACTGCCTGGCCATAGGAGCCAGGCAGGCACAGCCCCATGCACAGTAGTGTAACTAGGGGGCAAGGGTGGACTGGTCCCACCCCTCCAAAAGGTTTTGCCATGCAAAGCAGTCCCATGCAAAGGGAGAAGGAGCAAACAGGCAACCAGGAGCAGTCTCTGGGGAGCACACGCTACTGTCTGTCTCAGCTACAGCAGCCCTAGTCCAGGTTGCTACAGTAGCAGCTGCTGCCTGAGTGAAGACAGTCCTGCCTGGCAGGTAAGACCCTGGTCACCCTTTGCTTCTCCTCCTTTCCAGTCTCCAGTGGTCAGCATAACATCCCCAACTGGCTCTGCCCTGGGAACTGAAAGACTTTACACCTCTGAGTTGGAGCAGAACTTCTTGCTACTTGTCTTCTGTCAGCAAGCCCACTTTTCCTGTCTTTCAGCTCTTCAGGCAGAAGGCAGGGAAGATCTGCAACCTATAGACTATGGCAAATAAATCAGAGATGTATAAGGTAAAGCCTACTATTTACAAAAGCTTATCAGATATTTATGACAGCTTATCCTATACATCTCTGATTTAATTAGTCTGTAAAGTCAAATCTACCCTGCCTTCTGCCTGACTTCAGACTAAAATGGCTAATTACTTCCTTCAGCTCTTCCACATACCTCCCCTTTCCCCATGTCCTCCCAATGACCAGAAGCTGGCCACAGGAGAAAGCACCACAATAAGCAATAGAGGTCCTTGATCAAGGAAACGAGGTTGAAATATATTCTTACATTTATGTGGTGGATCTAGTCCCAGCAAACCCATGTTTTATTTTAAATGTTATCAACAGACAGCTAGGCAAGGAAATAACTATTGTAATATTGCTCCGAAATTCAGATATAGTGGCTGCCAATGTGCACGAGGCATTTTTTTCTTATCTTTAGAGTTGTTTATGGTGGCTAAGTAAAGTGATGCTTTGTCTGGTTAATTATGCCTAAACGTAATTGTCTTTCTGTGCTAATGGGAGTCAGTCTTGTGGGTTGCTTCCTCTGTTATGCACGTTTGCAAAGCCATGGCCTTCTCTTTCAGACAGCTGTAACAGCTGCCTGCCCAATGGGACTGAAAGAAATTGGACAGAAAGAAATAATAAAGGTAGTCACACAACCAAATGCAAGCAATAATTATTTCTTAAAATAGTACAACACTACTTGAACCAAACCAAACCAAACCAAGGAACCTTAAAATAACACAAAATAAATAAAGCTAGAGTACTATGTCAACCAAACCAGAACAAAGTGCAAAGCAGATAAACTTAGTTAAAGAAACTGGAGTGCACTTTATAGGACACTTGAAATAAAGGAAGGAAATGTAGGTGGCATCAAAAATAATGTTTGCTGCCTGTATTCCTCCCCCCTTTTTTTCCCCCTCATCCACCTCTTCTTCCCTGGGTACAATGGCACAGTACAGTTCATTTGAAGAGGACTGCTTGTTCTCAGGGTACAAGGGTTAGCTCCAACTTATGCAGTTCTTTGAGGCATTGAAGCAGTGACCTTTGGGCCTACATAGTAATCTCTACAGGGGTATGCATTAGTAGCAGCACTAAGAACAACTGGCCCTACGTAGCGGTCATAGGTCAACTGGCACTTGCTTGTGTTCAGCACTACAAGGATCCAATCTCCCAGGCAAAGAAACCTCTTGGAATTCTCCCTGGACATCCAAAAGAAGAATATGCTGAGCAGGCTACTCTAGGATCCTGGCAATTCCAGGTGTTTTATATTGTGGGACCACTCAATAGCAAATATCTAAGATCAGAAAGAGGTAGTTAGCCATGCTAATTTGAAGTTAGCCAGAAGGCATCACCATTCTGAAGAAGGATGTTGTGCAAGGTGGTGACTTGGTGCTGAGGGTGCTTCATACAGCTCCTGGTGGTAGGGGTGGGGGGGTGGGGAAAGGAGGGTGAGGCACCCTCAGCTCCATTCCAGTGCTGCCCCCTCACTCCCATAGCCAGCTCCAAGGGCTTGTGCCGCACTTGCCTACCCCTCCTTATATTACTGGGTTAGGACAGCAATGGCAGTTTATAGAACGGCAACCATATCTGTTATGAATGCCTCCACGCCTGTTTTATCTAACTGCTCACACTACCTGCAGTCATGGTGATTATTCAAAAGCCCTCCAGTATCTCTCTGCCATACAACATGAACAGCTGGGCTAAAACTGTGATGAGCTCCTGGTCTGGATCCATGGTTATTTCACACTACAGTTAAAGTACTAGGCAGATGCATTGACTCCAGTCTATCAATGCCACATGCTGTTAGGGCCAATGCGGTAAACAAGGGCTCAGCTTTGCATGACGCAAGGCAATCTGGGAGACATAACGTCACACAAATTCCAAGAAGTTGGGTCGAGTTGCAGATATTCTGGAGTGTAGGGCTAGGTTCTAGAATGACCTGGACAGACTGGAAAAATGGTCCACAAGAAATCAGATGATGAGATTCATCAAGGATAAATACCAAGTTCTGCACTCAGAATGGACTAACTGCATGCACAGATCCAGGCTGAGGAATAAGTAGTTAGGCTGAAGTATTGCAGAGAAGGACCTGGGAGTTACAGTAGACTATACAGTATAGACAAAAAAGCCAACAGTGTGCTCCTGTTGCAAAAAAAGCCAACAGTACACTGAATTGTATTAATAGGAATGTCACTTGCAAATCAAAGGAAGTGCTTCTTCCACTCTATTCAGCACTAGTGAGGTCTCACTTGGAGTACTGTGTCCAGTTTTGGGCCCCACACTTCAAGAAAGCTGTGGACACCATAGAAAGAATCCAGCCCAGATCAACAAAAATTATTAGGGGAGTGAGAGGCAAGACTTACTGAGGAAAGACTGAAAGAACTAGGGTTACTAGGCTGAAGAAGAGAAGACTAAGGTAGAATTTGATAACTGTCTTCAAATAACTGAAGGGGAACTGCAAAGAAGATGAAGATGGGCTTTTCTCTGCGACAGTAGGATACAAGACCAGGAGCAATGGCCTCAAGCTTCAGCAGTGGAAATTTAGGTTGGAGATTAGGAGCAACTTTCTGACCATGAGGGTGGTCAAGCATTAGAACAAGCTACTAAGATAAATTATCCTTTCTGTATTTCGCTATTAACTTTGGTTAAAAAATGAGATATTCTGTATTTCATTTTTGTCAGACTGGCTCATTGGACCTTTCTTCATTCTTAGAATCCACTGAGGTTCAAAAGCCTGCATTCATTCCTGTTTGAACTGGAGCTTTTTAGAAAAATATTTAATTTGGATTTTAAAATTTCCAGCAATGGTGAAACCATAATACTAATTGTCCCAATGATTATGCCCATGGTTAAAAATGCATATTTTATATCTGAATTTGTCTAGCTTCACCTTCCAGCTATTACTGTATTTACCTGAATCCAAGATAACCCTGAATTTAAAACAAACCCCCAGTGAGATTCTATACATGGAAAGTTGATAAAATTGTTATAATTCTTAGAAATCATAGAAAATTAGGGTTGGAAGGGATCTCTGGAGGTCATCTAGTCCAACCCCTGCTCAAAGCAGGACTATCCCCAACTAGATCATCCCAGCCAAAGCTTTGTCTAGCCAGTCTTGAAAACCTCCAAGGATGGAGCTTTCACAACCTCCCTGGGTAACCTGTTCCAAAGTTTTACTACCCTCCTAGTGAGAAAATTCTTCCTAATATCTAACCTAAACTTCCCTTGCTGCAATTTGAGACCGTTGCTCCTTGTCCTGTCATCTGTCACCATGTATAGAATTGTAATTATTGGAGGGTCATCTTGAATTCATCCTTGCCCCACTGTGGCCTGCCCCCTTGCCTTTACCCCTGCCTCCTGCCCTTTCTGCAGCCTCGGACCCCCACCCCCATTTCCCCCCATCTACTGCTTGCACTGCTTCCTGGCTGGGCTGGGGCTGGAGTATGTGCTTCATACCCCAAGCTGGAGTGGGGATGTACCCTGCTGGCACTAGAGCAAGGGTAAGTGGTGGGGGGCATGGGGAGAAATGAGGGAAAAGACAACAGGGAGAAAGATGGAGAGAAAAGGTGGCAGGGGAGGGACAGGCAGGGGGAAGGAGCTGGTGGCGGAGGCAGACAGCAGCTGTGGCACTGTCCCCAACCCTGGGCCAGGGCTGCAGCAGCTGCCTGTTGCTCTACCTCATACTTGATTTCAAGACAAGAGGATTCCCCCCACTCCCCAATGTTTCATGGGAAAAAAACCTTGTCTTGGAATCAAGTAAATATAGTAGATCTGTCTCTATATGTTTCCTCCTTAGAGCGAAAAGCCCTCTATTATCAAATTTCTGTTCCTCAGTACTTGTAGATTGTGACCATGTAATCATTTAAGAGAAGACACTGAACCTTAAAACTGCCATTGCACTGAGACTGACTATAGCAATGATTTGCAAACCTTGTGTTTATTTGATTGAAGTGAGGAAGAAAAAAGGTGGGGAAGAAAAAAAAAGGTTTGTTTTATAACAAAATGGACGCTCTGTAAACTACAAGACAGGACTGGAATATTAGTTGCAGCTGTGGCTGAGTCAGATTAGTGGGTGGAGTGTAAATGTGAATATCAGAGGCAAAAAATAAATGCAGTTTCTCTCATGGTTACTATGACAACATATAAGTTATAAACATGGAAAACAAGATGGTGTGGTGTGATAGAAAGGTTCTCTGAACATGTTTTTAGGATAATAACAATACTATCGGTGTCAAAGCTATAAATGCCATGCTTTTAAATAAGTTCCGCAAAAGTCTGTAAACCAAACCATACCAGACTCTGTTATGTCACATGGAAAACATCACCACCACTATTTTAGAAATCTTCCAAGGATTTTTTAAAACAATATGGGGCGGGGGGGGGGGGGGGGGTGTTCTTGTAAAGATAGACACATTAGCTATGTTGGATTTAAATGTGCATAGCCCAAGAGAAAAGAAAAAATAACAAATATTTCCCATGAACAAAAACATCTCAACATCAAAGCCTAATATCTCAGGACCTCTCAGTACTAGAATGTCTCTAAAAATCTTGGAAATATCTCTCTTCAGTGATTCACAGCTCCTATTTCTAGTTTTGCAGGGCCACAAGATATAGACTCATACCTCAACTTTATTATTGATATACGACTGAATGCTGCATCTTCTGCTGTGATAGAATTTGAAGGAACCACAATTAAAGGAAAGCAAGAATCATTTCACCTGCAGACAGATTTTTGAAATAACTGGATGCTATTTGAAGCTGCTCTGAACTGTGGCTTATGCAGTTCTGAGGGACAGTGACTTTTTACTGGTTGTAAGAAGAAAACTAAATGACACTTGCAATCTGTCACATGGAGCTCACTTTAATAGTCTGTCACCCACAGTCCCCAGCTTGAATACCATGGACACATCATTAATGACCTCCAGCCCCTCCTGGAAAATGACAACCATCTCGAGGTAACTGTAGGGGACTGGCTTACAGACAGCCCTGCCAACCTCCAATAGTGTCTGTCCAGCAACAGCCCACCTAATTTCTCTTTTCATGGGCAGATCCAGGATTCTGTAAAGGGAGGTATGAGAGCAATAACTGGAGCTGCAGATGTGGCAACAGCCCCACTCTCAGCTTCCCCACTCCAAGATAGGCAAAGCACACTGCAGGAGCAACAAACAGGAACTGCTTAAAATCCCAGGTAAGAATCTTGTTCTCCCACCTCAATTCTCAGCAGCACCTCCTCTCCCACCCCATTTCCTTCCCCCCTTGCCTGCCACTGGCAGAGTTTAACACTCGGGCTGGCAGGGAACACAGGAAGGGATTAGAAGGGGAGAAGGAACCCAACTCCCTGCCACCACAGCTGCCACTGTCCTCTGCTGATCTGGATCCCCACGAAGCCCAGATGGAGTGGGACAGAAGTAGCTCTGGAACTTTCCCCACACCCAGGTCAGCTAGAAACCCTGACAGCATGTGGCCTTGATGCAGGCAGTAGTGTGTGCAATCAGAAAAAAAACAGATTTGGAGGCATTCATAACAGATATGGCCACCATTCTATAAGCTGCCATGACTGACCTAACCCAGTAGCATAATGATGGGTGGGCAAGCAGGGCAAAAGCCCTGAGTGCTGCCTAAGAAGGGGAACTGGAATGCAACTGGGGGGCATCTCCCCATCCCAGGGGAGAGAAGGGGGGAATTATTACCTAATTCAAGGACATAAAAAGTACCTGGCTGCTACTCCCATGACCAACCTTGCCAGAGCACCCCTCTGGATCTGTCCCTGGGCCCTGCAATGGACCCAGATGCCAGCTGCACCACCTCACCAACACAGACCCCCATCATCATTATGCCGAGTAGCACAGATTATTACATCCAAGATTCATTCACTGGTACCTCTACCAATGTTACATATGCCATCACCTGTTCACAGTGCCTCTTTTCTCTCTACATTGGACAGATGGGGTAATCCATTCATGACAGAATGAATGTACATCTATCTGATGTCAAGTCCAGAAATATATAAAAGCCCATGGCATCACACTTTAACTTCCTTGGACTTTCCATTGCTGACCTGAGAGTAGCTGTTCTTAAACAACATAAGTAAAAAAAATTGACTTGAACATGAAAATGGCGGAACAAGAATTCATCCACAAACTAGAACATAGTAACTATGGTCTAAACAGGCACTATGAATTCTTACCCCATGATCCAGATTGAAACCTTGATTTGGTAGAGAGACTTGTGTGCTGCCAATGACCTTGAGGATGATGCTGTCTGGAGTACTCTGCTCCTGGTAGGGTCACAAATGGTGGCAAAGTCAAGAGTGAGATTTCCAGACTAACAGTGATCCAAAAATAAAAATCCTCAATGGCAGAGCAGGTAGATAAAGAAAGAATACTTCACAATGGATGCAAAGGCAGATGATGGCTTCAGCGAAATAGAAACCTCCAGTCATCCAGGTTTTCCTTGTCATTGGATTAAGGTTTCCTTCCTGCAAAATATCATGTGGTTGCTCATGTGCAATGGCATCCCCACGTTAAATGAAGGCACATGCAAGTGCCTTCCTTCAACAAGTCCTGCAACAATGGGCAAATGATGATGGAGGCAGGTGCTAGTGATCACTGGAAGCCCCTAGTCACAGATCTACAGAGGTAATGATTGCATGATGATTGTTTTTTACTTGGAACTGAGATAGACGTACAATTTGGCAGCTACAATCATGACTGAGCAGGCCTATTCAGGATCCACTCTGCTCACCCCATAAGGATGCTAACAATAAAACTTCTTTACCTCCACCCTATTCCCACCCACCCCCTTGCCTAACCATATGCCATGCATAGACAGGATCAGGAGGCCAGTATTGCCATTCCTGAATATAGCCATGGGGTCCTATAATACACACTCTCTGGGACAATGCTGTAATGCTATAACTATACCCATGGGCAAGAAAGTAGTATATGCAGAAATATGCATTCATGCTTGTTCAACCTGTAATTTCAGCTTTGATTCTTTTTAATAAGAGCAAACTTAGCAGAATTATATACCAGCTGTATGAGTAATACTTCCTTTCTGCTTGAAATCCATCTTGGATTATAAATGGTGGGGAAAGGGAGCAAGTCAGGGTAGGTAAATAATACAGTTTCTACCTTCAACCAAACCCAAAGCCTTCCCATTACTCAGTAATTTTCTCAGTAACAATAATGCTATCCGTCATAACCCAGAAATCCTTCCCACTGATGCTGCAGTTACTCTGATAACAATAAAGATTACAACCATCACATACATACAGATGGCAACTGCCACTTCTCCATATTGTTCCCCAGGCCCATCTCTGAACAAATGCTCAAAATATACCTACCTCAGAATGCCCACCTACCTGCATAGCCTGATTTGCAACTGTTTCTAGAACTACAGTCTGTTCTAGTTCCTGTGATTTCACCAGTGCTTCTGTCCAAATCTCTTTAGCTTAAAAATCAGAATATTCCTGCTCAAGAACCCATACAGGACTGTGGGGTTTGTATCTGAGGTAGCGGGAAGAATTCAATACAGCCTTTCATGGTAGAGACAGGTAACTTTATTTCTTTTTTTAGATCATGGGTGCCAGACTCACCCAGCCCCATCTGGCTGGATCCAGACCACAGAACTCCTTGTGGGCCACACCTGGATCTGACGGTGGTGGTAAGCAGTGGCGGCAGCTGAGTGAACGGTGGTGAGGCAAGTGGTATGACGGAGCGGCCAGGGTTAATGAAGTTGTCGCTCACCCCCCACTGCCAACACACATCCCCAAGGGGATTTACCCCAGATTTCGATGGTAGACAGCATCCCAAAATTTTCCACTCCTCTATGAGCACTGCGGGCCAGATTGCACAGCTCTGTGGCCTGGACCCAGCCTGCAGCCTGTATGTTTGACACCCCTGCTTTAGATTTATATCAGTCCTCAAGAAGGCTCAGAGCAGCTTACAATAAAATAGAAAACAATCCACTAGATATGAAACAAACTTTCAAAATGACACCCCGGAACTTTAAAATTCCATTATATTCCATCTACTCCTGCTTCCTTGCCTATCACCCAGAAAGAGCAAACTTCCAGCCCATCCCAATCGGACTTCCCAACCCCATTCACTTCTAGGTATAGAAAACCTCTTGCCGTGGCCACATACTCCCACTCCTCTGCCTCTCACCCAAGGGAGCCCCTCCCCTTGTGTCCCTCCCAGAGTTGCTGGACTTGTGGTTGCCATAAGCACCTTTAGGTTCTTAATGTGCTCCCACAGCCACATTGATTCCTACATGAGTCTAACCTCCACTAGCCTCTTTGAAATGCCCTCATTTGTGAGAAATTTTGAATGTCACTCCTTATTATATTCCCATGATACATTAACCAAAATCATGATGTGCTCCTATGGCCAGCTAGTAGTATGCTTGAATGGCAACTTCTAAAGCTGTTTTGCTGAGCCATGTAGAAAAAAGGGACATGGTGGGTGGAGTGAAGGTTAGATACTGACCAGTTATATGTAAACCCACAGGCAGCTCCTGATACATAGGAGGTGAATGGCAGGTGAGTAGGTTGATGGGCCAGAACACACAGGCCCTGATATTCGTGGGATGGCGCCAGAGGATATCTGACCCTATCTAGACATGCTTTAGCTTAATCCTCACTACAAAGTGGAGGAATCAGAGTATGTCTACATGTAAAACACATGCTTTAACCCAGCGATTTTTAACTATTTACAGATCCCTAAAAAATTTCAAATGGAGGTGCAGACCTCTTTGAATTGTAAGTGTGGATATTCACACACTTTTGATTGATCATAGTCATCTTTCAGCATTGGTGACACATAGGGGGTGCACATGGGTGCATGTGCACCCCCTGTGAAAAGGTGCCGCCGACACTGCCTATGGACGGTCACTGCTCACCACCTCCCTCTCCCCCCACCCCGACACTGCCACCTGTGTCTGCAGCCACTCCGTAATCGACACTAGCCAATGCTGCTGCTGCCAGCGCTGTCTGCAGGTGGTCACCGACCTCCAGTCAGTACTTGCCACCTCCCCACCAACAGTGCCGCGGCTGCCTGTCAGAGCTCCTCACTGCCATGCTCCCACCACCAACAGCACCGCCACCACCTGCAGGAGCTTGCTGTGCCCCCCCCAGCCTCCAGGGGCATGCGGCGTTCGTGTCTTTCACGAAACCCTTAGACCAGGGTGGGCAAAATATGGCCCACAGGCCAGATCCGGCCTGCCAGGCAATTTCATCTGGCCTGTGTCTGCCCACCAATTAATTGTACCCCGCCCAACCCACACACTTTGTTCCCACCCTTGTGTGAGGGAGGGTCCTGGCCAACGTGCACAGCTTCTGGGAGGGGCCACTGCTGCAGCCACTGGGGGACCTGCTCAGCTTCCCCTGCCTCCAGTGGCTCCTTCTCATGTCTCTGCTGCAGTGCTCACTCTGGCAGCTGGTAGGGAAGCTGCAGCTGGGTAGGAGTCCAGAGCATGGGGATGGAGCTGGCAGGAGCCTGCACCCAATGAGATGGCAGGATCATGGAGCTCAGGTGGGCAGGGTGTGGGTATGTGGGGTTTGTGGGGTATGAGGGAGGGTGGAGGTATGTGGGAACCTCTTCACATGCCTCCCCTATGGCGTACAGCCCCCACTGCCAGCAACAGCAGCAGGCACCAGGCCTTGGGGTGCTTGTGGCCCACGCAGGTGCAGCCGCCAAGCAGTACACAATTCCAGTCAGTTCTGGGAGCTGCATGTGGCATCAAGGAGTGGAGCCAGGCTGGTCCACCTCTTACCACATGGGGCTCACATGCAGCTCCTGAGACTTGCGCGCCACTGGGAGGAAGCCCCATGCGATGGCTGCCTTCCCCACTCCCTGCTGCCACATGCAGCTCATGGGCCTCCACCAGAAGTGGCGGGGAGCCCCCTGCTTCTTGGTGGAGTCCCGGGATCTTCACGTGGCAGCAGCAGCTGGCTCCATTGCTTGGGGCTTCCCTCTAGTGGTGCACAAGTTCCAGGAGCTGCAGGTGAGTCCCATGCCATAAGAGGCGGGCCAACCTGGCTCCACTCATTTCCACTATGTGCAGCTCCCAGAACTGGCTGGAGTTGTGCATCACCAGGCAGCAGCACCTGCACGCGGCATGAGCACCCTGAGTGCCTGCTGCCACTGTCAGCAGTGGGGGCTGTGCACCATGGGGGGGCAGGGAGGGTCCCCCACACCTCCTAACCTCAGATCCCACAAATCCCACACACACCCACATGCCTCCCACATATACAGCCACCAACATACCCTATACCCCAACATGGCCACACCCCCTCACAAACCCCACACACACCCACTATATACACAACCCCCCCACCCACACCCCACGCATTCCCCCTACACTCCCCTAACACAATATATAAGGGTAAGCCTTTATTTTGTACTATTATAGAATCACCTCTATATATAGTATGCAAACACACACAAATCAAGACAAAAATATATTTTGAAAATTTTTTAAATACGTTGTAGTATATATATATATTTATTTTGTATATGATTTTTTTTTTCCAGTTCCAAAATGGCAACCCCCCCCTCCTTGCAAAAGGAGTACTTCCAGGGGCAAGGGGAGGGACTTCCAATGGGAAAGATCAGAGGTTAGGGGGCAGGGCTTCCATTCCCAAGATGGTGACCGGGGGTAGGGCACCTGTCAAGGCGCAGGGCTACCATTGTGGACCTCAACAACTCACAAAAACTCATTAAGTGGCCCTCCAACCAAAATAATTGCCCACCCCAGCCTTAGACATAATCTGCAAACCCCTATGGCATTCACAGATCAGATTGAAAACCACTGCTTTAACCCATGCCTCCAGCTCCACACACAAACACAATCTCAGAACACATATAAGTATGGGCATAAAACCTAAAATATAGGTAACAACAATGGGCAGGCTGGCCATATAGACACCCTTTCAGATTCACAGCAAATTGATAGTTTTAACCACAACAATGTCTTTATGAAAAGGATTACTGAAAAATAATTGCTGTGATTAAACAATAATGTAAATCCTGAGAGCTGTAAGCCATTTTCAAATCATTTTCAAACCAGACAATATAAGTGATCAAATGGGACAGATTCACCCACGCTTACTCTTGGTGTGTACTCGCCTCTTCCATATATAGCAGGGGCAGGCAATTATTTCAGATGAAGGGTTGCTTACTGAGTTTTGGCAAGCCATCAAGGGCCACATGACAGGCAGCCAGGGGCAAATAAATATTAATTTTCTAAATTTTTTAGGGGCCCTACAGGCCAAATTTTGCCCGCCCCTGATATATAGTCTCATTTTAAAGTGTGACAAGCAGGCATCCCACTTGTCATCCTTCTGGCTCCCCCTGCTACCCTGGCTACAAGCATTTGAGCTCCAGTTCCACAACTCCCTGCTGTTTGGGCTAATGCAATAATACAAGGATCATGCCCTGTAACCCAACTAATTCCTTTTTATGAGGAAGGCTGGAGAGCAAGAGCCAGCTGCAGGTAGGTCCCAACAGAGCAAAGAGACTGAATATAGAATGTCTATACTCCGCTGGCAATAAAGCGCTGAACTCCATGGTCAAAATGTTGAGCTCTGTGGTATTGTGAGCAGCTGCCAAATTCCATAGTGCTGTGAATAACAGGAAAGTGGCAATTCACACTGCTTAAAGCCATTGTTTCAGGTTCTCTTGGGCACTGACAGATGTGGGGAAAAAAACACTTTACCAAAAGCAGCAGCATACTGGTTCAACCTGACTGCATAGCATCTGTATAGATCAGGTGCTTCAGTGGGATTTTTTGGCACTTTTATCTAATAGCTTATTCAATCAGCTATTAGATAAAAGCACCATAAGAGCCCTGCTGAAGCACCTAATCTATACAGACATTGGGCAAGCTGAGTTCAACTAATGTGATGCCTCTTCTGGGCATGCATTAGGCTTGGCATGGGGACATGCAGAGTTTAAAGTGATGTTTTGTTTTGGTTTGGGTTTTTTTGTGTGTGTAAGCAGCCAAGATGTCTCAATTTATACTCATTTTCAAGGTTCTCTCTGAAGCCATAAGGGCTAGAAAAAGTTTTTTAAAATGAAAATTGAAGCTGGATTTATGTACTAGTTTAACTAGATTTGTCATTTCTGATCTGATTAAATTACATTGAAACAACCTATTTGTACAGAAACTTAGATTGATATAAAAGTGATATAAAACTGCAGACAAGCCTTTACATTTTGTAGCACAATGTTGAAGCAAAATGTCACTTACTCAATAGCTTCCATGGCCAGGGAATCTGCAGGATCCTGGAGTAAATAACAATATCTGCCACATATTCCAAAACATTGATTCCACTGGGACTATGATTCAACCTGGTTTGTGGATGACCCCAAATATATGCAGGGTGCAAGAAAGAGGTAATTAACTGTGTTAGTTTGGTGTCAGGTAGAAGGCAGATTAGATTTGTACCTTATAAACTAACTAAATCAGTGATGTACAAACTTTTGTAAGCAGCAACTTACTTCATCAGATGCAGACAGGAATATGCCATAGAATGCCAAGTTTAATTTTCAAATAATCTTATTTCTCATGGTGACTGTGTATTGCTGGGTCTTCATCTGGTCTCTTATTAACCTACTGAAAAATATTTCAGGCAACTGCAACTACTGTGTTAATCTCATTTACATTTTGGCTGTCATTCTACTGGTTCCAGTGACTCTTTATAAACTTTACTGATATAAAAATGATCAACCTCATCCCCTATTATCTGAGACTAACTGTTGTAAATACTAAAGCAGGGGTGGGCAATTATTTGGGCTGGAGGGCCACTTAAGTTGTGGTGCCCTGTTGGGGGTAGGGAAGGGTGCTGACCCAGCCTTGGCCCCCCATCACGGCTGTTTACGCTGTCCAATGAGGGGGTGAAATGGGGGAGCCGGAGAAATGTCAATTGATCCTATCCACCCTGCACCCACCACTGAGGGCACTGGACAGAGTGGGTAGGTGGGCAGGGCCTCTATGGAGACTGGCCTGGGACCCCTGCAGGCAAGGTGTGTTTGGCTGGGCAGATGGGATGGGGCTGTGGGCAAGCAGGGAGGGTGTCCAGGAGCAGGATGAGCCAAGATTGCAGGGTAGTGACAGCATGGGACCCCATCCCCATGCTATCACTGCCCTGCAATCCTGGTCCCAGTCCTGGCCCAGCTCACCTGTCCCAGTGCCAGATGCCACTTTCCACTCACCTACAGCCTCATCCCATCTGCCCAGCCAAGTGTGCACTGCCTGTGGGCACCCCATACCGCTTTCCATGGAGACCCTGCCTGCCTGTTCTGTCTAGCACCCTCAACGGTGGGTGCGGGGTAGACAGGCTGGGGTGTTTGGGCAGTGGGGCTGGGGCTAGCAGCAGTGGCAGAGACATTTGCAGCAGCAGCTGAAAAGAGCTGCCACTGCCACAGGAGCTACTGGGAAGCCAAGTCCAGCCACTGCCCAACCCCATAGGCTACAGCTCCTGGTGTGTTCAAGAGCCACCCGTGGGAATAGGGTGGGCTGAGCTCCACATCAGGCAGTGACCCTCCACACCTGGGCCAGGCGGGCCTGAGGGACCTGTTACAGGCTGGATAAAATCACTCAGCAGGTTGCATCCAGCCTACAGGCTGTATTTTTCCCGCTCCTGTACTAAAACCAGTTTAACTTATGCACTGCAATATTACTGTATGATTTAAAATAGGATCCAAGTATTCAAAAACAAACAACTCTTTGCACCTGGAATGAGAAATGTAAACAGACAGAGTTTAAATACTGGAGTTGGAATCTGGCCAGGACATCAGGGTTGATATATCTGAAACATCTGTAACCTAAATACAGGCAGTCCTCGATTTAGGATGTTTTGAGTTACAACCAATGGCACTTACGACGTTTATAAATTGACACTGTTTCAACTTTATGACATCTGTTTCAACTTTACAACGCTTGATTCAATTTGATGCCATGCCAATGAACAAGTCCGCTGCGTCGCTTATCTCCCTGGAGAACATCTGTCCAAACTTCCTTGGACACTTTAAGAAAGCAGACAAGACTCCAGAAAAACCTGCAGCCAAGACTCCTGAGAAGACTCCAGCCAAGAACCCTTCAAAAAGTCCAACCAAGAGCCCTTCAAGAAGACCAGCAAAGTCTCCTCAAAGAAGTCCTTCCAAATCAATATGATTGCTATTTACAATATAAATATATTAAAGTAGCTATATTACTCATCTATAATTGATTGAGTACAAAATTCTGGGTTATTTTTGGTGAAAATAGGGTATTGGGCCTTGGTTCAGGAACCAATCCTTCATTTATAACATTGTTCCTATGGGAAAATCAGTTCTGAGTTATGATGTTTTGACTTAAGATGCGGTTTTCAGGAACCAATTGTGTTGTTAAGTCCAAGGACTGCCTGTAATGATGATGATGATGCCACCAACTTCTGTTTCAGTCTTGAATACATTGAAGCACGTATGGAAACAGTTTTATTGGCTTCCGCTGAAGTACTCTTGGAAATAAAGTTAAGTGTATTTGAATCCATTTTGGTAGACTATTGAACTATAACATAAAGGATTTAGCCAGTGTATATTTATAAACTTCAAGAGCCTCTGAATTTTAAAAAAAATCTAGATAATGCACTGCTTGGTATCACAAGTTCTTATGGGTTTACAAATCTTTATCTCAGGGATTATACTATGAACTTTTGTTGCCATATCTGAATTTGCTAAGGGCAGAACGAGGTGTGATTTCTGACTGACATAGCTATGCCACCAAAAGCCCATGTTACAGATCCATTAATACATTTCCCAGTATAGCTTATTTTGCTTAGGCTGAGGGGGATGAAGGCTGGAATAAGCTATACCAACAAAAGCTCAGTTTTGTTGGCATAACCTGTGTCCACACTAAGAATGCTTTGCTAGTATCATATATCCATGTACTGTAGACCTGGCCTAAGTTCCTTAGCCAAGTCTGCTTCTTCCAAAAGTGACTTCAAGAGCACATCACACATCTTCATTAACAAAGCCCCATAGCAGATGCACAGCTAACAGTGAAAAAAAGGTTCCCAAATTAAACAAGCTATACTGTATCAGTTATCACACAGGGCTGGTACCCCTGTTTTAGCTGGACTTTTATGAGGGTGCTGTTTTACTGCGTTTCCAAACAACACAGTAAAAATCTATGCATTTTCCTGACTTAGAAAAGCTTAAGATGAGGAAACTTTGTGCTAAGGGTAGAGGTTTTCCAGAGTGCAGGATTCTTCCCCTCCTTGTGTGGCTTTATCTATACAACCCAAACCCAAACTTGTATACAGCTCACACACCGCACACCCCTGCAGCCAGTTTCTGGTCTCTCTGAAATGACTCAGTCACTTGAAAATAAACTAAATGATCTGTCACCCTTTATGTTAAGCCTAACTCCCTATGAAATTACTAAATACTTCTTCAAACAATCTGCCTGGGAACCTCTGCCCAGACACTGGCTAACATCTGCTTACTGATTTTGTGAACAGTGGCCTGACTTCTGGAAGTGCCCGGCTCCTACTCCTTCCTACGCGAAAACGAATGGACGTGGCAGGGGATCAAGAGCACCGAAATCCAGGCCCGGCAGGCGGGCCTCTCCGAGCACACTGCCCCGTGCTGGCGCAGCTCCCAAGCGCGGGGATTGTTTCCAAGCCTGCCCCCGCGTCGTGTCTCCATCGGACACGCTTGTCTCCGCTCCCCCGCAGCGTGTGCCCAAACCTCCCTCCCTCCCGGAGCTTGGGGGCGCCTCTGCTACGCTCCTGCCTCCCTCTCGGCTCCCCGAGCCCAGAGCAGAGCCCGATGGCCGCGGGCTGCGCAGCACCCCAACCCCAACCCCGCCCGAGGGGGAAGGCTGCCCGGCGCTGGCGGGCTCCTTCCCCTCAAAGCCCTTCAGGACTCGTGTGCGTGATGGGCGCCGGGCAGGGCAGGGCAGGGCGGAGGCGGCCCCAGGCTGGCCCGCGCCCCGCCCCCCGGCCGGAGCAGCGGAAGCGGGCAGCGCTCGTGCCTCCCGCCCCCTGGCCGGCCGGAGCATGGGGCGCTGAGTATGGAGGGCTACCGGCTCTTCCTGGCGCTGTTGGCGTCGGCACTGCTGCTCGGCTTCCTCTCCGTGCTCTTCGCCCTCGTTTGGGTCTTCCAGTACCGCGAGGGGCTCAGCTGGGACGGCGCCGAGGCCGAGTTCAACTGGCACCCGGTCCTCATCATCACCGGCTTCGTCTTCATCCAGGGGATCGGTGCGTACCGGCTGCCCGGCCGGCGCCTCCGCGGGTCCCGTCCCTGGCACTCCGCTCCCCGCCCCGCCCCGCCCGTGGCCGCCCCGAGGCCCGGGGGCTGAGAGCGCCGTCCTTGGCCGGAGCCCCCGGGGCTGAGGGGAGCCGCCCCAGGCCCCGCGGTGGAGCAGCCCGGGCGGCGAGGGACTTCCCCGGTTCCCGGTTGCGTCGCTGTCGGACTCGGGCCGCCTTCCCTGCGCTTCCTCGAAGTGCGTCCCTGGCCGCGCTGACCTCTGCTCCGCGCGAGTCCGAAGGGCAAGGCTCGCTGACTGGCTTTCTGAGCTGAATGTTATTGCCTCCAATGCTGGCGGCGGGGTGGACGCGGCGAAGGAGGACTTGGCCTTCTGCTCGGCGGTATTTTGATGCCGTTTGGGAGCGGAGACGCGCTCGCTGCTTCTATAAAGTTTTAAGCAACAGAGAAAGTGGTGGGGAAGCAACGGGTGAGGCGTCCTCGTGGAGAAGTAGGGCTGGAAGGGACCTGCCGACCCCCTCCCTACCCAAGCCGTCCTATACAATCCATAATCTAAACTCAGCCACCCCTAGCCCAACCCAAGACATAGCACCCTGACCTGCCTTAGGTAAAGCAGGAGAATCGTGGCAGCCAGTGCCCTGCAAAAGGTTGTTAATACAGGCTCAAGAGATCCTGGGGAGAGGTCCAAGCCCCTGCTACAGAGGAAGGCAACCTCTTCCCCCCCACCCATTCTGACTAGGGTAAAATTCCTTCCTGACCCCAAATGTAGCAATCCATCTGACCCTAAGCAGAGGGGCAAGACCCTTTAGTTGGGAGCCTCCAGCTTTGGTCCCAGCAGGAGCATTGGCAGGCCCTAGTCAGAATCCCCAGATTAAGATGGATGTCCCTGTAATTGCATCTCACTTATGACAGCAAGGTACAAAAAATAAGGGCCCCTGACCTACCAGAAAATTGCTGATATTTTGGATGAAAATTGTGATAAAATGAATGGGAGAAATGGACAAAAAGAACAAGGGAACAGTTCCAAGGTGTGTTCCCACTTTAGTCAGTGGCAAAGGTCTTCTTGGGTTCAATTGGAGCTGATTCCAACTTCTCCATTAACAGTGCCTTAATAGTACAATAATGTAGAAGAAAAAAACACAAATGGAAACCCAGGTTTTTTTTACCATTGACCTTGCTTTTTGTTCGGTGTTTAATTCATATTAGAGACTGAAGGAAGAATCAGTCTTTTCTGTGCAAGAATCTTGCAGTGTTTAAGTACACAAGTATATTTTTGTGGTAGAACTCATAATACCATTTTTGGACATTTCTAAATGCCAAAGCTTTTGTTTGGTTTGCTGTTGAATGGCATTCCAGTTTCACCCAGCAAGCTCACCTACTCAAAGTATGCACATTCCTGTACTAGTAAAGGCAGTTAGATTAGAATTAGAGTAAAACTGATGGGGTGGATGGCTATCTAATAATAATAGGGACTTGTATGGTTTAAAAATGCACAAAATTAATTCTTTTGGTGGGGAAAGAATTGATATAAGTGATTTAAGTAAAATTATGTTTTTAAGTGATGTTTTCTAAGGTATTTTTAATGTAAATTGCATGAAGTGCAATATTAGGGGCAATTAAACCCTCACAGAAGAATCTGTAAATGCTGATCTCCACAGCTCAAAAGAAGGAAGCAGTTGTAAAAGAGGATTATCTGTAAAATATAGTATAGATAATATGTATTTTGTAGAGTTAATATTGTCAAACAACAGGTTCTGGCTATTTGTTATTTTAATAACTAATATATATTAAAAGTTCAGAAGACCAATCCAGCACTGCTCAACTAGTTTAAGTCTATAATTGGCCAGACAAAGTGTATGTTCCCAGTTTATTGGTCTTTTCAATCCTGCCACAATTCAAATGTGGCAAACTTAACATCTCACTTGACACAATCCTTTTTGCTAACTAATTTCTCTGTAGAGTAATAGCCTATAGAATTAGCTCATGCGCATGCACTTACCATAGAAGTAGTATATCAAGAATAACAGAATACTGCACATATAAATCATTCTTACTAGTAAATCTCTCACATTATTAAAAGTGGAATATAAGGAGTGTAAGACATGTATCAGATTCAAAACAGAGCAAAGTTCTTTAAGACATTCTTAAGAATAGTTATCTAGGCCTTGACATAACTGATGAAAAATCATGGGAGGTTTGTTAACTATTTAACATAGCGCAATAAAGGCCCCATTCTAATAAGCATGCAAGTTAAAATGAATCTCTAAATAACAACACATGCCAACACAGAAAAATAAAGGTGAAAAATAAAAAGAAGATAATGGAAGAGATTAAACTAAATGAAAGTTTAAATATGTAAGAAATAATCAAAATCCATTAAAATCACTCAAAAGATCCCACTGACGCAGCAAGCTTTGGGTCCTGTGATAGGACATATAGCACCTTTTTGTATATATAATTTAAAAGTAAGTTCAATCTTAAAGTAACTAATATCCTATTAGAAAGGAATCTCCAATTACAATTCTTGTTAAAATTAACTGTATGAGGCTGGAATGGGTATCTTAACAATCACAAACTCAGAATGAGCACATGTGGTTGGTTACTCACAACCAGCACAGAGAAAAGGAGAAGTGTTATTATTGTTGATCTGCAGAAAGTGGGGGAAACAGAAGACAACAGCAATATGGATGAAGAAAGTCAGATAGTGAGTTTGTGTACAGTATGTTAGCCAAGTATTTGTGTATTAAGTAACCATTATAAAGGGGACTATACAGAGGCATGGTATTTTGCAAAATACTTGCACAAATGACAAATGCTTTCCTCAACAAAAATAGGGGAAAAACATGGGACAAAATCACTGTGCATGAAGGCACAGGGACATTTTTTATTAGACTAGGCTTTATTACCAAAGCCTTCCTTTTATTTAGGAAGGCTTTGATAATAAAGTGGATTTTAAGCAGAGATTGAAGGAATAGAGATGTACTACTGTAGAGTGTCACAGAATTTACCGAAGGACTATTTAGAAATACTGTCACAGTTGCAGTTTCTCTATTCAGAATGGATGGACTGGCTTGGGGGCCTTTTGTGGGACTGGAGGAAGAATGTATTCTTATTTTTTCTTATGTCCTTTCAACTTATTATGTAGATATCACAATGTTGGGTATTAGTACCACTATCTGAGCATAATAGAAAATAATTTAGGGCCTTTCACCTCATGAAAGCCAAAGGGATGACAGGCCCATGATGATCTGAATATTATGGGCAAAATCTCAGTTGGGCTTCCTTAATTTCACAGAACGGAGTACATCCATGTTTCACCATTCATAGTCTCATTTGCCTTTGCAATATGGATAATAGTAAGGACACTTTAGGAGGTCTCAAAGCTGGGCTTTTAAATTAAGTCCAAAATTGGCCCTCCAGAGAAGAAACATAAATAATAAACTATTTCTGAACCCAAATGGTTTTACTTAATTTGCATATATAGAAAGATTATTGCAGTAAGTTAGGATAATACAGATGGGGAGACTAAGGAATCTTAGCACTTTTGAATAGCTACTAAACTCTTTGAATGCAAAGTACATATTCCACAACTGGTCTACAACTGAATGGAAATTTTGCCCTTGTAGTTCAATTTGGAAAGTCTTGTAAGGGGATGACACCTAGGTGAGTAACACCTTCCTTAGTCTGTTTTTGTTAGCTTAATTTCTAAGCATTTTTAAATGTAACTTTCTAATTTATGAAGGGAACTCTGGCAGATCCAGATAAATAGGAAAGCTTTATTTCATCAATAGGGAAGGTGAAATAAATCTTTCTATACAACTTAAATTGTCAGCTCTTAAGGGGAGACACCATCTTTTCATTTAGGTACAGTAAATTTAAGCTCAGTGAAGGTCTGATGTCTCACTAAAAGGATCTGCCATTGCAATAAAAATGACTAATATAAAAAGTAATTCCTTCTATAACAACATGGTGAAATTAAATTAATCCCATATTACTAAAACATGATGATACCTTGTATAACATTTGAGCATCAGCATGGAAAATAGGTTGAACCAAAGCAACATCTTTTTCATTTCTTTTTCCTTTTCTTTTCTTTTTTGGTGGCAAACTTTTGGAATTTGACATTTTTAACTCTAATAAAATGTTGAGGTATTATTACATCTGATGCAGTATTACTGTTGTTAATATTCTATTTTCTTATGATCTAAACACATGACTGACATTCCAGAAACAAGTTTCCTTTGACTTTTCATAATTGGTCCCCTGTCCTATAAGTCTAGTCAAGCTCAGCTGTCAAACCAGATGTTGAACTAACAAATCTGCTTACAGCTACAGACAAGACTTTAAATTACTAGTACTGTATATTCACATGCAAGAACCTGATAACATTAAGAGTTGGTATAGTCCCTGTTATACTTGCCATTTTATTGGCTGTCAGCAGGGATACTGATGTATAAAAACATAACATGCTGTCCAAGTGACTTCACTCATGTATACTCCACTGTGGCTGCATACAGACATTACAGCCAGAAGTATGGGGGTTAGATTGGGTTAAAAATGCCCCCCACCCCATCTAACTTCGCAATTAGGTGCTGGGAGCCTGAGCTAAGGCAAATCAAGGGAGGGAAAGGGGCAGGAAGAATGAGGGGCATAGGTGGATCGGGAGTCTGGTGATATCTGTGGAGAGAACTTGAGGGATCAAGGGACTAGTGGGGTTCGCATGGAGGCTTGGGTAGATTGGGAGGGCTAGCAGAATCTGCAGGGGAGCTATGGGATGGGGGTGGTGGGGCAGCAGGGGATTGGGAAGGGAATGGCTGGATCAGATTGGCTCTCCAGTCCAGCAAAACCCCTTAGGTTCCCCCCTCCCCCTCCCCCTGCCATTTCCTCCAATGCTTCCAAACTGCCTCCGAACCTGCAAATTGATCCTGGGGGTGGTTTTACCAGTATCTACTGGTCCTAGGAGCCTGATTGAAGTAAATTGGGGTGGGAAAAGGGCGGGCAGTTCTGTGTGGGGAGGCTGGTGGATTCATGGGTGTGTTTGGCAAGATCAGGGGGGCTCTCTCCCCCCCCATCAGAGGTTATTTTAGCCCCCCAACCCCTCCTCATCTCCAGACGAACAACCCATCCCCCTCAATCCCACCTAACCCTCCCTCCCACCTGACTTACTTCAATTGGCTCCCAGCACTGGCGAATACCAGTAAAACTAGACTAGCACTGGGAGTAGCTTGCAGGATCATGGGGTTTGGCAGGCTCTGTGAGGGTTAGCTGGCCAGCAGGGAGAGGGAGGTTCTGTCTGGGGGTGGAGGGAGGGGCTAAAAATAGCCTGGTACCAGTTGGGGTAGGGAAAGTGCTGCCCTAGGGCTAGGGTAAGTAGCTGGGCTTTCCCAGCTCCAGGCCTGTGCTTGGAATGTGTATAGAAGTTGGGTTAGATCGGTCTATCTGTACCTGATCTGACTTAGTGCACCTCTGAGGTATGGTTACATTAGACTGGATTGGCCATTTTTGGATGCATCTAACCTTCCTAGAACTTCTGTACAGTTCGCATTTAGGCTGACCTAACTAGGGATCTAAGTGTAAGATCATGGGTGGATCTAACTAAATCCGGAGGTCATTTTTACTGTTGTCTAACCTCCCCCTGACGTCCCTGAATGTCTGTAAATACCCTGTTTTGCATAGCCACAGCAGGTCTAGGTTTGAATGCATCTTACAGTGCATCTTACTTCTATACCTCTTTTTTACATCTTTTGTGTATCTTTACACAAATGTAAAGGAAAAGAGGGGGTGATCTACTTGTTATGGGATTTATTGTTCATTTCAGTTTAAACTCAAAGTGACCTTGACAGTCTCATGGCTTAAAGGATACCAACTTAAAAAAAAAAATTGCTTTGAAAACTTTGTTGTCAAGAACAAGTAAATATTATGCAGAGCCTAACAAAGTGGATTGTCTGTAACATACTTGCACAGTAGCTTTTGCCTCAGCATCTCCACACAGAAATATCCAAAGAAAAGTGCAGGGCATTGGGACCACATGCTATCTGGAAGTAATTAGAAACAAACACAACTCTTTAATCATCCACAGCTGGTCAACTTAATGAACTGTATAGGCAATTTCTTACTAATAAAATGCTTAATACAGATAGATCCATGGTGAGATACAGTATCTGACAACTTTATATTTAAGAAGGTTTGAAATTGGATTAAAATACTGTCTCTCTTACCCATATTACATTTTAAATAAAAATATTTACAATTTGGGGAATATTTACATTTCTCCTAACCTTTTTAATGAATCAGTCTGGGGTTTGTAAATTGGGGTCCAAAACTGTGGCCCCAGACAGACATATATATAAAATAGCTGAATCTGTGCATCTCCGAGTAGAATTACCCACACAATTTTTCCAGGAAACTTTGGGAATGATTACATTAAACTGTTAAAAAGTATGTAATTTATTTTGTCTTGTTGGATAGTATTTGTAAGATTGATATTCTGAGTCATAGCTACATAATGTGGTTTGACTCCTATCAAGCAGTTTAAAAAGTAAAGCTGCCATCTTCGTCTATACTTTTTTTTGTACACCTCTCCTTTTTTTTAACAAAAAGCTGCAAAATACCTCACTGTGCATATGGCATTTACTTTAAAAGGGCTTTTCATTCCCATGTTGTGTTTCCCATCATATGTAGAAATGTCCCTTGATCTAAAACTTGCTTGTGTTCCAGGACATTCCATTTGTGAACAGAGTTTTCTTTGTCAATTTTTTTTAGTGAAATACTATGATTTTTGGCATGCATTGCATCCAGGTGAAAGCCCTTGTGCATAAATATGACTAAAATTAATTTGTCATTCATTATTAGTCACTCTGATATAAATATTAGTAAATATTTCCTTTATTATTTATTTCATGAAATATTTCCTTAAGAATGGTAAGGCTACAGAGTAATAGTGGAGAAAGAGCATAAATGAAGTTTCTTTTACCAAGCATAAGTTTTACCCTTACGTTACTTGAGAAGTATACATTTTTTTTGCTTTGATATATACATAGTAATATATTCATACTTGCTCAAAGTAGGAACATTACTTAGAACTAGGAATCCTGTAATTCTCTTGCTTTAATATGCTTCATGTATTGCTAGTTACTTTTATCTAACCGTATCTGGATGCCAGTTTGTAGCCAGAAATATGTAATAAGGGCTTTATCAGTTAAGTCATTATTTAGGAAACTGTTGCTTTGTGTTGAAGGAACTATCTTTACCACTGAATATTTTGTCGATGTATTTTGTGTTAAAACAATACATTTTAGATGATCTTGTCTTCTGTCTCTCTCTATTTCCTGGAGAGGAAATATCCCATAATCAGAATATTTATTTTTCTTGGTGACCATTTAAGATAAAGCTATTCCATTTGATGGATGCAGCCTGTCCTTTTTATATTTACTATGAGTTGAGAGCTGACAGCTGTATGTAAAAGGGGTCAGTGCCAGAAGACATGACTAGTACTCAAAATACATCATATCTACACACTTGCATTGTAATTGGAGTGATTATCCATTCCATTCAACCAATTTTGTTGGGAGGGTGCGTGGCAATTAAAAATTAGTATCTGATGG
Organism: Alligator mississippiensis; assembly: GCF_030867095.1. NCBI lineage: Eukaryota > Metazoa > Chordata > Crocodylia > Alligatoridae > Alligator > Alligator mississippiensis. Next base: position 212,506,718 of record NC_081827.1, on the reverse strand, counting down.
GAAAGGAATGCTTTTACATTTAGACAACTATATAATTTGTTAGCATTTTACAGCATTATGTATATGCAAAAAAAAGTTGATCTAAGATTAAGTATGTACAGTTCAAATCAATGAACCCTTTAGTTTCTAAAAGCCAGAGTTTTATTCCCTTACACTCAGTGGGCACATCTACATATGCTATTAATGCAATATAGGCTTACTGGGCAGTAAAATAATGCACAGTAAGTCTTCCCCAAGACCACTTTCCTTGGCAAAGTCTTTGAAAAAATTATCAAGGCTCACATTTGCGAGAGCCCGGCAGGACAAATTATGCTGAGGGGAAATCAGCACGGGTTCACGGCAGGCAGATCGTGCCTGACCAATCTAGTTTCTTTTTATGACCAGGTTACGAAACTCCTGGACACAGGAGGAGGGGTGGATGTCGTATACTTAGACTTTAGGAAGGCCTTCGATACGGTATCCCACCCCATACTGGTGAACAAGTTAAGAGGCTGTGACTTGTCCGGTGGGTGGCGAATTGGCTGGAGGGTCGCACCCAGAGAGTCGTGGTGGATGGGTCAGTTTCAACCTGGAAGGGTGTGGGCAGTGGGGTCCCGCAGGGCTCGGTCTGTGGACCGATACTCTTTAATGTCTTCATCAGTGACTTGGACGAGGGAGTCAAATGTACTCTGTCCAAGTTTGCAGATGACACAAAGCTATGGGGAGACGTAGACACGCCGGAGGGCAGGGAACAGCTGCAAGCAGATCTGGACAGGTTGGACAAGTGGGCAGAAAACAACAGAATGCAGTTCAACAAGGAGAAATGCAAAGTGCTGCACCTAGGGAGGAAGAATGTCCAGCACACCTACAGCCTAGGAAATGACCTGCTGGGTGGCACAGAAGTAGAAAGGGATCTTGGAGTCCTAGTGGACTCCAAGATGAACATGAGTCGGCAGTGTGACGAAGCCATCAAAAAAGCCAATGGCACTTTATCATGCATCAGCAGATGCATGACAAATAGGTCCAAGGAGGTGATACTTCCCCTCTATCGGGCGCTGGTCAGACCGCAGTTGGAGTACTGCGTGCAATTCTGGGCGCCGCAATTCAAGAGGGATGCGGATAACCTGGAGAGGGTCCAGAGAAGGGCCACTCATATGGTTAAGGGCCTGCAGACCAAGCCCTACGAGGAGAGACTAGAGAAACTGGACCTTTTCAGCCTCTGCAAGAGAAGGTTGAGAGGCGACCTTGTGGCCGCCCATAAGTTCATCACAGGGGCACAGAAGGGAATTGGTGAGTATTTATTCACCAAGGCGCCCCCGGGGGTTACAAGAAATAATGGCCACAAGCTAGCAGAGAGCAGATTTAGATTGGACATTAGGAAGAACTTCTTCACAGTTAGAGTGGCCAGGGTCTGGAACGGGCTCCCAAGGGAGGTGGTGCTCTCCCCTACCCTGGGGGTCTTCAAGAGGAGGTTAGATGAGCATCTAGCTGGGGTCATCTAGACCCAGCATTCTTTTCTGCTTATGCAGGGGGTCGGACTCGATGATCTATTGAGGTCCCTTCCGACCCTAACATCTATGAATCTATGTCTACATGTGCACCCTGTTGGGAGCAAATCTGCTACCAACAGAGCTGCCCCATACAGGGCTGCTCCTGCCCTACTCTGCCTCCCTGCAGCAGCTAGGGGAGCTCCAGGCTCCCTTGGGGTGCTAACCCAGTGGCTGGCAGGGGGTATGGGGGCCAGTCCTGATGCACACAGGGCTAGGAGAACTCTGCTGGCTGCAGCAGCAGCTGTTTCCCACCCCTATACACATCAGGACCCCTCCTGATGTGCATGGGGCCAGGAGATAGCTACCACTTGAGACAGCAGAGCTCTCCCAGCCCCATGTTCATTGGGACACACAGATGCCAGAAAGCTCCATGCCCATTAGTACTTCACCACCTAGCAAGGCACTCACCAGGAGCTGTTCCGCTCCTGGGGCAGCTACCGGCGAGCCTTCTGCTGGGCAGGGGGCTGGCTAGCATCTATCCCACTCCTGGGGCTGCTGCTGGTGAACCCTGTCTGTGCCCAGCGGGGCTTCCCTGCCCAGCAGGGGGCTGGCCAGGACTTGTTCCCAGGACTGGGCTTGTTCGCTGCCTAGCAGGGGGCTGGCCGAGACTTGCAGCCAGTCAGCCCCCTGCTGGGCAGGGATTCCCCACTAGGCATAGGTCTCACTGGCCACTGCTCCAGGAGTAGGAATTCCCACCCAGTAGGGGGCTCACTAGCAGCTGCCCCACAAGCAGGACGGTTGCCAGCAAGCCCCCAGCTGAGCGGGGGAGCAGACTGCTCCTCAGTCCCAGCGCTGCTCAGCTCCCAGCTCCTGTCCTGGCCCTGATCAGCTTTCAGCTCCTGAGGGGGGCTAGGAGCTGAGCACCAGCAGGACTGGGGACTGAGCTCTTCCCCCATCTCCTGTGGCCCCCTGCTGGTGTGGCTGACTAGAGCAAATTTACTTGCGGTCAGTGTCTACACGAGTGCTACTGCACAGTTAATCTAATACCTGTATTTACAGGTACTAGCTAACTGCACAGTAGACTAATTTGCTGTGCAGTAAATGCCACGCATGAGTAGACAATGATGCTTTACTGCACAATGGATTAGTCTACTGTGTAGTAAAGTGTCTCATGTAGATTCACTCAGTGACTGGCATTTTACTCGGATATCAACAGGTCTGTTTATGCAGATAATTGTGAAGTACATGCTATTCAGAGTAGGAATATCAAAATCAGGCACTTAAATTTTCCAAAAGATTATTAATTAATAAACTAATTAGGCTTTACTCCTGCCACCTAATCTGCAAAGGAGGACCCTTACGCTCAGTAGAATCCTACACAGATAAGGTTATTAAAGTAAGGCCTTAATTTGTATATGCAAATATTAAACTACTTGGATAAAGAAGAGTTTCTCTCCACAGCTTATACTTTGGCCTGAATCAAGTTTTGGGAGGTAGTAAGATTATATATAGTGTGATGAAATGAAAACTTTTTTCTAGTTGACTTTTTCACAGTTTTGCTTGTCATTTATTCTGGAATAATATGTATCATGCATGATTATTAACATCAGCTAGAACAGTAAAATATTTTATTAAACTATGCTTTTTATTTCTTCCTCAGCCATTATTGTGTACAGATTGCCCTGGACCTGGAAATGCAGCAAACTCCTGATGAAATTCATCCATGCTGGGTTAAATACCATAGCTATGATTCTTGCAATTGTGTCTCTTGTAGCTGTTTTTGATTTCCACAATGCCAAGAACATTCCCAACATGTATAGTCTGCACAGCTGGATTGGGTTGACTGCTGTTATACTTTATTCTCTCCAGGTCAGAATCTAATTTTATTTATAAACAGAGTATAAAAATTAAAGAATGTGTTTTATAATCCATGCACAGTAGAATCCACTAATTTGCTTTAATTGCTGAGAGGCTTATTGTGAAATAAGGATTTTTGCGAACTAACAACTAAACATGCACTGACAGCTTTTTAAAAAAATTAATGTTGTAAATCCAAAAGTATTTTGTTCATTTGCTTTGATATATGTAGTATATTTATTATACTTCATAATATACAAGTAAGTGTACTTTAATGTATATATAAAAGTATCTTGAGAACTGACTGCAGGCCCCTGATATGAAAACTGACAGATAAAGGTCGAGAAGGTGATGACACCACTAATGCCTTGCCACTGCAATAATAGGGAATTAAATGTATGCTCAGAAGATCCTAGTAAAAGGACCATTACCTACACTACAGAAGGCAAAAACTACCCAAGTCATGCCAGTCTGACCTACTATTCCTTCCTGACCCCAGACTTGGCAGTCAGTATGACCACAAACAAATGAGCAACACCATCTAGCTAGGAATTGCAGCAGCAGAATCCCACCTCAGACAAAAAAAACACTAGCCTTAGCTGTAGCCGCTATTCCCAGGACCTCAGAAAAAAAGTGGGGACCCCCCCCAACCCCCCCCCGAAACCAGTAGCATTCATGAGTGGAGGTAAGAAGGGAGGATATTAATCCCGGCCCTAACCAGTGACCAACAAACCCCTGAAAAATGTGGGAAAAATATGGGATCTTCCACAATGCCCATGGCCACTGCAGAGGGAATCGGTGTACATAGGTCTCTCCTATTCTTTGCTTTTGGTGTACAGGCAGTCCTCAGACTTGCAACACAATTGGTTCCTGAAAACAGCGTCTTAAGTTGAAACGTTGTAACTCGGAACCAATTTTCTCATAAGAAACGATGTTACAAATGGGGGATTGGTTCCTGAATCAAGGCCTGATACCCTATTTTCACCAAAAATAACCCAGAATTTTGTACTCAATCAATTATAGATGAGTAATATAGCTACATTAATATATTTATATTGTAAATAGCAATCATATTGATTTGGAAGGACTTCTTTGAGGAGACTTTGCTGGACTTTTTGAAGGGTTCTTGGCTGGAGTCTTCTCAGGAGTCTTGGCTGCAGGTTTTTCTGGAGTCTTGTCTGCTTTCTTAAAAAAAGTGTCCAAGGAAGTTTGGACAGATGTTCTCCAGGGAGATGAGTGACGCAGCAAACTTGTTCACTAGTGTGACGTCGCATCGGATCAATCATTGTAAAGTCAAAACTGATGTCATAAAGTCGAAACGGTGTCAATTTATAAACGTTGTAAGTGCCAAACGTTGTAATTCAAAACATTGCAAGTCAAGGACTGCCTGTACAATGGTTTAGTCTCTTGAGGGCTGAAATTATTAATTCTAGGTGAGATATCTAGGTGAAATGTAATGGCATGTGATATGTGATCCTATTGGTCTTAACCTGTATGTGTAAACTGGTCTTACCCTCTTATGTGTAAGCTGAGGTATGAAGACTGAAGTAATTTGGCAATGCAGCAAGTAGAGATAATGATAGAAACAAAAATTTAGGATTTCTAGACTCCTATTCTTATCACTGGATTAGAGTATTAATCAGCAATGGACATGGGAAACCAACTTGTTGCAGAAATTTAGCTAATGCTTATTGCAGCATAGGTTCCCAATTGTTTCACTAGGATACAGGGGCAGCAGTGACTTCCAGTTGCTGCTGTACCATTGGCACAATTGCAATTATGTGGCTGCCAGCAGCAGCCATTTTTTCACACTTTCCCCCAAATTGGCCCCTGGGATCATTGCCTTGGTTGCCTCACCCTAGTCACACCACTGAAGGCTCATGGCTAGGAACAGACATTATGCTTATCATACATTAAGCATACAGAAAGTGCTTTAGAGCTGTAACGGAGCAGACACTTCAAAGCATTTTAAAAATGGCAGATCCTACTCTGTAAGTTTACATTTGATGGATGTGGTATTGGACTAATGCACTTTAAGTTAGAGTCTATACCACATCCATTGCCAGTCAAGTTAGGTTGCATTCCCCCAGCATCCCAGGATCCCCACAGCCTGTGTTCATCTGCTTCAGGCAAGCACTGGCCCAGCCCTGACCCTGGGCTGTCATAAAGGAGACAGAAGAGGCTCGGTCTCCTCCCTGTGTAGCTGGGCAGAGGGGTGGGTGGGGGAATGGAGCCTCGGTTGCATGAATGTGGCCCCGCCCCCATCAAGACCTGCGTCCCCAAGCTTGGGAGGATCTGCATGGCAGAGTGGCTCTGTTCCTCCAGGAGCTGAAGTTCTGCAATGCTGGTTGCTGGAACTGTGGTGGGGAGGTGGGAGATCAGAGCCCCCTTGCTGTGTGGATTCCCACCCCCAAGCTTGTGGGCTTAGGTCTTCATGGAGGCCAGGCCAGGTCCATGCAGCAGCGGCTCTGTTCCCCCTGCTGCAGCCAGGAGCTCCTGACTGCACCACTTTTCACGCCATTGGTAACTATGGCTGGGAGGGGTGCAAAAGGAGTCTCTCTGCTGTATAAACCCACCCCAGCTCCCACCAAGACTCAAGCCTACAAGCTTGGGAGAGGGAGCTGCACAGCAGAAGCTCTGTTTAACCCCCTCCCCATCACAGTCCTTGGTGTGCTGAAAAGCCAAGCCAGGCAACCTTGGGCTGCAGGTCCTGGCTGCTGTTTTCAGGAGGCTCAGGCAAGCCCGCCCCCCCCCCCCCCCCCCCCAGAGCTTGCTGACTGGAGTCTTGGGAGTCTTGGGCTGGGAAGAGGGGCAGTTCCTGCAGCCTCGTGGGAGTCGTATGGGAGCTGCCCCCACCTGATGGCCTCAGCCAGGGCAGTCAGCTACAAAGCCCTCCCCCACCAAACTGTGAATGTCTGTTTGGTTCACTCTCTCTGACTTAATAGCACTTTAAGTAAAGTGTGACAGTTAGCACTTCTGCCAGGGGCTTTTTGAATGTCTATACTTAACCTATATTATGCAAGAACCACATCAGTAGCCCTTATTACAGCAGAATCATGTATCTTATTTATAGATTATGATTTCTTATAGTTTGTGATCTGGTTTTTTATGCTTTTCCTTTTATCCTCTGCATTGAAACGTAACACTAGGATGACTCCGTTAACTCCTAGTTTATTGTTTTCAACTAAATGTTTAGTTTTAATAGCTGAACAGTATTTGATATTGATTGAAACTTTGACATAAAATGTTTTGGATCAGAAGTAAATTACTCAATATGCTATTGCAGCTTTTAACATAGAATTTCCCTGTCTTGTACTCTTTAACAGTTATTTGTGCCACTTAATTAGGAATTACTCCAGCCAAACTGGTGGTTATCAAACCAATGATACAAGGAAATGGTCTAATTTTTCCTCTTGATTATTTTTGTTGTTGTTGTTCTGAGTGAATTTTGTATAACTGAAGACTTGTTTCATCAGTCCTTTTAGCTCTTTTAAAAACTGTTTTAATCTTGGTAAATATTTCTGGCAGTACTTTTTCATTCTATCTATCACTTAATTACTAGAATTATCTGCAGAAATATTCTTTTTCAGTAATTTTTTTAAGCATTATTCATTATGTCTAATAAACATTTCAATCTTCATCTGCCTTTATCTAGATTTTACAGCTTATCATTTTTAAAGTTCTAGCCATTTTCTTATTTAAGACACTCTGTTAAAATGGCAGCCCATTTATCTCCTGACACTATCCTTATCTTTAAGAATTTCTGCTTTATATCCCTGCTGTTCTAGAGAAACCAAATAAAAAAAGTCAAGGAGGAAAGAACAACAGAAGGAGATGAGAAACATGAGAATGGGAAGTGAGGAAGATGGCATAATTCCCAGATATTAAAAAAGGAAGTTAGAACTGCAGGGACTTGGAATCGGTTCAAAAACTGAGACAGAACTAGAAATTGCACAATGTAAAAATTAGTTAAATTTATCTCCACTCTTTTAATCACCCTTGGTCCAAAGCCATGTTTTTTTATTTAAGTGAACTCTTGCACTTCTGTTAACTCCTACTCACTTTAGTGGGGCTCTGCACAGGTTTAGGAAGTTGCATTAAATTTGATCAAAATACAAAAACAAGGCCCAGCTATAAACTAAATCAAAAGTAGTTCTGTACCTCAACAAGACCAGATTTAAAATGTGTGTGGCTTGTGCCATCCACACTGGCTCGAATGGTACTGTCACTTCATGCGTCTTGCATAGAATGCATCTATTAATGTAACTCAAAATAGCACATATTATTTATTAACATTACATTGCTGGCATATGTTGAGTTTATGGCCTGTCATTAAACCCAGTTCCTTTTTGTCTGTGTTACTGACAAACCTATTCTGCATTTGTACATTTGTTGTTGTTTTTTTCCTTCCCTCTGTGCAGCACTTTGTTTATCTGTGTTGAATTTCATTTTGTTGTTGATAGCCCAGTTCTCCAGTTTATCTGAGTCTCTGAATCTCAGTGCTATCCTTCAAAGTGTTGTATTCCCTCCCCTAATTATCCTTTTGGTCTTCAAATACATACATTCACACTGGAGCCCTGAAAGGAGACACACCTTTAGTTTTAGAACGCTAATGATGTCTTTGTTTACAAAGTACTCTGATTCATGCAAACAGAAAATAAAATAAACAGTGTTCCTAATTGCAACACATACTGAAATAGAAACCATGGAAACTAAAGGGTGATGTTGTAACCATGATGGTCTAGGAAATATGAGAGAGACAGGTCCTGAAGAAGGACATTTTGTGCCTAAAAGCTTGTCTAACATGCCTCCCAATTATATAGTTAATCCTATAAAAGATATCGCCCCCCCCAAAAAAATTGTGCCTCTTGTAATAACTAAAGGCTATAGAAGCACTGGTGAAAAATAAAGCACATCAGTTAACAGAACAACAGAAAAAAAATCTCTTATCTTAATTTTAAATACACAGAGTTCGTTCAGAAGCATGCCACAAACTAAGACATTAAAAGTAGCGGCACCTCATACCAGTCCTTTTTGGTCTAGGATTATTATTATTATGCCTTTGAAAAATCTAACTTGTTCCTTCATGAAAGACATTTTTGAGAGTTTTTCTTCAGATAAATTGCATTAATCCTTTGACCCTAGTTATTTTAGAGGTCCTGTGCTGACACTTTATTAAGAGCCATCATTCCTTGCTTCAGAATCTTAACTGCTAGTTCTGAGTTATCTAAAGTCTAATACCAATATGAAGTATTTTGAGGTTTTTTAGGAAAGCCTGTAGTATGTTAAAAATATCCACATCTCACGGGCCGATCTATGTAAAAACTGACATAAAGAATTCTCAGATTTTGTCTTTCTCAGAAGATACTTCTGATTCCCAGTGCCAGAATACTTGAATATGTATTTAGGAAAAAGATATAGATTTATTCTTACCATGCTCTATGACCAAAAGTAATATTATTAATATTATTTAAAAGATGGAATGCAGACAGAAAGAGAAGAGTAACTTTTTTTTTTAAATTCCAAAATAGGTGCTTTTAAAAATGTTACCCTAAATGACATGCCTGAGGTCACACATGCAATCAAACACTGAACCCATATCTTCTGTGTTTCAGTTCATTCCCTTTACCATGTGATTGTCTTCCACTGCCCAAAGTCACACAGAGAATCATTAGAACAAGGCAGGAGATGCGACTTTCTCCTTTGGAAACTATTCAGGGCAGGCACTGGATGGGGAGTATAGTTGTTTAAGTAAAGCACAAAATTGGGAGTCAGGTTTTGCCAATGTGAACATAAGTAAGTACTTAACGTCTCAGTGACTTGCTTCCCTCTATAAAACTGGGATAATATTACTTTCCTAAAAGGGTTATTGTAAGTCTTAAGTCACCTAATGTTTGTAAAGCAATTTGAAACCCTCATATGGAAAAGGCTTTCAAATTATAAAGTATTATTGTTCTTAATAGGCAAGACATTCAGCCACTGCCAGCAGTTTGGCATTTCTTTAAGCATTAATTCTAAAGAAGAAAGTTTACTTTATCGTAATGTTGTTTGCTAATATTAATCTTTAAAAGAATGTCTGAACAGCTTGTATTTTTTAAATAAAATTCTTAAGGAATGCTGATACAATAGTGCACCTGTGAGATGCTCTTGTTCGTACAGTTTTGGTACTGTAAGTTGGGCCCATTCAAACAAAATGTGTATTAAGAGGAAGCTGCAGTCATGCACGTAGGAACAAGGGGTACATGCCATACCTGTAAAATAGGGGAATATCTTAGAAAACTTTCAAAAGGACTCAGGGGCTACAGCAAACAAGTAGTTTAATAGGGCCTCCCCCATGTGCTACTATAGACTAATATAATCCTTGAACATATAAATGGGAGAGTGAGAGAAAGGAGGCAATTTTGCCTCTATGCAGCTTTGGTGAGACTGATACAGGAATACTGCATCCAGTTTGTCTACATTTTTAAAAGAATGTTAACTAATTGGAGAGGGTGTAGAGAAGGGCCAGAGAAATTGTTTCAGAGCTGGAAAAATACCTTGCAGTGAGACACTTAAGAGGTCAATCTGTTGAGTTGATTAAAAAGTGGATGAAGAGGTGACTTGATTATGGTATGTAAGTGCCTTCACAGGGAGAAAATACCAGGCTCTTTAATCTAGCAAGGAAAGGCATGACAAGAACCAACTGCTGGAAGTTAAAGTGGGAGAAACTTAAAAATATCTGCCTTATTTCTAATTTAACAGTAGGAGTGATTAATCACTGGAATAAACCACCCAGCAAAGTGGATTCTCTGTTTATTAATGCATTCAATCAAGACTAGCATCCTTGGAAGGTATGCTTTAATAGAATACATGGTACTGGCTCACTACAGGTTAGCTGGGTAGAGTTCTAGGGGCTGTTTTATACAGGAGGCTAAACTAGTTGATCTAATATTCCCTTCTGATCTATAATTAAATTACAAATTTATGACTGGAAGAGAGAGGAAAATCAAAATTAAAGGGGCTGCTGTTAAATTAATAATCATTATTTTACTCCTTGATTGTATTAATCGTGCTACAGAATATTCAGAATGTGCTGTTATACTGTGTGGTTGGGTTACTTTTCACCATTTCTACTCAATTTGGGCAATAATGCTAGACTGGTATATTTTTAATCCATTTCATGGTCTTTTTCCCAGGTATTAGCAAAAAGTAATATATTTGGGGCATCAAAGGTAAATATATTTCTAGTCCCAGTATGTTTGGGCCTAAGAAACTTAAAAAATGAATCTTTTGTGTATGGCTTTCTCATTGAAAAGTGTAATTTTCTTTCATAACTTTAGGAGTGACTTTGTTTTCTTTATCTAGCTTGTTTTAGGTTTTGCTGTCTTTCTGCTGCCCTTTGCTCCAGTTTCTCTTCGAGCATCTCTCATGCCAATACATATTTATTCTGGTCTCCTCATCTTTGTAACAGTGATTGCAACTGCCTTCATGGGATTTACTGAGAAGCTTTTATTTGCTCTGTAAGTATCCTCATTTCATTTTTCTACTTGTTCATTAATTCATTAACTGAAAAAATATCCTAAATTTGTTTAGAACAATGCAATTTGGAATTAATTAATTCATTTTCTTTTAATAACATGCATAATAATCTCTTTTGGGACAATTTTATGGTCAGTATTGTACCTGAAACAATTCTTTTCTTTCTTCTCTCCTCACAAAGGAAAAACTACAAAGCATCTCCACCAGAGGGAATTTTTGTCAACATTCTTGGTCTTTTGATTCTAATCTTTGGTGCTCTTGTTTTGTGGATGGCAACCAGACCCCAGTGGAAGCGCCCACCAGAACAGAATTCTAAACTTCAGCAGCCCAATGGAGGCACAGAAGATTCAGCTATGACCGATTGCAGTAAGGCAGAGAAAGCGGATGTGGAGTTCAACAGTGAAGCAGCAGCAAGAAAGCGCAACCTCAAACTTGATGAGACAGGGCAGCGGTCAACCATGTAAAGAAAGTATATAGAACAACTGTAATCTTACATTGATTTTAAAAAGCTGATCTTATCTAGCTTTTAACTACATAAGGATATAAAGTGGTTATTTTAAAAAAATCTTTCTCAGTGCTGTTCTGCTTTTCTGAACACTTATATGAGATGAAAAGGTCTTCAAATTCCAGTAAGACTTGTGTTTGTTAGGCTGTTCCTTGTTATATAACTTTGTTACAAAAATGAGGACAGGAATTTAAAAAAAAATGTTGAGTTCTGTGCTTTGAAAAGAAAAGATTTAGAGTGCTTGGAATAGGGACTGAGTTTTTAAAAAAAGGATATGAAGGAAAAATAATCACTTTTATCCCAAATCTTAATTTACTTAATGTACATACAGTTCATTAGTTTCTTAGAAAAGTTGTTGTGATTGAGCCCAAGTTCTGTGCTGACCTATATATACTCTGAATGGTGAAGAATGAGAGTTGTACCTGCATTCCAAAGGACAGAATTTGGCTGTTAGCATGTAATGACTATACAGACAGTGTTTCACCTGTTTTAAGGGCCTGATGATGGAGTACCCTTGATTAGCACTGAAATCCATGGGAGTAGAGGTCACTGAGCACTTTGCAGAATTACACTATAAAAACTTCTGTCCCAAAAGGCTGAATTTAGATAAAATATGTTAAGCAGATATTTTACTTCTGGATTATTGAAACTAGTTTGCTTTAGATCAGCTTTCCGTTTAGACCAGGGGCAGCCAACCTTTTGTAAACTGCAGGTCAGAACAATCTGGCTCTGGTCCTCAGCAGTGACAGAGGGGTTTCCCTGTACCCATGCCAGGGACAGACAGATGGGAACTGTGCCCATGCCACCACTGCTTCTCCTAGCCCCCCACTTCCTGGCTGTGACATGGGCAGTGGGAAGCTATGTCAAGAACAGGCATCTGCAAAATATGTCTGTGCTGCTGCTGCTTCTCCTCTTCCTGTCCCTGCCCTGGCTGCAGCACCAGCACAACTGGAAGCAGCCCAGCCCCAGAGTAGCTCCCCACTGGCTGGAAACTGCCCAAGCTGTAGCTGGGTCTGGGGGAGAAATGGCAGTAGCAGGATTGAGTGTAGTTGGCAAGTGCCCAGTCTCCATGCAGCTCCCCCTCAGCTAGAAGCTGCACTGTGCTACAGTCAGGAGGCAGGAGGATGGGAGAAGCAGCAGTGGCATGGATGCAGCTGCCCGCTACCTGGCCCCAGCACAGCAGGAGGCAAAATCTCTCATGGCTGATGTACCACCAAAACCACCTGACCAATACTGGACCACAGCCAGGAGGACTGGGAAAAGCATCAGCATCACAGGCACAGTTGGAAGCTTCCCAGCCTGGCACAGCTCCTTGCTACCCAGGCCCTGTGCAGGCACAGGCCTGGGCACAAGCTAACCCTCCAGCTCCCTGGGCTGGATCGAGTCTGTGGGCTGTATGTTACTGACTCCTAATTTAGGCTATTCATCAACATTTAAACCATTGACCAAAAAGTTAGGAACAGTGTCTATCTATTCTTGAATATACCTGCTTCTTACTGAAGACTAGGGCAATTACAAGTAGATATCCAGGATAAGACTGGATCTGTTGTGAAGGTTATGTATATGCATTTTTTTTTCACTGCATAGGATTATAGAAATGATATATCAGGTAATCTAATTTTATCCTTCCTTCATCAGAGGAGCTAAACACTCCTTATGGATTGTAGGTAATAACATAATCTTTTAACGCCCTTCTTTGCTTGGAAGAGGAAGATAAGGAGAGAAGTACAACATCCAGTCGTTCAAACACCACACTAGAAGTCAGGTGATGGGCTTCTATTTCCAGCTCTGCCACTGACTCCATTTATTCTAGAGTGCACTCATATAAAGTAGCATAGTGCAGAGATACTGAGCTAGCTTTAAACAGCAAGTTTACCTTGGACTTTCTCTGCCAAGGAGCAGAGTAAACGAGTCTGTATTGAACTTCTCGTTGATGTGGTTAGGCCAACTGAGATAGCTACTTTAAAGTGTGTTCAGGTACTTGTATAATACTTTCCAGCCATTTATGTGCCTTCAGTATAGACATACAGTTAGTCTTTAAGACAAACCTTGTTCAGAAACTGAAGATGTAAATATTGCTTATCTTAGGTAATTCATTTGTTTGTAAAGGCACTTTGCACTTCTATGTAGCTCCTTCTAGTAATCAGAACATTAACACACATTATTCTTACCTAGATTTTCTTGTGAATACAAAAATAAATACAGCTAGAAGAATGGAAAATATTATTATACACAATATAATTATAGTGGATGCCTTTAATTGATTGCAAGTCTAAAGTGATTAGCCTTTTTAACCATTACAAAAGGGTCATGATAAAAAGCAGAATGTTGTATTAGTATGCCATAATTACTCCATATTTACCACTATTCATGTTGCAAAGGGTTTTTAGACACTACACCACTTTGTTTCTCTGATGACTGTTTTTCATTTTGATTTATTTTTCAGCTTCTTGCAAACATTCAAACACATTAGGATCCTTCAAATATTTAATCTTCCTAACTCAAAGTATTAGATTAATATAAACAATTTTGGTTAGTTATTATTTTGGGCCTCTGCTGAGACAAATTATGGCAGGTCCTGATCTTGGGGTTGTAACAACATTTAATCATTTGGTAACTACAGTACAAGAAAGCTATTATATTAATTCTTATTAAAACTTCTTTGCAGTTCCATCTGGCAATTAAAGGCTACATCTTTCAATGATCTGTGTTTGAAATAGGTTAAACTTCATGTGTGGATAACTGGTTACCATATATTGCTGGTATGCTGATGTTTTCTTTTACAAAATACATATGTTTAGGAGCTGAGCATCTCCTACACCAGAGGTGTCAAAGATATGGCCCAAAGACCAGATCTGGTCCATGGAGCCTTGTCCACTGGCTTACAGGGCATCCCACAGGGCTTGAAATTTGGTGGGAGGAACAGTGGCAGTTGCAGCTCTAGGAGCCAAAGCAATCAATGGCACTGCCACCAAATTTCTGGCCCTGTAGGCAGCTCTGCAGAAGAGATGGCATGGCTCCATGTTCCAGGCTTGGCCCGCAGACTAGCCCCCTGTGACCCACCTAGTTTGCAAACTGGGACCAGAATAGTTTAAACACGCCTGTTGTACATGTTTGAATGTAGAACTCCACTGTACGAAGGGGAAATACTTTCCCATTCTGTATTAAACCTCCAGTGCTGCTCTTTAGAATGGATGTTTTTAAAGTGTATGCTAGACATGTTAAAGACTTCCACAAAATTATCTGGATTCATTAAGAAAGAGACCTTGAAAAACTTTACTTTAAGATGAAAAGGGACCTTAGAGTATGTCAGTGTTTGCTAAGATGAGGAAAAAACACTTGGTGTCAAAGTTAACTGTGACCAGTTTACATGTCCCTACTAGAACTGTGCAAGTTACACATTAAAAAGGCAGGATCACTACATGTTGCACAAAGTACTTAACTGCACAATCTTTCCTTGTGATCTTTTTCATAATCTGCTCAAACTGCTGTGTGTATATTTTGAATTGTTGAATCAGTGAGTACCTGATAACCTGGTTAAGACTCTTTAAAAGTTTGGTTGGAATGGGGGTTGTGCTTGCTGTGGTGCAATATTAATGGCTCTGAGGTGGTATTGTTCAGCTCATCCATAGAACAAATACAACACAAGAAGCATCAGTTAAAATGTCCATATATTGCCTTGCCATTATGTCTCAACCACCTGTAGAAATAAGTACATTTCATTTTTTATGCCCATTTGCTCTGTGGCATACTGCTGAGGCTCTCAGTAACTGTGTGTGTGACAATCACCTGTCCAGGAATGGGATGGGAATAACTCTTATCAAATGGTATATAACACAGTAACTGTTACTTTTTATAACAGTTCTGATTTGACCTGAACTAGAACAAGCAGCACATTGGTAAAAAGTTTTATATTCTGTTAACAGTGCCTTAAGTCATATTAATCATTATGCCCTTTATTTTTCTATTGCTAACTGTGTATTAATTATATGACTTTTTCCCCCCTTTCTATGAAACATTCTTGAAACTGATAGCAGAAAATGTCTTCAAATACAGCTGCTTCAAAGTTTTTCCCTCAGTCCTTGAATTTAAGGGATATAATTCCTAAAAGGCAATGAAAAAATCCCCCATCCTAATTATGAGTTATAGGCTATATTATACTGTATATTGAGCAGGTTAGCTTAGCACTTATTGAGTAACTTACTTATAATCAAGCAACTCCAATTTTAAAAACACAGTCTCGCCTTATTACCTAAGGACCAAATGATACTAGGATATTTCTAAGAACAGTTTAAGACATTCTAAGATTTAAAAAATCTTAAATCACATACATTAATTTCACATATTTTTGTTCTGGAGGAAAAATGTGGCAAATAAAGAAGCTGAGTTACCTTAGTACAATGTTATATGCAAAAGTAAGATTAAAATCTATAGCAACATGGAATTTAAAAGAAACAGTTGCAATGGGAATTAAGACTCCAACTTCTTTCTTTGGGAGCTGGATGTTTAAAGACCTTTTTAAAAGGATGCGTCACATAGCTTAGGCCCCAACTTTGGGTTCATATAACAAAAACACAAAAAGTTACAAAATCTACTAGAAAGAGAAGAATTTAATTTAACTTCAATGAAAACAGGATGATTACTGACAGATCTGTTCTGCAGCTCTAGAAAGAGGACAGTATTTTATACCTGGATAAATTAAACTGAACAAAAGTAACAGACCATTAATTTCACTGCTCTGAGTGGAAAGCCAATAGAAGCATAAGCAGTGCAAGATTAGATTTTTAAAGATCATTTCAATTTTGAATAACTGAATAGACAGCAAACTTTATACGAAAATGGTAACTTGAGCCAAACCAAATTGAATATATAACAACTATGTATAATTTTCTTACTACATACAACTAAGAGAATTGAATATAAGATTGTGTAGTAAAAAAAAAAAAAAGATCAATAATGTACATGCAAATTATAACCCAAGTCTTTGGTAAGAGACTAAAGGATATTACCAAAATAGTTTGTTTCAGAAGAGTCTGTCCTCTGCATCAGCTTATTCATTTTTAAGGAGCTGAAAAATATTTGTATGTTTTATACCTTGTATTGCTTATTTGTAGAAGAAAACAAATGTTTTTATTACAATGGCAATTTTCCTTACTCTTTTTTTTTGTATGTTAATAAAGCCTATTTTGACACTTATTTTACTGCTTAGTACAGGCTTATTGTCTGGTATTAAATCCTAACCTTTTGGGCTTGGTGGGAGTTCAAATTTTCGTTTCAAATTGCATAGGTACAATGTAATCTTATAGGTAAGAAAATTCAGTAACTGAAAATATTGAAAATATATATTGAAAATACTCCATACCAGTTTCACTTTGAATATCATGCACTATACACTATTAACAGGTATTATATATGCTATAGGAAAATTGGCATTTTCTTCTCTCCATTTCAATGGAAGTTAAACAGGCATATTTGGGGGGGGGGAATGGCAAAAAAGCTGATGCTTTTGTTGAGGTTGTATGGCTTGCTGGCTTTCAGAGCCATCTTTACAGTCTGTTCTTTAGCACTGATATCCTCCAAAGTAGAACTCAATTTCTACCACCCCACCCTTGACCCAAAAGTGAATGTCTATTGGGTTGGGGGGGTCGCTGTAACTCATGGTGCTTCACATGTAGCACTGTGAGTTACAACAGGGAGCTGCACATCTGTCAGTGCCCTTAGAGACTAAGTGGGTCCAAGAGGCACAACTTTTCAACAGCCTGTTTTGTCACATGCTATGAATGGGAAAGTTGTACAGAGATTTGCAGTGAGGTGGCATCAGTATGCTGATGCCAACCAACTCTCTCTCTGTCTCTCTCTCTCATCTGACCCAGGACATCTCTAATTGAAGGAGTTCAGCTTCCTCTTATGTCTCAGGTTCATAGCTCCTGGATCCTCTGCTATGCCTGGATCTTCAGATGGCAGCCGTAGCTAGAAGCGCCTTTCACAGACTCCCATCTGGTGAGAAGGCCACAACCCTTTCTTTCAGAAAGGCCACTATGATCCATGCCTTTGCAACCTCAAGAGTAGACTATTACAATCTGCCCTATGCAGGGCTGCCTTGATGAACATCCAGAAGCTCCAGCTGATGCAGAATATGGTGGCCTGCCCTCTGACAGGGGTGGGTCAACTGGAGCACATAACTCCAGTCCTCCAGTGGCTGCACTAGCTCCCTAAAATTTTCTCAAGCAAAATTCAAGGTATTGGTGTTGACCTATAAGGAACTATATGGTCTAAGCCATATGTACCCAAGGTACTTCCACCTTCTTTATGCCCCATCTCAGTCCCTAAGGTCAGCAGGCTTCAGGATCCTCAGCTCTGGAACTCCTTCCCTCTTGAGGTCCACCAGAACTAGAACCTGAACATCTTTCAGAAGCACTGTAAGATTTTCCTGTTTAGACAGGTGTTTACCAAACAGAGTTAGTCTGGGGGTACTGTTAGGCAATTTCTGTTTTATGCTGCTATGCTAACTGCCTTTTAAGTTGTTTTGTTCTCTTGGTCATTCTCCTGTTTTATAAAAGTTATTTTGTTCTCTTATTGTCAGCTGCCCTGACCCTTTATTGGGAAGGGCAGCATATAAATCGAATAAATAAATACATTTATAATATATATATTTAACAAAATCTGTCTCTTCCCCTGGATCTGGGAACCTTATTTCCAGAACTTGCTCAAACAAGTGATGGCTGGTTGCATTCTGTGAAGACTGTTTGACATAGAGGTAATGTCAGAAGAAAACATTTTGTCTTGCATGTTGATTTTCATTCTAGGACTTTATGCAGGTATGTTTTCCTCATGTTGAAATTCTGGACCAACATGTTTAGACTCAAGGCACCCCTTGGAAAATGTTTTCACTCATTTATGATTATAGAAACATAACAGAGCAATTCATCTGCTGCAAAGAACTCAGGAAGGCCACAACAGGTCAGAATGATCTTAACACTGTGTATTCCTATTTGAAATCTCTAGTTTTATTTTGCAAATCATGTTTGTCTACCTAACAGTGTTATCAACATTTATGTGGCATCCTGAGGCACCATGGCACCCTGATTGACAATCACTGATCTAGTCTACCACTTTTCAATCTATGGGCCTTTGTACATGCAACAAAACTGGCCTTTAAAGCGGCTTAATTGCCCTTTTGCACTGCTTTACTGGTGTTGCTATTTACACTCTCGGCGGCATGTTCTGCTTTAATGGCATTGCTATTTACACACTCAGCGGTGTATTCCACTTTAAATGACTGTTACGTAGCACGGTAAAAACCCATCCAAGGTGTTTTAGTTCGCTATGTAACAAAGTGCAGGGGTGCTGACATGCTTGGGGAAGCTTGGGGTTGGCAGGCTTCCAGCATCCCATGCACCATCCACACCACCTTCTCCCACCGCTTGCACACCCAGCCACCCTCCTGCCGCCTTGTTGCTCTGTCCCAAGGGCGAGCCAATAATAATGGGTTCCAGGAATTCCAACATTATGTTTAATACAAAGGCTCTCCCAGTATAATAAAACCGTTCTTAATTTTATGTTTGAAGACTTTTTTTTTTTTTTGTTCCCATTATGTGTTGTCAAACTTCACTGTGACTGAATTTAATGGTGAATTAACAACATGTCATCATGTAGCAACAAGTAAGATGGGGCAGAACAATAAATTGCAATAGTAAAAAAACCCAACTTTTCCAGGTCTGAAAAACTGTATTATTGAAAAACTGTTGCGCATGATCCAGCCCAGAAGTGCATGTTGAGTGGGATTTCCCTTACAATTGGTGCTCAGATCTGCTATAGACCATTGTGGTACTGGTGACTGGAGCTAAGAGAAGGGAAACTATCTCCTGCATTCACCATGCTGAACCCAGGAAGCATTTAGGAGAAGGCACCTGACTCAAATGCAGAGGGGACAAGAATCGTCTCTGAGGGATGGTAGAAAAGGGAGTGGATTGGGACATGAAGTTTATAGAGAGAGAGGCACTAGAAGATGACAGAGTGAGTAAATGATACAGGGTGCATTTACACATCTGCATTTACTGCTCAGTAACTGAAATTACTACACAGCCTGGGCGTGCATGCCTACATGTGCATGCCTGTACTGCACAGTAAATATGGCGAATTAGGCTGACTTGAGCGTAAATTTGATACATGCGTCATGCAGGTATCAAATTTACGCCTGATTAGTTACTGCACGGTAACGCAAGTATAGATGCCTAACTTTAGTCCCAAGTCAATCGACACACAGCATTCATGTGCTTTAACACCTGCACGTGTAGATGCCAGTCCATTCCCACTTACTGCACTGTAACTTACTGCGCAGTAAGTTCAAACTAGCATAAATGCACACGTAGACACACTCACAGAGAGCTAAGGGATGGAAACTGGAATTGGGAAACAGGGAGAGGATAGGATCTGAGTTTGGAAGACAAATTGGATGGGGAACAATGAACAGTGGACCGGCTGGGAAAGACACTGAGAGAAGGAATATATAAGTGGAGTCCAAAACTTGCAAACAAGTTAGAACTCAAGCAAGGAAGCCCACAAGAGAAGACTATACTATTTGGGCAAAAAAAATAGAACAAAGAACTTGTGTGAAGGAGGAGACAGGACTTTGACAAGGAGTCTGGACAGGATGAGGCTTGGGGAACATGACAGAAGTCTCTTTGAACATCAAAGAATATTCCCTGTCAGAGCCTGAAATGGAACCCAAGGTTCCTAAGCTCCTCCATTGTTCTGCTATCAGAAATCTACTGAAAACATGTTTCATCCCTCTCTCCTGCTGGTCCATGCAGAGAATGAGAACCTAATCTTGATATAATTACTGTATTGGCTCAACAGCCAATGCTCTATGCAGTAGATTTAAAAGTCCCAGTCCTGTGGATGAACATGTCAACATGATGGAACATAATAAAATGAATGCCTGCTTGCTTTTCTAAAAATATTAGAAAACTATGCACAAAACACTATGTTAAAAGATCATTCAGGTTAAACAGCCAAGCACTGAGAAGTTAGAACATGCCATAATTAAGGTTTCTTGGGGAAGCTTATTCACCTCTCTTGTTCATCATTTTAATAAGATCATCATCAAAATAAGACACTCCAGTGCACATGCTTCTCTCCCTGAGAGGATGACAGAACATTCAGTTCCAAATTTTGGTTGCATCACATAATGCACCAGAAAGAATTCAGATATTACAATGATAAGTATAACGTAAGAACTATGTAGAATAAGTTTTTGCATTTCTTCATTTCTGTATGTAACTTGCTTAATCATTCACCCCCTCTTTTTCCTCAGAACTCTGCATAATATAAATCTCACTGTCTTCTATTCATCTCTGCTTTTAGACTTCTTATTCCAAAATTATTCTTAACTGTTAGTTCATAGAACCTGCACTTCCTTTCAATATTGAAAGAAGTTTGAGAAACTTTCCAGTTTGGAAACTGGAAAGATTTTTTTCCAGCAAATTCTAAGAATTTCCATCAAATTTCTAAATAAGCATCTTTTTTCTTTCTCTACTGTAGAATAATGACTTGGTAAGACAATTTTTCCATTACTAAAGCTTAACTCTGCATTTCTTACCTCCTACCATTTGCTTTCTGTCTGATCAACCATTGGAACAGAGTCAGTATAACAAGGAATACACGTACATCTTTTAATATATAATAAACTTCTAATGTTAGTGCCTAAGATTTCTTTGATGAAGTACAGAGCCTTACATTAAAAATATAATCCCTGTAGATTGGAAGACAGACTAGATAAATACTTTTACTAGACAAGTTGATTACTCAAATAATGTAACTCAGAAGTTTATTTCTGCCTAGTCAAATGTTTGCTTAATACTGCTGTTATACCAATGAAAATGTGATGCAACTGTAGACTGACAAGTCATTTATGCATTATGTTTCTGCATTGGGCTGTATTGAGATATACTCTATTTTTTTCATCCTGACGGGAAGTAATAAAAAGTATCACATTTACTGCATGGCAGAAAAACATAGTCCATGTCAAGTAAATAGATCAGAGGTAGGAGCAGGAAAAACAGCTAACAGGACAAGGAGGTCTAATTACTGTTTTAAACATATTATCATAAAACAAGCCCTGACATAAATAGCAGGAACCACTGGCACAGATTTTAATGAGTTCACTTACTGCAGGGTGAGTTTGAGCTTGATAAAATTTGACATCAATGCTAATTATATTTTGCTATGTACACCTAATGTGTAACTTTTGCTACAGTTTATATCACTGATGAACTTGACTCTTTTCTCCATGATGTAAGGCCAAACCCTTCTTCCATTGAAGTCCATGGGAATTATGTTACTGACCTCAGTGGTGCCACTTATTTAGCATGGGTCTGATACCATCTTCCTTATGTGTACTGAACAGAATCTTAACAATAAAGCAGGCCCACTGAAATCAAGATGCTAAAACAGACAGAACTGGGCTTTGTAAGACTAAGAAAATGAGGCACAGCAAAAAATGTTATATACAAAACTAATGTTATGATCATCTGTGTGCGTTAAAGAACAGCTCTACTTCAGCAAGAACAAGGATGTTTAGCCCAAAGTAATGGTCAGTTTCTAATATGGGGAATTTTCATTTTGAATGAATTTCCCACTGCAGCTGCATTTTCATATTACATAGTTCTTATAATCTCCAAAAATATTTTGTAAAAGTTGGTGTGTTCAGTTAAAACATACCATAAACCATCTTACAAGTGGGTGAAGTAATTTCCTTTAGGAAGTCAGGAATTATGTAATAAGGTAACACAAATAGATAATGAAAACTGTGATATAAGGAAATGCTTTATCTCTTCAGCTTGTGCTCGGTTAGAAAGGAATGTAGGATACTTATTCAAAGTACAGGCTAAGCTTATTTTAAAGTATAAAGTAAAAGAAAACAGTAATTTCGAAAATAAGGCAACAGAACAGAGCGTAGGTACTATATATTTAATTTCATTTTCATTATTCTCAAACTAATACATTTTTTCCAGGTTTCCACATCTTTTATTATGCCAAGAATTAGACTATCATAAACAATCCTTGCAGATAAAAACATGGTCCATCTTTTATCTATTACAAACTAAGTATAGCTAGGCAGAAAATGAAAAAAGTATGCCATTTCCTTCCTATTCTTGTTTCATTTCAACCATAATTTTCTATCCAACTGTACTGCAACTTTTAAAAATATTTAAGTAATTAATGTAGTTTTTTATATATGTTTACAAATATATTTATGAAGGATGTCACACATCTTATGTACACATGTACACATATTGTATGTGTGTATAAACAGTATCCACTAGGTGGCAAGCACTACCAGAGCTGCTACTGTCAAATGTTATCACTCCTGTAAATCTTATATGACTGAGTTGCCTGTCAGTCGGACACAGATCTTTCTGAATTTAAATAAAATCAAATGTTGTTCCCCTTGAACATAAGTTTTGAAAAGTACACTTTATTTAATAAGAATTCACACAATTAGGTTTATGTTCCTTAAAAACATTTCCTGTATTTAAGTCACTTTGGACTCCTATACATGCAGATGAAGGCACAATGGGATCCAATGCATGATCTACACAATTGTGCCTCCTTCCATGCCACAAATGCATGGCAGAAGGCGCAATTTTGGGATCATACATGAGATTCCATTGGACCTTATTGCCAGTACAGAGGGATCTCAATCCCGGGCTGCCCCTGCATCTGCAGGAAACAAGCTCCCATGGTCTGGAGCTCCCTCAGTTGAGGGGGTGCATGAAACCTCAGCAGCTGGAAGACCACAATCTCCCAGTTGTGGGGGTTTCATGTACCCCTGAGGCAGCAGCAGCAGCAATTTCCCAGCTATCAGGATTTCATGCACCCCCAGGGCTGGGAGATCACAGCCATGCCCTGCAGCTGCCGGGACCCAGTTGGGTCCTGGCACCAGGAGGTATGCTGCAGGGCTGTAACTGTGGGGCTGGGTTATGACAGCTGTTGGGTGCTGCTAGGATCCAGACTTGACAGCTGCTGGGGCTGAAAGTCCCTTCAGTTGCAGGATTCCCAGCCCCAGCTGGGCATGGTGCACTCCTGCAGCTGAAAGCCCTGTCAGTTGATACATATGCAAATTAAAGCTTGGTGACAACCAGCTATAAAGTCAGTACACATTTTTGAGGTCTAACTTAATAGCTGGTTGGAGCTTTTTGTGGCACGAAAGCTATTTTGCATGTGTAGTTGGTCACAAGGTAATTGTGCAATTAACCAGTTATGTGCGTGATACCTGTAACATGTAGAGGGGGCCTTATGTATATAACATTTTTAAATCTTTCTAAGTTTGGAAACTGTTCTTGACTCTTTGCCTTGACCACTGATTTTTCAAAAAAGTCTTCTTGGGTGCCTATATATGAGCACAGATGCTGCTGCGACATGCTGTACTTACAGCACATCGGAGCAGACTCAAGCTTGGTAATTACTGTGCTCCTGCCGGCCTCTACATCCCCTGTATCAGTGTCCTCGTGCTTCAAAATGGCAGTGGGAGCACTTTATCTAAAGCTTATTCAATGAGCTTTAGATAAAGCGTCCCTGCTGCCATTTTGAAGCGTGGGGACATTGATACATGAGATGCTCCAGACGCTTTAGTCAGAGCTGCTCTAATTAAAGCGCTCGCTCTCCCTGATTCCAGGAGCATGTGTAGAGATGCCCCTTGGTTTTGGGGTAATTAATAGCTAAGCTGTATTAGCACAAGGTTATTTCAATTTATTTAGGGCAAAACAAGAGCTCAAAGTGCAGAGCATAAAAGCATACAGATAGCTGGTGCACAAAATTTGACAATGATAGAAACTGGAAAGATTCCTCAGTTATCTGACTCTTTTTCCCTTCTTTGTCCCATACAGATTCAGCAATTGTATGCATTAGCATCTAGTTGTCAAGAGGCTAAAAATTACCTTTCTAATCTGTGCTGTTGCTTTCTGTGGCATATTCTGCTGCACACACAGCTCCCAATATCATCATTCACAAAACAGAATTTTTCCCACATATTTGTTTCCTGGCATACTGCACTGAATATGTTATTTTCAACCACAATAAATAATTCTGAACATGGTTCATGTTGCATTTTGATATGACTTGCTGATATAGAAGTTGGGTATATATGGATCTAGAAATCTGTATTCAGGGGTGCCAGCTATCTGTAAATATATGCACAGGCAATAGAAATTCAGGCTAAAAACACATGCCTGTAAAGTCTGTAAAAAAAATTGAGCCATCTGTAAGAACTCTAAGCAGTTGTATTTAAGACATCACAGGGAGACTGTGTAGACAGAAGACAACTTTCTGTTCTAGTTTGAGAGATGACAAAGGAATTGTTTTTCACAGATCTTGTTTTAACTAATAAGGATGAATTAGACACAAAGGTGATGGGAAACCTAGAAGGAAATAATCGTAATGTGACAGAATTCATGATTCTAATAAAGGGAAAGCAGGAGGTTAACAGAACAAACAGCCCCTGGACTTCAAAAGGGCAGATTTCCACTGTCTCAGAAAAGTAATAGATAAGGTCCCTTGGAACGACAGATTGAAGGATAAAGGAGTCCAGGAGAACTGACAGTTCCTAGAGGGCATAGTATTGGGAGCTTAACAAGAAACTACGTATACCAAATGTACCCAAATAAAACATACACCTTGTTTTTAGAAGGCAAAACGTAGAAACAAGATTTTTTTCAGAATCATGGCGAACTGTGTGTGACAGAATAAATTCTCCTGGAAACAAAGAATGTCCAGGAAATGTGGCATCCCAGGAGAAAGTGCAAGTGAGGCAGCAGATGTGGCAGTACAGCACAAGGCTAAGGCCTCAGACCCTTGCAAAAGCAGTGGCCAGACTGTTGCTTCTTTACTGTTAATAGCTCTTTATACCAGTTCCTGTAAATAACAGAATATTGTTTTCATGCCATGTGGCATTGAGATGTTGCATGAAGCAGTTCACTTGCCCTGAGCCAGCTCAATTGCTGCTTCAAATATAAGTGACAGTGCTCACCAAATACCTACAGCTGTGAGAGCGTTAACACAGGACTGAGGACACAAGACTCACTCCACCTCTTTTGCTTGCTGGGTCAGAGACAAGCAGCATCAAGAGCAGTGTCTGCCAACTTCTATTTCAGCAAAGAAAAATCAGCTTCCCTATTAAGACATGCACCCCAATTTTGAAGGGCTGATTCTGTGGGGAGGTACATGTGGTATGCCAGTAAGCACAGTATTCAGACACAATGGAACAATAAAAAGACTGATAGGAGACTGATATGGTTACACAAAGAGCTTTTTGGATGTCTCAAAATCAAAAGGAAAACATGCAGGCAATGGAAGGTGTGCGGGCCGGGAGCAGTCTGAGGCCCTCGGGGGTTTTCTTTTTCGCGGCAGGCTGTGGCCAGCAGCCCGGACACGCCGGGTCGGGGAAGACAGGCGGCACGCTAGAATTAGGCACAGACGCTTAGTGGTTGATTTAAGATTATTTTACTTACACCAAAGATGGTCGCGGTGCAGGCAGGAAAACTTGCTTGAGTTGCGGTTACAAAACAAAACTCGAACCTGCAGAACATGAGGGTACGTCGCAATGGGGTTTTGGCGATGGGAAGAAAAAAAACTGTAGGACTCGAACCCGGGTAGAGCTCTGGATTCACTTACACGAAGTTTGCTAGGCTACGTGGAACTTGCGCGCAGGGAAGGGTACGTCGAGGGATCAGGCGGTGACAGGGAGAGGCGAGAGGCTGATCAGACCTCTATAGCCTTCTTGATATACACGCTGGGTCCGACAGGCTCCGCAGCGCTTAGAGATCTTCACGAGATGTGAAGCTCTCCTCCTCCTGATAGTCGTGGAGTCCTCCAACGTGGGTGGAAACCACTCAAGCCTCTTATATGGCTAGCAAGCCAATCGCTAGCCGCCACGTGGGAATAATTTAGAACTGGCCAATAGTGGGGCACAAATCTCAATACAAATGGTGGGAACTCCTTGCAACGTGCATTTCTCTGTTGCAACGAAGAAATGCACCCTACAAAGAAAGCTACAAGTGGCGGGAAATAATCCAGCAGTGCCGAAGCGCACACAAACAAAAATCACACCCTTGGGTTGTGACATCCCCCCTTGCTGAAGGCACAGCTGAATTATGCTGCACGCTCATCACTCGGGTTATCAAGAGCTCTTACCACGGGTTGTTGAACTAAACGGGTAAACATAAAATGAGCTAACATAAGACGTTCGTCCTCTAAGGATCGAATCAAATAATAACCAGCACAAATACATATACACATAATCAGATTCATAACAAAAAACTGCACGATCAGGACTTCAGTGGGTGTCATGGCGAAGTCGCGCGTCAGGCCCTCACTTCTTCCGATGATGTTATCCTTCTTGGGGCTTCTCTTCAGCACGCACTCTGAATTCCGGATCTGTAAACAAAAACTCTCAAAAAATAAGTTAACGTATCTCAAAATATTTACAAAATTTACACACAACAAGGCAGTTAGTTAAGCTCAAACTCCATAGACACGAGTTCCAGCCATGAGACTATAGCCTCGTCAGACTCCATTTCAGATTCTTTGTACGGCTCCTGTAACTCCGTCCAAGCATGAATGTGACTGGTGGCGGCATCTTGTGCATCAGTCACTGGGTTGGTCGTTGTTACAGGACGAGCTGCTCTTTCAGGAGTCGATGTTGTTACAGGCTGAACTACTGCTGCAGGAGTCATTGCTGCTGTTATTGCTTCAGGCAGGAGGGGCGGATGCACTCCTCCGCTCAATTCTCCCTTCTGTCGGCAAGAAGGTGTGGTCGTCGGAAGCGACGCTGCATCGGTGGGCGGAGTTGCTGACCGAACTCTCGCAGGTTCCTCCGAAGCTCCACCCTTCTCTTCCGGTTCTTCCACGCGGTCTCCCTCTTGCTCGGCGCCATCTTGTCGTGGCGTCTCAGGATTCTCTTTCGCAGCCGCATCTTTGACCGCTCGAACGGCCATACGCAGCTGGGCTTTCAAACTTAAATTCTTTTGCATTAGATCGGTTACAGTACGAAAAGTTGCAGTTAACACTCCCCCCTTGTCGTATTGTGGGGCCACCCTCTCATCCGTGGCGCGTTCCTCCGTCTCCAGATCTTCGTGGAGCTCGGATGGAAGCTCGCGACCCCTTAATCTAGATGCCAGCATAAAGGGGGCGAACCGGTCGATCGGCACCGGTTCTTCACTCTCCCGAGCACATCTTAGGCAACGGGCACACTCCCGGGTGAGGGTTGGGTTTACTTCGCCCGCCGGGTTGACTCTGGCGAGGGACACAGTGTCGAGGGGCCTGAACAGGACCCGCTCATCACCCATTATACACCCGAATGCCGCGGGGTGAAAATACACTTCCCTCTCTCTCAGGGCTCCGTCTTCAGAAGCTTCCTCTTCTCCCTTCAGCGAAAGACGTCCACTGATAAATCTCTCACCCGTTCCGCCCGCCTGGTGGTAAGCGATATGCACCTCCAGTTCCTTAAAGCTTTCTACTTGGCATTTTCCACTGTGCCAAGGGCAGTTCTTAACTAATTCTAGCTCCAGCGTGCTTTCCCCTGATCCCATCCTCGTCGCCATGTGCGGGCCGGGAGCGGTCCGAGGCCCTCGGGGGTTTTCTTTTTTGCGGCAGGCTGTGGCCAGCAGCCCGGACACGCCGGGTCGGGGAAGACAGGCGGCACGCTTGAATTAGGCATGGACGCTTAGTGGTTGATTTAAGATTATTTTACTTACACCAAAGATGGTCGTGGTGCAGGCAGGAAAACTTGTTTGAGTTGCGGTTACAAAACAAAACAAAACTCGAACCTGCAGAACATGAGGGTACGTCGCAATGGGGTTTCGGCGACGGGAAGATGAACAAAAACCTCGAGAGTACGTCGCAATGGGGTTTCGGCGACGGGAAGAAAAAAAACTGCAGGACTCGAACCCGGGTAGAGCTCTGGATTCACTCACACGAAGTTTGCTAGGCTACGTGGAACTTGCACGCAGGGAAGGGTACGTCGAGGGATCAGGTGGTGACGGGGAGAGGCGAGAGGCTGATCAGACCTCTATAGCCTTCTTGATATAAACGCTGGGTCCGACAGGCTCCGCAGCGCTTAGAGATCTTCACGAGACGTGAAGTTCTCCTCCTCCTGATAGTCGTGGAGTCCTCCAACTTGGGCGGAAACCATTCAAGCCTCTTATACGGCTAGCAAGCCAATCGCTAGCCGCCACGTGGGAATAATTTAGAACTGGCCAATAGTGGGGCACAAATCTGAATACAAATGGCAGGAACTCCTTGCAACGTGCATTTCTCTTTTGCAACAAAGAAATGCACCCTGCAAAGAAAGCTACGAGTGGCGGGAAATAATCCAGCAGTGCCGAAGCACACACAAACAAAAATCACACCCTTGGGTTGTGACAGAAGGGAGAGCAAGTCACTAAGGAAGCATACCAAAAAAAAAAATAGCAAGAACTTGCAGGGGAAAAAATCAGGAAATCAAAGATAAAAATGAGTTAGAAAAAGTGAGGGAAGTTAAGGGCAACAAGAAGGGGTTCAGTAAATAGGTTGGTCAAAAAAGAAAGATCAAGAAAGTTATGGGTCTACTGTTAAATAGCTTGTGAGAGCCATTTACAGAAGATGCAAAGAAGGTCAAGATGCTCAACAGCTACTTTGCCTTACAATATTCACAAAAAAATAGGTTTCAACCAGATACCTAACAAAAATAATATAGACAAAGAATGGAAAATGTTGACAGTCATAATAACTAAAGAGGTCATCAGAGATTTTGATTAATTTGAATAAATTAAGTCAGCAGAGTCTGATGAAATTCACAACAAGGTCCCTGGCAAAGCAACATTGGAGCCATTGGCAATAATATTTACAAAATCATGGGAGACAGGCAAGGTGCCAGAGGACTAGAGAAAGGTTAACAAAGTACCCATCCTTAAACAAGGGGAAAAGTAGGACCCAGGGAATTACAAACCAGTCAGCCTGACTTCAGTACCCAGGAAGTTACTGGAGCATATGATAAAAAAATAATTTGTGTTCATTTGGAGGAAGAAGGCTGATCAGCAACCAGCATGGATTTGTCAAGAACAAATTATGCCCAACTAACTTGGTCTCCTTTAACAAAGTAATTCATTGAATGGAAAAAGGGAATCCAGTACATACTTGCTTCTGATAAGTCTCACACACCATTCACATAAATAAACTGGAGACACATGGGCTACATAACATTAATCTAAGGTAGTGTCATGAATTGCCCTAGAGAACTGTGTGCGACCCCTGATCTTGTCTAGAGTCTTTGAAAATCCCCTTGAAGCCAGCCCAGGCATGGCCTCTAGTTTGGGGTGAGCCTCTGGCTCCTTTCAACTCCAAGGTCCGGCCTTTTGGTTCCTGACCCTCCCTGTTAAGCTCCTGGGAGAGAGAGAACCTCCTCACAGGGAAGAGGAGTGTACGCCAAGCAAAGTTCCAAGCAGCAAAGCAGACAGCTCCTCTTCAATTAATACAACAATCTGTAAACAAAAGGTGCCCCAATGCCTCAAAATTTGGCAGTGGATTTCAAATACCACAAAACTTACTGTGGTTCAGATCTGTGGCTTTGCTTTGGACCCACTTTTACTGTAAATGGAAGCTCCTGACATGGAATGAAATACAGTTCTCCCTTTGAGTTTGGCTTCCTCTTTCAGGAGTCCTCTGTAGACCCCATAGAACCTTGTGACCTCCTCTATTTTAACCTTCTTAATGTTTCCCATTCCTGCTCAGGTTCCAAACTTGGAAAGGAATGTAAGATATAGGAATTCCCATACTAGATCAGTTCAAGGCAGCAGACCAAGCAGATATCATTGAGCTGTCTACAGTGATCCCCATGTGTGTTTCCTGAGTTAATATGGTTAATTCACAACCCTGTACAAGTACTCTGATTTTTTTCCCTTCAACATACAGTATTTCACATTTGCCAACATTTAACTTCATCATCCATTGTATGGCAATGTTATCCATGTTAGTTAAGTCCCTCCAAAATTTCTCATCATCTGCATTGATTTTGGCTCACCACAATAACTTTGTATCCTCTGCAAATTCTACATCTCCCTTTCACGATCATGAATACATTTATTAAACCACATAAGAACTAGCATGGAACCTTGATATACAACTTTCTTAACCTTATGCCAGGAGCTAAGAGATTTTTTTTGTTTGCACCAGGCCCTTTAGTATGTCACCTGTCCATAAGACAAATAGCTGTATATGCTGAGCTGTATGCAGTCAACTAGGTAACAGCTAGCCTGGTTAGCACTTGACTGATCTTCTACCTCCACAGTCAGAGTGGATTTAAACTGAATATAGATGAAGTGAGTTTTTCATGTGGTCTATTTAAACACATGAACAAAACCTACTAATTACTTAGTTTAATAATCTATCAACAATTCAGTTTAGAAGCCTAGTCCCCCTCTGTATTGAACTCATGCTTAGCCCAAATTCCTCTCTGCTCACTCCATCTGTCACCTTCTAGATCAGTCTGAAGCCATACCTTACCCAAGAAGAACCTCTCACTGTAAACATATTACTGCATCTCAAAATATTCTTTATGTTTTCCATAGGTACTGTAAGAAAAGCTACAAACAATACTCTGAAGGCTGTCTGCATATGATTAAACATCATGTAGGCCTGCAAGCAGACATGTTTTTTCTACTGCTTTATCATTCAGAGCATGTCATCCAAAATCGAAGAACACACAAAAGACTGTATAGACAACGGATTGCTAAAATGACTATAATGATACACAGCCCTACAACGACTCTTTTCTCTGTATGGAAGATTTCAGCATACAAGCCAAAGCTCCATCTGGCAAATTCTAATGACAAGCTCTCTTATTTACACATATATTACAAACTGCAGCATGCTTGGCTTTAAATAAAAAACACTATACCACTTCCATTACGGATTGGCAACTTTTACAAATGGATTTATTCTAAAACACAAATAGTTTCTTTGCTAATCTCAGACCCTGGCTTCAGGCCAACAGCTTTCCGGCCTTTTATTAGTTGCAAGAGAATCCAAAATAGAGGCTGAATAAAATAATTGAATAGGAATACAGCTCCAGATAATATTGTCTATGTGCTTTACTCTTTCTTTCCCTTTCTGTCTCTCCCTAGGGGAAAAGCACATTTTCTTCTTCATGCTAAATCCAGTTGCTCCCCACGGCAATCATGTAAATCTTGGCATCAGTCTCACAGCAGAATAAAAAGTCAAATCAGCAGGAAACTTGCACGAGAGCAACAGGCAGCCATAGGGAAAAAAATATCCTCTCAAATGGTTCCATTTATTTTCTCTTAAAAATAGAAGAGCTCTATTCATTAAAAACTTTCAACTATTATTGTAATTTTTAGAGAAAGTGCATTAAAAAAATAACAGCTCATGTTTCAGAAAACTTGCCATCCTTTCAGTTCAAAGCATCTCTTTGCATAAACAAATCTGTAAAAAGAATAAATTGAAGTTTCTGCCTTTCACTGCATACAAGCCATATGAACATGGTCTGTCAAAATGGGTCTGACCTCAAATTATTGATCTAAATAACTAAAAATTGTTGGCATTAGGTTTGTGGGACATATTCTATATATAGAGGTCTACCTAAATCACAGGGGGGCTTACCAATATTCATGGGTTCATAGCACCCTAAAGCTCTAATTTTGAAGTCATTTTATGGTGGCATTGCCTTGGCACTGCCCCCTTGTCCCTCCTCCCCCCCAGGGCCTCTCTCTCCCTGGGGAGAAGGAGGAACAAGGGGGCAGCCACCATCTTTTTTGCTGTCCTTTACTACCCTGCCAGCTGGCACCTTCGGGGGCGTGTGACGTGGGCTGTATTCAATTTGGCCTGAATTGGGGACACTGATTTGATTTGTTGATTCGGATCACTGTCCCTGATTCGATTTGGCCGAATCTAAAGATTCAACGCTGATTCGGAGAATCAGTGATTCAGCCATAGACACAACTTTAAATGTTTTTTCTACATATCTTGAGGTACCAGGCGCAGCTTGTGAATGCTGCGATGCTGGGGTGGATGGAACATCCCACAGAAGCACAGGGGACCCCCTGCATGCTCAACGGCAAACCCGGAAGTGGACCAGAACTACTTCCGGTCCACTTCTGGGTCTGCCAGGGAGTATGTAGGGGCTCCCCTCCTCCCCCCCCCCCCCAGCTCAGTGATCGGCTGTGGGGGGACCCTAGGTATCCCCCCCAGACCCAGGAGGCACCAGTCGCCAAGCCGTGGGGCTCCCTGTGTGCTCCCTGGTGGACCCAGAAGTGGATCAGAAGTGCTTCTGGTCCACTTCTGGGTCTGCTGCCAAGCATGCTGGGGAGCCCCCCACACTCCTGTGGGACACTCCATCCGCCCCAGCACTGCAGCATTGATGAGCTGCCTGGTATGTAGAGGTATGTAGAAAAAACTTTTAAAGCTGTGTCTATGTCTGAATCTCCAAATCTCTCCAAATCGATTTGGAGGGTTCCAATTCGATTTGGAGAGATTAAAGGGTTTCCTGATTCACTTCGGATTCGGAGATTTAGCCACTGAATATTTGGTACCTTGAGCTCTTTTCAAGGGTTGCATTGTGACAGATAGCCTGGGGCCCTCTGTCATTTTAAGAGAAAAAGAGCCTAGGGGGAGACCTGCAGGACAGGCAGGGCACAGCTGCAACTGGGTGACCATGGAGGCCAGTTGATGATATTCATTAGCAGGCACCTGCAAGCAGCCCAGGGTAGTCACCTGACTGGAAGAAAGCAGAGACCTGGGAGAAATTAGGCAGCCCCAGAGCCAGGACAAGCAGTCTGGCCGAGGAGGTTGAGTAGGGAAGAGCTCTGTGCAGGTGCCTGTGACTTAGAAGCAGACTGAGTGTTGTGCTAGGCCCTAAGACAGCTAGGGAAGCTGAGGGCTAGCAGCTGATTAAGACCCTGGATTGGGTAGTAGTTTTGTTATACCCAGAAGATCTTGTGTTTGATGTTTGGGGGGACTATAAGGGGTGGCTTGGAGGTCCCATAGGGCCTGCAGTGGGGCCACACTTCCATCTTGTGGCCACTTTCACTGACACATATATACCACTAAAACACTGATAATAAGCTACCCTGGTGAAAGGCAGAAGCCTAACAATTGACAGCTCTTCCCTTTCCTACTTCAGTTCTTAGATCTAATCTGTAACAGAGTTCAGAGTAGCTAAATTATCATTTCCTACTCTGTAGTAACCTACAATGATTACGTAAAGTCAGATTGTTGTGCATTTCTTAAAAACAACCAGCTACCCAGGAGTTCACTTAGCAATGTAAAGAGCAGGGCCTTTATTTAAAAAAAGGGAGGGAGGGAAGAAAGCATTGTACCAGGGACAAGTGAGAAAATATAATTGTGTAACATACCCGAGGAAATTAGTTATCAATATGGTGAGACATTTTTCCAAAAGTGACATACAAAATATTTTCAAACTCCTAAATACATGTGCAAGATGGATTTCAAGTGGATAAACATAATTTTTACTGGCAGCTTCCAAGTATTCCAGACTGCTAACACATTAATTAACTTAGCTGAGGAATTCCCTGTCAGAATCCATTTGCAAAGTGAGAAGCCTGTTGTTGGTATACTTGACAGCAAAATATAAACAGATATGTACTGTTAAGATACCTCTGCAGCACAATTGAGTGTTGTTTCTTCCGTGGTGTGCTTAAGGGAACTGTAAGGTAAATCTGAGTTAATTACAATACCTGCTGTCCCCCTCTGCTTTTTTCTCCTCACCTCTTCTTAGCTAAGCACAGATGTTCAAGAAGCCAGCAGCAAAAGTGCTTTGGCTTTTAAGCTTTACCCTAAGCACCCCTGTTTAGAGCAGAAGGAAGCAGGACACATTAGCCCTTGCAGGGAAGAGCTCTGAGCCTGCCTGCACGGCCTAAGTGCAGCAGGTAGGGGGCTCTTGCACGCCTCCCAGCATGCCCTGCAAGATCCCCAGGCTGCTGAAGGTTCCCAAGAAGGGTCAAAAGGCCAAGCTGCCCTGGATTAGCTGGTGGGGACATCATGGCAGCCTAGATTTCATGGACATTTGGGCTGGAAGGGACCCTGGAGGATCATCGAGTCCCCAGGGGCAGGAAGTCAGCAGGGATCATAGGATCCCAGCAAGATAAGCATCCAAATGTGTCTTGAAGGTGTTCAATGTGGGCGCTTGAACCACCTCCGGCGGCAGTCTATTCCAAACCTTGGGGGCTCGGACAATGAAGAAGTTCTTTTTTATGTTCAGCCTGAATTGGTCACAGTGGAGTTTGTGACCGTTCGATCTTGTCATCCCTTGGGGAGCTCTGGTGAACAGATGTTCCCCCAGATCCTGATGAGCACCCCTGATAAACTTACAGGTGGCCACCAGATCACCCCTGAGCCTGCACTTTTCCAGGCTGAATAGCCCCATGGCTCTCAGCATCTCATCATAAGGTCTGTTTTCCTGACCTCAGCCTACTTGGACCTGATGCAGCAGCAGCTTGGCATGGCCATGAGCCATCAGTTGGCCCTCCCACGCATGCTGCCCAGCACACCCTGGGCCCTGCACTCACTATGTGTGAGTGTGTGTGAGATGCCTTGGTTGGCAAGGGGGGGTGGGGTGGGATGCTGGACACCTGGATTGTGTGTGCGCACATGCATGTGCACATGTGTGTGCACGCATGTTCCAAATGCCTGTATTCCTCCCCCCACTGATATTGGTGGCCCCCTGCCCCACACCATGGAAGACTGTCCAGATCTGCAAAACCCTGGCCAAATAGTTCCTCACCCATGTGAACCAGGAGCTCCCCCAGATGAGTAGGGCTGGAGGGCTTTGAGTACCCATGCCCTGGCACCAAGCCATGGGTTTCCAGCCTCAGGCTCCTCTGGCCCTGTCCCCTGGGCAGTGCTGTCCACAACCCGCACCATACCTCTTCCCCTCTCCCTCCCCAATCCCCTACAGGGACACACACCAAGGTGCCAGGGAATGTGGTGCAAGGAAGAGACATGTCTTGTTTTAATCAAATGTTGAAGCTGCCAAACTTTCAGTGTGGTTATTAAACAAAAACTGTGCAATGTTGCCTGCTCCAAAACTTGGAACCTTCTTCTCAGTTAGCTTTGAGAGAGTGGGGAAAGACCCTAGCTACACCAGGTGGTTATGATTTTGAAGTGGGGAGGAGGGTGGGCAGCTGCTGGGGCTCAGCTTAACAAATGCAAAACCTTGGGGTGGCAGGGGGACTGCTGCACATGAAACTGCCACCTCTCAGTTTAATTAAAGGTTGCAGCTGCCAAACTTTTCATGTGCATAATAAAGAAAAACTGTGAAACACTGTCTGTTCCAGATCTTGGACCAGAGCCCAGAGGGCCTCCTACCCTTGCAGAGGCTGCACTACTCCTGCACAGTGGGACCTAGACCTCCAGTGGACTGGCTCAATGGCCTGGTAGGCCACCTTCCCCCTATTCTGCGAGCTCCCGTCCCTTTCCAGGACTGCCCTGGAATCTCTTTGGGGCCCTGTGCCTATGCCAGTGACTGCCAGTGGCCAGGGACAGCAAGTTGGCCCTGGAAGGCAGGTGGAGTCAATGCCAGCCCTGTCATTGGGTTTTGTGCAGCCTAGTGCTCCTTCCTTCCCTCAGTGCTGTTCCCCAGAGAGGGTCCTACTGCATGCCTTCCTGGCTCCTTTGACCAAGAGTCAGCAGCTCTCATGTGTCATACCTTCTGTTTTGGGGCTCCCCTGCACCCCAGCATCTCCCAATCAATATGCAGTGTGGAACATTCCCCCACAGCCACCATCTAGGCCCTCCCTCCCATAGGACTCTCAGGCATGTCCCAGGGAGGAGTCCCTGGACTGAGGCTCTCCATGCTGAGGGGATGGTAGGTGGCAGCCTGCCCGGGAGGGCAACGATACCCAGAAGGCCAGGTATTGTGGCCTTCTGCGTTGTGCTAAATTTAGGTAAAGGGTATGATGAATGGAAACGAAATGATCATTCAGAGTAACCTGATCTGAAAACTATTCCTACAGTGTTTTATACCAATACCAAATGATTCCCCCACTGGGCATGACCCTGACAGAGAAGCATGGGTCAAGCTGAACAGATTGAGGTCAGGACATGGATGCTTCAAAACAACATTGTACAAGAAGAGCACTTTGGACATCCCTCTCTGTGACTGTGGTGTCCAGCAGGCAGCACAGCACTTAATCAAAAGCTGTAATCTTTACAAATGTCCAGATGGAGTAGGTGGAATCCACACACTGAACAATAATACCAGACAGTGGCTCATAGCTGGCTAGAGGGAACAAGTGGGGAAGGGAGAGGAGATGGGAGAGGTTGAAAACAAGGATTTCACTGTCTCCAGTCCTGAGAGCTTGGGGGAAGGGCCAGCCTGGCATTTGGGCAGAGGGAAGAGCTCTGGCCTTGGCTAGACCACCTCCATGCAAGGAGAGGATGGTTTGTGGGGTGCTGCAATGCTTCACAGCAGCATTTCTCAACCTATGGGTCACAACCCAAAAATGGGTCACAAGAAGATTTCAGAGGGTTGCAAGCCACAGCTTGAGAAATGCTGATCCTGGGAAAGTGCCGAGACTGTGGAAGGGCAGAGACTGTGGAATGGCAGAGGGGTGGCGGGAAGGTGTCTGCCCCTTCCAGCGAAGGAAGGCGGTGGCAGAGAACTGTGAGGCTGGGCTGGGTGCTCACACAAGCTGGGCGGCCAGGAGACTCTGTTCTTGTGGTGGGAAAGGCTGTGATTTGGCTGCATGGCATGATATGGCAGTCCCAGCCTAGGGCAGGGGCTACCACAAGCTTCCCCTCCTCCTCCCTTTAGCTTGTGCCAGGGCTGGACTCACTCTGCTGTCGCCTGCATGAGCTGGAGCCACTGCAGCCAGGGCTGGGGGGAGGGGCAGATCAAGGCTCCCGTAGTGGGGGAGGGAGAAGGACTGGATCAGCATCAGGGGCTGGGGGCACATGCCCCTTCATGCCCTTCCAGGGTGCGTGCAGTGATGGGATCTGTTCCCCACATGGCTCAGTCTTGCACCCTGCCCCTGCCCCAGCCCCAGCCCCACTGCTGAGCCAGCCCATCTGCGCACAGATCCGGTGGCACAAGCTCCCTATGCCCTCCTGGGGTGTGTGCACCAGCAGGAGCTGCCCCCCTCCCCATGCCCCCTGGATGAACCGCTTGCAGCTCTGTCCTGTGCTCTGCCCCAGCTGTGCAGCCCCAGCCCCACTCCCTCCCTCATTGCAGGGGCCTCAATCTGCCCCCTCCCTTCCACCCTGCCCCTTAAAACAAGAAAAAAATATAAAGGGGTACATGAGCTGAAACTTTGAGAGAGAAGGGGTACACTTGTTAAAAAAGGTTGAAAACCCCTGACCTAGCTGTTTAAACAGTGAGCGAATGCACCAGTATAAGGACACCAGCAGGTTAGTTTTGCATTACTTACGTATTCTGCCTCTGGCAAAATCAGGTTATCTTCTGGGATATTGGTTTCCATCTAGGCAAATGGACCCAACAAAAGGGGTTAATCTCATTCTTCTCGGTTTCTGACTGGCTGTCTCCTTTGTTCTGGCACAGGTCTCACCTAAGACTTCTGGCACTCAAGTTGGTTGGCTGGATCCTTGATGATTAAAGGCAATTTCCATTTGAATGGAAATTTATGTTATTATGACCGTGTTTTTTGTGCACATTTGTCTTGGATCTTTTTTCTTTGCTTTGGGCTGCATAGGCAGCTGGTGAGTCAAACACTTATATACATAGATATTTCTTCAGACTGTGGGCAGCTGCACCTTGATATGCTCTTCCACTCAATGTCAAAAGTATGGATATCCTCCAAGGATCAGCAAGCTGTAATTGTGACATTTTGATCCTATGACCCCAGCTGATGTCCTGCCCTTTGGGCAGGGGGCTGGACTCGATGATCTTCCGAGGTCCCTTCCAGCCCTAATGTCTATGAAATCTATGAAATGTTCTAGTTGAAGAGCTTTGCTATGAAAATGACTTACATTTGAGATGCTAGACAATATAGAGCATGGTTTGTACAACTAAGTGGCTTCTGGGTAAGTTTTCTCAGACCAGTAGAGTGATCACACAGGCCACTTCTGCACTGAATTTTGGTCTATTGGATAAATATAACGTTGGAGCATCCTAATAAGGTAAAAATCCCATAAGAAACTGGGGAGCAGTAAGTGTAGGAAAGACAGTAAGTTGACATTAGGAAAAAAAATTAGAGCAGGGGGTCAGCAATGTTTTTGAGCAGAATGCTCAAAACACCCACAACCTTAACTCTTAAGATGTAGCCATGCCAGGGGTAGATGGTGGGGGAGTCGCAAGGAGCCCAATCCTTGTTGTGGCAATGCAGTCCCAGCCCCCTCTCTGCTATCTACCCTGAGGCGTGCATGCAAAGCAAAATGCCTTCCCATGCCACACTCAGTGCCTGGACATGCACTTTGGTGTGGGGCAAGTTGTGCAACTTGGGGCAAAATGACCCTTCCCAGCTCTTCTCGGATCTGCAG
Source organism: Alligator mississippiensis (assembly GCF_030867095.1). Lineage (NCBI taxonomy): Eukaryota > Metazoa > Chordata > Crocodylia > Alligatoridae > Alligator > Alligator mississippiensis. The sequence goes on along the minus strand of NC_081827.1, from coordinate 212,467,862 downwards.
CCAGGGGGAGGAGGACCCACAGGGCCCACATGCACCCCACGCAGGGCCCACATGCCCTCCCACACAGCAGTATAAAAACTTGCTTTGCACTTGCCTCAGCAGCTCAGGCCCACTTACCCTCAGGAGCTTCTGAGGCCCAATCACTTGGTAGCTGGGGACACCACCCCTTGTGCCAGCTGGACTGCTGAAGCAGCCCTAACCTGGAATGGCCCCTGTACCCTCTACCCACTGCAGCAGTTTGGCAGTGGGGGCTGCTGCCTGTCTGTGACCTGCTGCAACCTGCAACAGCATCTGTCCCCTTGGACCTGCGGCCCTGCCAGACCCAGATGGGGTGCCCCTGCTCTGCCATCTGGGCAGCTATCGCCCAGCAGATGTGCTCCTTGTGCTGGCCTGCTCTGAACTGTCAAAACATGTCCTCTTGGCCCCAAATGGCCAAAAGGTCAGCCACCTTGTCTGCCCTCCAGCTGGATCCCCAGTGCTGGCCCTGGACAGGCTCCTCTGCATGGGTCTTGCCACTTGTCTCACCAGCAGAGATCCTGGTGTTCCCTGTTTAAGAACTGCAAATACTCTGACAAAAACCCAAAATTCTCTCATCAAAATACCCCAAATAGTGTTCTTCCGCTATTAAAATGAAACACCACTATAACCAGAGAGATCAGTTGGGCAATGTTTTATTGATATATTTACAAGTGTAAAGCAATTTGGAAGGGGGGTTGGAGTAGTTTGCGGGTGGGTGTACGGTTTGTGGAGGTGAGATTGGTGGGGGTATGGGGCTTGAACGGGGATTTGTGGCTGGGTATGTGGGTGAGGGGTTTGTGGGAGTGGCCTGGTGTTGTGGGTGGATTGTGGGTGTGGGGGGGCTGTTCAAGAGGGGCTGATCCCCTGCCCCCCACAGTGCAGCCCCCCGTATAGCACACAGACTGCCCCCTCTTCCCCACAGGGCCCACAGCTCCCTCCACAGAGCCACAGCCCTCCCCACAGGGCCCATATGCCCCCTACAGTGTCCACATGCCTCCCCACAGGGCACACGGCCCCCTGTGCATGGCCCACAGCCCCTTGCGCAGCAGCAGTGGTCATTGGGGCACTCAGGGCCCTTCTGGTGCAGCCCCCCTGCGGCATGGGGCAGTGTGGCTGGGCCCCAGCTACCTGGCACCCAGTGCAGCCTGTGCCACATAGTATGGGTCCAGCCCGGCTTGGCGCAGGGCCACGAGCATTCAAGAAGCTCTGGGCCACTCAGGCTGTTGCTCACCACTCAGCGCTGCTCACAGGGACCATGTGTTGCACCAAGCAGGATCCTGCCTCCATGGAACTGGCCTGGCCCAATGGCAGGTGGGGTCTGTGCATGCAGGACCCGACCTGGTGCAACACACAGTCCCTGCAAGTGGTGCTGGGCTCCAGGTGACAGCCCAAGTGGCTCAGAGCTGCCCGAAGATGTACGGTTCCATGCCAAGCCAGGCCAGGCCCCTACGATGGGGCATAGGCAGCGCCGGGTGCCAGGCAGCTGGGGCTGAGCCACGCTTCCCTGCACCACGGGGGGGGCTGTGCCAGGAGGGCCCGAGCTCCCTGATGGCTAAAGTAACTGCAGTGAAATCAATTACTCCAGACTTACACTGGTGTAATGGAAAGCAGAATCCACTTCTATATTTCCTTGATTTTTTTCCTTCTGCACATCGCATCAGGCTGTAGGCCTTGTTGAACAATAAAACTAGCCTTCCTTGCACCTCAGTAAAATATTTCCATTGGTCCACATTACTCCTTCTGGACCTAGATATTTTCCATCTTTTTGGTAATTTAGGGATACTGCAATAACACAATTCTTGAAAGTGAAAATCAGGACTGTTTTGTATTTGGTGAAATGTTTGCATTCCTGAGGTTTTTCTCTGGAACTGGTTCAGCTCCCATGTGTATCTTGGAGACTATAAAGTCATTAGATACAAGAGGAAATTTTCCACATTTTTTTCCTTTTTAAATGGTATAAACATTTGAAAGGCAATATATTACTTAACTTAGTATTTATTCTCTTTCTGTATTTTGTAATGTTAGCCTGATTCCTACCTAAGCACAGACATGTTTAAATGTGTATCATTAAAAAAATAATTTTAGGTATCCATTGTATAGAATTCAAAAGACATTTTATGCTTACAAAAGCCCAGTCAAAACATATCAGCCATGGAACTCTGAATATCTGCACTGAGTTCATACATGTTTTAGAGCAAAAGAAATCACACACACACACACTCAAAGTCCAGCTGGTGCTGGTTATTTTGATCATGGAGACTAGCATATATTCTAAGGATCTGCTTCTTAAGAAAAGCTTCTGATTGTGCACTTTTTTGCTTGCAAATGCAAATGATGATATCTAGATGAATAACAACACGACAATACTCACAATTCAGGTAGTCAGATACTAACATTAAATATTTCTGTTACTAGACCACCTAGAAGTATTTGGATTGAGACCACAATGTGCTAAACATCATTGTAGCAAGTTCGTGTTTCAGGGGCAGTTGCGATGCCCTCTAGTGGCTCACAATCCTGGTCTGGCTCCAACTCTAGGGTGCCTTCCCCTCCTTACTTGCCCACCACATCTTTGATGTAATTGTTTTGTTGGGAGGGAGGCTGCCTAAAGGTCCTAAAGTGAACCCCAGTTCTTCTAACTGCGCACAGGACCCTTCCGGCCCCTGTTCTAGTCTCAAGTCTGCCCCTCTCTGGCACAGTGAGTCCTCCTTGCGACCTGTGCCACCCTAGGACACTTACAGCCTTAATGGTTGTTACGTCAATCATTCCAATGTTGGGGCCTTGGCCTTGTTGGTCTCCGCCCCTTTTGTCTTCCTGAGCCCTCTATGTCCAGTCCACTGTACTGAACTGAGCTTTTGGGTCCCAGCTTCTCTCTCTCTTCCTTGGATCCTGAGCCACTTGTCTCCGGTCTCAGTCCTTCTCAGCCCCCTGACTCTGCCTCCGCCCTGCTCTGGGCTCTAAGCCTACTTTGGCTCAGTCTTTCTTCTCTCTTGGTTACTGCCTGCTTTCAGGCCACAGCTCACTTTGTGCTCTTGGCTCCTAACCTCTGGTGGACTCAGGACACTGGTGTGCCCTCAGGCACCATTGGGACCTCCTCCAACCCCTAGTAGTCCCAAACCCAAACCACCAGAACAAACTGTAACCAAAGCCCTCTGGCTATAACTAAACCTCTAGCCTCCTGGTTATATACCACAACTCCTACCCAACCATACGCCTTTGTTGGCTGAGAGCCATCGGCTGCTAGCCTTCAGCCCTTTGCTTCTCTCTCCAGGCATAGCATGCTCAGTCTGCCTCTCAGCAACAGGCACCTCATGGCTGAGTTCTTCCCTCTTTAGTCTCCCAGGCCAGTGTGCCTGCTCTGGCTCTGGCCCTGGCTTATATCTCTCCCAGTCCCTGCTCCTTTCCAGAGGTTTGGCTGCAGGTGCTGTCAGATTAGGCTCATTAACTGGGCTCCCTGGCCACCCAGTTGCTGCTGTGCCCTGTTTCCCCTTCAGGGCTCTCCCTAGGCTCCTTCTCTCTTCAAAGCTAGGGACAAACATTACACATACATCAGTTTAAGTTATCAGAAACTGATCTAAACCTGTAAAAGAACAGACATTCAGTGCACATTAACCAGTTTGAAAACGGCTTATCAGACTTAACTGATTTAGCTCAAACTGGTGTATGCACTGTCTGTCCCAGACCTCTTGCTGGCTTAAGATAAATCAGACTTCCCCAGCATCCTGGCATGCTCTCTGGACTGGGTGGGGCTTTCTGCTCCACAGCAGAGCTGGCCCTGCCCACCTGCTCCCTGGCCAGAGCTCTGGCAGAGACTGCACATACAGCAGGGTCTGCCTGGCTTCCCCCTGCCCCAGCCCCCCTCGCTGCTCAAGTAGGGATCCCCCTCCCAATCTCCCACAACACAGACCCCAGTCCCCTGAACCCCAGGCATGTGGTATGTGAGCTAATGCTGAGAGTTGTCTGTATGTGTGTCTCCAGTTTCATGGGGATGGACAGGACAATGTCTGCTTGGGGCTTTTTGGAGCTAATCAACAGGTCAGCTGGTAAGGTCCCACCTTCTTTCCCTGGAAAAAGCTGTTTAAGAACAGCTGAGAGAAGCTACTGTTTTGCTGGTGGGGTGATAAACACTGTCATCAGCCCCCTGCTGGCTTGCTCACCTGTCAGTTTGCTGCAGACAGTATAAAGAAGCAGGGAGGGAGACTGAAAAGCTCTGTATCATCAACAGATGAATGCACTACACCCCACCCCTCTGCTTGCCTCAAAGTGCTAGCCCAGGGCTGTGGCCTGGCAACACTCTTGTCCTTTTAGCAGCGAGTGGGGAAAAGCCTGGGATGGTGCAGGCAGACCTAATGACAGCATCCTGCCGGGGCCCAGCCATGCCCCCCTCAACTCAGCACTGTGTAAGGGAAAGGAGGGTTGTTCTAGCACCCCCCACCCCCCGGCTTCTAGCCTGAGCCACTGCAGGCACGTGCCTGCATGTCTGGGATGTCTGTGCAGTTACAAATAGATTTAGCCTAGCCAAGTTAGACTAACCTGCAAAGATTGAATCAATTCAGGCTCAGGCTTTTTGGATGTCTGTCCCTAGCCAAAGCAACAGAGAGTCCCAGGCTCTCTATTACAGTCATGCACACACAACATGAAAATACAGCCCTTGTCTCAAAGAGTCTACAACATAAGATGCTAATTCTGATTCCTACAACTTTTCGTAGGTGCAAACTTTGTGGCTACACTTAAGCATCTCTAAAAAACACAGTACCGCATGTAGCCTGTGCAGCATATAGCATGTGAGTGATGAGCCTATTGTCCCTGTCTACTTAAATCTGGATAGCCCTGAATTAGGAAATTAGTCTCTTAAGATTTCTTGAAAAATAATGCTCAAAGAAAGAACTGTGTTCAGAATTTAGTACTTTGTTACTGGGTACACCAGAATATTCTCCAAGGAAATTGGGGCCTAGCAAAGACTCTAGCATAATTTCATAGCATTCTCTGCCCAGCTGTGTTCTTCCTCTTCTCTACTTTCACTCGTCATAGAGGCAAAAATATCTTGTGACTCAGTCCAACATTTCAACCACATCCAAGCCTATTGCTGCCAGTGGGTGTTTTAGGTCTGCAAGCAATGGAGCAACACACATTTGGAACTTTACTTATTAAGTTACAGTACATGTAACAGCCATAAACAACACCCACAATAGGTACAAAAGTCTGACAACTACAATCACATGTCAGTTATTACACAAATTAAGGAGAACCACAATAAAGACACAACCAGTTTTTCATATCACTCCAGAAAGAGGATATTTTAAGATCAGAGTCAAAAGTGTGCAAAATTTTAAGGCATGTAACAAAATCCAAATTTCAGTACGTTTTAATTCTCAATTACTTTTTGTTACATTAAAGTACAAGTATATTCTGTCTCTAAAAATAGCAACCTAGAAATTGAGCTATTTCTTTCCCATGCCTTATCACCTGTAATGAAGGTTGACAAGGTGAATTAGGCCATCACTGACACCTGTGCAACCCTAATGTCTTCAAGTCAGTTATCCTTTTACAAACCTGCTGCTATCAAAAGGCTTCTTGCACAGATGGAACCAGTTGTTTCTGTATTTGGAAAGTAGTAACTAATTATTTCCCATAACAGAAGAAATCCAGCTAATGTTCTTTTAGGGTTCTCTTTTTACAGTGTACTGTCAGTGGTTGTCAACCAGGGTTATGCATACCCCTAGGAGTACTTAAAAAGGTTGTAGGGGGTGTGCACAACTGATATGGCTGATAATGTGGCCGATAAATGCTGCGTGTGTGCGCGAAGCCGCAGCACAGCACGCGGGCAGCCAAGAGAACAGCCCAGCAGCTGGAGAGCAACCGGGTCCGGCTGGTAAGTCTGTCATGAAGGAAGGGGCATTGGGGGGGGGTCAGATTGAGGCCCTAGCGGTGGGGGAAGGAGTGGGGCTAGGGCAGGGGCTGTCCAGCTGGGGCAGGGCATGGTACTGAGCCATGCGAGGGGGGTTGGGCGGCTCCCATCACTATGCTCATCCCGGGAGGGCATGGGGGTGTACGCCCCCAGATCTGTGCACAGGGCAAGGGCAGGATGCCGCTGCAGGCTGGGGCTGGGACAGTAGCAGGCTGTTCCTGGTGGGGGTGTTGGGCCAGGCTGCATTTGGGGTGGGTGGCAGCAGTGCTGGGAGGAGGTTTGGGGGAGCTACGGTGAATTCTGGAGTCGCTGCAGCTCCTCCTATAGCCCCCTGCCAGCACTGCCACTGTTTGCCCCAAATGCGGGCTGGCCCACCCAGCCCCCTGTCAGGAAGAGTCTGGCGTAGCCCTGCCTGCAAAGGCATCCTGCCTTGCCCCGCCCACAGATTTGGCGGCACATGCCCCCCCATGCCCTCCTGGGATGCATACAGCGGCAGGAGCTGCCCTCCACTGCACCCCTCAGATGAGCCGCTCACAGCTCCGTCCTGCACTCCACCCTGGCTGTGCAGCACCTGCCCCAGCCCCAGCCCCACCCCCACCCCCTCTCTCGCCGTGGTGGCCTCAATCTGCCCCTGCACCGCCCCTTCCCTCCCCCAATGGACTTAGCAGCTGGAGGCTGCATATATTAATAATGTATTTAATGTTAACTAGTGTAGCCTGCCTTATATCACATAATTGGTAACATTAAAAACAAGAAAAAAAATAGAGGGGTACAACATGAGCTGAAACTTTGAGACAGAACGGGTACACTTGTTAAAAAAGGTTGAAAACCCCTGTACTATGTGGTGCAATAAGTGTGTCCATTCTGTCCACTCTAGGTGTCAGTGTAGAGTTGCTTATTTTTCAGTAACTTCCTTACATGGACCAACTCTCGGAAACCATTTGCTGGATCTTAGTTCTGATACAATATCCTGATCCTTTGTCTGAAGATTGACACTTAAGCCCGTTCTTTCAGAAGCTGAGCAGATTATTTTTAATGCACAGAAGGAAGAAAACAATTGTCTTGCCCCATCTTATACAAGAGGTAAGTGATTAAACTGTTCACTCATAATATGGAAGACCCAGATCCAGCTCCACTCTCTGAGGGGGTTCAAACCTGCACCTCTAACTTCTCTAAGGTAGACCCTAACCACCAGGCTATCGATTGCCCTAGACTGGAGCCCTCCTAGATTCTCCACCTCTCCTTTTGAAATCATTCCGCTGTTCAGGAAAACATTTACAATTTATGGGGCCAAAAAGAGGAACAGTTAAAAAGAACAACTCTCTAGTCAAGTGGTTAAGGCCCTATCCTAGAATGTGAGAGATCTGGGTCCCAGTCCCTGCCCCAGTGACTATTTCTGTATTTTATTCAGTGCCTGTTCCATAATGGAGAGATTTCCTCGGCCATGAAATAGCAGATAGGCTAATGATCAGACCTCTAGAAAGATGTGGGCTTGAATCACTGGATAAAGAAGAAGGACTTGCACCTGAGTCCCTGACAATGTCAGTGCTCCAACTCCTGAACTACTAGATAAAAGGAGGGGAACAAACCTCTTTGGCTACATTTATTAAAAAATGTTGGTTGCCTCTGCAATGGTACAAGGTTCTTCAGTTTCTTGAAGTATACATTTGAACTAACAGCAAAATCAAACTCAGAACTGGATCCTGTGGGGTTCTGAACATTGTCAACATTGTCACAGAGGCAAACCTTTAGACAATAAATAAGATTCTGTGAACTTTACTTCTCTCCAGTGTAACTTGATGTAAATCTACGGAATTTAGATTGGTATAAAAACAATGTAAATAGGATTATAGTCTCCATGTCTGAGCAACACACAGAAACAAATGCAATGATTTGGCAATGTATAGCCTGCCATGTTCTGTGCATGTAATGGTACATACCACGAACCTAGGGAATGAATAATACTAACAATGCTTTTCTCTCATTTTGGTTGGAATTGAATCAGTCCTACTGTATGGGGTTCCTATTGCCTTCAACTGAAGGGCTTCCAACAGTGGGCTTTTTGACAGTAAAAGTAAAAATGTCTGCATATAATACCTCAGGCAGAATTATAACTATCTCTGCTTCGCTAGGTATAAAAACCCTATCTCACCTGTGATCTTTCATTCATATTTCATTACTCAAGTGATCTCTTAATATCTATTAAAATATCATCATACATAATCAACTATTAGTTATTAAAATAAAATTAAATTAAATGAAACCCGTACATGTTCCACTGGGTCAGAAAGCACTGAAAATGATGTGCTGTGATTCATTACTATGTTACTGGAAGTGCATGTAGTCTAAACATGCAGTTTCCTTTCTTGATTATATAATCAAATCACATAAGATTTGATTCCAAAAGGCTTAGCTAATTAGTTTTCATCATCTTGAGCTTATGTTTACATTTCTTAGCTGCTGTTGTGAGTTTCATGTCAGTATTTTTAGTAAAGGTTGTCAAAAGTAATTAACCCTCTCTTTGCTGGATGCTTCTGCTTAATTTTGTGTTCCTTCTTCATATAGATGTTCCACCAAGAGGCCTGGCTCTTAGGGAACCCCACATTTTACTTGCGAGTCCCAGTTTACTGAACTTAAGTTAGTGACAAGCATTGAACTAATTCAAGTACCTTAGAGTAGGGGTTTGCACCAGTTCAGCTACATCACCTATACATTTAATTAAGCCAGTAAACCTTTCTTGCACAACCAGGGCTATAAATAAAAGACACGACCCAAAAGTAGAGAGTCAGATAAGAGCTTACTTTGTAGGAGGCAAAGTCTCTGTTAGTGAGTTTTGCTTAAGAAGAAACCACAGGGCTACATTTTAAGATAAAAATCATACTGTTTTTCTGTTGTTTTTTCTGTTGTTATGGTATGTATTACATACTATGAGTGAGTTTGCCATCTAAAACCTGTTTACAGAAGAAACACATAATACACCAAAAAAAAAGAAAAGAGAGGAAAAAAAATCCAGTCAAATATACAAAATATGTTTACATTTCTGCCACTTCTACATACTTTGCAAAGTAGGGTAAAAACAGACTATTGTTTTCCCTTATAAGCTCAAATGGTTGTTGCAGGGAATTGGTAAACAACTATAACATATATCCTGTAGATTCCAGAGAGCTGGAACCAGATCCCACAGTCCTCACTGGAACAAAACTGGCAGTCAAGTCAATTAAAGCATTTCAGGAAGTGTTCAGCACCTACAATTACAACTGAAGCTGTGGCTTCCATGGATTTTTTTTATTGGAAAGTCAAACCCAGAGTATTTTATGATAGTCATGCAAATACATAGGTGCCCCAGTCAGCATCACATTAAGAAAAGTAGTCTTTAAATGACTATATCGGACACATGAACTTTACTTAATTTATATTGATTTTTAATAGCAATAATCAATATACATACATGAAAATCAGAGTTCTATGACTGCTGTAACTTAGATTCCCATATACATTTTCTTACATCTGGCATCTTTATGATGAGCTTTAAAAGTTATCCATTATTTACAAGTGCAGTTTTACATAAATATGAATGCAAAGTTTTGTGCAAGGCAAGTTTATAGACACATTTTCTATTGAGTTTGTCAAAGAAGGAATTTATACATTTTTTGGCTGTTTTCCTGTACTTTTAGATCCAAACCCCAAAGCAAATACTGAATATATTGTGAGGTTTGCTAAAAACCTGGAAATGGCATGTTTCTCATTATAATAAACATTCAGCCAGTTTAAATATAATTAATAGCATGAAAGAAAGATTTCCTGAAATCTATCAAAATATATAAGTGATCTCTCTGCCTCTGTACTAGATAAAATCCTCCTTAACTAGATGCAAACTGAAACAATGAACACCAGTCAAACAAAAATGACAGAGCCAGACATCATTAACTTGCTGAAAACCATGTAGGTAATACCTGGAACTCAATAGGTGTATTATAATTATTTACATATTATACACTGAATGAACTTTGAGGTAGCAAAACTAAACCTTAAAATGTTAGGAAATACCAAAATTAAGATTGACTGAGCAAATGTAATTCATCTATGCCTGTATCTGCTTCATGTTATTCTTTCCCCCATTCACTGTACAAACCGGAAAGTGCTCACAGAAGAAGTAGTAATTCAGTATTTGTTTTTATCCACTTTATGTTCCCTGATGCCATCTCCTACTTCCCATACTTTATGAAAACCTCTCTGGCACTGTCATTGATAGCACCTAAACAAACTTTAACAAACTTTAATTTTTTATAACAGTATCCCATGACACTCCCATAAAAAAACAGGAATTGTGGGCTAGCAGAATCCATGATCAGGTGGGTTGGGAACTGGCTAAGGGGTTGAACCCAGAGAATGTTAGTGGACGGGTCTGTATCATCTTGGTGGGAGGTGGCCAGTGGTGTACCAGAGGGTTTGGTTCTTGGCCCTGTGCTGTTCAATATCTTATCAACGATTTAGTTGGGGATGTGGAAAGCATGCTGACCAAGTTTCTGGACGATACTAAGTTATGGGGAAAAATGGTCACGCTAGGGAATAGGATGCGGCTCCAAGTGAACCTGGACAAGCTGGAAAGGTGGGTAGAACAGAACAGGATTCAGTTCAGTAAGGATAAATGCAGAGTGCTTCACCTAGGGAAAAGTAACCAGCGACAAGGAGATGTCCTGGCCAGCACAATGGCTAAATAGGGATTTTGGGATTATGGTTGATCACAGGATGAACATGAGCTGCCAGTGCAATGCTACAGTCAACAGAGCTAACAGCATACTGGGATGCATCGTAAGCAGGAGTAAGGAAGTAATACTTCCTCTCTACCCAGCGCTGGTGAGACCCCACCTGGAGTACTGTGTCCAGTTCTGGGCGCTGCACTTCAAACAAGATATGGAGAATCTTGAAAGGGTCCAAAGAAGGGCCACAAGAATCATTAAGGGCTTGGACGACAAACCTTATGAGGAAAGACTAAGGGATCTGGGACTGTTCAACCTGAGAAAGAGAAGACTGAGGGGGGACTTGGTGGCCATCTATAAGTATGTAAGGGGTGAATATCAGGAGCTAGGTGAAAAACTGTTCACTTGGGTGCCCCAGGGAAGTTCAAGGAGCAATGGCCATAAATTGTTAGAGGATGGTTTCAGGTTGGCTGTAAGGAAGAACTTCTTTACAGTAAGGGTGAGCAGAATCTGGAATAGAGTTCCCAAAGAAATGGTGCAGTCCTCAACCCTGGAAGTCTTCATCCCTCCCTCTCCCCATTCACCGCTGCTGTCCAGGGGTAGGGAAGCTTCAGAACCCAGTCGCTGTGTAGCCCAGTTGGAGTCTTCCCAGCCCCCAGCAGGGAAAGTAGCAAATACCAGGCAGGGAAGAGGGTGAAAAAGATGGGGAGGGGATGTGCTTCTGAGCACAGAGCAGGAGGGAAGGCAAGGATTCTCCACTTTGTGGACTTTTTTTTTTTTTGAAGATTCCTGAGGTGTGTCCCTGTCTGAAAGAGAAGTGCAGCCATGCTAGTGAGGAGAAGCAACAGCAACAGTGGAGCAAAGGGAAAGCTTGGGTAAGTAGCTACACTGCATACCAAGTTCATCCTGTGTGGGATTAAGACAGACGTTTCAACTGTGATAAACTGTTAATAGCTGGTTGGGGTAAGCTACTGATTTCCAAGATTGTTATTGTCTCATTTACCTTCCCCTTCAATAAGAACTGGGAAGTTTGTTCACATTGGAACACTTCCGATAGCTTTTATTTTTCCAGGCTTCCGTGTGGGAGCTTGAGCCAAGAGAGAAAATATGTATAAAATTCCCAAATTGAATTGGCCCTTGTTACTGCCATCCTGGGCAGAAGGGAACACTTCAGGATAAAGACCACAAGTTGTACAAAGGCAGATTGCAGATTTTCAAATATAAATTGGGACAACATACATCAATGCTTCCCAAATTCTTCTCAGCATGACCCCTCACTCCCAACCCACAGCCCCTCACCCCCGCAGGTGCCCCACACTCTCCACACACAGCCCCTGGCCCTGCCAGTGCCCCTCACTTCTCAGTCACAGCCCCACACCCTCCCAGCCCTGCTGCTGCCCTTCACTCATAACCTGCAACCCCCTCAGCCCTCCCAGCAGCGGCCCCCAGCTGCCAGAGCTACAGGACCACAGCCAGGGCCCTCTGCCCTCTGCCCCACTTCCCTAGCAGTGCCCGAGCCCCAGCTGCTGCATGCAGGAGGTGGCAGCTGCTGCAGCCAGAGCAGAGCATGGAGCCTAGGTCCTCCCTCCCCCTGCACATGCAGCACAGCTAGAGCAGAGCCCGTGGGTGGGGAAGGATGTGGGCTGCCCACTGCGGGCTTGGGGCTCCCTGCCCTGCTGCCCTTCTCCCAGGGCCTGCACAGACCAGCAGGTGGGACCTAGTGCAGAAGGGTGGAGAGGCTTGGTACTGCTGCCAGGAGCCCCACACCAGCCATGCAACCATGGCAAGGTGCCCCCTGCCCACCCAGCATCAGCAGTGGTATGGAGCTGTGCTCCCTGCTGCTGCCAAGCATGCAAGGTGTACCTCACCATGGTGGCATGGCTGGTGTGGTGCTCCTAGCAGTGGCACTGAACCTCCCCATCCCGCTCTGCTACAGAGGCCCTGAGAGAGGGCAGCAGGGTGGGAAACCCTGAGCCCACAGTGGGCAGCCCACATCTGCCACCACTCCATGCACAAATCTGGGAGGCATGTGCCCCACCCCGTCTCCCTCCCTAGGAGTGCATGACCTAATTTTTTAACCACTGGCATACAGGGTTGGTCTGCTGCTGGACCCAGAACACCAGGTCCAACCCAGCATGTGGCCCCCAGGGTTGGAGACCACAGGACTCGAGCATTTAGCCATACTCCAATTTAAGATTTCTACCCTCCCTCCCTTCTTAGGGCCTTCCAAAAATAGGGTGTGTGTTATATTTGGGAATATGTTATATCCAATGGTATTATTGCTTGATTACTTACACTGGAAAAATCAGTGTGTAGCATGTAATTTAGCCAACTCAGATTGGAAATCACTGCGCATATGCCACATTAGCACAGAAACATACTAGCACCAAAATACGTCCCCCTCGCAAAATAAGGGAGATGAAATTCACAGCCTCGCCTGCAAACTGACTGTAGAGATAAAACAAAATTGCATCTTTTGCATCTTCTACTTTAATATACATGCTGGAGACTGTTGCTGCCATTCCATTTTAGTGTTAAATAAAATGAATCTGTAATCATCACTGATTCCATTTCCCCTCCGCTACTCATCTCCAAACCTTTAGTCGCACACTAGATTTTTTTAGATCAATACAGAGCCTTCTTCCACATAAGGGCTGCAGACACCCTGTCTATACCCAGGCTTTAAAATCTGCAGCAGACTTTGCAGTGGTGAATTTTATTTTTATGGATAAACTAGGACTGTCTCAGGCTGACAAAGGAGGACTGCTGTGAAAATGATGGGAACTACACTGGAGACTGTGGAGATGTCAGACTCTTGGGTTAGGGACAGACATTACACATAAACCAGTTTAAGTGATCACAAACTGGTTTAAACCTGTAAGAGAACAGATGTTCAGTGCACGTAAACCGGTTTGAAAACGGCTGAAACTGGTTTGAGATAAACCTGGTTGAATGTACTACCAGACTTAACTGATTTGGGTCAAACTGATTTATGCAATGTCTGTCCAAGTCTCCTTCCTGGTCTAAGTTAAACCAGACTCCCCCAGCATTTCAGCATGCTCTCTGGGCTAGGCTCGCTGCTCCACAGCAGAGCTGGCCCCTCCCCTCTGCTTCCTGGCTGGAGCTCCAAAAGAGACTGCAGGCATCTGCTTGGTTATCCCTTGCTCCCCACTCTCCTTCCCTCACCACTCCCTGCTAAGCAGGGATTCCCTCCTTCCTTCTGCCTTACACAGACACCACTCAGCATTAGCTAGCAAACCACATGCTGGCTACAGTCCATGTTGTGGCAGACAGGACAAAGGCAGACAGAACTGTGCCACTTAGGGCTCTTTGGAGTTAATCAACAGGTAGCTGGTAATGTCCCTCCATTCTTTCTTTGGAACAAGTTGTTTAAGAAGAGCTTGAACTAATGAGAGATCCTTTTGTTTTGCTGATGGGGTGATAAATGCTCCTTGCTGTGTAAATAAATGCTACGTAATTCCTGGCTGGCTCCCTCTCTGACCAGTGGGGGAGGAGGGACCCCTCCCTAATCAGAGCATCCTGCCGGGGCCTGGCCACACCCTCCCCTCAGCTCAGCTCTGTGGAAGGGAAGGGAGGGCTACTCTAGTGCCTCCCAGTTTCTATCCTGAGCCACTGCAGGCACATGCCTGCATTTTTCAGTCCAGAGGGGACAGCTGTGTGGTTACAAACTGATTCAGCCTAGGCAGGTTAGACTAACCTGCAAAGATTGAAGCAATTCAGGCTCAGGCTTTTTAACTTTCCCTAGCCTTGAGGCATTCAAAATTAGGATAGCAGAATTTGGTAGGCAGGCTGACCCACAGCACACTTGAAACCAGAAAGAAGCTGATGTGACTGCTCCAGGGTTGTCCCAGCAGCTGCTCTCAGGCATGTTGTAGACTGGGGTCTTGAACAATTGCATAGTACACCGTTCAATGGTTTTGCTAGCATATATCCAGGGTGGTTGGTGGGAAAAGTATGCATGGAGCTATCCCAACTGCAGCGTGCTGTCAGCATGATGTAGACATGCCTTTTATGAAACATTTGGCAGGAACAGAACTATTTAGAAACAGAGAAAAAGAATTATTTCCTATAGACCTTTTAGAGTAAGTGAAGAAGATAAGGATAATGTCACAACTGGGGAAAACTTCTGAACTTGAGAGTGTAGTGGGCAAATTAAGGTGTGCTAAGGCTCTTAGCCATAGTCCAGATGTTCCCGGAACTAAGTGATAAAATTGGACGGAATACTTTCTGTGACACTGGGAAATGTGAGTGCTGTGATTGGTGCACTAGGTGAGCAAGGCACAACAGTTTCCTTATAAGGAATGTGCCTAGCACAGTGCCAAGGGATTGGTGTACCATATAAGGAATGCTTGGCACAGTGCCAGGGGATTGGACAATTTGGTATGAAAAAGTTACAGAAATAGTTAACACAAAGGAAGGTGTGCAAGCATGTGGTGAACCGGGAAAAAAAACTATACAGCTGCTGCATCTCCAGTGACAGTGAAAGCAAATTAACTAAGGGCTTACAGCTCATAACAAGTACTAGAACCAAAGGGACAGGGTAAATTCAACAAGGAAAGAAATACTGACAGGTACACAGGAGCACGGGTGCACAGATGTGAGATTTTTGGGACAAGTACAAGATTTTGGAAGTGGGTTAAGGTTTGTGACAAACAGTATGCTAGTTGGTGTATATATATACTAGGGCTGTGCAAAATTTCAATGGCCGTTTTGTTTAGAGACTGTTTCAACTCATTTCAAGGTCGAAACAGCCAAATAGAAATGAAACTAAGGCTGTCGAAATAGCCTCGAAACAAAACGAGGCTAGTTTCAAAAGTCGAAACATTTTGACCATAGCACTGGGGATGGCAGTCAGTCCAGCTGAGCTGACTTCCCATCTCTGGCACAAGATCTGGCAGGGGACAGGAAGGCAGCCCAGCTGGGCTGCCTCGCCATCCCCTGTGCCAGATCGCACCGGGAACGGGGAGGCAGCCCAGCACGATCTAGCGCAGGAGATGGTGAGGCAGCCCAGCTGGGCAGCCTCCCTGCCCCCAGTGTGATCTAGTGCAGGGGGTGGCAAGGCACCCCAGCCTCCCTACCCCTGGTGCTATCTAGCATGGGAGATGGCAAGGCACCCCAGCTGGGCTGCCTCCCTGCCCCCAGCCCCCAGCTGGGGTTGGGAACTCAGTTTAGCTGGGCTGAGTTCCTTTCCCCAGCCGCATGGTCAGGCAAAACGGTTGAAACAGAGTCAAAATAGCCTCACTGTTTCAACAAAGCAAAACAGTGAGGCTGTTTCAACTCGAAATTATATTCGATACAAAACAGTGTTCCATCCAGACCTCGAAATTGAAGTTGGAACAGAACAGTGCCGTTTCACACAGCCCTAATATATACATCTATCTATTTATATATATATAGAAGTATATTTCTACAAAAAAAAATCTCTGCTGGATAACAGCTGCATCTCTGCTGGACAACAGAGAAGCCATAGGTATCACATACCCAGTGGAAGGCCCAAGGCATGGTACTCCCAAAGGTCGGTGCTGAAACTTCTAAGGAGCCACTTGCCATGTCATATTATGGGGGGGAAACCTGTAATATTGCATAAGGGTTACTATTAAAGTTCACTTGATACCAAATCAGATGAGTTGCCACATCAGTCCTTTAGGGATCTGGCAAAAAGAAACCCTGTTGGTATCAGAGAGAAATAAAGCTTAACCATGCTATTTTATATGTATGTGACACTGGAATCTTATTTAACTTTGCCTTCACATTGGGAAAAGGAAATTAAATTAGTTGTGAAAAAGTATAATGACCAATTAATGAATTAATCCATCCTTCCCACACCAACAATGGTACACAGGATGGAAACAAATCTCTTCCACTTCTCTCAATCATTTGCTGCTTCTTCCCTAGTGTTACAGTTGAATGTTCTGCTCTTTCTGTTAAAGGTTCTTCTTAGGGTTTCTCATGAATGCCCTCATTTTCTTACACCAATTTTCCACTTGATAGTTTCTTGTGGGAGTTGGTTTTTGGAATCCACATCCCCCAAAACGTGTTCAGCATTTCTTTCTGATTCTAATAGACATAAGCTTCTAATTGGTAATTTGCAGGATCTCTCTATTAGTGGAAGTCTTCCCACTGAATACCTAGAATCTTTCCTTGGCATCTGATTTTGAGGGCCTCTAGTTTCCTTCCAAATGCTTTTATAGACCTGTAGCTGTATGTTAACCCTAAGCAGAGGAGTAACAAAGTAGACAGGCATCTGGGGCAGCTGGGATACACAGGAGCAGCAGTGATTTCCAGCTGCCTCTGTGCTGCTAGCAAAATCATGGGGCTGAGAAAACAGCAGGTTTTTTCACCATCCCAACCCTCCCAAAACCGTCCCCTTGGGTTGGCTTCACTGGTTGCCCTGTCCTAGCTATGCTACAAGCCTAAAGACACTATCTGAGTTGGAAATCCTTAGTTTGCTCTCAAGCTGTGTACTGTACAATGCTAAGTGTAGTGAATACTGTGGGGTATTTTTCTTATTGTTATGGTCTCATCTGTACCTAATATGGTACTGCCCAAGTAGATGTACTGTCTTTTTTTTAGATATGTTTGCCTTTTAATATGTTGCTACAGTGCTTGGTTCAAGGATGCTTTATTTTTGGTTTAACTGATTCTGGGGCCGGATTGATATGGCAGGTTGTCTGTATGTCTTTGTTGCTTTTTGAAGTGTCATTCAGGATTATAATATCAGCAGCAAAGGCTAGGTTTTCTAGTCATTTGCTATCTATCCATTCTGTTCATGTGTTTGTATACCTAAACATTTCTTTATTATCCAGTCCATCACAATGCAGGCAGCAATTGAGAGAGAATGCAGCCCCATTTCATGCCAATAATCTATGTAGACAAGGTTCTTTGGGTGAATCTGATATCTTTTATTAGACCACCTTAAATAGTTGGAAAATTTTTTTGGCAAGCTTTCAGGTTTAAAAACCCTTTGTCAGGCTGAGGAAGTCTCTTTCTCAACCCAAAAGCTTGCCAAAAAATTTTTTCCAGCTATTTAAGTTGGTCTAATAAAAGATATCAGATTTATTCACAGAACATTGTCTGCCTATGTCCTTAGACCAACATAGCTACAACCTACACCCTTGCAGTAATCTATGTTGAACTACATTGTTTTCTTATTGTTCACCAGAGTATGTAGCATCTCAGACATGGCTTTCATAATGATGATGACAACTTTAGCTGGGATTCTGTGGCACTGAAGGAAGTTTCACAGTGAAGGTCAGACTGTCAAATGCCTTTTCAACTGATTAAGCTAAAGAAGAGAGGAGCCTGCCATCCTATGCAATCTTCTGCATTGCTCTCCAGTATGAGTATCTGGTTTTCACAGGATCTCTTGGACCTAAATACAGCCTGTTCTCTTCTAAACTTTGCATCCATTACATCTTTCATCCTGTGCAATACCACACTGCAGAAGACTTTATACTACTCTTGCTTCTATGGGACACCTCTCCAGCAGCCAGTGAGATCACTCTTTTTGGGTATTCTGGCGGTGATTCCCTGCTTCCACTGTTGAGGAGACTTTTCACAGATTCAACTCAGTCAGTCTGGTTAAGGTAGTGATTCCCAATGTTTCTAGCATTTTTGCTACAACTTGATGAACTCCTGTCACTTTATTGTTTTTGATTGCTGCCTGTGAGTGTTACATCTTGACTGGGTCAGCATTAATGTCACAATGTTCAGTTTCACATATGTCATCAAAATCTAGTGCTGGGGGAGGAGGGGGGTGCTTAGTCATTCAAGGACATATTTTAAATACTCTGACCATCTGTTTTTCTGTTCTACTTCAGTTATGAACATTTTTTCCATTTTTGCTTTTGATTTGGTTCATTTCTTGTTCTGAAATTCCATACAGGATTTTAGTCACTTGGTAACTGACCATGTGGTTTCCTACCATGGCAACAGGTTCAGCACCAGTTCTACCTACTAAGCCTTCAACTTTCTCCATTCTTTAATTTACAGCATGGAAATAGGTGTTGCCTTTCCTTGTCTTTGTGACACCATAACATTTTTTAGAGGCACAAAGGTGAAGAAAACAGGCATCCATACTTTTTGTCATGCCGCAAATCCCACAAATTTATGGTGGCAACAAAGGTAGTAACAGAATGTACTGCAGTGGACATCTATCTACTTGATGGTGGGAGAGTGCAGGTGGCCAGAGCTGCCCAGGCTCTCCAGCTGCCCTGGGCAGGTACTCTGGAGGTTTGAGGGGACCCATCCTGCACACCCCAAATAATTCCTTCTCCTGATTGAGTCCCTTAAGTCCCTGAAGCACCTGCCCAGCTTCTCCCACTTTGAGACAGCCCAGGGAATCTTGGGGCACATCTCAGTAAGCAAATAAAGCCAAAGGTTCCCCACTTATAGGGATACACCCAGGATATTGTGGACACATCTTCTTAAGCTAGGAAAGCCTGGGGTTTTCTGCTTATGGAGACTGGGGCCAAGGATCTCTCAGGTGTCTCCATTGGTGTGGAAGTCCTGGGATTCATTGTTTAAGGGAGATATACCTGGGAGATCCTAGGGGTATATCTCTATAAGTGGGGAACCCCAGGGTGTGTGTGATGATGCAGGAGCCAGGGAGTCCCCAGCATCTTATACCTCCGTGCTGGGACCTGCACTGGGTCCCGTGGAGGTACAGGTCAGTGCAAGTCCCAGCACAGAGGCTGAGGTGGTATGGGAGCCATAGATTCCCTGGCTCCTGTGCCACCCCAGCCTCTGTGTCACCCTATGCAGATCCATGCCTCAGCAAGACCCAATGTGGGTCCCAACATGGAGGCATGGGGTGCCAAGAATTCTCCACCTTCTGTGCTGCCCTGCACCTCCTTGCCAGGATTCATGCTGACCCATGCTTCACCCAGAGGGACAGGTCAAAGCAGGCCCCTGCATGGAGCCACAGCACAGTGAGGGAAGCAGGGAATACCCTGGCAAAGGGAACATGTTGCTCCTTGTCCCAGATCAGGCCCCTGCTTGATGTGGGGCAAGGGATGATATGCAATAAAACAGATCAGCTTTGGCGAGACACATCCCATCACAACGGATTTCCTTCAGTATGTCAACATCTGTTTGTACCCAATTACAAACATAGTAATGCAACTGTGAAACAAATGTAATTGGAAACACCTTAAACATTCTGCTCATTATTTATTTATTTTACTAATTTCTGTTGTGTCTTTTGCAAAGATTAGGTAGGCAGTTAGCAAGCAGAAAATTAAAACACATAACACGGAAAAATAAAAATGGTTAAGGAAAAGCTTAATGAAAGAGGCATCTTTGCATTATGCCTGAGGCTTGCCACATTTGGGTTTTGAAAGGACAATTTGCAGAGGACCTTAACTAAGAAATCCCTGCCAGTGGACAAAGAGACAGAACGTATGGTCCGACTGGGCCACATAAAACAGCATGAACTGTCAAGTAAAGAATTCCACATGCACAAGGGAAAAATCAGCTGTCAGAAGGTTAGCAAGGCTTCCTTCTCACCACCAGCAGTGGGCTGAAATAAAGAGAATTCTGGGATTGAGTTTAGGTAAAGTAGAGCATTGACATGTCTGATCCAGTTTATTATAGGCCAACCAGTATTGGAAATCAGTTTAGATCCTATGTTACTCTAAACTCACAAGGACTGGGTGGCCAAAGATCAAAGGGAGCCGAAACAGCTACATGCATACTCTATAATAAAGCAGGGAATGACAGCTAGAACATTCAACATATATTCCAGTATTATGAGAGAACACTCATTAACTGGGAATAAGATCTTTTGGCTTTAAAGATCATAGTAAATCTGAACTGGATCTATAAATGCACAGAGAATCTGTGCTAAGTCCTGAACTTACATGATTGTCCCTGCTTGTATCAATTAGAAAGCAGGCAACTATGTTCTAGATGAGTAATTTTTACAAGTACAATTTTCCATACAATTTGGTGGGTTGCGGGGAGGAAGCGATGAATTCAGGAATTGTTCTAAATATGTACTGGCACTACGTAGCCAAGGATAAAGGTGGTAGATGTGCTGACAACAGTTAGACAGTCTGCATTAGAGTGGATGCTCTACAGTATCCTTGCCAGTAGAAAATGGAGACGGTATTTGTGATCCCTAACATCCATTTGGGAATAAAAGAACAAAAGTGAATCTACAAGAACCACAAGTCCATAAAACATTTCAGCAAAAACAAATCTGACAATGCTAAGAAGGCAGTACACACAGAACAACCACCAGGCCCTCAAATGTTTCTTCCTACCAATTAGTATGATTCCTGTGGTTAATATACTTTTCAGTGTAGTATCGCTCTACCAGAAGAGATTTTATATGGAGAAATAATTTGAAAAAAAATATGCAGCAGCAAGTTTGTACCAATGCATTCACCTTATCTACCGTCTATGCACTAATAACCTATCCTACCCAACTTTGCCCATCAGGTTCCAGAACAAGCAAGAAGCATTCTAAGGCCTCAAAACCCACAAGGATGATGGTCAAGGTTTAGGATGACATAGATACACTGATTAAAGTACTGACTACCTCAGAGTTCCCAGCTCCACGGATTTACCCGAGAACCTCATACAACAAAGATCAGCAACCTTTAAGGAACAGCGGGCTGAAATAAAGCAGCTGGCTCCAAAGGCAGACTACAGTACACCCCCGATTTACGTGATTCTGACTTACGTGTGTCTTGTGTTTATGCGATTTTTTATTAGGGTCTGGACTAGAAAATGCCCCTCAAGATGCGTGTCATTTGTGTATATGCATGAACGCTTGTGAGATTTGCATATATACGTGAACCCCTCACAAGATTTGCAGGCAAAATCAAGCGGAGCTGTGCCGCCATTGTGCCGCCATTGTGGTAGCGGCATCTCAAGATGCATAAGTGAGACACTAGATGTGCCTCCTAGAGGCGATTCCACTGAGAAAAGGGGAAAAAAAGCTATGACTAAGGTATGTCTGGGGTACACAACCCCTCACTATTCTATTATTTCCTATGGGGAAAGTCATCCCAACTTACGCAAATTCGACTTACACAAAATTCCCCCGGAATGCAATACTCACGTAAATTGGGGGTCTACTGTACTGCTTACAACCCAGCTGCCACTGCCACCACTCCTAGCCATCTGCTGCCTCCCTAGCCTTTCCTCCTCTGTGCTCGGACTGCTCTCACTCTCACGTCCTCATACTGCAGAGGCTGATGATACTGCCCATTACCTTTGGTCAGCAATTTCAATTGCCACCAACTGCTGCAAACAATTAATTTGGCCGAGAAGCAGCCATTACAGTAAGAAGAGAGCAGGAATGGCTAGGGTGGCAGGTGAGGGCTTCCCTCTGTCACTGCTAGTACCCTGCTTCCCACCCCTACTTATGTTACTGCACTGCTCCCTCTTGCCATCAAACTCCCAGCTCCATGAGCCTGATGTGTAGGCTCTGCCAGTGCACCAGAGGAGAATATGGTTCAGGTAGCATTTATTTGCTATATATTTTCTGTTGTTTTTATCTTTCCAAAATATGATGTGCTAAATCAAAACTCGTAGTTCTTGGTTATGGCCAAAGATTAATATATTTTGGAAAGACTGAAAAAAATCTGCTAAACTGCTCTTTAAATATTAGAATATGAAAATGTTTAGGCATTAAGAAAAATTTATAGTCAGTAAACTCTATAGTTACAGTTTCTTAAACATGAATTTTGGCACATGCAGTATGTTATCCAAAAAAGAAATATGTAATTTATATGGTCTGTGTACCCGCCTCCGTTCGACTAGGAGTTCGCGCGCCGCTTTCGCCCGGACTCGAGATCTTGCACCCCCGAGCTTCGTTGGTACGCCCCAGGGTTTACCCCAGCTGGTATTAAGGGGGACCCCAGAACTCGCCTGCCACGACTTCGATGACTCTCTCAGTGAGGGGTCTTCCCTTGGGGTATCCCCTGGTGCCGGCACGCCTCTTCGCGGGTACTCTCGGGGCTCCGTCCTCCCCTACACCCCGGCCATACGCCACCTCAGGTCTTCCTGTCCTGGCCTCTAACCCGTCCTCGTCTCGTCCTCTCTCGGCTCGGTCACCCTAGCCACTACCGGCGGTCTTCGGACCAGGTATGCCCCTCCCAGTGGGGGGTGCTGCCCTGATCCCTCCTTCCTTGGGATGCAGACGTCCTCTCTGCTTCCCCAATAGTCCCGGCCGCAGTTACCCGCGCCGTCAGCTCCATAATACAGGCTACAGCTGGCCCCACTCTCGGGATAGCTGTTACGCCTCCTGCTGCCTCGGGTGTCGGGTTCCCCGCTGGCTGCTGCCCCACCTCTGGGACTGACTTCTCCCCTTGTCTCCTCACTTCTGGGTGCTCCACTGTGCTGCTCGCAGCCTGCTCTGCCTCTACCCAGCGGCGTCCTGCACTCTGCGGGTGGCGGCTGATCCCCTGCTCGCTGGGGCTCCGCGCTCCAGCTCTCTCCCTTCAGCCACCCCGCTGCTTTGGCAGGGCCGCCTTTTGTTCCTCCCGGCCGGCGTGCCCCGCCCCCGCTGCTCAGCCGCAGCCGGATAAACGCCCGGCTGATGACCCGCGCCGGTGGAGTTTCTTCGGCTCCTCCGGCCCTGCGGGAGGTAAGCAGACCCCTTGGCCGCCGCGGGGGTCTCCCAGTGCCCCTGCTCCCCTGGGACAGTCTGAAAATACCTAGTTTTGAGAGAAAATTTCCAAAGCATGTACAGAACATTACTGTATTAACTGATATAAATTTGCAGCAAAACATAATATTCCCACGTATATGTTTGCCACAGATAACTGTCAGAATTACTGTACCACTATGTAAGTTAGCCTCACAATGGAATAAGCAGTGGTTTGGTCTTAGCAGTCTTCCAGGAAAAAAAAAACTTTGTGGGCCATTCTCTTGTGTGACAGCTGAAATAATGTTTGTGTAATAAAGGTGCTTGCTAAAGGCCCTATGAAGATTAGACCGAGTGTTCTTCTGTATTTGTTTCGATATTAAGCTATATGTTGTTGCTAAAAGCCTAATTTAAGTTTAAGATGTAGTGAGGCCTTGTATAAAGTAAGGCCTAGTAAATTTAGCAAAGCCTTAAAGTAGTAAGGCCCTGTGGTGTAGTTAAAATTACCTTATCAAAGGAATGCAAGGTTTGTACTGCTAATTGGTCAGTCTAAGGACAGTTGAAGTAAAAGGAATCTGAGTGGTTGTACATTATCAGTATCATTCAGAAGCTATAAATGAGCTGAAATATTTGGAAACCATTCAGAAGGAAGAGACAACTCTGTAAAAAAGATTAGTAGTTGTTGCCTGGATCAGTGGGCCCGTGGACGTCAAGGAGCCCAAGAACTGCATGCCAGGGTCCTTTCCGGTACCCCTTTGGACATCGTCGTTAGGGGATGCCTGACTTTGCTGAATTTTGAGGAAAAGAAGCTTGCTGTGTATCAGGCATCAGAGGGGACTGCTGATAAGTTGCCGATGCTAATTGCTTTTGTCTGTCATTGTTTGTTTTGTTACTACGCATAGTCGTGTTTTTGTTAAGTCAATAAATCTTTCTTACCTTTCTACCCCCGACCATACTCTCAATCCCAAAGCCTCCAAAGGCAGCTGGGACATAAATTGGTGATACGAACAGGATTGAGAGGC
Organism: Alligator mississippiensis; assembly: GCF_030867095.1. NCBI lineage: Eukaryota > Metazoa > Chordata > Crocodylia > Alligatoridae > Alligator > Alligator mississippiensis. The sequence goes on along the minus strand of NC_081827.1, from coordinate 212,443,595 downwards.
TGTGGTCCGGAGAGAAAGGTCGGAATGGAGAGAGTTGCGTGGGCCCCGTTAGTAGCTTTGCTTAAGGAGGTGATGGGTATAGAGAATCCCGGGTGGGATAAGGATAGGTTGAGACCTGCCTGGAGTGACCCGGGAACTGTACCCGATCATTGGGCTAGGTTTGCTATTGCTGCCTGGGGTAAGCCTGAGAAGGGGTGCCTGTCATGGCTGCTGGCAACATGCCTGTGGTTAGGGGCCAAAGAGAATGCTCAGCTCTGGGAGGAGGTCATCCGGCTGAGTAAGGAGTTAAAAGATGTGAGAAATTCCAACAGCGTGGCAGGCCATGAGAGCTACGCAGAGCTGCTTGGAAACATTAAAACAGAAGAAAGGAAAAATTATGGTCCTGCAAGTAGCTGCTCCCCTCCAAAAGAAAGTGCAGTTAGTGCAGGCTATGAAGCGATCCTCCCACAAGTGTCTGTATAGAGATAAACCAAAAGTTAAGCTCTGGGAAAATCAAAGGGAAGAAATTTATGGAGAGGAGATTTATGACGAGCCTGGTGCTGAAACACCCCTGTATGTTCCTGCCCAGAGGGAGGAACCTAGCCAGGCCTTCCCCGCCCCGAGGGAGAAACTCAGCCAAGTTTTTCCCATGGTGATAACTCATTCAAGGACGCAAGGAGAGAATCCCTGAACAGAGCTGCATTCCTTTATCTGTGCAAAGAGTAAAAATATTCAAAAGGAGCATGAATGCAAGCCAGGAAAACCAGTAATAGACTGGCTACTTCAAATGTATAGTGAAGGGGCATTTGCAATTTCAGTAAATAGAGCCAAAGCAGCCCAAATGGTTCTGTGCCCTGAGCTCCAGTTAAATCAGTTTGCAAGAAGTGATGAAAACGTTACTTTGTTTTCTGCTGCACTTCAAGCCAATGCAGCCAGCTATGGTAATATAGAAGAAGAGCTTAACCCTGCCTCTTGGACATGTGCCAATTTAAAAGAGGCTCTCCACTACTTGTATCTATTATCACTAACTGAAATCATTTGTACAGTGGTTTGGACTCACATGCCAGATGCAGAAGTCATGACAGCACTGCTGTGGAGGAGGTTTTGCTGGCAAATGTGCGGGCCGGGCCCCGATCCCGCCGCCAAGTGCGAGTCGGGGGGGGGGGGGGGCGATCCGCGGGCCCGTCTTTGCGCACACGAGCTGTGGCCAGCAGCCCGGGCACGCGGGGTCGGAGAAAACCGGTGGCGAGCTAGAATTAGTCACAAATGCATAGTGGTTGATTAAAAGATTATTTACTTACACCCAAAGATGGTAGTGGTGTAGGCTGGACAGCTTTCCAGGTGCAGCTCCGCTTGAATCCTCGTTGGAGGATTACGACAAGTCAGCTCTTTCCCCGGAGTTGTTGAAGCTCCATGGATTCAATTCCCCCGGAGTTGTTAAGGCTCCGTGGGCTCGGTTCCCCCGGAGTGGCTGAATCTCCGTGGGTTCGTATGATAATACTCTTCCCCGGAGTTATTAAAGCTCCGTGGGTTCGGTTCAGTTCCCTCAACCACAGAGTTGTTAAGGCTCCGCGGGTCTGGCTTGGGTTTAAATATTTAGTATACAGGAAGGGATACGTCTAGGAATTTATCGGCGACAGGGAGAGGCTCTTGATGGCTGATTAAACCACCATTCGGTCCGAGATTTACGTAGAAATCCACGAGGTAATCGTGGATTCCTTGCCGGAATTCTCTCGGATTTCTCCCAGAATTCTCGGAATCGGGGTTCTCAGGATCCTCCTGAGATTCTCAGAGATCTCCATCTTGGGCGGAAACCACTCAAGCTTTTTATACGGCTAGCAAGCCAATCACTAGCCACCATGTATGCATATTTTAGAACTAGCCAATAATGGGGCTCGAATTATAATACGAATGGTGGGAACTCTTTGCAACGAGCACCTCTCCTCTGCAGCAGAGAAATGCACCCTGCAAAGAAAGCTTCAAATCTGGTAGGAAATACTCCGTTGCACCAGAGTTCTCCTCTGCAGCAGAGAACTCTACTGTGCAAAGAAGTTGCAATTTAGCGGGAAAAATAATTTAGCGATGCCGAAGCACACACAAACAAAAAATCACAACTTTGGGTTGTGACAGCAACCACCAACAAAGTGCACCTCAGCCTTGTTGGCCTTGGAGCCAGATGCGGTGAATCACCCAGTAAGAGATGCGATCCAGCAATTAGTGCAGCTTCTACCCATTTTGCAGAAGCCGAGGCTTACCAAGCTGATGAAAACTGCCAAGGCCATGGCAGTGACCTCAGTGAAAGATAAACCCCCTGACCCCCCTCAAATTGTTGAGAAAAGCTGGGAAAGGCCGGCCCAAGACTCCACAAGCAAAAATGTGGAAAGACTTGTTAGCTGCCTGTTACAATGAAGTGCAAATCAATAGACTGCCCATCAATGCCTTGCAAGGGCTAAGAGCTAAACACTGTATCAAAAGGACAAGACCAAAAGCAGAGCCTTTTGTGCCACCAATAGTGTCACCAGAGAGATTCTGTGCCCTGAGGGCAAAACTGTCAACATTTTCCCAGGCACATGCGGAGCCGCCAGCCTTTACCCTGCCTGATCACATGGCCTAAGGAGTCCGGCCAGCCCAACCCCCAAAGAAAAGAGCCACAATGGGGGTAGTAGCAGGCCAAGAACTGGTATCTAAAGTTAATATTGGGCCCTTAATTCGGATACCTGTACAGATTCAATTAAGTAAAAGTGAAAAGTCAATTGATATACTATTAAACACGGGTGCCCAGATTTGCATTTCAGATTCCACAGATTGGAAGGGGGAGAAAGGAACCCCTTATCAAGTAATTAGAGTCGGAGGCACCAGATGACCAGGACATCTACTCCGAGCAACCTTCGTATTACCTAATGGCTCTAAGGTAACAGCAGCCGCAATAATACTTAAAGGGGGACCAAGCTTACTGAGACTTAATGTACTAAGAGGACAGCAGTTTGCCCTTAAACAAAAGAATTAGCAGTTTGGGTGCGCAGTGCCTCACCGAGAACCAGAAGAAATGGCTATAACAGCTGTAACTCGATGATGCATGATCCCACTAACCCTGCCTTCCGTGAAAGGAGTACACAGACCCCAGTATCGAACTCCCCCCAAGGCCACTCAACCTATCCAGTGTATCGTAAGTCAGCAGTTAGAAGATGGGACTATTATCCGAACCCACTTTCCGTATAACAATCCAGTGTGGCCAGTGCACAAGCCAAATGGAGGGTGGCAATTGACTATTGACTTTCGAGCTTTGAATGCTAATAATGACCCCTTAACAGCTGCTGTCCCATCATTACCAGCCTTGACAGAAAGCATCCGATGTTATGGACCCGTGTGGATGGGATCCGTTGATATCAAAGACATATTTTTTGCTATTCCCGTCCAGGAGAGCCACTGGCCAGTATTTGCTTTTATGTGGATAGGGCAGCATGCTGCCCCAGGGATGAATACACAGCCCCACCCTGGCTCATGGAGTTTTAGCTACAATAGTTCATGAAGTTCAAGAAAAGTACCCTGATGTACGCATGTGGCAGTACATCGATGACGTCATGGTAGGCAGTCAAGACAGAGAGGTTGCCATCAAGGCCTTTGAATCATTGAAAGAAAAAGTGCTTAACTTTGGATTCACACTGTCTGAACAAAAAATCCAAGAAGTCAGGCCCCAGTGTGAATTTCTAGGAATAGAATGGCAGAATGGGAGGCCCACAATACCAGCTGAGGAGCTGAGAAATATAGTAGAGACCCTGACTCCCACTAATGTGAAAGAGCTGCAAGCCCAATTGGGAGCACTACATTTCTGGCGTATGCATGTTCCTGAGTTTAGTGTATTGGCTCGTCCCTTGTATAATCTATGTAAAAAGAGAACTAAATGGGAATGGGGTCCTGAGCATAAATATGCCTTACAAGCCCTTAAAGAAGCAGTATGTGTTCATGCCTCTCTAGCAGCATGACGTCCCGAAGGAGAGCTTTGGCTCCATATAGGTGTCTCGGAAGGAGGACCACACTGGAGCCTGTGGCAGAAGGAGTCCTCGGAAGCAGAAAGAAAACCCCTTGGATTCTGGAGCCGAGGCTGGAGAGGGGCAGAAGCAAGGTATACTCTCTTAGAACAGATGTTGTGTGCAGCAGCCCTGGAAGCCACAGAAGCACTGAGAGGAGAGTTACCCACAGTTATCACTACTCCAATACCTATCCTCGGAATGGCTCTGTCAGATCGCCAGCTACCACCTGGAGGGAGAGCCCAAGATGCCACAGTCCAAAAGTGGATTTATTACATTTTGAGCCAAGTCCAACGAGTAACCCCTAAGGGACGCCCTGCATTAGTTGAAAGAGTTACTGAAAGTACAGTTAATGTTTATCCTGATCAAACAAGCTGCAGTGAACCTTCACTCATCAAAGAAGCACCTCCTTTCTCACCTGAAATGGAGACCTCAGCCAATGTTGAAGTCTGGTTCACAGATGGGTCTGCTCGAGGTTATGCCTGGAAAGCAGCTGCCTTGAGGATTCAAGTTGGAAAGCAACTAGTATCACAAGGCCTTGGAAAAAGCGCGCAGTATGCTGAGCTCCAAGCAGTGCTCGGTGTGGCTATGTGGGAGTTAATAGAAGGTCCGCATCCTAGAAGGCCCATCTATATTTATAGCGACTCCCGGATGGTAGTAGAAGGATGTACTAAATGGCTACCCCTATGGAATAAAGAGGACTTCAAAAGACGAGAACAAAACATTTGGAGTCACAAAGAGTGGAAAGCCTTATGGGAGTTAGCCCAAAATAAACTTCCTCTACACATCCGACATGTGAGTGCAGCACACGGAAATAAGGCAGGAAAAGGCCCAGAGGCAAAGTGAAATAGACAAGTTGATCAGCTAACAAGAAAATAGAGCGCTGAAATCTTGTATGTTGAAGAAAAAGATAAAGTGGCTAACCCATCGTTACCCAATTCCTCCTCCCACTGTACACCTGGGGAACGAGCCGCAGAATGGCTACATCGACAACATGGACACCCCGGACGTGATGGAACTGCCCGCCTGGCCACATCTTGGGGCATTCATGTAACCAAAAGAGAAGCCCAAGAAATAGTCGACGCATGGATCACTTGCTGTGAGGTAAAAATGCGATTAAAACCCTGCCCGACTGTCCCGTTGTCATTACATGAAGGAAAGGTAGTGTGGCAGGTATGGCAATGTGATTTCATAGGCCCCCTCCCTCGGACTTCCCAAAAGCGACAGTATGTGTTTGTGGCTGTGGAAGTTGTTACAGGAATGACGTTTACCCGCGCCTCAGCAAGAGCTACAGCCCAGGATGCTTGTGTAGCACTAGAAACTCTGTTAGCTGTGTATCCACCACCTATAGAACTACAGAGCAATAATGGCCCTCACTTCTGCAATCATTTTGTGTATGACTGGACTGCGAAACATAGCATGTTATGGATGTATCACAGCCCACACCATCCGCAGTCTAATGGATTAGAAGAGCGCGCCAATGGCATCCTCAAATGCAATTTGCAGTTGGCCGCTGGCCCGGCTCTTAAAGACTGGGACTTGCACTGGGATCGAGCTATCAATCGGGCCAATAACCGACCCCATCCGGAAGGTAGCCCTATGCAGCAGGCCTTTGGATTAGGTGGTCCCCGTGAGCCGGCAGTAGAGCGACCTAGGGGTGGTGACCCAGAAAAGCTCCAGGCAGGAGATAGAGTAGTGGTAAAACATCGTCAAGGAGATATATGGGGGCGGGGATGCTATTAGCAAAAGGTGTGCATAATACATGGTGGGTATTTAAGTCAGATTTATCTAACGGGAGCCGAGCTCCTTGCTGTCTTGTTCTTACAGATTGGATCTGTCCACAAGTGCAGCCACAACCATTTCTAATTGAGCCTGCCACTGAAGACGAGTTCTGCTCTGTCACCGGTCTGAATCAACTGGCACCATGAAGTGGTGGACTATTATGAATGTACTCTTTTTATTAATGCCTTGTTGTGTTTCCTGGGTAGGGTGTGTCTACTATCCTTCTTATTACCCAGATATTAATGAACTTGCTCCTGAAGACCTCAGAGAGTGGCCTGACCCTAAAGAGCATCCCCCAGAAACGCGTTCAGATGGCCTTCACGTGGTATCCATACTAGAAGAAACCTGCCACCCTGGAGCAAGTAAAGTCCTGGTCTCTGAGTAGAAAAAACAGGATAGTTGACTAGCAAGGTGGTAACTGTCAGTGCACCTGTGGCACCAGTTATTATCTTGGGTTCACTCCCTACCTGAAGGCTGGAATGGCTAACTGTGGGACGGGAGGTGATTGTTGTAGCTCTGCTCATTTGGGAATTTGTTGTTACATACTTCCTGAGGGGAACACCGTTGAACTCAACGCCCCTGAGTTTGTGTCCCCAGTAGTGCATTCTGTATCTGTGCAGCCTCTTGAGCCACTGCGATTATGGGAGGATCTGCCCCCTCCCATCCCTATGGCTGACAACACTCTCCAGCAATGGTGTGAGGCCCACCAGGTGGGAGAGCGCGTTACAGGTTGAAACAAAGTTATTACATGGTTTGTGACTCATACCTACACAGAGGCATGGTGGAATGGTACCCACTTCAATACAACCAGAAGGGGGCTGTATCTGCAAGTCTCCACCACTTATCCTCATCCTTTTACACCAGTAAAGTTCCTAAAGCAAATTAGTGCTATCATTCTGCCAGAGCAATACCATTTCATTAACCTCATACAGCATCATCCCCATGAGCGACAGTGGAAGCTCTTTCACTCTCTGGGAAGTGAAGCATGGTTACAGGCTCCCAAAGAAGAAAGGATAAATGTGATCTGTGAAAAAACGGGGTGTTCACTACTATCTCTGGCCGTTCCCCCACGGGAGGCCCGACACCACCCATGTATAACTCCACACCCTGGTGGAGGTCACAAGTTAAAATCCCAGCCCACTTAACATGACCTGCATATACAAGTTACCTAATGTGTCATATGTAACAATAGGGCAACGTGTTTGTTGGGAAGGACCAAGTCATTTGCTGCATGAAAATAGTACCACCTGAACTTTATGCCATTCGTGTTGCTTAAAAGCTAAAAGTGGAGCCGTTGCTCTACTGCAATTAAGTAACCGTACTATTGCCCTAAAATGGCCAGAAATTTCCTCTGAGACTATACCTTTCAACTTTACGATACTCACTTCATGGGTATCAGATGTAAACATGCCACGGGTAAAAAACTGAAATGAAGTGAAAAATAAGCTGCAAATCCTTGAGGCAAAAGCTCAGCAAAGTACTCAATTTGGCTCTCCTTGCTCGAGAGGGTGGGCAAATCATCAGTCTGACTGTCAACGTGCCCGAGCCTTGTAAATGGTATGATGTAATCTGTACTATCCGTGTGTCACCAAGTGTCACCTCAACTACGTAGCTAACCATCTTGAGCATCATTAGTATTCTGCATTGCCTTAGTGGCAACAGCTAAATGGTATTTCAATCATTGTTGTTGTAAATCTGCTCATGCTATGCAAGTTAAATTTATAGATCCCTCCCCATTTCCTGAGGTAGCGCATGTGGCTTTAGTTTCTCAATTGTAGCCGTCATAGTGCTTCAGCAAGCAAGGGGTGGAGTGTGACAGCTGAAATAATGTTTGTGTAATAAAGGTGCTTGCTAAAGGCCCTATGAAGATTAGACCAAGTGTTTTTCTGTATTTGTTTCGATATTAAGCTATATGTTGTTGCTAAAAGCCTAATTTAAGTTTAAGATGTAGTGAGGCCTTGTATAAAGTAAGGCCTAGTAAATTTAGCAAAGCCTTAAAGTAGTAAGGCCTTGTGGTGTAGTTAAAATTACCTTATCAAAGAAATGCAAGGTTTGTACTGTTAATTGGTCAGTCTAAGGACAGTTGAAGTAAAAGGAATCTGAGTGGTTGTACATTATCAGTATCATTCAGAAGCTATAAATGAGCTGAAATATTTGGAAACCATTCAGAAGGAAGAGACAACTCTGTAAAAAAGATTAGTAGCTGTTGCCTAGATCAGTGGGCCTGTGGACGTCGAGGAGCCCAAGAACTGCATGCCAGGGTCCTTTCTGGTACCCCTTTGGACAGTGTCGTTCTGGGATGCCTGACTTCGCTGAACTTTGAGGAAAAGTTGCCGATGCTAATAGCTTTTGTCTGTCATTGTTTGTTTTGTTACTACGTGTAGTTGTGTTTTTGTTAAGTCAATAAATCTTTCTTACCTTTCTACCCCCAACCGTACTCTCAATCCTGAACCCTCTGCAGGCGGCTGGGACACTCTTGACTTTCATATCCCTGTCCTTTCTTGGTTACTTTCCATGACCATCTTTGTTATAAGTATTGTTGATGCTGATATTAATATCCTTGTCATCTTTTACTTACTTCCTGGGCCTATCTTTGTTATAATTACTGTTGATGCTGATATTATGACATGGTGTTTAGAGGCTCCAAATCAGGGATAAAAGACCATTGTGTCAGGCATGTGTGTGGGGGCGTGCCTAAAATTATAAAAGGTCCCTGACTGAAAAGGTCTCCAACTGAAAAAGCTTACCATCTCTATAAAAGCATCCCATTCTTTTCATTGTCCTCAATCGTAGTTTCACCTCTTCCCTTTATCATGACCATGAATATGTACAGAATGTCATTTCTCTTCTGTCCTTTATTCCTGCCTAACCTCATTCAGATTTTTTAAAGTAACACTTCTACGCTGAGGTCTCATAATTTTTTTTCTCCACACAAGTCTTCTCTTGACTCTCAGAGTCACATATCTCTCTCCATCATTTGTTTTGGAAGGCCTAGTTTCAGCTTAAGCCAACTATGAACAAAACTGGGATCCTTCTTGCTCTTCCTTAACCTTTCCACTTCCCCCTTTCCTATTGCAATTACTACCCCTACAAGCCTGCTAATTTTATGAAAATTTAGACTTTGTTAACCATCTTCCCCTCTAGGTCTTTCAGACTTACTTATGTTGCTTCTTTCTCTTCCACAACAGTTAGAAAATTAAATCCTTCTGCCTTGAAGCAGCAGCTCATAGAAACTGGCCTATAGTTTTAAAAAACTTAGAAAAGGCACAGTCTAATTAGTTGTTTGATAAAAGACCTCCACAGAAAAAAATAAATTTGGAGAACATGTGCATCTTTTGTGCATTACAGTATAGTTGACAGATTTTAGCTAGGACTACTGCGGAAAAAATCCACATATTATCTTTTACCTCTATAGGGTGCCATACTGATTTCAGATGCAGAAGTCCCTGGTTCAATTTCTTGCTGGAATGGATTCCTCACAAATAAGGATAATCCTTCATTTGATGTTTACTCACTTGGATACCTTTCAGTATTCTGCCTGGTCCACATCAGGCTTTGCAATTTTTATTTATTCTTGCCAGAATGCACTTATGCATTAGTTGATTTTATTACAGTTGAAATGGTGCTTTCATTCATAGGCCTCATTTTCAGTGGCTTCAAATAACTTTCCAAAACATTTACCTCTGGGCTGATATTTCTCAGCTGAAAGGTCAATTTTTATTTTAGAGCTGGAAGAGAATATGTTCAGCAGCTTCTGAGGACTAGACAATCAAATGATATGCTTTATCAAGCACTTATTAAAATATAGAACACTCTAATATAGTCTCAGTTTTGTGATTCTTTCTTGGGGTTTTTTTGCTTAATCATAAGTAAATCAACAACAATAATAATAAACAATCAAACACCATTTAAATAATAATTACTGTACCTCTTTCCTTATGCATCCTGTTTATTCTGTGTTTGTCCTGTTTAAATGGTAATCCATCTGGACCAGAATGACCTACTTGCACTTTGTTTTTCCTGCAGGCCTGTGATGATTATGTAAGAATAATAAATGTTATTTTGAGTTATTTTTAGTAAAAATTAATTTTTAAAAAATCTATCAATGAAATGTTAATACTGTAGTTTTAGTTAGACAAAAATCAAGATACAACAAGCTAAAATATCAAGAACAGGCAGTGTTCTCCATCACAATATAATCCAGTATATCATTCTCATCATTCTATGAGCACATATATTGGGATATTAACATTACATGATTGCAAGTTTAATGTGATATAATACTCAGAAAATAATGCAATTTGTGAGCCAAATTATCAGTTGTCTCAAAAGAAATCGGTGAGTGAGCCAAAGACATGCCATCCCTACTGTCAATGTCATTGGAGCAACATAGGTCTTTCTACTTTGCTAGCCCCAGCTATAATCTTGGCACAATGGTGCCACTGGTGGTTTGCACAACTTCTGCTATGAGACTGAACTGACATTTGTGCTTTTGATAATGCCTCTCTAAATAAATAAGGGTCAGATTCATTAAAAACAATGTCAGATATGCAAATGATGATTATAATGATTACTAAATGCAAGTGTAAAATTATAACATCATATATTACACTAGAAAACATTATGATCATTGGACCATTCCTGCTCTGATTTATATAAATATAAAAATTATCTATTCACAACTATTATGATAATATTATATTGAATAATGTTGAGATTTTGCAAAGGAACTTAAAGAGACTAGGTGGCCAAGCTCCATTGACTTGCAAGGAAAGTTGGGCACCTAATTACTTTAGGAAACACAGAAAATCTAGTTTAAATGTAAAAAACATTTTGCATTTTACACAGACGATCTATAAATCTATTTTTGTGAAAAAGATGCCCCAAAGGTCATAATCAGGGATCCTAGTTTTCTGTTCACCACAGAAAATCATGGAAAAATACAAAATTCAAGTTTTTCCATGACCCACTGAAAGCATGGTGGCATCCCGTGGCAAGTGGTACCATTTCTGCTCTCTTTTATTTTTAACATAGTTTTTACCTCTCAGTCAATCAGCAGCATGAGTAGGGACAGGGACAAGGGGTGCTAACTGGCTGAGGCAAAAACGGTGACAAAAATAAAAACTGGTAAAAATGGCACCACTCACTGGGGGATGCCACTGCACTTTCAAGAGGTTGTGGAAAAATGCAGATTTTTGTGTTTTTTAAATGGAGATTTTTTTTGCTTTTTTACCACAGAAAATTAGGATCCCTGATCATAACAGAAGATGGCAAACTTTGGTTTTATTTTGCGTTTATATAGCATGTGTAAGTTTATATATATGAATACAGAAAGTATCATTTAATATCATTATGCTATATATATTAGTACTATATACATTATATATTATAACACTATTTACTATAGTAAAATATATATAATATTGACTATACAATGCTATTATATATTCAATAACATTTATCTGACATTATAAAAAAATATGCAATATTTGCAGATAAGTGCACTGGTAATTATAATAATATACAGATGTAGTTTACATATTGTGGGCTACAACCAAGTCCTCAACAGGATAAGAATTGATAGGATGAGAGTAAGATGATCAGGACACTGAGTATGAATTGCTTTAAAATTGCTTTAAAATACTGAATATTTGAGTAACCATTTCTGGAGTTATTTCTTTATTGATGCAAAACTAAGGGGAATGTTATCAAATACGTAATTTTATTAACAAAATCATGATTTTCTTTCTGTTGGAGAAGTGCAATAGAGTATTTAAAATACACGACTATCCAGGGAATAATTGGCTTTTGAGGGAATTGTCATACTGAAAGTGATAGTTATTTTGAAGTTAAATCCACAGATCAAACAAGGAGGGTAGCACCATTATTCAAATAGTATAGATGAAACAATTATAATTATGTCTAAAAATTCAGTCTTATGTTCAGTACAGTAAAGGATCCATTTCACCTAAAGGTGAGTATATACCACATCACCTGATTCAAAGCAGTGACCTTGATTCAAATGCAAAATATCTATTCCTGTTGCAGATGAAATTCACCAGGACAAAATGTTCAATAGAAAGATTAAATTTCCAGTGGGGCAGAAAGATATTTGCCAGTATCTCATTACAGCTTTGATACAAATGTCCTGGATTTCAATCAGTGCTGAGATAGAATGGCAATAATCCAGTAGTAAGACTAGCCAAAGCTTTGTTTCCTGCAACATTATGCAGTTTTTTCATCTAAAATAAAATCTTGTAAGATTTCCAAGAGGAAAGAAATAGAAGGAAATAACCTTCTAGTCATTTTAATGTCAGATATATGATGCATTTAGTGATGTCTGCCTGATAACTTTGCACCAGGAGGCGAAGGTGACATCATTTACATTTTTCCAGCATAAATGAAAAGCGCTGAATTCCTTGAACTGTAAGTGTCCCATCAATTCTTCCATCCTCACTGCCCCACCTCCCATCATTAACACAGCATACCCACTCTATCTGATGCATTTGATCCTTTACAATGAGAAGTAATTTGCCTTCTTAATGGAAATGTATGAAATTTGCTTTAACAGATTTTATGAGTTTAAACGACAGGTCCATGGAACATTTCCATCTTCAGGGAGGTCATCTTTTACCCATAAGATGCATGAACATTTTAAAATAATTTAAAAGGTTTTCTGCTAAACATTATTTGATCATTAAGAGAGAGAGCATAGTTTTGTAGGTAAACCACAAAACCAGGACTTGGAAGTCTCACAGTCTACATCTCTCACACTTGAATGGCTATTTGACCTTGGAAAAAGTCATATAACTGTTCCCATCTGTAAATTTGGGGCATAATTATCTCAGAAGAATGTTGTGAGGATCACTTAGTTTATGAGGTGCTATGGTGTGGCCGCCATGGCAAAATATAGAAGCATAATTAATTTACTTTTTTTTCCTATTACAAAAAGCACATTGTATATGGCATGGATCTGATTTAAACAGCAATCATATAGATTGCCTTCCCATTAGATGTGAATTAATTTATCCCCTCCCCCCCGACACACACACTGAGATAAGTATAAATTCTGAAATAAGTATAATTATTTCTACATTTACAAACAAAGGTCTACAGGGAATAAAGATTTTGCTTCTGTACAAGGGCATGGCAAATCTCCTCAACTTCAGCAGGAGGAGGATCTGGACCTAAATCATTTGCTTGGGGCCTGAATTGGAAAAATAATCCAGTTTTTCAGATTTTATGTTCTGTAATATATACACAGGCATTCCAAACTATTAACCATGTGATACCATCTTATCTCCCATGCAAGTCAGTTTCATAGTAGGTAGGGCTGGAAGGGACCTGAGCAGATCATCAAGTCTGACCCCCTGCCATGGCAGGAAAGAGTACTGGTGTCAAATGACCCCAGCAAGGTGTTCATCTAGCCTCCTCTTAAAGACCCCCAGGGTAGGAGCCAGCACCACTTCTCTCAGAAGTTCTTACAAACCAGTCAATATATTAATAAACACAGAACGCTATAACTTAATAATAATTGCTGAATTTTATACCTCCATCTTTGTTAAACCTTACTTGGATTTAAAAACATGCACAATTGTTAAAATACATTACAATAATTGACCATAATCTGCCTTTGGACATGTACACAAAGGTCAACAGAAGCCAATACGTTTTTATACACAGGGATCTATTTCTATCTTTTATCCACCTATTATCTACAAGGAATGTCCTCACTATCAAAATGTAGCTACCTCTAGGGTAAAGAAAAGCAACAGCATACAATTATTTTATTTGGAGTGTAAATGGAGAATTATTTATCCAATCTTCAGTAAAGACCTTTTTTTCTTGGAGTTTACAGATTTCCCACATCCACTAATATCTATTGTCCTATATATTTTATGAACTGAAACAAACAGAACACTTCCATTCACATTAAGTATGAAGCGACTGAAACAGTGACAACAGTTCATTTGTTTTTTTTACCAAAAGAGGGCTGCTTAACTACACTATTCACTCAAAACCACAATGACTATTGCTGAGGGGAAAAAATGAATAAATAATATATTTATGTAAAGCATACCAAGCTTTAATTATGCTGCACAATTAGATTGCACTGCAAAGAGAAGGGCTGAACTAAAGTCTCACTAACACACAGAGCTTTCTTGATTAAAATAAATGTTTATAAGGGTTACTTCTCACATCCTGCAAAAACAGTCAGGCTGCAGCACAAGCAATTAAAACACTATATAATAAGCCAGTATCATTATGTAAAACATGGGTGGTCAGCCTGTAGTTCAAGTGCTACAAGTGGCAAGGGCAGCCTTTGTGCGTGACACACAGCAGATATGGGAGTGGACAGGCAGTGCAACAACAAATAGGGTGGGAAGTAGAAAGAAGAGTAGGAGATTAGGCAGGGAGCACACAAAAGAGGGCAAAAAGTAGAAAACAAGATTGGGCAGATTTTATCTTAATTTACAGTGAAAAAGTAAACTTGGACCAAAGATAAACCATACCTGACAAGGAGTAAAGTTCATTGGTACAGAAGGTTTAAAATAAATTAACTGTTTTTTATTAATTTACCTGTATAATATTTACTTACACTTTTCTAACACATCAGAAAATCTTCACCTGAATTCACCCCAAGCACATGCAGGCATAACTCCTATTGGAGCCAATGGGACTTGAGCCCATTTATGCCACCACTGAATTTGGTCCATTCTTTATGAGACAATACCATTTGCAACTAAAGCCTTGTACTTGTGTTTTACTACTGAGACTCCCCCTGAAAATCCACAGATTTAATACTCTGCCACTTAGCATCAAGGTGTGTATTCATGTTCAGTGGTAATGATTGACCTGATAGCTCAAAGCTGCTTAGCAGTTCTCTTATTTTCCTAATACAAGGAATGTTATGCAATAGCTCAACAATGCAAGGTTAGTGGGTTTGTCCATCTCTTGTGATGATTCTCTTCTGTTACAGTGAGTCTGAAGAGGATTGCCATAGAAAAATATACTAGGGCTGTCAAACAATTAAAAAATTAGATCGCAATTAGTTGCATGATTTAAAAAACTAGTTGCAATTAATCGCGATTTTACTCACACAGCTAAAAACTCAAAATTATGCACAGAAAAACTCAAATTATGCATAATTATACAGGTACTTTGTATGGTTGAGGAGTGTATGTGGGAATTTGTGAAGGTGTGGGGGGCTGCGGGTATGTGTGTGTGAGGTTTGGACCCTGAAAAGGGGGGTTCCTGCATGCCCTGGCAGGATGCAGGGTACTGTGGCTCAGGAGTGAGAGGCAGCAGCAGGGCTGGGGGGGGCTGTGACTTGGAAGTGAGGGGGAGACACAGACATACACAGACACCACCCAGCAGGTAATTTTGTGTAGGGGAAGAGGTATGGGGGAGGGAAGAGGTGAGGGGGCAGATTGAGGCCCACAGGGTGAAGGAGGGAGTGGGGCAGGGGCAGAGGTGAATGGGGCTTTGGGGTTACAGCCAGGCATGGGAGGGGGGAGCGTGGCTCATGACACTGCATGCACCCCCAGGGGTGGCACTGTGGGGGGGGGAAGAAGGGGGGCATGTGCCTCCTGGATTTGTGTGTAGGGTGGAGGTGGGCTGTGGGCTTGGGGCTCTGTGCCCCACTGCCATTGCCCTGGGAGCCACATGACACCATGCTGTGTCTCCTACCACCAGGTAGGCAGGGGACACATGGCGCAGCCAGCATGTGGCTCCCAAGGCAAAGGCAGCACAGCACAGATTGCTGCTGGAGACCCCAGACACTGGCCTGTGCCAAGTAATGTTCATCATAAGATCTTGTGTGCATGCAAACATGACTAGAGGGCCTGAAGTTTCCAGAATGCCTGAACTTCTACCCTCAATGACACCATGACCCAGTTGCATACATTAAAATGCTTGGCGCGTGCTCAGTTTACCACAGTGATGTAATCAGTGGTGGAAAAAATATGATGATAAAGTATATGTTGTGGACAGCTATGAGAAGTCCAACTGAGATGGTGTGTTGATTGACAGAATGAGGTGACTAATGACTGGATGATAAAATGACTGACAGGTGGTGTGATGAGTACAGTATAAAACCTGAATGAGTCGTCACCGCTGTGTGAGACTGCAGCACGCATGTGTGGGAATGCAAGTCTGCGTGATTGCGGCGCGATTGTTGTGTGCATGGGGTGGTGCATGAGGAGAGTGTGCGAGTCTGACAGCGGGGGCACTTGACTGAGGACTGGATTGTGAGAGGGATGGTGGTGGATGCATCTCTGAGAGAGAGTAAGCAGTGTTTGTGTTGAGGCCAAGGTTGCCTGCATGAGTGAGGGCCCAAATTCCCAGGATATCATTGAGCTGTGGAGTGACCCTGTTATCCATGAACATACCCGCCTGACTTACCTGCCATCCTTCATAAGGGTAAAGTATTACCCACCCCTGAATCTGAGGTGCTCAGTACGCATTTGGGGAAAGGCAGAGAAAGCCTCAGTGACTGTGGCTAAGGTCACAGTAGCTGTCTCACTCTCCACCCTAGGCCCTTAGTGCCCTTGACCACCCTTCTGTGGTAATCCAATGTTGTTGTTTGATTGTTACTTGTAAATATTGTACGTTAGCCAATTGCTCATGAAGAATGACGGGGGAGAGGGGGCTGGGATGGAGTGCCACCACCTAACGCCCCACGCTGCTGCTGTTCTGACTCTTGCAGGGAATGGGGTGGGGGCACTGACCTTGGCTCCCCTACCCTCTGTCCGGTCTTCAGTGTGGCTTTGGTATCATGGCAGTGCTCCCCCACGCTTGGAGCACTCTGATTGGCTGTTTCTTTCCATCAGCCAATCAGAGTGTGAATAAACTGTTACGGATGGACAGAGACAGACTTAGGCTTTTATAATATTAGAATACTGTTTACCTTGAGATTCCTATTTGTTTTCATTGGTGGTGCTGTTAGTGACAGGATTTGTTATAATATATTTTCATTGAACTTATATCTGATTGTCTTCGAGTCATTGGTATATTTGCTATCTGGGTGGGGCCAGGCTGCAGGCCAATACCTGGGGGAGAGTCCCTTTTCAGCCTGCCATCAGCAGGCTAGCAGGGCAAACGAGGATTAACAACCTTCTGTATTTATATTTCTGAGACCCTGTGAATCCATTCCCTCACCGCAGCCCCCCTCCCCCCCAAATCTGGGGGGCATGTGCCCCTCTGTCCCACGACCTGCCCCAGCCCTGGGGCTCCATTCACCGCAGCCCTCACTCCCTCCCAGACTGGGGGGGCCTCAGTCTGCCCCCTTACCCCTTCCCTTCCCCATGCCTCTTCTCCCCCACAGACTTACCAGCTGGGCGGTGCTCTACATGCCACCAGGCTGCATTCCTGGCCACCTGCAGGCTGTGGCTGCTTGTCTGTGTCTGTATGCGCTCCCCACCCTCCCGCTGCAGCAGCCCAGAGCCCGCACCCAGGCTGCCCTGTTGAACTCTGTGCTGCCACTGCTGCCCTGCTGGGTGGCCTGGAGGCAGCAGTGATGGCAGTGGAGTGGAGCCCAGGTGTGGGATACAAAACCACATGTGCAATTAATGCATTAAAAAAATTAATGCAAACACCTATTAACACATTAATCGTAGACGTTAACCACAACTGACAGCCCTAAAATATACCATAATTAATATTCTCAATTCAGCTGGTTATGCTAAACATAATTCTAAAAAGTGTAAAGAATTCTAAAATCTCTGCATTCATTGCCTTCTCAGGATGATTCATCCTACTCGAGAATTAACCTAATAATGATCTCTGCTGAGAATTTTTAAATACTAAGAATATTCCTTTATAATTTTTCTTCTTTTCTTCTTTTATTCATAAAAAAACCCACAAAACATATTCAGAATATAACTCCACAATATATTCTCCCAGATTCACACATGGATAAGACCCTCTAAATACATATCGCCCCCATTCTGGACAGCAAAGGACTCAGCCACTTATTCATCAATCTTCTACTACTTCATCGAAGCCTGGAAAAGCTCTCTGGGAGTTCAAACAACAGTGGAAAATGGGCAGGCAAGCAGAATAACTGGGTGAGGATGCAAACAATTCTCATTCTGGTTCTGAGAAGAATACTGGAGGAGATAATAGAGACTCTGGTCTAAGGACTACCAAAAGCTGGAAGCAAGGGCTGTAGTAGAACTGTGTTACCAAGGAACTAAGTGTACCTAAGGGACTAGAGTGTTAAGGTGGCATAGGGCCTCCTGTGTTTTTTGTGGGGTTTGCATCAATTCCTACTGATCCACCAAGCTGGGGGATGGGTTTTAAGACTTATTCCACAGGATGGAGGAGGGGTGACTGGTGCCTCCCGAGTCGGGGGGGGGAGGGGCACAATTTGTGAGCAGGCCCGGGGGCAGGCCAAAAGCCCCATATCCACTCCTATACTTCTGTGTCGCAGCTTAGTGCCCCCTTCTCCCCTCCCACACACACCACTGGACCACACAGCAAAAAAAACCTGCCCCATCCTAAGCGGTGCCAAGCTGGGAGCCAATCTCGGGAGGGCACCAGTCACCTATGGGGTGGAGAAAGGGGAAAAGAGACTGATCATTCCTCCTTCATGAGATAGATGTGGAGGGAATTTTGTGAGGAAATTCTTGCAGAGGCTTCTTCTCCAATAGTACCTTCTTTTTGGTTTTCCACAGGGAAAGATCAGCTAGGTCACTTAATTTTTGGTTTCATGGATTTTCAATTCACTGTCACTGTTTCTCTCTACTGCATATTGTTGTTATATGTTCTCTGTAACAAAACAATCACCATATGTATACTGAAACAGTTTGGGTTTTTTTAGAAAGTCTATATATAACTTCCTTATATGAGGAGAAAGTGTACAGTTTTTCAAATATTTCCCCAAAATATTTAAAAAACAAGTATAGCAAATGTATCCTTTTCATGAAATACATATGGGATGTTATCATATAATTAAATGAATCATAACAGTCATATAAATGCAGGACTAAAGGGGACCTCAACAGATTATTTAATTCAATTTCTTGCACAGAGGCAGGATCAAGTAAACCTAGACTGCTCCTAATATCCATAAATAGTTCTGTTCCAGCATTTCATCAAAATTACACTTAGAAAACTTCTTTCTAAAATGTAACCTAGATCTTTTTTGTTGCAAGCTAAACTGATTTCTTATGGTCCTTCCCTTGTATTCTCACCAGAGAATAACTGATCACTCTCCTCTTTATGACTATATTTTACTAATTGAAAGATCATTATCAAGTCTCCTCTTAATCCTTGCTTCTCTTCTTAAACCCATTTGCTTTAATTCTTCATTCAAAGATCATATTTTCCAAACTTCTTGTTATTATTGTTGGGGGGGTTTTCCTGGATTCTCTACAGCTTGTCTACATCCTTCTACAGTGGGTGGTCCAAACAAAATACAACATTCCAGCTGAGGCCTTCCCTAATGCCAAGTACAATACAGCAATTGCCTTTCAGTTTTATATAACCCTCCCTGTTAATACTTTCCAGAATAAGATTTGCCTTTTGTGTATCAGCATAACATTATAGAGCCTCCACTTCTCCAAAAAATTCCTGACCAGGCATATGCACTGAAGGTCTGGTGTGGCCCCTCATGCATACACCATGATCCAGGAAGGTCAAGGATTGCCACCAATAACATTATGGACTTATAGGGCGCGTCCAGACAAGCCCGCACTTGCCTCTTGCAGCATCTCAAACCCCTTTAAGATGCTGCAAGAGGCACGTGCAGGATCAAAAAAACATTTCCCACACTGCAAATTTGCAGCGCGGGAGCAAAATTAGACCCCTGGATATCCAAGGGCCAAAGGAATATCCTGGGGGGAAAACTGGGTCAGATCGTGCCCTGAGGCAACCAGAGGCTCGGACCTTCCCCAACTCCCTGTTTGTTCCCCCCACCCTCATTCCTTCTCCCCACCCCCCAACACTCACTGGCAGTAGCAGAGAAGGAGCAAGAGGCTGGAGAGAGCAGAGGAATGTCTCCAGCTCATTTCCAGGGCCTTGTCTCCAGCTCCCTGCTTGTTCCCCTCCCGAGGCTGGAGATGAGCAGGGCGCTGGAGACAGCAAGGGAATGTCTCCAGGGGCTGTCTCCAACCTCCTGCTTGTTCCCCTGCTGTCTCCAGCCTCCCGAGGCTGCAAACAAGCAAGAGAAGGAGCAGGGGGCTGGAAAGAGCAGAAGGCTAAAGACAAGCCCCTGGAGATAAGCTGGAGACTTCCCCTGTTCTCTCCAGCCTCCTGCTCATTCTCTGCTACTGCCGGTGAGTGTGTGTGGGGGGTGGTTCAGAGAGCAAGTGGGGAGCTGGGGGAATGAATGGAGGATGAGGGGAATGAAGGGGAGATAGTGGGAATGAATGGGGAGCAGAAGAATGAATGGGGAGCTGGGGAATGAACGGTGGGCGGGGGGGAACCAACGGGGAGCTGGGGGGAACAAGCCTCCTGCTCATTCTCCTATTCTCTCCAGCCTCCTACTTGTTCTCCTGCTCATCGCCAGGCTCTGGAGGCTGGAGAAGAGCAGGGGGCTGGAGACTAGTGCAGGGGCTGGCAGGGAGCTGTAGCCCCTAGGGGGCCTGGGACCCTGCAGGAAGGGTAGTCTGTGTGCTGGGGGGGACTCTACCCTGTGGGGGGGGGGCAAGGGACCATTGGCAAGGTGTAGGGGGTGCACATGCACCCCAAGTGTGGTGGTGTACCCCCTCACAGACACTGCTGGACGTGCCTGTGGGTGGTCACTGCTTGCCACCACCCCCCGCTGCCGCCAGTGGCATCTGCAGGCAGTCAGTGATTGCCACTGGCCACCACTGTTGGTGTCTGCGGGTGGTTGCCGACCCCTGGTTGGTGCTCGCCATCCCTCCCCCCACTGCTGACAGTGCTAGCGGTGTCTGCGGGAGCTCCCCGCTTACCATTGCCACCATGCTCCCACCACTGTCAGTGCCGCCATGCCCTGCCAGCCACCAGGGGCACGTGACATTCATGCAAAGGACCCACCCCTCCTAATCAGCCCCCACACCCACAGTCTCCCCACACCTACCCACATCCACCCACATCCCCCCTTCCCACCCCCTCCTGCAAACCCCACATTCCCCCATCACACACCCATCATGTGATAAGGAAACCAAAAGCAAACATTAAAACATATAGATATTTAGGATTTATTTTATCATGATGCTAGAGACACTGGTAGGCTTCCAAATTCCTTTAACATTGTAAATATAGCAATAAAACATTGCCCATCTGATCAATCCCCCTTTCTCTCTCTCTTTTGTTCTAAGTGTGGAAGAATGTGGATTTTGGGGTGTTTTTAAAAAGTGAATTTGGGATGCTGCTTCAGCAGTCTAGCTGACACAAGGGGCTAGTGTCCCCAGATACCAAGAGGCTGGGCCTCAGAAGCTCCTGAGAGCAAGTAGCCCTGAGCTGCTGGCCAGGGCAGGTTTTTATACTGCTGGGGCCAGCGCAGGCACTGACCCCAGGCTCTAGCTCTCCCTGGCTGCAGATCCAGGAGGAGTCAGTGCAGAGTTATTTTGCCCCAAGTGGCACAATCTGCTCCACAACAAAGTGCATGTCCAAGCACGAGCACTGAGGCAAAAAGCCCTGGCTCAGATTTGCACCACTTCTATTTGAGCTGCTGCAAACGCATCTTTGTAGCTCTCCCTCATGCTGGTGGCTCCCCCACACCATTGAGCTGCAAAGCTGGGCTGTAGTGGCCATGAGGACTGTTGGCTCCTACTGGGGAGCCAGTATTCTATTTTTGGGATTTTTTATTTTATTTTACAGACATCATCTGAAAAATTGTGAATTAAATGGGTCCCTATTTATGAAACTATCACGTGCATTTATCTTTAGGGTTTTTTTTTCCTTTTGTATATTTTGTAGACAATGCCTGTTTTTGTGGTTTCTGCAAAATCTGCAAAATTTCAAATTAAGCAGGTCCCTATGTATGACACTATCATGTAGGACAATGTTAAAAGCCTGAGCATTTCTGTATGGAGCAGAATATAAATCATCATCATCATCACATCTTCTGCCTCCTCCCTATCCATTATGACAGTTACCATATCAAAGTACTAGATTATTTAAATCAAATTACCCATAAAATTTGTTTCTTTTAAAAGAAACACTTCATTTCTACTTCAACATTTTAAAATTCAAACACATTTAAATATGAAACAAAATAAAGACACTGAAAAAAATACCCCAAACTTTTCATTCTGAAAAGGTTGAAACAGAACATTCCAACATTATCAAAATACTCTGTTTAAGAATTTTTTTCTAAATTAACTCATATTGAAATCAGTGTTTCCTCAGCAAATTCTTCAAGTTTAACTGCAAGTTTCAACTTAAACTAAACAGATCTGTTGATGTATATATTCAGTGATTGAGGGTTAACTGTTTTGCCCAGTTTTGTATAGTGGATCTGATTTGGATTTTCCTTAAGGCAATATGCACCTCTCCTGTAGTGTAAAAATTGGGGTAAATATTTAAACCTGTAGTTTTAAGAACGAGATTCAGCCTACTACTTGAACAAAAGGGAGGGAGGGGAAGGAGGGATGCAAAGGTCCGTGTGTGCATGCTTGCACATACAATTTCAGGTTTGCAGTTTTAAAAATAAGAGTCAGGCCCACAATCTTGATTAATTAATTCAGATTAATGCATGATCTGTTAAGCTGATTCTAGATGTACTTCATCTGACATTTAGAAGTAATACATTATACTTTTATTTGGCCAAAAGCTAGAGGGCAACCCCATATTGCTCATGCCCTAAATGTAACATTTATTTAAAACAAGCACTTCTTTTCAACTAGCAACTGAAGAAAACAAAAACACAAAACTGCTCTCTCATGAGACAACAAGGCTACCTATCTCATAACACATACTGAGAGAAAAGACAGTTTTGACACCACATGAAATTGAGCACTGAGAAACACTGAGACCTGTGGAGATGACGCCTATGGTTAAAAGCATTTACTGGATAAAAAATTGCCAGCAGTAAAGCATCCACTTCTACACATTCATAGTAGCAAAATATACCTTACTTGTACGTAATTGCACACTTCTCTCACCCTTTAAAAAACTAAAAGCAGTATTTGTTTAAATTTCTGACATTATGTGATGTGTACTTTTCATTGTCTTATGGTTTTCTTGAGTCTGAAAATCTCATATCATGGGATGGATGTAATCTCATCTAACACTACAGGCTGTCTAGAAATGTACTGGTTCACGTTCTAATTAGAATGTGTCAAAGCAGACTCAAATAATTGAGTCTGTTCTGTGTTCTAATTAAAACGCTCCAACATGGCCTCATAGTCACGTGTATAAGCCCCCACAGGTTTAAAAATGGACGCTGGGGACCTTGTCAAATGAGGTTTAGATAAAGCATCCCATGAACATTTTATATCTGCAGAGGCTTAATACACATGACAGTGAGGTTCTTTAATTAGAGTGGCTCTCTGGAAACCATTCTAATTAAAATGAGCTCTCAACCGCCTAGAACATGTATAGGCACCCATACAGAATAACACATCATTATATAAAAAAACTGAATGAAACCTTTTTTCAGTTTTCTGATCTTTGAATTTATTGTTTTTTGCATCCAAATACAAATCCTGTAATACAGACCTGGTCAACCTACAGCACAAGTGCCACAAGTGACACAGGCAGCCTTTGTGTGTGGCGCATGGCAGATCAGGGAGAGGATAGGCAGTAAAATAACAGATAGAGCAAGCAGGAAGCAGAGCAAGAGATCAGGCAGGGAGCACAGAGTGGGGAGCAGAAAGCAGAGCATCAGATTGGAGAGAGGAGGTGATCAGAGTGGCAATCAGAGAGGGTACAGGGCTAATTTGTGTCATGCCTGTCAAAAAGATTGGCCCCTACTGCTCTAATACAATTAAGAATATCAAATGAAATCAAATCAGATATAACTCAGAAGTGTATGTCATGATAAAAATTAGTTCTTTTTTTCCTAAGCTATTTCACTTGCACAGAACAGAACATTTTATGACAAAAAGTATATTAAAACACTTGCCAAATAAATTAGATTACAAATTAGATTATTTGGGATGTTTCACAATTTTATAACTAGGAGTATAGGGATGTAGTCAAGAAAAGTCAAATATATGTTATCCATGAAAAATATCATGATATTTAGATAGCACAGCCTGTGAAATAGTATCCCAAAATAAGTGATGGATGCCCTATGGCCTAGGACATTTAATACTACACTGAACAATAACCATGCAAGAAACAATGGCCACAAGCTAGCAGAGAGCAGATTTAGACTGGACATTAGGAAGAACTTCTTCACAGTTCGAGTGGCCAAGGTCTGGAACGGGCTCCCAAGGGAGGTGGTGCTCTCCCCTACCCTGGGGGTCTTCAAGAGGAGGTTAGACGAGTATCTAGCTGGGGTCATTTAGACCCAGCACTCTTTCCTGCTTATGCAGGGGATCGGACTTGATGATCTATTGAGGTCCCTTCCGACCCTAACATCTATGAATCTATGAATCTATGCAGCAATAAGGAGACTGATTTTCTGTCTGACACATTTTCTCATATGTAACATGTATTCTTCTTCAAGAACCACATTCATATTATGAAATGTTTGGCTCTTTAACTAGAAATCTTTTTCCTGAAAATGTACATTGGATTTGCATGTAACTGTCAACGGCTGATGTCCAAATTAGAGACATGCTATAGGAAGCAGCTGTTTTTGAAACAAATTCAAACACAGTTCACTACTCTTTACTGACCTCACCCAAATTTTGTATACAAGAGTTTTGTTTCTGATTAAGACCTACAGTTGGCTGTAGGACTCCTGCTACATGTGATTTCCTGCAATATGCCCCAAGTGATATAGGGTTTAAGTGCCACTGTGGGTAAATTGCATATCTCTGTACACAGGGAGGGAACTAGGTCAGTTAAAAAGGATTCTCTATATTGCTCCTGTTCTTCTGCAAGCCTTCCACCAAAGTAGGACAACTTTAAATTCTGGCCAAGGCTGCTAGATCTTGCCAAGTAGATGCAATGATTTAATATGTTAACCTTTCCCTGCCATTTGCAGCTGATACCACCCACTTTTGAATCTGCACCAATGAATGAGCGAGCAGATCCAATGTTGTTTGAATAAATGCTGTAGGCAGCTAATGCATGCATCTCCCCCCTCTCAACAGACTTTCTGTAGGCAAGGCTCAAGTGCCTGAGGTTTTTTGTTAACGATGTATTTTCATTTACATCCTACCTTGCTACCTATTTTAAATGCAGGGGATTTATTTCAATTAACATAAGTGCGAAAGCTTTTTTCTCCCAAATATTTGTGATGTAATGCAATACTTCTATTGGCATAGATTTCATAGACATTAAGACTGAAAGGGACCTCAGGAGAACATTGGGTCCAGCCCCCTGCCCAAGGTGCATGTTTGCTTCATAGTTCAATTGAATGCAAGTTTTTAAGCATCTCTACATCTGTTAGAGAAGATCCAACTGAAACTGTAATTCTGCTCTCATTTACCTTGTTAGCTCTAATATGATTCTTGAACTGACCTGAATGCTATTGTTTTCTAAGTGACTCAATTAATTAAAAACAATTATGATGGAAAAATATATATTGTAAAACTTAATTTTTTAACAGCTAGTATAGAAAAGGGAATATTAAGTAGTGGTTATAAACAAAGGACTGAGAACCAGGAATCTGGATTCTAATCCCTATTATTTTGCTGTTTGGCCTTTCTAACCTCTCCCATCCCAGCTGTAAAGAAGAATAACAACCATCCATCCCATTTGGATAATTATTTAATATGTGTGC
The DNA here is from genome assembly GCF_030867095.1 of Alligator mississippiensis. Lineage (NCBI taxonomy): Eukaryota > Metazoa > Chordata > Crocodylia > Alligatoridae > Alligator > Alligator mississippiensis. Next base: position 212,417,996 of record NC_081827.1, on the reverse strand, counting down.
AGTAAAGCATTTTAAGATTCTTGGAGAAAAAACAGTTTATATATTATTTTTAGATCCTTTAGGATTTTTATTAATGTTTATTACTGGCTTTTCTCTGCAACCAGGAAGACACTGTACCTACCCAAGATCATATATGTACTCTTCCTTCAAAAAAGGAGGAAAAACGTAAATATACTTTCATTGTTTTCTGGCCTAAAGATTAATAATTTCATTTGATGTATTGTACTCTTTGTTTTTTGGCATGTTAGAAACTGACAACTCCTCTAGTATGGTAAATAGATCTATGAATAACATTACTAATATTTAGCATTATAATAAAATTAATTATTTAATCTTCACCAACACCCAATAAAATACACACATATTTAATCCTACCTCTTGAAATAATTTAACATATGAACAAATGACTACAATATTAAATTATTCCTATTTCCAAAATTATCCTAGTATTCTTTTTGATCAACAAATTTAATATAATAAATTTTAAAAGAACTGTAGCATCTTCCTAACAAATATTCTGGCATATGCTACCTTCAATGCACACATTTAACTTAATTAATGAAAGTCAGGCACACAAATTGAGAGCAACATGTATCACAGTCTACAGTATGTCTGAAAATAGTTCCTTTTGTGCTGATATTTTGGCTGTTTTCAGTCTACCTTTTAAAAACATTATAACTAGTACAGGTGTGGGTGCATTATAGGGACTTTTAAGTAGCCTTCATTTTTTTCCTATCTTCTTAACCACATAATAGAAAAAATAAGAGTATAGTGCAGAGACCACAAGGAGGAAAAGGAACTTGCCCTGATTTTTTTCAACTGGTAAACCTATTTCTATAATGCTCAATGGTGAATCATTCTTAAGTGCTGGACCATTCACTAGGGTATGCATTCAGTGCCAAAGGTTACCAGATTGCAAAAGTGTTCTCATCTCAGAAAGGCCTCATAATTCACCATCACCTTATTTTGACATTCAGGGAAAAATTTGTGCATCAAGCAGAAGAAATAATGGGGGGTAGGGTAGGGATTATATTAGCAATGCAGCAAACATTCCAAAGGGAAAAACACAGTCTAAAACAAAAATAAGAATTAAAGTAATACTTGTTACATTATAGGGAAAGACTTACCTCAGTCCAAGTATCTTACTGAGTGCATAACCTGTACTTCAAGTGCTCCTGAAATATAAGGAGAACAAGAAAATTAAATAGTGACTAAAGTTCTCAGAGCCTGAACAGATATACTATAGTTTATAAACGTAGAGAAGCAACAGGATTTACCACTGCCCAAAAGTACAATAGAAAGTTTACTCAAAGAAACACATCCCCTCAAGGAGATTGAAGAATATAGTTGTAGAAACATCATCACAGATCACTGGCTCTCAACCTTGTTGGACTCAATGCACCCCTCAAAATGCCATCTCTTAGCTTTCACTCATTTTTTACAATAGAAAAATAATAGAGTAATTCTGCTGCAGAGAATTCAGAAAGACCATGACAGATCAGAATGTTTTTGACACTATGGGCTCCTATTTGAAATCTCTAGGTTTACCTTGTGATTCATGTGAAGGTGTCTGCTCACCTAACAGCAATAATGTTTCATGGCTCCCTGTGATACCCTTAAAAAGATCTTGTGGCACCCTGGTTGAGAATCGCTGACAGATTCTCAGATCTGATCCAGCTGCGCTTTACACAGGAATGGAGGTATAAGGTTGACAAGAAAGCTAAAAGCTACTTATTTCATTCTCTAGTCCTGGGGATAGACAGTGGCCAACTGTATTCCCATCATAAATTAAAGCAGTTCCAATCTAACTTACACACTCAAAGACAGGGACTATTACACAGCTGGGGATCACTGTGATACACAAGATGCTGCAACCACGCAGCAGAGATTTAGAAATAGCACTGCTGGCTCTTTGCCAGGTGTTGTTTCGCCTACGCAAAAGGAATTCTGAGATGCTCAGTTAAGCAGTTGTACTTTGCATCCGTCTTGCTTGGACAATATTAGGAGCGAAGTGAGGAAAGTGCTAAATTCAGTCTGATGATTGTACCTGAATTAGCATTCTATCACTGTTTGTATGCCAAGGCCAGTTTGTCCCATATAAACCCATTTTAAAACTACTGTCAGCAGAACCAATTGTTAAGAAAGAAAGGGTATGAACATCCCTGGACTGTGAAAATTAGCTATTGTACCCAATATGTGCTTTTTTTTTAAATATAAAACTTAAATCAAATTAAAGAAATGGTTTCCAGCAGCTACAGTTACCTAAGCTCAGGATCAGGAAAGATGTTCCACTATTAAAGAAGTACTAGTGATTAATTACCCTAGATCAATTAATCAAATTCTTCATTTTTTTTAAATTTGCCCTTATGATTAGTTCTTCTATGGACGCTAAGATTCTGAAGTTAGTGAGGATCAATGAATTTTCCTTTGTACAGAATCTTGCACGTGGAGTATTTTTACTTCTATGACTTGACCGTTGTTAAAATATGTAAATATCTTAAAATCTGAATTAAAATGTTTCAAAACAGTTATTTAAAATGAATATCAAAATAAGAAGAGAAAGAAACAAAATTCCCAACATTAAAGAAATATAGTTCCTATATACACTTAGTCATCATTGTTGGTGGTGGCAATTCCTAACAGTCAAGGATGATCACTCCTAGGAGTCAAGTAAAGGCTTGTAGATGAGTCTATTGATGGCTGAGAAAGCCAATCCTAGATACCACAGGTATTGGTTAAAGGGAGGGTCAGACTATGGATTTCTCAGTCTTTTTTCCTTTCCTTCTGTTTCTGTCATTTTTCTGTCTCCAAGGTGAGACAGTTTTCTTCAAAGTGGGTGCATCTACACGTGCTTTACTGTAGAGTTGACTAATTAGCTCCATAGTAAAGCATCAACATCTACACATGCGCCGATACTAGGGTGCAGTAAATTAACTCCAGCATAAGAAAGTATTGTTGGGGACAGTACTATTTTATGGCAAAGTACTTAATGCCACCGAAACGCAGGTGTAGATGATTCCCAATGCTGACACCTGGAGCCCGAGGCTGACCCCCCTGGACCCTGTCAGCCTGGGGCTGCTCCACTCTGGCTCAAAGTGCTGCAGTTCTGGGCACACATGTAAAGGCTGCACTCAGGAGCACCTGACTCCAACACAAACTGGACCAGAGTTTATCACCTCGCCCTTACAGCACATGTAGATGCACTCAGTAAGATGTACCTTCTTTCACAAGGCATAACCATGTAGTCCTTTCCCAGACTTGTTTTTTTCAATTTGTGACGTCGATGCCAGACTCAATGCTGATGCCATGTTGCAGATGGTCATGGATGAACATCTTGATTGCTGTAAGAAAGATGAAAAACAGAATTTGTGTGATCACACAGCCCTGCTTGATGCCAGTTTAGATGGCAAAGGGATCCGGAGCAGAGCCACTACATAGGATGGAGGCAGTCATCTGGTCATGAAGGAGTCTTAGGATGGTGATAAATTTCCCTGGACAGCCAAACTTCAATGAGATCTTCCAAACAGCCTCACAGTTAACAGAGTCAAAGGCTTTGGTCAGATCAATAAAGGATACGTACAGTTCCTGGTGCTGTTCTCGGCATTATTCCTGAATCTACTGGGCTACAAAAATCATATCCATAGTGCCTCTCAATAATCTAAAGCCACACTGAGACTCAGGAAGTACCTCACCAAGAGGGAGCAGTCAGTTCAGCAGAATTTGAGCAAGGATCTTTCCAGTGATGGAGAGGAGGGCAATACCTCAATAGTTTCCACAGTCAGTGGAATAAATATATTACCTTCAGAAAACCATAGCAAAGAAATTTTTCCCAAATGTTCCTGACAAATGTTTCCCACAATTCAATATTGTTACCTTTACATTTTTATTTGAAGGCAAATATAACTCCTTTATGTTCATATTATATACTATCCTACAAGTTTCACCCAGAAGCACTTACAGTCTCCTTTTATGGCATTATTTCTCAAACCTGGAAGCCATAGCACCTTGGGATGTCTTGATATCCTTCTAAGGGTGTTGCAAGGTGCCATACAATGTTAGCCCTGTTAGGTTTACAAACATGATTCACAAGTTAAACCCAGAGATTTCAAATAGAAACCTATAGTTGTGGTCTCTCTGAGTTCTTTGCAATAGAAAAACTGCTCTAAAGCTCAATACTCTGTAATAGAAAACTAGGAGGAATACAAGCACAAAAATGATTTTGCCAGCTTCCAACAGATCAAGATGATTAAAAGAAATTATAAAAAACTAATAGAAGAAACAGTATCAAATGAGGATGTGGGAGGAACTGGTAGCTGCAAGGCAAAATAAATTTAGTTGACTTTTTTGGCAGATCATAGCCAAAGGGACCAAAAAGTTTAGCTTAATCCCTGAAGAAACATGAGTTACATTTAAAAACAAAAATTTAACAACCCATTTGAAGCTGATGAAGAAAGTAATGTCTGCTCACTGAAGGAATTTTATTTGTTAAGTTACAAACAGATCATTACCGCACCTCTGACTCCTATATATCCCTACTGAGCAATTAAAAGGCTTTTCTCCTTGATTTTCTTCCCCCAAGAGATCTTCAAGGAATCCTCTGATTGAGGGCATCCCATTTTGACATTTTTTTCCATTATTATTTCAGAAGCCACTTATCCTAGCCATTGGAATAAAAATAGAATAGTCCTAATCTTTAAAAATGGTGAGAAGAGAGATCTTGCAGCATATCTTCGTATCAGTTTTATGCGTATTCCAGCCAAAATATTTGGGGGAGACTCTCTCATCTACAAACATGGATTTCTGAAAATAACATTCTGGGAGAGGAACAGATCACTTTTAGAGAAGGCCATTCTTTCACGGATCACTGCTTAGTGTGCTATTATTTGGCATCCAAATATGTAAAAAGAAAAAATATTTTATACATAGCTTTAAATTGCTCAAGGGAGGTTTTTACTCCATAGACCAATTACAGTTATGAAAGAAATGAGTAGTGACATCAATGGATAAAACTCTTCTACAAATAGTCATTGCTTACTATCCAAAGACAGCATCATAATACATGATGGGATCAGTGGTGCCTTGTTCAGCAGTTTTACAACTAACACAGAGGTACAACAAGGATGTCTGTTTACTCAGCTATATTTGAATCTATTCCTGAATGATCAATTCTAAAACATGGGGCTAATAGGGAATCAATTCAATGCACCCGTGATATTGAAATTCTGTCTTGCTTTATGCAGATGACATGCTATTAATGTTAAAATTCCAGACATGCCTCCAAAGGTTATTAGATGGTTTTTAGCAGTATTGTGACTCAAATAGCTTGAAAATCAAAACTGCTAAATTGAAGGTCCTGGTTTTAGAAATTAAAGGAGGTAGAAATTGGGGGAGGGGGGTGTTTAGAGAAAAATAAACTAGAGGTGGTGTCCTCAATTAAATACTTTAGAATCTATTTCAATAAACATGTGAGCTGGAATAAACACAAAGAAAATGTAAGTATTAAAATAAGCGTTGAGGGAATTTTATAATTGTACAATAAGATGGGCAGAAGGGCAGTACTGGCAGTACTAAAGGTCTACAGATCTAAGATTAAGCCCATTTTATTGTATGGAATGGAACTATGAGGTGCTAATTCCATGGTTCATTCAAAGATAGAAACAATTTCTTACTACTTTTTTCAGGTGGCTTTTATTACTATCATATTCTACAACAAGGGATAGAAGGGTTCAGGTAATCTGAAATGGGGCTCCTTGATGTTAATACTTTAGCTCAATTAAGAACTCCAAATTACTAGACATAAATCAGAGCTTGTACCCCTATCAGATACTCTAAGAAGCATATTTTAGAAGCCTTTCCTCTTCCAAATAAACCTTTATTTGACTGATTAAATAACAGTTATATTATCCTACAGATAAACATCCTAGGAAATGGGCTGATAAGTCACTAATGTAATATTACCTCTATATGTAAAACAGGATATACATTTAAATATTAACACCAGCTTGCAGAAAGATTTTTTCCAACTTCCCTTTTTTGGACTGAAGAAAGTACTCTTTTAGCCTACAAACCTACCTACCTACCTATCTGGTGAACAAAACTACAAACAGTGAGATGTCATTACTAGACTACGGCCATACACATTACAGGTATTGCACAATTAACTGGTTAACTACATAATTACCTTAAGACCAGCTACACATGATAAGAAGCTCCTACCAGTTTTAAAGTTAGACCTTGAAAACATGTACTAACTTTATAGCTGGTTACTCACAAGCTTTAACTTGCATGGATAGGAGTCTCCCCTGCAGCTGGGAGCCCCATCCGCTGATGGCTCCCAGCCACAGGGATGCATCTTGCCCGGCATGAAACCCCTGAGCCCTGGGGATCACGGGGAGTGTGAAGCCCCCTGCCCACATGGGGTTCTTGGCCCCAGCTGCACCTCACATGCAGCCAGGGCTGGGAGACTTGTCAATTGTGGAACTCAGTCCCATCCGCACCCTATGGCTGGAAGCCGCCTAGCAATGGACACTTCCAACTGTGGGAGCTTGCTTCTTGTTAGTGCAACAAGAACTAGGATCAGGTTCCCCCTCCAAAGGCAATAAGGCATGATTGGATCTAATGTGCAATCCCAGAATCATGCCTGCTGTCATACATATGTGAACTGTTCTGGCATCTAGCCTGGCTTCTAATCTTGCATGTGGGCATAGCCGCATTGATCTGAAGTCCAGGAGAAGGCAGGGTAGTAATTATTCCCCTCTCTGTTCAGCACTGGTAAGGCCACATCTGGAGTACTGTGTTCAGTTCAACCCCCTTTCCCCACTCCAAAAAGGATGTGAACAAATTGGAGAGTCCAGCAGAGGACAGCAAAAATAGCAAGGGGGCTGGGGGACAGACTTCTGAGAAAAGACTGGGGGAACTCGGCTTATTTTGTCTAGAGAAGAGGAGACTGAGAGGAGACTTAATAGCAACCTTCCTGAAGTGGGGTTTGAAAGAGAATGGAGCTAAACTGCTCTCAGTGGCAGCAGATGACAGGACGAGGAACAATGGTCTCAAGTTGCAGCAAGGGAAGTCTGGGTTAGATATTGGGAAGAATTTTCTCACTAGGAGGGTAGTAAAACACTGAAACTGGTTACCCAGAGAGGCAGTGGAAGCTCCATCCTTGGGGGTTTTCAAAACCTGGCCATACAAAGCTTTGGCTGGGATTGGAGAGCTGGGGGGTGGTCCTGCTTTGAACAGAGGTTGGACTGGATGACGTCCTGAGGTCCCTCCCAACCCAAACTTCCTGAGTCCATGAGATGGGGGGTGTCTATCTACATCTAGATGGGGGGGGTGTATCTATCTATATATAGATAAGTGTGTGTATATATAGGTGGTGCATGTGTTTTTATACATACATACACATATATGTAAATAGGGGTGTGTGTGAATCTTGTGTACCTATATACAAATGGGGTGTCTCGAGCTATATATAGATAGGGATGTGTGTGTGTAGCTTGTGTATCTCTATATAGGTAGGAGTGTGTACCATATAGCGGGGGAGCAGTGTACGCGTCCCCTACGCACGAGCTTTCCCCAGCTGCAGCTGCTTTACAGCCTCGCCGGTTTCTCTGGGTTACTGCTCCTTTGTCTGCCGCTCCCAACCTCGTGGCCGACAGCCCGATTCCGATTCGTCTCCCTGCTCGCACGTCGCTCTCCGCCCGTCCTGTCACAGCGGCGGACAGGAGAGCTCGTGCCATGGACACACGCCTCGGCCTCCTCCGTCCAGTACGCAAGGTACGGAGCCTCCCACCGCCTGTCTGCCCTGCCCCGCCCTGCCCTAGCCCGCTGTAACTGTCCCTTCGCGCCAGCCAGGGAGGGGCGTGCTCGGCGCCCCGCCCCCTCCGCGCGCGGTTCACCACAGCGCCGCCGGCCGGCCCGCGCCCCCAAACTGGAACCACGCCCCTGGGAGGCCCCACACCGCCCTAACTACACTTCCCAGCATGCCGCACTCGCGGGAGGGCGCGGTCCCCTCGGAGGCACTCCCAGGATGCATTGCTTCGCCCCCGGAGCGCCATTGTGCGGCCGGCCGCACTGCCCGCTGGAAGCTATAGTTCTATCGGTCCGCTCCGTACTCGAGGCAATGGTGGCTGCCTTCGGTCGCATGTTATGTCGTGTAGGTGCCGCTCCTGAGCTCTTTGCAAGCCACTGGCTCCGAGCGGCATGGGGTCCCGCAGGGTCCGCACCCGCTCGTCACCTGACACTTCCGCGTTCTCGCCCCGCCACCGCCTCACGTGCCCGCCCCCCTCCTCCCTCACTGTGGATATCTGCGCATGCGTATTGAGAGTGGTGAGGCTGGTCTGTCCCTCTGCACTCGCCGTAACTCCCGCCCGTCTCTGCCGCTGCCTTTGTGAAGGGACGAAAGCGGATTCGGGCGGCGCGGCCGGGAGCCGGTTGGAGGGGAGCGCGGCCCTGCTGCCGGGTGAGGGCCGCTCACGGGGCGGGGGTCGGCCATGGCAGCCGGTGTTTGCTCGGGGCGGCCTCTCCGGCGTGGTGTCAGGCGTGGGAGCGCTCCCCCGGGAGTCTCGGCGGCCGCGCCCAAGCACGGAGCCTGTACGGGCCGAACCCAGTCCTACGGGGGGCCGGGGTGCTGCTCTCTCCCCGCGGCCACTGTGCGGTGGCCGGGCCGGGCTCTGCCGCCAGCGCTGTTCCGGTGCCCGCGGGCCCGGCCCTGGTGCTGGAGTCTCCCCGCCAAGGCCTCCCTCCCCTGTCCCCGGGGTCGGGCTGTGGTGCCCGCTGCTCTCGGCCTCCGCTGGCCGCTGCTCCTCCACTTCCGCCTGCTCCTCACAGCGTTTTGCCGGGCAGGGGTTGGGCCCTGCTTGCGGGCCCCAGCCCCGCCCCGCCCCGCCCTCGCAGTTCTTCTGGCTTCCGTTTTAGCATTTTTCCCCTAAGTTTCTCTTTGGTACCTGAAGGGGACGAAGTCTCTGCCGGTCCTGATGTAGTTGTATTATCACATTTGCAGCAGGACACCTGGTTCCCGTGCGTTTTTGACTCCCCCCTCTCCCCCCCTTAAACAAGACTTCAAATACATCCTCGGCAAACATGAGACAAAGTAGTAAAGAAAAGCATTTTCAGCCGCCTGTGTTTTATGCCCTTCTGGTCTTGCTCTCTCATGGGATGCAGTACCCATCTTGTGGCTTAGTAATAATACTGCCCGTTTAGGTGTGATCCCACATGCAACGGTAAGATAGCCATGTACCGTACAGCTGAAACAGACAGCAAAAGCTTTTAACTTTGTGGACATTCTCCTTCCTTGTGTCCTGTGGAGGACCTCTGTGGCAAACTGTCGGCAGACAGTTGTTGTGGAATCAGAGGCTGCTTTGGTCTTTTGGTACCTGATAAAATATGTTGAAGTCTAAATATGTCGGTATGATATTGAGGTGCCTCTTTAAGACTTTGCTATATTAACTACTTTGCTGTCTGTTATGACTTGTTTGACTGGTTGCTTTTCTGTTGCTCAGAGTTGCAGCCATGTCTGACAAAAGTGAATTGAAAGCAGAGTTGGAGCGCAAGAAACAACGCTTGGCTCAAATCAGGGAGGAGAAAAAGAGAAAAGAGGAAGAAAGAAAGAAAAAAGAAGTAAGAATTGAATTTTCTTTTCTGTATAGATCATACTTCTTGTCTAGATTTAGTCAAGAGGGTCTAACATCCTGTTTATAATCAAACTATTTCCTTGTTAGTTGCTTGTTTTGAACCTCTAGGTAGTATTACATCCAAACATAATAATATTATATTCGTGTATGAGAACAGATACAAAAAACTTGTTCTGAATTGACTATGTAAGCAGTCTGCTTGCTATTTATGTGAGAAATAACTTTTTAAAAAAGGGACTACTCCCTTTTAATAACACAGAAATCAAATAGCAAGGTAATTTCTCCAGGGTAGTTCTCACTATGTCCCTCTATATTGTTACATTGAGTCTGTGTGGTTAGGTTACCACGTTACCAACCTAATAGTGTCACCTTTAATTTTCATCCTGAATTGTTCAGTCAGCACAATAATCAGAGCACATCTACATGTTAGACTCAATCAGTAGTTGGCAAAGAAGTCCAGGAAATTATTGAAGTGTATGGTCAGTGTTGATACTTCGCAGGTTTCTACTGAGAGCTGCTTCCGCACATTGGCTCCAAATCAGCAAAGCTCTTGAGCATGGGACTTAAGTGTATGCTTAAAGCTAAGTGATTTACTTAATCAGGGCCCTTGTTCTTGTCTTTTCCATGCTTGGGTTGTAAGCTGGCAGGAATCTCAAATTAGCATGTGGCTGAGCAACTGCCAGCAGAATGATTCAGACAGTTGAAAAGAGAGATCTCAATATATGATCTATATCCCAGGGATCTTAGAGCAATGTATTATCTCTCTGTACTTTCTGAGAACCATGTGTGATGTAGTAAGCACATCCTTGGGAGTGATGAAGTTTGGGAATATCTTGATTTAAGAGGAATTGTATAATTAAGAGCATTGCATATATGCATATCAGGGTAGGAAAAATCTTTAACCAGTGTATATACATAGGAAGAGAATAAGATGACCTAAGTTTTTTTTTTCTAATTATTTTAAGGATTTCTATTTCATGATTAACCACTCACCAGAAAAGTGGTATTGATAGAGTCCCAATGATTGTCTTCTATGAGTTACATGAATTTACTATCGAGTATGAACACCTTGAATTATTATTTCTTTAAATCTGAGAAATATGAATCATACAGTAGATTTGTATAAACTTAGGGTAGTGCTAAAGGTTCTCATTGTCACAAGAAAATTACTAATTTTTAGACTCCTCCTCCCATGCTTCAGTGACTTGCTTGAGGATAACTAATTGGATTTTGGCTTCAAATGATAATAGAGGCTGAATATGATTTAATCCTGCATTTCACTGTGGTCCAAACATTCACCTTTTGGTTAGGATAAAACATTTAGATATTTGTTTCTTTTTTTGTTGGAATTTAGTTTAGTTTAAAAAAAATTAAAATGAAACTAAACATCCTATTGTTCAAATTTGGAATGAAGGGGTAGGTGATCATTCAGTTTTTTGCATTCTTACCTTTCCTTCATTTCATAAAACCTCTAATATCTACAATAAATTTTATTTGTAAATGCCATCCACATATACTCCCTAGAAAGAACAGAAGCTCTATATTCAGGCCTTTGGACACATATACAGTATGTTCTTCTAATCTGCTAAGCCTTTAAATTTATACCAGACATGGCAGGGTACCCTTTTGGACCCTGTCCAAAGTGCAGTCTGTTGTCTTGCCATTCAGATTTGTATTATCTTTCTTTAGAACGTTTACTGTCATTTTAGGATTTTCTGAATCCTATGGTGACATCCTAGCTTTAAAGCAAAACCTTGGCTTTGCAAAAAAAGGGATAATTATTGGAGAGGAGTCCTTATGACTTAGTCATTATCCAGCCACACACGCATTTTAAAATGGTAAACTTTATTCTTGTATACTACATCCTCTCAAGATCTTATAAAGTGGTGATAGTTTAAACAGCTTGTAAAAGTAGTTGTAGCATCTTTTATCTGCATATTGCAGACTTATTTGAGGGTACAACTACATTTCTAAATTCATTAGAGTTTTTACAGATCATCATGCCATTGCATTTTCTCTGTAGAAAGAATTGTCAGAAACACTAAATTAGACCATCCCAAGTTACCTCCTGATTTATAAGCATTAAGAGTGGCAGGTAGGTATATTGACTTGTCAAATATTGTCAATTGACTACATGTTTTTCTGACCAGTCAAAGATTATAGCAATTTTACAAAAAACCTACATTTTTTACAGTTTAATTGACATAAATACTCCTTTAAATTTTTTTCGACGCACTTAATGGAAAATTTGGACTTTTGTGTATTTTTTTAGACCTATTGGCAAATGTTTACAATATTTGACCAGTTAACTGACTGAACTGTATTTAACTGGTCAAATAACCAACCCTAATAAGCACAGAAAAATGCTTTAAATATGTTTTCACAGGAAAGTTTTTAATGTCCAATCTAGGTTCTGTGATATTAGTTGAGTGATTGTTCCTGACTTTTTTTTTTAAGACTGACCAGAAGAAAGAAGTTCTTCCTGTACAAGAAGAATCTGACCTTGAAAAGAAGAGAAGAGAAGCTGAAGCATTGCTTCAAAGCATGGGGCTAACACCAGAGTCTCCTATAGGTAAGAATATTAGTATCAGAATATTGGACAAATGTCCTGCCCTTCTATTCTATTTTTAGGAATGTGACATTTGCATACACTGCATGACTATTATATGGCTGACATTTTTGGCATGCATGTCTCCTTTGTTTGTCTTACCATTATTTGTCCTGCAAAGTTTGCCATGACATATTATCTCATGACGTCATGTCTCAGTACACACAATTTAAACATTTGACTTCTTTTTTGTTACACAGTACTACTAGTAAAATGTTGAACTCTATCTGCCCAGTATTTAAAAAAAAAAAAAAAGAGAGAGAGAGACATAAATTTAAAATATCTGATGTGGATTTTAAAACTGAAGGCTACATATCCAGAGTAATTGTCCTTCAGAGTACAAACGCAAGCAGACAACATGGAAGTTGTTTTGTTCTGCATTAAATAACATGCTTTTTGTTCTTCCTGTTTTCCCCAGAGAGATTCAGTCTTATGTTTTTTCATTTTCTCTTGGGCTACGTTTTGGCTAATTCCCCTCATCGCCACACTTTAAAAAAATACGGTAAAACCCGTGTTAAATGGGATTTTACTAACCGGAAAACTCTATTAACAGGAATTTCCAGCTGGGGGCAGGGAGAGAAGGCTCACACACCTGATCAAATCATGTTGAGTTGCTGTATTTCATGGTGTATAGGTTGACGTGGTGTATAAGTCGGCCCCATTTTTCTGATCCAAAAGTTAGGAATTTTGTAGATCTGGTGTATAAGTTGACCTATCTTCGCATCAAAAATATGGTGTCAACTGATACCAGCCCCTGTGCACTCTCACTGTGGTCTGGGCACCTGAGGGTAGACATGTGCTGCAGTGCTGCTCGCAGGGGACAGGGGTGGGCTTGGCGCTCAGCTGGCGTGGTCCTGTCGCCTGCAAGCGGCACTGCCTGGGCTGCATCAGCTGAGCGCTGAGCCCGGCACCGCTCTTGGGATGAGGCCATGCCAGCTGAGCGCCCAGCCTGGCACTGTCTGCTGTGAGTGGCGCTGCCAAGCCCAGCCCTGTCCCCTGCAAGCAATTTGGGCTCAACTGGCACAGCCAGGCTCAGCACTCAGCAGTGCTGTTCACAGCAGACAGGTCCAGGCTTGGTGCTCAGCTGGTATGGCCCAGGCAGCACCACTCACAGGGGATGGGGTTGTGCCAGCTGAGCACTGAGCACTGAGCACAGCCCCATTCCCATCCCTGTCCCCTGCAAGCGGCACCAGGCTTGGTGCTTGGCTGGTGTGCTCTCATCTGTTGTGAGCGGCGCTGCCTGGCCTGGGCTAGTCAGGCGCTGAGCCCAGCCATGCCAGTTGAGCACCAAGCCTGGTGCACTGCTCGCAGGGGACGGGGCTGAACTCAGTGCTTGGCAGCACTGCTCTCAGCAGACAGGGCTGGGCTCAGCACTTTGCTGGCGTGCCCCCATCCCCTGCAAGTGGCGCTGCCTGGGCTGTGCTAACCACCAAGCAAGCACCAAGCCCAGTGCCACGCGCAGGAGACAGGGCTGGGCTGGGCTGAGCTCGGCGCTCAGCAGCACCACTTGCAGCAGACAGGGTTTGCCGCAGTCTGGGCTTGCTGCTCTCCAAACTCCTGGCTGCATTCCTATAAATCTGATGTCGGCTTGGTATTGGCCTATATGGCTGGTTAATAATTTGCTATTGGTATTGGCCAAGAAAATCTTTATTGGTCTACCCCTCGTTCTTTTAAAGAAAAATGGTGTGCTAGATAATTTGAGGCAAGCATTGATATAATCTTTCTGTTCACATGCAAGAGGAAGTGGAGTTCTTATTCCAGATACTATTTTTAATAGCATGGGATTCTCCAAACCTGTGTGTTTGACATTCCATTTAATTCTGATATAAAAGACAGTTTACTTGGGGAAAATCCATTAAAACTTTACATTCTAACAGTCCAGGTTTAGGCATCCTTATTTGGTTACTGTCCTGTAAGCTGCTTATGTATTTATTAAGTATGCATCATCCTATGAATAGGGAGATTTCTTAAAAATAACTTCCTCCACAAGGGGGCATTGCAGTATCACAGACAACTTGGGAACAGCTTCACAAAAAGCAACTCCTTGTGCCACTTTTAAGGATTCCTTGCACCAGTCTGTTTACGAACTCTCCTCTGAGCTACAGTTTTCAATAGCTCACTTAGAAACTAGAAGAATCATAACAATTTTATTCAAGGTCTTAAAAGTACTCCTTCTCTTCATATCCATTTACTGCAGGATTGTAAAATAAAGAGGAAAGGAAAGAGAACAATGACCTGCCTAAGCAGTCTCCTATTTAAAAAAAAAAAAGAAGAAAGAAAAGAATGAGGGGAAAAGAAGAATTTATTTGCATTTATTATGAAAAGGCATCAGAAATATGACAGACAAGGTTCTTTGGGTGAATCTGATATATTTTATTAGACCAACTTAAATAGTTGGAAAAAATTTTAAGCAAGCTTTTGGGTTCAAAAACCCTTTGTCAGGCTGAGGAAGTTTCAGCAGTTGATGTGTGCTCTTCCTGGATGGAATGAAAAGTAAAGAAGCCAGAGGCTGTGATGGTATGCATACAAGATAGGCAGTCAGTGAAGATGTAGATTGAGGAGTCAATGGGTGAGAGACAGGTGGGGGGAGACAGAGAGAAGGGGGTTGAAAGTGGAGAGATACCTGGGGAGTCAGATGTCAGGCAGGTTATAATGTGTCATAAATCCAATGTCTATATTTAGTCCATGGTTTTTAGTATCCAGGTTGATGAAGTGGAGTTCATAGGCTCATCTCTGGGAAGTGTTTTGTAAGTTTCCTTTGAGTGTTAGAACTAAGAGATTGGAGAGAGAGTGTGGTTTTCTAGCGAGAAATGTGCCCCCACAGGTAATTGGGTATTCTTATCTCTGATGGATTTCCGGTGTGCATTCATTCTGGTGCGCAGTTGTTGTTTGGTCTCCTACATATTTTCCATCAGGGCATTTGGTGCATTGGATGAGATATATTACATCTCTGGAGGTGCAGCTATAAGATCTGGGAATGCTGATGGCTCTGTTGTGGGGTGTTAGTAATTTTGGGGGTGGTGGAGATGTGTTGGCAGGTTTTGCATTTCTTGTCATGGCTAACGTGGTCCCCATTTTTAAAAAGGGGAGGAAGGAGGACCCAGGCAACTATAGGCCAGTCAGTCTCACCTCCATCCTTGGTAAAGTCTTTGAAAAAATTATCAAGGCTCACACTTGTGAGAGCCCAGCAGGGCAAATTATGCTGAGGGGAAACCAGCATGGGTTTGTGGCGGGCAGATCGTGCCTGACCAATCTAGTCTCTTTCTATGACCAGGTTACAAAACGCCTGGACACAGGAGGAGGGGTGGATGTCGTATACTTAGACTTCAGGAAGGCCTTCGATACGGTATCCCACCCCATACTGGTGAACAAGTTAAGAGGCTGTGACTTGGATGACTACACAGTCCGGTGGGTGGCGAATTGGCTAGAGGGTCACACCCAGAGTGTCGTGGTGGATGGGTTGGTCTCGACCTGGAAGGGTGTGGGCAGTGGGGTCCCGCAGGGCTCGGTCCTTGGACCGATACTCTTTAATGTCTTCATCAGTGACTTGGACGAGGGAGTCAAATGTATTCTGTCCAAGTTTGCAGATGACACAAAGCTATAGGGAGAAGTGGACACGCCGGAGGGCAGGGAACAGCTGCAGGCAGACCTGGATAGGTTGGACAAGTGGGCAGAAAACAACAGGATGCAGTTCAACAAGGAGAAATGCAAAGTGTTGCACCTAGGGAGGAAAAATGTCCAGCACACCTACAGCCTAGGAAATGACCTGCTGGGTGGCACAGAGGTGGAAAGGGATGTTGGAGTCCTAGTGGACTCCAAGATGAACATGAGCCGGCAGCGTGACGAAGCCATCAGAAAAGCCAATGGCACTTTATCATGCATCAGCAGATGCATGACGAATAGATCCAAGGAGGTGATACTTCCCCTCTATCGGGAGCTGGTCAGACCGCAGTTGGAGTACTGCGTGCAATTCTGGGCGCCACACTTCAAGAAGGATGCGGATAACCTGGAGAGGGTCCAGAGAAGGGCAACTCGTATGGTCAAGGGCCTGCAGACCAAGCCCTACGAGGAGAGACTAGAGAACCTTTTCAGCCTCCACAAGAGAAGGTTGAGAGGCGACCTTGTGGCTGCCTTTAAGTTCATCACGGGGGCACAGAAGGGAATTGGTGAGTATTTATTCACCAAGGCGCCCCCGGGGGTTACAAGAAACAATGGCCACAAGCTAGCAGAGAGCAGATTTAGACTGGACATTAGGAAGAACTTCTTCACAGTTCGAGTGGCCAAGGTCTGGAACGGGCTCCCAAGGGAGGTGGTGCTCTCCCCTACCCTGGGGGTCTTCAAGAGGAAGTTAGATGAGTATCTAGCTGGGGTCATCTAGACCCAGCACTCTTTCCTGCTTATGCAGGGGGTCGGACTCGATGATCTATCGAGGTCCCTTCCGACCCTAACATCTATGAATCTATGAAGGTAAAGGCCACGATGAATAAACTAGTTGGTCATCAGTTTTGAAAAGTACCTTCCTATTTCATTAAACAAAGGCAGTGTTTTGTTCCCTGCCAGTGTTAAAGCATAACCCCAGCTCTTCTGCCCCCTTCTTTTGGCACTGTTATTTACTGGTTATAAAGTTCCAAGATGAGATTGAGGCCCAAAAAGGGGTGCTTTTGCACCTGTCTAAAAAGAAGTTGCTCTTAGACTAAGGATAGTTTAACCTGATTTACCTTTTTAGGCTGGATGAAGTGAAGCCACTTCTAAATAAAGCATGCTGTACTTACATAGAATTAGATCTCAATTTTTCCATAACTGCTGATGTCTTAAACTGGGGGGCATAGAGAAGCTACGTGGTTTGACTTTAGTCTTTGCACCAATCTTTGCTGTGCCTCTTAAAAAAATAAAATAAATTGGTTCAGGTAAAGTTTAGTTAATTAACCCTTATCTGTAAAGGAATAAAATAATTATTTTTTTGTTGTTGCAGTTTTCTATTCAGCAAAGGATTTCTAAAAATGAAAAAGTATCTTTGCTCTGCTGTAAGCTATTAGATCAAAATCTGACCTAGCTTGCATTCCATGTATAATACCAGTGTCTTTACTGGGTATGTGCAGGCTGCAAATTGGGGCATAGTTCAGCCCAGAAGATCATTTGAAGGATAGATTCCATTCTTTAATTGATTTGGGAATAGTTATGTTGTAGTTAGGCTTATTATTATTGCCCCTCCTATATCTGATTTTGTTTGTACTCCCTTTCATGAGCCTTTGAAATGGTAAACAATAAACAGTTGTTTCAAAAACCAAAAGAAATCCTGGAAAGCTACTGGGGCGGGGGTGGAATATGCATACTGTTTAAATAGTTATATAAGACTGTTAATAATTTTGTGGTATCTAGTTCATTTTGGTTTTTCACATTGGTTAGCCTTCAGTAACTTGGTGTAGTACAGTGCAAATCATAGCAGCCAGACCATCAATTTATTTCTCACTTAGCATCTGAAAACAGAGCTAACTCAGTCACTTAATTTTAAGAAAATTTTAGTTTGCCTTATTAAAACTTTCTTCCTGTAAGTTTTATTTTACTCTTTTCCTTAGCTGATCAGTGGGCTGTAATAAGATCATACAAGATTAGACTATAGGGCTTTTGGCAGTCACAGTATAGATTAGCCAGCAGATGGCAGTGATGACTCAATAAAAATACACCAGTTCAGCAAATATAACTAGTTGGAAAATTTCTTGACTGAGTGGTTTTTCTGGGAAAATACAAGTTTCTAAAAATAGGAACCCAGCATAGAAATATATTGGTTTTAATGAAGGCTTTGGGAAGGTTTCTCAAGATTCTGGATGAAACTTTTAACTGGAACTGAGGCAGGGAGAGAGCTCAGAATTGCCAGTAACTTTGTAGGTGAGGGCAGCTTCCTGGGATGTGGGAGATGAAGGCTCAAGACTGCTCCGCCCCTTTTGGAGCACAGACTTTATGTAGATCTCCCATATCCTAGGTAAGTACACTAGGCTGTTCTGGAGGTATGTCCATTTGTGTTTTTTCTCTCTTCCACCCCTCTCTCTAGTAATCTCAGTATGTTTATCCTATACCGTGTTGGAATGAAATCATTCTGAATTTTTTTAATTTTACAAAATGTTTTCTGGGTAGTTTTAGAAACGAGTAATATAAAGCAGCAATTGACAGTAACATATTCTTCAATTGTTTACGAGGAATAAACACTTCCCAGCAAAAGAGAATTCTTATGTGGATGTATTTTGCATGTGACTGAAAAAGGCCTGTAAAGAACTTTGAAGCACTAGTAGACTGTTAAAGTGTAAAGATGAGTTTGGTTCTTACAAGTATAGATTTCCAGGCTGAAGAAGGAAAACAAAAACAGTTTTGTATGGTATTTAAATTGCATCATAACACTCTTCATTATGCATCAGTTCCAAAAGCATGTTGTCAAATTCTGTTTTCAGTCTTCACCCAAAATGCTTCAAGTAAACTGACTTCTTGGGATATGTTTTCAATATAACAATATTAAATTTAATAAAACCATATTGGCTCCAGAATACCAAATTTTGAAGGAAAAAGATTGATTTTCATTGTCTCACAACAAAAGCTTAGATTAGAACATTATATAGCAAGACATATTTTCATAACTGTGATTTTGAAGTGAAGGCAAATTGAGTAGAATTTAAACTATGTTCAATCAACTGTTCAATTTATGAAAATAATTCTCAGTGCTAACATAACACAATCTTTGATCTCATTTGAAATGAACAAATTATAGGTGGGGGAAACTATCCTTTGAAGTTAGTGCCAGCATTCAGTAAAAATCAGTTTTCTAAAAAATAAAAATAAGTGTTTTTTCTTTTCCTTTTTTTTTCTTCTTTTTTCCCCCCCTCTCTCCTTAATATAAGCCCCTGTTGCATTAAATGCCAAAGAATTGCATGAGTCTCCAGCATGGAATGTTAACATTGTCTTTTCCCCTCTCTTTCTACTGTTCATTTTCATCCATGTATATTTTGTTTGCCATCACGTTTTTTTTTTTAAATACTTCATGTTAAATTAATTTGGAAACATCCTAAGCTGTGCAACCTCTACGAGTAGTAACAGCGGATACCTGTCTATTTCACTATCTAGTCCCTCCTCCTATGTCTCCATCTTCCAAATCCGTGAGTACTCCAAGTGAGGCTGGAAGCCAAGACTCTGGTGACGGTGCTGTTGGATCCAGGTATGATTACTTTAATAAGCTATTGTTTGAAATATCTCTGGGAACATTTGTAACTTGAATACAGTTTAAAATTGATGAATGTCTGTGTTACTCAAATTAAGATAAAACACTTGAAATGTGGACTACTTAATAACAGAAAACATTATTCTAGAAAACTTATTTTATCCTCAAATTCAGGTGACTTATCCTGAATTGGATTTTATTTTAAACACTTAATGCCGTAAGTAAATGTTAAAATAAGTGTGAATTACTTTTAACTGCAGCCATATGTCTTATGGGACAGTAGTTCAGAGTGACTCGCAGACTGGCTGAGAGAGAACATTGCCTGAAAGAGGTCTTCTCCCTTCTTGTAATTCTCCTTTTAATATTTGCTCAAAAAATCCATCCTGAGAGACTCATTCCCTGAACTTTTACAGCAAGGGTGGGCAACTATTTTGGCCAGAGGGCCACTTAAGGAGTTTTGGTGAGCTGTTATGATGGAGGGATAAGGGGTGCTGACCTAGCCTACAACAGCTCACCAAAATTCTCTAAGTGGCTATCCAGCCCAAATAATTGCCCACCCCTGGGTAAAAGGAACCTAACCTTTGTTTCCCCCCTTCTCTCTGCACCCTCTCCCCTGCCCCGAGTCCCTGGCATGCGGCTAGGCTGGACCAGTGCCACACTGTTCCTGCATGCCACCTCAGGTATTGTGAGCACAGCTGATGTGGCTCCTGCCCAACCTGGCTGTGTGGCAGGGACTTGGGGCAGAGAAGCGGGTGCAGGGATAAGGTGGGGAACACAGTGCAGCACAGGCCCAGATAACCCATGGATCCTGGCCCCCTTCTCCCTGTACCCCCTGCCCCACCCCAAGTGCCAGCATGCAGTCAGGTTGGGCAGGAGCCACCCCAGCTGTGCCCACAGGGCCTGAGGCAGAGTACAGGAACACAGCATGGCACTGGCCCTGACCATGGGGTTGGAGAAGGGTGCAGGGAGAAGGGGGCCAGGAGCTGCAGGTTATCTGGGCCCAGCTAGGCCAGTGCCACACTGTTCCCACACTTCTCCCTGAGCCTCCAGCATGTGGCTGGGCTGAGCCAGTGCCACGCTCTGTTCCCACGCACCACTTTGAGCCACATGGGTGCAGCTGGCGCGGCTCCTGCCTAATCCTGCCATGTGCCAGAGATTTGGGGTCAGGTAGGTACCACTCCAGCTGCGCCCACGTGGTGCCATGGCCTGACAGAGTGTGGCCCTCTTCCTCCTACACTATCTCCCCTGCCAGTGAGGAGAACCTTACCTGAGCTTTGACTCACTGGGGGCTGGGTTGTCTGGTCTGCAAACAGCCGCATGGTCAGAGCTGCACGTAGACAGCCTCACTGGGCAGAAGCCTGGCCAGGAGCTCAGTGCTCCCTCCCTGCCTTGGAACATATGCTGGCCAGGGCTGGCTGGGCTGGAGAGGGGAGTGGCTGCTGCTGCTGCAGCCAGCTATGGCATGGGTAAGGGAGAAGGTTGAGTGGCACTGAAAGCCAGGGCAGCTATGGGCCGGATACAGTTCTCCTTCAGAGGAACAGCTGCGGTCTGGATAGAATCATTTGGCAGGCCAGATCTGGCTCTCAGTCCGTATTTTACCCACCTATGTACTACACCTACAAGTACCCTGCACAATAGGCTTCAGCAGCTTATAAGGCATGGAAATAGAGCATTTTCTCTCTCTTCCAGGTGGCATAGCTGAGGGCTAGATAAATTATATGATAACTAATATCATGTTGCGAGTCAGTGTTTGAGCAGGTAATAAAACTTGGCCCACGATAGGGGAATTGGAAGAACTATCTCTGACTGTATATAAAATACGTAGTCTTGGTGAGATCTCGCATTCAAAATCTCTTGAAGAAGGATTTTCAGAATTCAGAAATAGTTTAATTGGTCACTGCTAGAGAGTTACATTTCAGAGGTCTGAACATATATTAATACACATCAGTATCTGGAGGATATGGATATCTGAATTGTTTTGATGATGGGCTGAAAATGCATCCTTTTGACTTCAGCATGCTGCTGCATTTCTAAATTAAACTGGCCACAAGTTTAGTTCTTATGCTGCAGCTGTCTCCTGGTTGGTTTAGCTTCTCATCTAGGCTGTCTCACCTACTTAATAGGTAATAGGCTGGTTTCAGGCCTAAGCTCTACTGCTGTTTTCAATTTGCCTAGGTTTTTCTTTTGTCCTTGTCATCACTGAAAAAATGACTTTCTTGTTTTATTGGAGTTTGTCTATATTTCTTTCCCATTACAATGTTTCTCACAAATGGTCAGAATAAAAATTCAGTGCTGTAGAGATCAGTTGGAGGGTCAGATATTAAATGCATTCGTATATGTATTAACGCTGGGAATATTTAGTTAATATTTATGAAGTGCTCTTAAGAGGCTTGTGAAGTATTTGCCTGGAGTCCACAAAAGCTTAATCAAATATGGAAAAGTAGGGACTGCTGTTTGTTGAAGCAGATGGATAATGCATGCTTTAAGACGTTACATACTTGGAGAGCGAAAAGAGCAGTATATTATGTCATTGTGGTCACAAAGAAAGGGCTGAACTATAACCTCAAAATGCCATGTTGGTTTCAAAAGAACATCTCTGAGAGAAACAAGTCACCAGATGGTGCAGGGCTTGAGATGTCACGGTGATCATAAGCAGTATAAACTTAATGAAAAAAACTGCATAAAGAGTGACAGGAATTAGTTGAAGAAAGTCTGTTTTATGTGTGCTCATAAGACTCCTTACAATGTGATTAAAACATGCTCAAACAACTTTGAAATGTGAAAGGGTTTTTCAACAATTTATTTGCTTTAATAACCCAGTACATCTTTTTAAAATTCAGATTGCATGGTTTATATGTAAGGGGATGGGGGGGGAAGAAATTTGCAGTCTCATTTTTACTGCTTTGCAAAAGATTTTCTAAAGATGTTGGTAAGCTATTTTACCACTGTAGAAATGCAGCATGTGAAAGATTATATAAGTAAGAAATCCTTCATGTTCAGGAAAAGAAGGTAGGATTTTTAACATGAAAGCACCTGAAAGGATTTCTGCCTTATGGAAGGTAGAATATATTTAAGATTTTGAAGTGTTGGATTCCCACTTGACATTGTTGATAGAAGGAAATGGTTCCTGAATTGATTTAAAACGGTTTATTTTTGACACGTAAGAAACCCCCAAGTTGCAAGAAATAAATAGAAAAAAATTCTAAAGTCTTAGGTATTGAAAACTTGCTAGGACTGACTTATGCATAGTTTGATTGCTTGAAAGTAGTCAGTTGCTTTACACTTCCAATAAATGAACAACTTTCAAATGGCACTTGCCTCAAGAAACTGTATTTTCAGTGCCTTGTATATAAACTGTTGGAAGCCACTTGGTATTTTTAGGAACAGTAACATGGGAACAATTTCATTTTCCTGAAACAGAAGGGAGAAAACTTTTATTGACCTAGTATTTTAAAATATTGCATACTATTTTTCAACTTCTTTTACTAAACAAATGAAATTCTTACAAAGTATATAAAACTTACTAAAATCAGCAGATGTTCTCTTATTAATATTTCATGTATGTACATTTGAAACTAACGTGTTATATACAAGTAGACAGCAACACTGGATGAAGCAAATTCTTTTCCAGACCAGACTAAAATAGGAAGTAGAATGTGTCTTAAAGTGTATATTAGATCTTATAGATCACTCATATTCCAATATGCTTAATATTATGAAAGATCATGCTAGCATAGAGTTTGCTATTTTCTGAGATCTGAATATTTTAGACTGTGGTGGTTTTAAATCGGATGACATTTATAAGCCCAAGGCAGTGCTTAACCCATAATTACAGCAATGTCAAATCTTGGAAACTCTAGCAGTTCTTTATCCCAGTGGAAATGCATTTTGCTTCTCTACCAAAAGGTTTATGGGTTGACTCATTTCCTTTACCAATATGACAATTTCCTCCACATATTTAATGCTGTGGGCAAGATTGCAATATGTTAACAAATTTGCCTTCATATGACATAACCAAATCTGTATAGCCTTAAAGTCGAGTTTAAAGTGCGATTCTTCTTAGCTGTTTTGAAATAGATGTTTGCTTTCATTCAAGCTACTTGTGTCTGCTATTTTGCAATTCTTTAACTTACCAACTCTGAAAGAATTGAATGCATCTCTAATTGCTCTGAATTGTCTGTTTGTGTTTTAACTATTTTATACTTATGCCACATATTATAGCATTGAATGTTTGCTGAATTTCCACTAACTGACATTGCATTATTTTGTTTCTTTAGCAATAAAAAATAACTATAAACTTACAATAGCTTTAACATTTCGTAGTATGTATTTGCTTTACTAATCTCTGGCCTTTTTTGCTAATGCTACATGGTTGTTCTTCAACCTGTGGTGTCAGGACGCTGCATTGGGATACTGATCCATCAGTTCTTCAGCTTCACTCTGATTCCGATCTGGGGTATTGCATAGATTTTATTATTCCCTCTTTTATGTATTTATAAATATACATTTAATATAAGAGCTCAATTTTGGGGTTTTAACGTTTAAATTACTCTTAGAAAAATGCTAGTTTGGGAAGTAATTGAAGTCTCTGATCTTAGTGCGGTTGGTCCACAGTGGTCAGTTTTGATCTTACTGAAGTTGTAAGTGATCACTTTCCCCACCCCCAGTAATATATTTTTTTATTATCTACTCTTTTTTTTTTTATCTAAAGACTTTTTTGGCAAGGTAGACTTCTTAAATAATTATATTTGAAAGAAAGTAGCTCTATATAACTATATTCAAAGATGGGCAAATACATAGTGATGGCAGCAAGTTGTAAACAATAGTTAATGAAAAAAATACCATCCTCAAAGGCTTGCATACTTGTACAATAGATTTTACTTATAGGGACATAGACTGCATTAATCACAGAACTGGAGTTGTTCACCCTAATCAAGGGGGGTAGTATTGGACTCCTTTAGCTCATGGCACAAACTCAAGGGTTGAGAATTTCAAAGGTAAGCCTACAGGCATAACTTGCTTTCTGGCAGTAAAGATTATAGATCAGTATTAATTGAGTAAGACCCACTGACTGTTCCAGCATTGTGATCCTTTTCTCAAAATATTTTATGAAAAAAAAAAAAAAGAAGATTGGTTACAGTCTTCCCTTGATCCTCTTTTAGTTCAGTATGAACCTGCCCTTTAGTGCTTGATATGGGGCTGAACTGTAAGAGACCATAACCTCATTGTAAACCCCTGCTTTTAACCATCCCAGTAGCAGGAATGGGATTTTTTTTTTTTAAGTTTTTATGATGATGCAGCAAATTTACTAACTCTTTTACTGCAAACACTCTTTTAGCGTAGTTTTTCTACTGATTTCATGGGGGTGCATTATGAAAAGGTTGTACTGTACTATATATGTATGTCTCTGTGTGTTATGTCTTAGTTTGACCAAAATTGTCCTTTATAAATAAAATGTTGTTTAAAAATAGAAAACAAAGCATTAAGTTCTGGAATATTATTTAGATATAATATATTGTAACTTAATGAACTGAAAGTTCTGAATATTTACAGTTACAAATAAGTAGGTCTGGGATAGGTAATGGGGGTGGACTGCATAGTTGCATGGGCTGAGCAACACTTGTTAATTTCAGAGTAGTTGAACATTTTTCAAATTGGAAAAATGTGGAACTCTGATGCTGCATTTAACTTATGTGAGTGGGGTCATCCCAGTGAAATCACTGATGTTACACCATTATTAAGGCTTGAAAGATTGGCATTTTATCCAGCAGAGAAAAATAATGTGGTACACCAAGACTGAGCAGGCCTTTCTACAAATATCTTATCTTTTTCTTTTTCTCCCAGTCCTGTGTGTACAAGTAGCCACCTTTCTAAAACTAAAGATAGTATAATATTCAATTTGCATGAAAGTTTTCAGATGTTAATGTTCACTTCATTAGGTTTATTTTGGGTATAATGTAAGGTGATGGCTTGTATGAAACTCTTTAAATTACTTGTGATTGTGTTCTGATATTTTTATTTTTTGTTTAGACGTGGACCTGTTAAACTTGGAATGGCAAAAATTACACAAGTAGATTTTCCTCCTCGAGAAATTGTTACATATACAAAGGAGACTCAAACACCGGTTATGACTCAACCTAAGGAAGGTGAATGCCAACTTACTACTTTATATTTTTTTTCTGGTTATAAAAGTATATATGAAAACTTTTAAAAGCAGAGATGGAGCCCAGTCACTTCTAGCTGATGGTTTTTAAGTTTTAAAAAGGTAATAGAAGAAGGTATGGTTTGATTTGTAGAAGAATTGATATCTTTAATTTGTGTTGAGTTCATAGACCTCTTGCCTACTGCATATTGTCTTAGTTTCTCTTATTAACAATACTTATTTTCTGCTCCCCGGTAAACAGCTGTTATTTTCTTATTTAGAAAAAGCACCTTAATATATGTGTAGACATGCCCACTAATATGCATTAAACTTACTACCTCTAATGTGAGGTAGGTACTAAAGAAATGCACATTAGGCTGCCTTAATGTGAAGTAATGAATGTGCACAGTTTTTAAGTGGTGCTTAATGTGCAGTAGCGTATTTTACTGTGTGTTAGTCTAATCGCACATTTTTTTACATGATGCTTTAATGCACAGTAAAATAAGTTACTGCACATTAAAGCACATGTGTAGATGTTCCTTGTGTTGCTTAAACGGCAGTATATCCACAAGTATGCGATGTGATCCATATATATGAAAGTAACTATTTGGAGGCTTTATATATTCACGTCTGTGAAGGCAGCAAGTCATAAACAGTAGTTAATAAATAAAAATAAATGTTGAAAAACTTGCATTCTTATAAAGTGGATTTTGTACATAAGGACATAGACTCCCTTTAATCATTGAGAACTGGAGTTGCTCACCTTAACCAAGGGGCAGTTTTTGACACCCTCAGCTCATGGCACAAACTCAGGTTTTGAGAATTTCAGAGTTAAGCCTTCAAGCATAACTTACTTGCTTGCAGGAAAAAATATCTTTTAACAGAGGTATAGTTGGTTAATGCATTTGCCTTTGACTATTAGAGACCTGGGAATTAGATTGTAATGGAAATGTTTGGTCTTTAAGCATTCTTAATGAACGCTTGGGCACACTACAGCCACTGAACTGTTCAGTTCTACTGCCCCCAGGTATTAAAATGGCTACACAAGATGTAAATTTAACAATACAGTTTCAGCTGTAATTTTGTGCTTTGTATCTTGATGTTTATTTTTGTCTCGTCATAAGCATCTATAGACAAAAACTGTGGGCAGTGTTTCCTTATTCTCTTTAAATTCAAATTTTGCAAGATTAGTTGTTAAATTTTTCCAAAGTGCTATGTGATTTGCCTAAAAATATTTGCTTTCATAGCACTCCGCTGGTGTGTATTAGTACGTTATTGCTTATTATTACATGTTGACTATATGTGCTAAAGTTGCTCACTAGATATGGGAAGTGGGAGTGGGGGAAAAAAAGCAAATGGGTAATACTTCTGTGTTGAAAGAAGTGTTTTTCTTCTTATCCACAGAATTCCTGCATAGGAGAATCAGTATGCTGTCTCTAGTTGTACACTGTTGGCAGATTTATTGGCTTTTTATTACTTGATAAACCAGAATAGAAGATTTTTTTCCTCTGTCTTATAATACTCCCCTCCCCATAAATTATTTAAACTAGTTTAACAATTGAGGTTATAAAGTAAATAAAATTGTAAATAGAATATGTATTGGTATTTTAGTAAAATATACTGTGCAAGTTGTGCAATGGTTTGTAGACACACGTCTCTCTTTGAATACCCTTTCTATCCCTGCATGTGTGCTGGCTGTATAAATACTTAACATTTCAGTAAGGGGCTTTGTTTTGGCTTGTTGTTTTTTTCCCTTGGAACGCTAGCTAAAATGGAAGCTGAATGCTTGTTTGTCAAGCACTAGTTCATGGATACATCAGTAGTAACTCAAAGGAATCACTTTGTTCTTTATGAACTTGCCAGTTAATGAAAAGACTACTCTGCAATTTAATTGTTCTGTATTTAGGAAATCTCTTCAGTTTCTGTTCTGAGAGAACTTGCAGCAAGTGCCGTCTTGTGGCCGTGATACATTCATATTCTGTATGCATCACGTTGAGCTTGGTGTCTGCTATCAGTATTTTAAGTTCTCAACTGTTGTGGTATCCTGTATTTTGATGCAGTTTGAATAGTTTCTTAAAACTTTTCAGTGACAGAGTAACATACATCTTGCTTGAAATTTTTTATAATTCATTAAAAAAATTCACAAAGCAGAGTTCATATTTTTGAGCAAAATCCTCTGAGGGTTGACAGTATCTCTCTGCTGGGGGTACTGATGCCATTTTAGCATAGGACAGCTGGAAAAATGAATAGATAAAATAAGTGTGTCATTTTGCATTGCATTTTTTCATGCAAGTGTTTTGTTTTATTTTTTTTTAAATAATCCTCAAAAATCCCCTAGTGACAAGTAGATACCCCTAGTTTAAAGACCGTTTCTAACTTCGGGAGTTAGTTTCTTAGAAGCTAGGGAAACGTAGAAGTCATGGAAACTAACTTTTAGGACTTTTATTTATCTTGCATACAAATCCATGGAGTTTGGGCCAGAATTTCAGATGCTTTTGGTTAGTTCATACAAGTTTCAGTATTAAGGAGTGATGGTATAAAATTTTATTTTAGGCATGGGTGGAAAAGGATGTCTAAAACTAGAAACAACTGATGGAGGAGACTAGATAGGTCAGAGCCTTAGACTGACGCTGGATTTTCATGTTTAAGCACTCTTTTTAATGTGATCTGTTTTTTAGGGTTAAATGTAACCAAATTTAATTCTGTTCTCTTTTCAACACCTTCATGTAATCACTCTTTGCATAAAAAACTCCACAGCCCAGCCATGGAATGCTGTTTCCTTCTCTGTTATTTAGGATGAATAAAATGAAATATCATCATCATACGCAAGTAGAAAGTTCAGATGATTAGCTCTAGTTTGGTCTTGAATAAATCAACTCTGTTTTCTTAGAGACTAAACTTGAAAAATTTAAAGACTGCCAACTTAATTCAGTTTTAAGAATGACTACTTTAAAACTAGTATTAACTATACCTGAATTCCCTTGAGTGTTTTGTGGTCTTCTGTATTGCTTTTATATTTCCAAAGATAGAAGATGACTTTTTTTAGTTATTTATATAAAGAAACTGTTCTATAATTGTTAATGGTATTAATAATATCCATGATTAGTAAGAGTGGCAGATAAAATTAAGGTGTACTTAAGCAGTTAATACGCTTTTAAAATATATTTGAATGGAACAGGAGCAATGTGTAAGCTGATGCTTCTGTTGGCTCCCATTCTTTAGGAGTTAGGGAAGTCTTAATCACTGGAAAAGAGCATATCGTAACAGCAAGTCTATGGTCTTGCATGCATGGTTCTTAGTTGTTTCACTAATTTCAGTATTTCCAACTTTTGGCTAGTACCTATTCAGCAGGAATGTGTAGAAGAAGTCGAATACAGTTTTGGTCCTAGGAAACTGAAATTGCCAGAAATTCACTTGAATGTAAAGCAAATTAGTACTACCTGTGAACTGTAATAACCCGTGTAATAAGAAACAAAGCAGTCTGTCAAAGTTTCCTTTATTCCATTGCCCTTTTCCCAATGCCAGCCAGTTTCCTTTTGCTTTTCTTTTTTTTCTTTTTCTCTCCTGCCACTTGCCTTTTTCTTCCTTCTGTCAGGTTTACATGGAAATGTGGAGAGTTAGTATATGATTTCTGTATCTGAAGTGCTTATGATGCCTGCTGTGAATGAATTTGCCTGGGACTTCATGATCCAAGTTAGTTTCACGTTCAGCCAAATACTCATTAGTTAGAGTTTATGTGGAGGAGAATGACAGCACTGTCCGCTTTCCAGTAGCGATTTCCAGAATACTCTTCAGCTGGAAAAGTTGACTGGATTGTACCTGCCCATCGGACCTTTACAGTCCCTTGCTTCCTGAAGGCTTGAGAACAACTGCTTTTACTATCCTACTTCAGCTGGTTTTTATCTGTGTATATCAAAAAGTGACTTGTCATGTGAGTCAAGAAATGGGACCACCTTTTGGTTTTAAAAACTGAACAGCTCTCTCAAACTCTTTTCAACTGCATCATCAATGAATAACTGAGAATTATGCGTGCGCACATGCTAACGCACGCATGCACATTATTATAGGAGCAGCAAATTATATTTCAGTCAGAAAATTGAGTTGCCACAATAGACTGGAATTGCCATATATGGAGTATTTTGGTCATAAGAAAAAAAATTATCTAAATCTTTCAGGAAACAGGAAAAATGTAATCCCTATCTGTCTGAGTTCAATGTTCATGATGGGTATGTATTTTTTTGTGTACCTTGTTTATTGCACTTAATCTCTAGACAGTATTTAGTTATGGAATTTCATAGAATCTTAGAAAAGTGGGCTGAAAGGGACCTCAAAAGAACCCTCTGCTCAAGGCAGGATCTTCACAATTTAAGTCACCCTGTAGATTGTTTCTGAATAACAATGCATAAACCTATAACAGAAAAATATGAAATGTGGTGCTGTGGGGTCCTTTGATTTTTTTTCTTTTTCTTTTTTGTTTAACAACCATAGTCTGATTTAATATAACAATAACAGAAAATCATGTGGGGAAGCACAATAACAGTATATCAGTCTCATTCAGCTCCTTCGATCCATATCTGTTTTAGAAGAGCTGCACAGAAAGTAAAGCCAATCATTTCTAGTCAGGGTTGCAACTGGATTTCCATTTAAAAGGAAGCTGCCAAAATAGGTTTATAAAATCCACGTGTTATGGCTGTCTCAGTATTAGGTTAGATCCAATCTGGAAGTTGAACTTTATTACAAAATGCAAGTTGAACTGGACACAGGATTATTTGATTATGACATTCTAAAAGAACGTGCTGAACCGCTTTTGTAACTGCACTGGCACTTGTTTGCTGCTTTGTACCAAAAAAAGGTGACGAAAGAGAGCTAGGTTTACTGGACTTCCCTCAGCTCTTCCGCGGGTAGAAAATAGTAAAGCTTATGAAAGTGAAAGTAACAAGATCCGGTCCAGTTGCCTTATTGCTGTCTGTATTTTGCTGATACTCTACAATGTCTAAGGATTTCTTAATTGTAAGTTCTTGGTATTGTTTTTGGCCAATGGCTCTTGTTTGCATAAATGACCCTTTCAGCAGATGACTTCAAAATCTCTTTTCCTTTTAAAATGGCCAAAGCTATTTTAAGCATTCCCTGTAGGTCTTCACAATTGGGAAGATGGACTGGTTGTCTTTAAGAATACCTTTCATCTAAACAACTCAGACTTTAAATTGTATAGATATTTCCCTCCCTCTGTGAAATAGTTTGAAAAGATAGCTGTGCCTGAGAGTGCACTGCTCTCTTGAAAATTAAGACAGGAATTGAAGAATACCATGTCCTTTTGACATCACAATAAACTCCAAGTGGACAATTATCCCAACCACTAGGGCTAAATTAAGACTTTACATTTTAGTCTGAAGGGCAGTACAATGCTTCCTTATGGCATACTGCATAGTACTGGCTCAGACAGAAAAGTGCTACCTCCTGAATCGTGACTTCCAGCTCTTGTTAGCCTGAAAGTCTTCCAACCAAGTACTAGATGGGCTAATCTCTCACTTTTTACATCCCAAGCCAAACCCTACTTATCTTATAAAATATAACAAGAGCTGAGCCAGACATGTTGTAGCTGCAGGCATTTAGTGTGTTAGTAGGTTAGTGTGTTGTAAGTAAGTGTGTTGTAAGGACCTTGGAGGTCCTTGTAGCATTTGAGAAATTGAATGTCTTGAAGAGATGCTGCTTTTTATCCAGCACAACAGAATAATTCAAGCAGGCCGTTTGTAGGAGATTTTCACTTTTCTTAATAGAATGAGTAATTTCTAAAGGGTCTCATGAATACATGTTTTGTCACAGTTTTCATATTTTTATACCCTGTTTCCCTAAGGAAGTGAATTC
The DNA here is from genome assembly GCF_030867095.1 of Alligator mississippiensis. Taxonomy (NCBI): domain Eukaryota; kingdom Metazoa; phylum Chordata; order Crocodylia; family Alligatoridae; genus Alligator; species Alligator mississippiensis. The sequence goes on along the minus strand of NC_081827.1, from coordinate 212,386,548 downwards.
AAAGAACACGGAAACAGTTAAGCAGAATGCCAGAGTGAGGAGCATGCACATCAGATTTTGTGGTGTCAGCAAATTAGATCATACATGAAAGTTAATACCGTGGATACCCGGGGGGACTGGTTACCACACTTAAATGTGTGTGAGGTAATCCAGGCAAGAACAGGCTTTAAATGAAAGGAATTCAGCTTGAAAGGTTGCTTGTTCATAATTTTAAGTTTTCTGGGACAGTGGAACAACAGTAGCTGCAGTCTTACTGTACAGTACCTTGCAATTTGTCTGTACTCTTAAAAACGATGGGGACTTACTACAGAGCAACTGAAGTGCAGTTACTTTCCATATACCTGTTTTTACCTCTACAGCAGAGCTAAATGGTGGTAGCTTAGCCCTGTTTCATTGAGGTGCTAGTTTCCACAGTTTCTTTCACTTACTATGAGGTAGAAGCAGGCATGTGGACAATTATTATACATCAGCTGTTTGTTCTCATCACCTGTTAACTTGCTGCAATTTATGAACGTCACAGCTAATCACTTCTCATAGGCTTAGCCTACGTTGCAAACTTTTCCTGGCAGAAATAGGGTGTGTTCTGCAGCATCTGTACTCACAGCCTCTGTGCAGTGACAGAGGACTCCTTCTCTATCTGAATAGTTATTCCACTTCTGTTAACCAGAGTAAAGCTGTTGCTGCCACCCAGCAGCCCGAAGGCATGTGTAGACACTGCCATGTCTCAGCAGTTGGCCCCTTCCTACAGTGCAGTGCACACTTCAGTAGTGGAGACTGCTGTCTCTTTCCAGAACCTGTGGTAGCAGAGCTAGGGATGTGTTGTGATAGCCTTAAAGACAATATTGCTACACTAGTGCCATACTCTTTGGAAATGTGTAATCTGTAAGAGACTCGGATTTGTAAAATGAAAATATTACTTCAGCTCTTATACTTTTGATGGTGTTTAGTCTTTTTCTTTCTAGCATTTAATAATACCATGGAGAGTGCTTTCAGGTGCTGTTGTCAGACAAATGTCGTTATTACAACAGTATTCTTTAAAGAAATAGTTGATGTTTACATATACATGTAGTTCTTGTACATGTCTTAAATATACACTGAAATACCAAGGGAAAATTTGATATGAAGACACCTTCAGCTTAACAAAAGGCACCCATTTCACAGCTGATTTAACTTTGATTAACCTACTCTATAGCAACAGATTACTCAGACAACTGGAACTTAACTCCATAGTCTTATTGCTAAGTGCAGCCTTATTTACAGTGCTGCTTTTCTTTCCATCTCACCAAAACGCATCACAATTTTGATGTTAACTCAACATAAAAATTCAGTGGTTCATTAAACCCAGTTTTTGCATTTGTTGACAAAGAATTTGTCACTTTTAAAGTAGCGGCTGCTCTTGTGCAATCCGTATTGCTCATTTTATAACCTAAGATTGCCTGTCTGAAAAACATGGCAATTTTTAGCTTATTTAATGAATGTTCATTAATATATTGTGAAATACAGTTCCACTTCCTGACTTCATGCTCCTCTGCAGTTCTACTGAGATGCTAGCTGCTTTGTTTTCATCTTGTTTGGGAAGGAAAAGTTTTATATCTCCAAACTAGAAATTCACATCAGGTGCATTGTCAGCTTAGTTAACACTGAATGAAAGGAGGATGAGCTTGGAAACCTTCTCAAAAGCTCGGTCTAAGATTGCTTCACAACAGCATTAAAAATGCATCTAGACTTTAAGTGAATACTTAATGTATTAAAAATTAAATTACCTTGAAAGCTAAAATCTCTAATCCTTCAATCCTTTAGTATACATTTGCAAGTACATCATTGTTACCGCAGCCCCTGCAAATACTGATACCTTAAATCTTAATAAAGTAGGGAGGAATAGGAAAGGGAGGAGGAAGGGATTACACAGAAACTTGTGACCATTCTTGTCTGATGGACTCTAGTTGTCATTTTAGACCATACATGTCTCTGGGCAAGAATTGCATGTTTCTTGCAGGCACAGTGCTGTTGCATACCTTGATTTTTTTTGTCTATACTGAAGTTCTTTTGCTGTTACTTAATGTAAAGTAATTGCAGTAGAAGTACAGCCCATGTGACTTGTGTGTCTCTTTGCACATAAGTAAATCTAAATGTGAAATGAGATGTTCAGTGTTATCAATAGTTCTGTCTAATAAAAGATATCAAACTCACCCAAGGAACCTTGTTACCTTAATTATGTAGTCAAACTATTGTGGCTACACTGTATCCAGTGTTTGGATGTATCAAGCCATATAAGATGACCATACTGAGATTAATATAAAGAAATTTGGATCTTGTGTATAATATACCCCATCTGTATTTGAAATGTTAAAAGGGAGGAGCAATCAGCTACATGATCTTGTCTGTAAAATATGTAGATTATGAGGTCACTCGGCACTAAAAGGCTGACCATCTGCATTTGACAGGAATTTGCCTCCTGTCATTGAAAATGGTACTTAGAATTGGTGTGATGTACCAAGGGGGGAGGGGTTGGGTTGCAATTTCTAATTCATGACATTTTAAGCTAGAATAACCTCTCCAGGATAGTCAGAATCCAAGTCCTTAAATTTTAAGGTATTGATTATAGCAGCAAAATTGTTTAGGGGAAAAAAACATATTTTACATAACTAAATGTTAATGTACATCAGTTGCATACAGTTTGCCATTCTCAGTCACAGCTGCTAAATTAAATTAAAATTGAAAATCTATTGCTGTTCCACCACAGTGACTGGTTGTCAGAATTTCAGCTGTGTTTGATCGAGAGACACTTTAGAATTGCTACAAGTTATACAGTTTTCAGATTAATAGTCCGTTGTACATGTGAATCCATCTAAAAAGGAGCAGTGTCTTTCTGTTTCTCCATGTGATTATTTTGCCCAAAAAAGCTTTCATTTTTTTAAGTAGCACAAAAGCTGTAATTGGCATGCTTTGTAAGGAAGTGTCAGTGTGCAAGAGAGTGGAGATCACTAAGAATTCTTTTACGCGTTCTTTCCCCTCTGCACCACCGCCTCCTCAGCAGGGTCACTGAGATCACTAGCTTTTCTTGAAATGGCCATTTTCACTGGCAGGTGCATTATACCCTGTATTTTCAGATTGTTTTTCCATTCTGAATGTTTGGCAGGTTGATTGCTCTGGCTGCATTGACGGAGAAAGGGCTGACAAATGCGGTTGGGCTGGCTGAAAAGACAGTGATTACTGTTTTCCTTTGTGGCTGATTGAGGCCCTTGAAAGGAAAGATTTTAACCTTCACCATTTGGTTCAAAAGTATGAGCATATATTGAAATCATTCATGCCATTTATCGTAGTTCTGTAAACTTGTCAGAACGTAAAAATCGCTCAATTTCAAGTAATGTAGGATTGGCATACGTCATTATCATTTTGATTAAGTTGGAGTTTGTATTATTGTGTGCATTATACAGTGTCACTTAAAGCTTTCTTTCCTGCAGGTACAGTTATATTTTTATTGCGTATACTATGGAGTGTAGAAAGATATTCAGACCCTCTCCAAACCTATCACTATGTGTGTGGTTTGGCAGCTGGTATGGCCTACAAGCTGTATTTTGTTTGCAGGGTAAAGGCTTGTCTGTAGACCTCCTGGAGTGCTGGTAATTGCACAGGCTTGCCTTTGGGGAAAGACATGATTGGAAGCAGTCAGGCAGAAAAATGTTGTGCCATCCCATTGCCACCTCATAGCAGAGAGAGACAATCCCAGCAGTACCATCTGGTTGTTGCTATCTAGTCAGCTGGCCTGGCTGATGGGACCATGGCTTGGCAGCTGGTTCCCATCCCTTGACCACTCTTTATTTGTGTGTGTGTATGTGTATTTTTTTGTTAGATAACTTTGAACATGGGTCAGGGAGATGACTGCAACAAACAAGTAGAGTCCCTGTTGAATACTGTCTCATTACTTGTGATGAGGCATGCTGTAGACTCCTGCTGTCATTCCCTTATAGACAGATGACATAGCTGTTTAACCAATAAAAATAGTCTTTTCAAAAACTTACTCTAGGAAACAGAGGAAGAAAAGGCAGGAAATGCATATTCCACAACACTAAGTAATTTAAAGTTATTTTCTGGTTTATAGTATTGAAGGGAGAAGATGTAGTAGTGCAGAAAGTGCTGTAAACCCTGTCAGGATTCCTGTATATTAAAATTTTGTGGTGTTCATTGCAATTAAGAAAAATACATTTTACTTTAAAATTCTCATTGCCAGACATGATACAGATAATGAGACTTACATTTAGAATGACAGAAAAAAAATTGTAATCTCTCAGCTATTATCTTTAGCAAAATTTGCCTCTCAAAATAGCAACCTGAAAGCTAATGTGAGCCATCTTTGTGCCATGTGAAGATCCATTAGACACTGATGGTTTCAGATCACAAGTAAACAGCGGCTCTGTAGGCTATTTTAGACATTTGATTTTCTTTATTCTGCAGCATTAATGTGTCAGCATGTTACATAAAACTACGTGGCAGATGCAAGTTGTCTGGAATGATAAATGCTTGTAGGAGTTTAAGATTTCTGTTGTGAATGTTTAAAAATTTCTTGGGTATTTTTTTTTCCAGTTTACCCAGCTAAACAAATTAATGTGACCATGCACTAAATAGCGAAGTAGACAAATGTTCTGATTCATAATTCTTCACTTTACCCAAACATTATATTTTATAGAAATGTAATTATATTCAGTGAAATGGTTCATTTTGTACTGACTTACTTGAAACTCTATAGAAAATGTTATGCCTTTTTAAGAGCATTGATGATTTCACTGTACTATTTCTCATCAGATGAGGAAGAGGAAGATGATGTTGTGATACCAAAACCATCAATTGAACCCGAAGAAGAAAAAACACTGAAAAAAGAGGAAGAGGAGGAAGGTACAACTCGCTCTAGGGCATGATTGATTTATTGTAATAAAAAAGAAGCTTTAATTAAATAGGCTCTCTCTTATCAATTTAAGTTTGTTTACCATTTATGTACCTTTTAAGTACAAATATAACAACGCTAAAATAGTCTTAAAATATGTTGCACATGTGGATGTTATGAATATATGATTTTTACAACAGTGTGAAGTATTTGGTTTTCCTATCTATGTATTTGTAATAAGGAAAATAAATCTGAAAAATCGAAGATCTTGTTTTGTTTTCCAGTTGCACCTCATGAACTTACAGAAGAAGAAAAACAACAAATTTTGCACTCTGAAGAATTTTTAAGTTTTTTTGACCATTCTACAAGGATTGTAGAAAGAGCTCTTTCTGAGCAGATTAACATTTTCTTTGACTACAGTGGACGAGACTTGGAAGACAAAGAAGGGTAATGGCTTGTTGAACGTTTTCCTGAGTGTATTTATTATATTACAAACCGAATTTAGATAACTTCTTCATACCTTGTAATTCCTTCTTCTTACAGAGAGATTCAAGCAGGTGCAAAACTGTCTTTAAATAGGCAGTTTTTTGATGAACGCTGGTCAAAGCATCGTGTTGTTAGTTGTTTGGACTGGTCATCTCAGGTAAATTAATACTTACTTTTAGAAGTGATGCAAAAGTGATTTCTTGTGTGTGTATGTGTGCGCTCAAACTTTTTGCACCATTCATATGTGGTGTTTCAGTTGTATTTCTTAGAATAGCAGTGACACTGGTAGTTCCATGTGTGTTTGAAGGTACTTGTTCGTAGCTTGTTCATACCTCTACATTTTTGTTAAAGTATAATGACGACGTATAAATGGAACTAAGTATGCTGAAGGCACTTAAACTGAACTGAGTATGTTAAAGACACTGCAAAGGTAAGTGTCAGCTCTGGGGAAAAAAAGCTTGCCTAAGTTTGTTATAAACTGTGAAAACCAATAATTGTAGTACTGAAAAACACTATGTCTTAGCTCTGTAGCTGGGGACAAACCTTTTAATGGTTACTAATTATAAATATTTCTGTCCCAATTGCATATATTATAAGGGGCTTAAACTGGATTGACTGGATTGAGACAATATTCATTTACTCCAAATAATCCCTTTTTTTTTCCCCCCTGCCTCTTCATTAACTTTTGTGACTAGTACCCAGAGTTGCTTGTAGCCTCTTATAACAACAACGAAGATGCCCCTCATGAGCCTGATGGGGTGGCTCTTGTTTGGAATATGAAATACAAAAAAACTACCCCGGAGTACGTCTTTCACTGCCAGGTATGATGCAAGTTCCTGTTTCACCAAGCTAAAGATTTTATGTTGATGAATTTAGACAAGTCCCTTCTTTATACTTGTCAACATGGTGATTTCATTGGGCTGGCATGTACTTTTAACCACATGTATTTGCAAACAGATGTTGATGGATGTAGACTTCATTGCTTCAAAAAGATTCTGCTGACATCATTCAAAGTATTTAAACTTGTCTGAAAACCTATGTTTCTTATTCTAATTTAGTTAAACAACAAGAAAACCTTTTTGTATTATGCCTGAAGTATAAGTAGCTTTTTTCATAAACTGTAACAGAGAATGTACAACTAGACTTTAGCCCACAAAGCAAAATGTATATGGCCTAAGGAGGTGGACCAAGATAGATAAGTAGAAACACATGTAGAAAACAGATGCGGGTTTAAAAATGGATTAGTGAAAGGTAAAAATGTGCAAATCCTTCCTATTCAACTATGCCTGCAATAGCAGTTTTCTTTTCAACATGTCATAAGCCTAAAAAATGGTTTAGCAGAATTTAAACTAATGTATAATCTGATGTCGGATTACTGTCAAGACATAGCTGACAAAGGTAATTAATTATGATTTGCTACTATAAATATAAAAGTTTTTCTGCTTTCTTCTTGACAAATAAGTAGAGAATGTCTCTTAATGGTGTTACAGTCTCTTGTGTATTACAAACTTCTGAGAGAAATACAAATCAACCACATGGCTGAATACAGGAGGAAGAGAGAGTGGGAGCTTCACTTGCATTTAAAGTTAAAACCAGAAGCATATCAAGTGTTATATGAATGGTTACTTAAAAAGTTCCTGCAAAACTTTTAGTAATTGCTTTCACCATCTTTTGCTCCTCTATCCAATATCAAATGTCTGAAGGGACAGTTCAGCTGTAGTAATGGTCAGGTTTTCTTGACTTTGTTCTTCAACATGACTTTGTTACTTCATGACTTTTCTTTTTCTTTGCAGTCTGCAGTGATGTCTGCTACATTTGCAAAATTTCACCCAAATCTGGTGGTTGGTGGCACATATTCAGGACAAATTGTGCTTTGGGATAATCGCAGCAATAAGAGAACGCCAGTACAAAGAACTCCGCTTTCAGCTGCTGCTCACACGGTAGGAGGAAAAAGGCATCTACAAGAACTACTTCCTTTTGAGGCGTATCAATTCCTGGCTGTTGGACTGGGGTGGCATTTTAGTGCCTCTGTTTGCATTTAGCAATGCTGGCACTGAAAAATTTAAGATTCTTGGCTTTGTCACTCTGTTGACAGTTTCATAGGTGCCATGTCTAAACAACCATACCTTTCGGTAACTAAAAACTAAATGGATGTTCATTCAGACAGTACTTTTAGAGACCGCCATAATGCTCTGAAAAACGTTAATCCACTGTGTAGTAAAAATTTGAAGTACTGCTGAATTTATGCTGGAGATTCCTTTTTCTGAGAAGGATTTTGTTGTACTCTTTTTCTCTGTCTTTCCAATTTAGCATCCTGTATACTGCGTAAATGTGGTTGGGACTCAGAATGCTCACAACCTGATTAGCATCTCAACTGATGGAAAGATATGCTCGTGGAGTCTGGATATGCTTTCCCAGCCGCAGGTAGAGTAAACTTGGAAAAGTCTTATGATACAGAGCTATAGATTATATTTGCCACTTCACTTTTTTATTTTTTTAAGTGCAGGTAATCTGTACCTTAATACTCAATCTAACATCTGTATACTTGGGGTAAATATTTTGTAAGACTTAACACATTTTAAAAAATGTATAAGCATTTTCACAACACAGAGGTACAGTGATTGGTCTGGTAGTATTACCAGATAAAAGTGAGTAGCTTTTTTTTTTTTTTACTGTACTAAATCGAGTGTTATCTGTGGATCTCTGAATATCTGTCTTCACCATGGATGCTAAAACTTGGTCTCATAAGTAATAGACACATATTTTAGATGGGCTAAATCAAGAATGGCTTGTGAGCATGCTGATGCTTAAAAAAAAAAAAAAAAAAGTCAGTATTTAAAATGGTAAGTTTTGAATAGCAAGTTGTTGATAATCTTTCTCTACAGGATAGCATGGAGTTAATTCATAAGCAGTCCAAAGCTGTAGCTGTCACTTGCATGTCCTTCCCTGTTGGAGATGTCAACAACTTTGTTGTTGGAAGTGAAGAAGGCTCCGTGTACACAGCATGCCGCCATGGCAGGTGAATAAGAATCCTTGTTACTCTTTAAAAGTAATTAAGAGAAGAATCGTGGTAAACTTTACATAGCAAAATCTTGTTTCTATAAATAAGGACTATATGTGCATAGTCTGGGGATGTCTGTGTGAATCCAACATTATCTTTCATAATGTTTTCAAATTGTGCCCTTTTAGTTCAATTTGCCATTTCCCTCCTTTTGGCTTGGAATGGCTTTTAAACGATGACAGACCGACTGAGTTGATTTCTGTTCATTTGAATCGTAGCAGAATATCCCAAACTTTATATTGGTTCTCTGGATAATTGTACAGTAACATCACGCACAAATCTTAAATCGCTAGCATTTCTCCCGCTGTTCAATCTGTTCTGAAATTGTCTGGCTGTATCTTATCAATTGCTTTCTTAAATAAAATTGAGTGTCCAGTTTTCATCTCAGATACACATCACTATTGCTGCACATCTCTGTGGCTTAAATAGCCAAAATTGTACCACTTCTGTGTAACATTCTTTCCCTTCCCCTGATTTGGGGGAGACTATTGGGGTGTATTGTCATTATCAAGAACTAAACTTTGCTTCTGCAATGTGCATGTAACTTCTGTTTTAAGTCAGCAGCTGTTTGGATGCTCATGCCCGAAGACTGCATTTTGTTCTTAATATCATCCAACTATTTAGCTAGTGCTTGAAGAGCATGTATAGTTATATCTGGGTGGGCTAATGCCTACCAAATGTTACTCTGATCTCAGCAGTATTTTTGCATGTAACTTTTTCAAAACCCCTTTCTATTGTTTTTGAGATTTATTAATCTATGGGGTTGTGTTTAAACCCACGTTATGTTGAAAAGTAAACTTTAGGTGAGAACCTCCAATAGAAAGTGTTATTAAAACCCTCTTGCCATGTATTCAGCTTTCTCTGTCTGTAAAATGTAGCTTCAGAAGAAATTTACCTCAACTTTATTTTAAAACAGCAAAGCTGGAATCAGTGAGATGTTTGAAGGACACCAAGGACCAATCACAGGCATCCATTGCCATACAGCGGTTGGACCTGTTGACTTCTCTCATCTCTTTGTCACCTCATCTTTTGACTGGACAGTAAAGCTTTGGACAACTAAGGTATCCATGTAGATATGTTTAACAGATTTTTTTTTCTTTTGTATACTTTGACACAAGGTGGTGCTATAATGTAAGGTACATAAGTTGTCAAATGGTTGAGAGAGACTTGTTTGTTAAATTATGTAGCCTAGCTCTCTTTCAGTCATCTACAAATAGGGGACAGTTGTGGATTTGGGATGGGGAGAACCTAGCCCATTTTTGCCTAATTAGATATCTAAGTGTGACTTCACTTTATAGAGTCTGTCTGTTTCTGGTCTATTTTATTCATCTTTTCACTTTGCAAGTGACTCGGGAAGAACAGCGTAACAAAGTAGTCTGGGGCCGAGAGCTGTCAGGGCATCCAGCCATGGCTCCAGAAGGCACAAGTAGAAGCCTCACTCTGGACTCATTCCAAGAGTGCATGCAGGTGACCCAACTGTACCAGGTCATTCAGGTTGGGGAATCAAAGACTACTGGACATGATACTAGCCACACAGTTCTTTTGTTGCCCTTGGCCACAAACACTGGCATGCCTTGAGCGTACTAGCTCAATATGCTTGGTTCAGGTGGACCTTTGGCATTCCTTTCCTTTTATGAGTACATTAATTCAGGTGGCCACTTGAGATCCCATCATTGCTCTAGTCCATTTTGCCAGGGGTTTTAGAAAAATAAGAACAGTGCTGTTCTGTCAGTGAGCCTAAACTGACTTTTCCTTCCATCACTATCTTAGCTATCCTGGGGAACATCAAGATGAAACCAAAACCATGCTAGGGTCTCCCATAGGTAACTCCCATGCAAAATACTACTGTTGTACCAATTGGTAAATTCTGTTTCAGAGATGTTAACTACTGTTTACAGGCTCTCTTGTGCTATTGGCCTCCTGTTGAAGCTGTTTAATAACAGCAGGTTGTACAAGTGCAGTAAAATCCTTCAAAAGAGATGGTTCTCAGTTACGCAGGCTCTCTCATGCTCTCTATAGCAGCACCTTTTTAAGCACTGATTTTGTTTTTCAATTTTGCAATTGCTGCCATTGGCAAGTACGTCTCATCATCCCACTTATTCTCAAAAGATTTTGGTTTTAGAATCTCTGAATGCATAAAGTTATCTTATACAATTTACTTTCAGAATAATAAGCCTCTCTACTCATTTGAGGACAACTCAGACTATGTGTATGATGTTATGTGGTCTCCTACTCACCCTGCCCTGTTTGCTTGTGTGGATGGAATGGGGAGGCTTGATCTGTGGAATCTCAACAATGATACTGAGGTGAGGCAAAATTTAAGTTAATTCTCAAACCAAACAAGAACATAGTGTTTTTAGACTTTCTCAAAAATATCTGGCCAACAATGTTGCGTCTTGGCTGCTACATATGTCTCTCTAGAGCTGCAGAATATTACTTAATAGATACCTTTAATAAAATAAAGTGAATTATTGCAGATTTCATAGTCAGTATCTGTCCCAGAGACCAATGGCACTTGCATTTACATTTCTGTTTCATAGAGCTGTTGATATTAAAGGGTTCCTCTCTGATTAGTGGAGACTTATGAAAGGCATTGCTGAATGGAGGCCTTCTACATGGCACTGACATACTTGCCAATATAAAGGGCCTGTGTTCTGTTGTTTTAAATCTTTTGAGAGAATTTGACATGTTTTTGAATAATGCCATTTTCCTAAGAATGTAGTGTATTTGCACAGATCTTTAGGAGATTTGGGGCTGGTTTGCAGCACTCTTTCTAAATGTGTGGATGAAGGCTGCGCAGAGTAGTATATTCTGCGAAACAGTGATTTCTTAATGCAGATTTCTGAGGACTGCACAGGAGAGATGTGTAGCAGGGGAGAGAGCTATATTCCCATCCCTGCAAAATTCTCCATGCATTGTATTGCACAGTGAGGGAAATACTCATTAAATCTTCAATACTAATCCATTTCATTTTTAAAACATGTTTTCTGGCAGAATGAACTAGCACGTGGAAGTATATTTTAGCCAGTATTCTACATAGGCAGAAATTATAACCTATAAACTCTGGAAATCCGGAGCTATAGATCATAATAGCTCAGGACTAGAATTTCATCTGGAAATACTGATGAAATTCTAACAATGTGTATGAACTATTTTAATAGGTGCCAACTGCAAGCATTACTGTGGAGGGGAATCCTGCTCTTAATCGTGTTAGATGGACACATTCTGGGCGAGAGATTGCTGTTGGTGATTCAGAAGGACAGATAGTCATATATGATGTGGGAGAGGTATGTAACTTGGATTTCTCCACAGTTTTCTCAATTCTGCTGTTACTTTTTGTTTGTTTGTTTGTTATAATTGGTTAATATTCATGCCAGGAATAATGTCCAGGTCCTTCATTTTAAAACCCAGAATTAATTCTGAAGTAATATTTCCCCTTCAGTTAAGCTTCCTGGAGTATTAAAAACTTTTAGCTGCATGACTGACTGATAGATCAGAACAAAAGGTAAAACTATGTCATTTGGGAGTACCTGAAATGAGATCTAATAATTACTGATTCAGTACAGCTTGAATGCAACCCCTACTGCAGCATAGAGGGGAGCAGTTGGATTTCATCTCCTTTGCACTTGTCCCAAAGTTAGTTGTTACCACAGTTCAGATAAGTCTAGGAATGTAAGAGAGGCTTTTGCAGATCAGTTCCTAATGTTGTACTGATAAACAGGGGCATAACATGCAAAGAATGTACCCATGGCAATCCTCTCTCCCTCTTGCTTGCTCCCTCCCTCACCAGTCCTGTATGTTGACTTCCACTGTACACAGCTCAGAAAAGCAGTCTTGTGGGCAGTGTGTGTCATAGAGTGCAAAGTATTCTGGGAGTTGTGGTTATGTAGAATGGCAGTGGAACTTGCTGCTGCTGCTGAAACCTTCACCCTATTCTTTTGCCCCTGAAGCTCATGTCAAGTGCAAAAAAAAAAGCTGATTTCAGCAGCAAAAAATTAGGTCAAGTCTGCCTCCCTGCCCCTTCCCAACAGCAGCAAACTCCACTGCTGCTCTACAGGACTATGATTTCCAGAATGCCCTGCACTCTTGTAATGCATACTGTCTGCATCACTGCTCCCTGCAGCCAGAAAGTGCAGGCAGAACAGGGAGTGGGAGGGTGAGGTGTGTGTGCACTGTTCCCTGCTCCCCCCCAAGTCCTTCTGGTGCCCCTCCCCTTAGGCAGCATCTGGGGCACATGCTTCACTTACCTACCCCACGTTACACTACTGGCGATAAGATACCTACCCAGTGTGCCAGGGAGAAACTAGATGTGGACAGTGAGCTTCTTAATGGGTGCTATGACCTCTCCAGATGGAAGGATGCTTGCCCAGACAGATGTTTTCTGCTTTAAACGTAAGACTTGAGCATTCTCTTGGCATTATTATCAAGCACTGACTTTATTAATGTAAAGAGTACTAAGTCATTGTGAGTTTCTGGACAGTGCATACAAATTATATTGGTTAGCAAGACCTTTTAAAGATCTCTTGAATAATGTAATTGGTTATAGCAACACTTGCAGTTCACAAGCGATATTAGTGGATGGATTTAAAATGAGCCCAGTTCTGTTCTGTTTGTACTTAGCTGAGGATGCAAATTTCATATTTTTCCACAGCAAATTGCTGTCCCTCGCAGCGATGAATGGACTCGTTTTGGTCGGACATTAGCAGAAATAAATGCAAATAGAGCTGATGCAGAGGAAGAAGCTGCAACTCGCATACCTGCATAAGTCTTTCAAAACAGGCAGCACCCGTGGATTTGGGAATGATTATAGGTGTTAAAACTAAAGATGTGCTTGTCCAAATGATGATGACCTTGGGAGGGAGATGTGGACTAAACTGTGGATGTTGAAAATGTATCAAGATCACTGAAAAGTAAATCTTGCAATGTCACTTTTTTATACATAATTACAAGCACACTCTTGGATTTGTAACTTTTAATAGTTGACCTCAACTTTGCAAGGGTGTACTTTGCTGAAACACTAACACAGGTGTTAGACTGTTTGAATTTTCCAAGTTTACACCAGTATAACTAAATCTGGAAAGTAGACCACCTGAGTTCTATTTCTAAATCAGACCTCCTGTATGACACTGGCTAATACTCATTCACTAGTTTAATCTCTGAAGGATTATAATTGTTAGGCAATTGGAACTACCCATGGAAATGCATGCATTTGTTCTAAGTAACCTTTTTATCCTATTTCTTTCTTACATATAATGGGCTCCAGGCTCTGGTAGTGGGTTATATAAATGAATGAAAGACTTCATCTGTAATCACTTACACTTATTTGACAATAGAGCTTGTCTTTATAGAGTACTACATACATAATACTGTGTCTGGGGCTCTTCTGTTTGTTTTTTGTTTTGAATAAGTGCAGTAAAGGGGAAATGGCTTTATAAATAAATGCTACCTGAGCTTTTATCCTCAGCTCAGTCCTCTGGTATGTCTCCCTTCTTTGTCTGCATCCAAACAAAGATGTTACTAATCCACTAGGAGCTGCTGCTTTACACTGAAAACAAAGTTTTCCACCTCTTACTTCCAAGACACCGTTGAGAGTACCAAAAGTAAGGATTCCTTGCCTCTTCAGTACTGTAATAGCTAGACTCTAGCTTCTTAGTTGCATCTTGTACAGCTATAGTATGCAGTATTAGAATATTCCATGAGGATAGCTTTTAAGTGAGCAAAGAATTTAGGAATTTGTCTTTGCCTGCTGTGTTGGGTAGGACCATTGAATTCCTGTTACCCAGATGTAAAGTTGATGTCAGAAACCCTATTGTAATGTGTAAAGCTGAATGGAATTACCTGTAGTGAAAACTCTGTACTCCATGGTATAGCTAAAAATAAAACTGCTAAGCAACCAGAAATGGTAAAAAGAAACACAGTCCATTTTCTGCCAGGCAACCTATACTTGGGAAGAGATGTGGCCCTGTCTTGGGTCAGCATTTATCCCAAAAATTACAGCCAGCTTCTGTCACAAGAAGGGTTTCTCTTAAAGTCTTGTTTGCTCCAGATCAGTTTCCACAGGCCTCTTTATGCATCAGAGTGGATTATAGGAGGGGTCCAGCTCCAAGTCCTTTCCGGGTGATTGTGTTGCTCCCATGGAGCTTCTCAGACAGAAACTGTCTACAAAGGCTGCCAGTTTTCTGTAGCAACATACCAGTCTGCTTTCAGCTATATTTCCCTTGCCTCCCTCATAGTAAGAGAGACTGTTTTACCTTCTAAGGAAGCCTTTCCATTCTTGAATCAACACTGATTAACTAGAGCTGTCTGTTCCAATAAAGTGTCTGTTTCCCCTCTCTCCAAGGCCAAGCCGCTTCTTTGTGCCCTGCTTGTGCATGTGGACAGTACTGTTGAGGAGGAGCTATACACATTCTTCTTTTACCCCAGTCTGTTCAAGTTAGCAAGAATCCTAATTTAATATAGTTCCTGCCAGACAAGTATTCATTCTCACAGAGATTTTCTGCTGAAAATGTTCAGAATACAATCCAGCCATTTTAGAACACTGCTATTTTATGGAGAACACTCACTAGTCCAGAGAATGGGGGGAGAGGGGGTCAGAATTCATCAAATTAAGCGTCAGAAACGGGCAATGCTACATTATTGTTATCTGTCTTCTGCTTTGGGTTCCATTGTCTTTCCATCTAAAGTAAGAGAGAAACAACTATAAGTTGCTAAGAGCTTTAAGGGGAGAGTTTGGCCAGCCAGATATATGAAAATCAATCCCACTCACTCTGGGAGCAGTCCTGCCAAGCATGAAAGGGACAGGTTCTTATGTTTCAAGCGCACTGGAGACTTATTACCTTACTATCAAATCTAGTAGTAATCCCAGGGTTCCTTACATGGAATAAAGAGAAAACACTTTTACCTGAAGTCACACACTTTCTCTGGACTCAACATGGCAGTTTCTGATGCTTAACTGTTTATAAGAGAAGCCTGTCCACTTAAGCTTGGCATTGTGTAGGCCTATTGATCTTCCTGTTTCTCTTTCTGCTTTCCTTTAAATTAACATCGCATCTCTGTCTGTTAGCAGTAGGTAGCTGTGTTGCAACACACAACATGCTTTGTCCAAAGCACTCAATATGCAGTTGTTGCCACATCCAAGCTAGATATAGCATTGTCCTAAGGTGCAGAATCCTCTGAGGAGAAAAACGGCTTACTGCACCTGGAAGCACCTGACTTGCTGAGTCCGTTACTGAGGTTGGATACTTGTTGGCTTCTGAATTCAAAACTTCCAAGGGATATGAGATGGTAACCAATCTATGCTCTCCATATTTGGCTTCCTTCTCCAAAGTTTTCTCGAACCTAACTTGAAACCTTACATGCCATTGTAGAATTACTTGTCTATTGAAGATAACATACTAGTAGCAACTATTTTTCTTTGCAAGCAGACTGAAGCGGCTTCCAACAGAAGCCATTGCCAAAAACAATAGAAAAGTAGTGCTCACTTCTAATGTGACAGCTCGCCACCATCCTCTCTCATCCAAGATCAGAGGAACAGTAGGATATTATGGGGACTACAACTGTTGAATCACAATGCTTTTAATCCTGAAGTTACATGATTTGGGAAGAAGAAAGGAGGAATGTAACCTTGCAAATGCCATTGAGGGCTTAATTATTTAATTTAGTTGTCATTTCCCACAATACAAAGGTAAAAACTTAGGTAAAAATTAAGATGCTAAAATAAATGTATAAAATTCAGCCTTGGTGCTTCAACAGTTATAATCACAAATTCAAATTTACTTAAGAATGATTAATTTTAAAATATCAAGGGCAGCAAAGTTACTTTCCTGTCTTGAATTTTCTAGATGTTTCAGTTCAAGATTCAGACTAGTGGCACATTATATGTGTACACATGCACAGGATAGCTGGAGTTTGTGTTTTTTATGGAAACCAATACCGTTGTGTTCACAGAGTTGTCTTGTATTCGTGAGACATGCAGTCACAGAAATTAAAGCACTTTTTTTTGTGTCCATTTAAGGTGCACAGAGCTGAAACAGCAGCACTGGCCAATTTTACAGCAGTTGACAGAAAATCATAGTGGCTCAAGTGTAGGTTTGTAGAGCCCTCTCCCCCAAAATCAACAGAACTGAACCTGTCCCACCATGTAAGAGGGAGGCTCCAGATGAGTTGTTCTGTATATGTCTAACAGCCAGGAATAACGTTTTAAGATGGGCAAGGATAGAGCTAGAGGCCTCTTAAGAACAGCGATGCATTAGCTTAAATTGATGTGGGATGGCAGGATGTAGGCTATAAAAACTACCGTAGTCCTCAGGCTACATGACCCATGAACTGTCTTAGCTGATACTTGGTAGCCATGATGAAACTCCACAATACCCATTTCCTCTCTGGTTGTACAGGGGAGGGTTCAAGCAGACTGCATATGAGTTTCATGATTTTTAAACAATTTTTGAACCACCTACGTCATCCTGATCTGAATGAGAATTAATCAGGGTGGAGGGGGATGGCGCAGCATCACAATTTACTGCTTGAAAAATACTCTTCCTCATTTACTGAGAAAACTTGAACAGGTGCCTGATGGTTCAAAAACGATTCTCAGCAAAATACAAATACTGTACCATATTTCCTCAAATCCAAGACAAGGTCCCCCCCACTTAACATGGGGGGAGCCCCTTGTTTTAGACTTGAATACAAGCCAGGAGTTGTGGAGTCAGAGCTGCAGTCACTGCCCTCCCTGACCTTGACCCTGTCACCTCACCTCCCCATCTCTATGCTCCCTGGCCTGGGCTGGAAGGTAAGTGGCAAGGGGGCAGTGATTGTGTCAACAGCTCTGGCCCCAGCTTCTGGGCTGAAGCTGCTACTGCTGCATGTCTGGGGTCAGAGCAGCACATACTCTGTCCTTGTTCTCTGCCCCAACTGAAGCAGCAACAGGAAGGTAAGTGGCAGGGGAGCTAGCAGCAGGAAGGGGGACACCAGAAGGGGGAGAAGTGGAGGCCAAGGAGGAGGGGTGCAAGTGGTGAGGGATAGGTGCCAGGGGTTGTAGGCATAGGGAGGAGCAAGCATGAGGGATACAAGTGGCAGGGGAGAACAGGCACCCTGGGGGGCAGGCATGAGGCAGTGGGGGGGGGGGGTGAAACATGGCAAGCAGAAGGGGTCAGTCCATTTAAAACTCCCCAACTGTCTAGCCCCCTGCTGCTGCTTATCCCATGCAGTGGTGGGGGAGACTAAGGCAACCCTCTAATAATTGGATTTGAAATATGGAATCTTATAACAAAAGTGAAAACCTTTCCATCTCTAGAATTAATTTTTAGGCCGGGGGTGTCTTAAATTCAAAGTAGTCTTGGATTCAGGTAAATATGGTATGTTTTTGGCTGAGCACAAGAGAAATCTTACACCAAAGCTATTTCTAATCCCAGCAAGTGAAAGCCACTTGAAAATGGATGTATGAGTGCACTTTCATGTCCCTAATTCTAGTTTGCTCCCAGAAACTACCACCATACATTACAGCTGGCCAGAGAATAACTCTTCTATGTGACTTTTAAGGCTTTGGAATTTGTTTCTATTCCACAGCAAAAACACAAGATAAAACCTTTTTTAGCAGTTTTGTGAAGAAGAATTACTGGAACATCCATTTTTAAATTAAGGTAAAAGATTTCTATTCATGTCTCTCCCCCATTTTGAGGTAACCTTAAACCACCTTGTTAAAAAAAATAAAAATCAATACATCTTTACAAAAGTGGTTCAGCTGCATCAAAACAGCATATTTTGAGAGAAATTTAATTGAAAAATGTTCTAGCCACCTCTGTGATGCAGGTCCACTCCCACTGAATCACTATTCTAGAACATGACATTGAAACATCATGCAAATCTGATCTAACACTAAGCAAAATTATTTGGTACCTGTATTCTCGATTTCTTTACTCAGTCAGAGAATGGTTTTACATTGCTGTTTAAGCTGCACTGTAAGCCATAAGTTCTGTCACCAATTCAATTCCTGGTCTTATTTAAAAAAAAGAAAAGAAAAAAGCAAGCTTCATTCTATTATGAGAAAGTTCATATGGAGACTGGCTACAGTAATTGGAATGATGGCTTCAGGAGGTTATCTTCGTTCAATAGGTTTGAAAGTGAAATGCCTTCAGGCTTTCATCAGTTTGCTTTGTCAAAAGTACCCCCTCTATTTTCAATCCAAAGTCATGCTGTTCAATTTGACATTTGACCTGTATATTTTCACCAACCTTATGATAGCTGCTATCTGTTCAGCTGAGAAACACAGGAACTATATAAAGCACAGACACATCATGTGATGATTTCTACCCTTCAGGCATGAGAATTCTTAATGAGCTCAGACTTGCAGCTTCTGCTAGAACTTAATTCTGGTCTTCCTTGGAAGGATTTCCTTTCACTCCCCACTTCAAAACAAGTTAATTCTAAATTATTTTTTCAAAATCCTTGTAAATGAGTTCCTACTCCTGCATGCTCTTGACAACAGTTCTATACAAATGAACAGTTTGCTGGGCTCCAGCATGGATCTACATCTGTGCAGTCAGGTTTTATTTATGAAAACTTTTAGAAAAGGGGCTCTAGCTCCAAGCAATTTATAAGCATTCTATGCCTCCCAACAAGCTACAGTTTGCATTTCCACCCACACGCCTTCAAGTATTAGGGAAAGTGCGCACAGAATCTCTTTGTCAACCCTACATCTGCAGAGTTAAGGACATACCAACACACTAGTGCCAGGGATGTTAGATACTGTAAATGATCATCATGGGAGCCTCACTGTCCAATCACTATTTTGGAACTGGAAGAAATATAAATGCAATCTCCCATTGCAAAGTCTCCTAAGGCCTTGATCAAGTCAAGTCAACAAGCTGTGACAAAGATTAAATGCCAGTGGGTACCAAATATTTTTCTACCCCTCAAGGATTTGTCTTTAGCAGAACAAAATATATAGATGTAAGTGTGAGCTGCCTAGGAAGTCAATACCCAGGGGAAACTGCCTAAACAGGTAATTCTCTCTGACCAACAAATGGGAACTAGGAGCTCTATTACCGTCTTGTTATATGTATGCAACTCTATTAAAGTCAAGGGGAGTTTTGCTCAAAATTGGATTGTAACTCATTAAGTACTGTGCAATATATGACACTTTCAGTACAGTGCATTGCAGCACCCATGAAAGATTTGGGCGTTCTTGTTTGATAGAAAGCCTGCAATGGCTGGACATTACTACTCAGTTCTTAACAAGCTCCCCCTCCTCTTTCTCATATGTTAAAATCATTGCCATTCAGCTACTTTAAACTGAATTAAAATATTAACTGGAATAAACCCAGAGCAACTCTGACTGTTTGCTTCATTATTTTAATCCTCCAAGCTTTTACAGTAAATTGATCTCCCAAGGTATTTAATTCAGCAAATAGTATGTCATACCGCAGTTCTCTAAGATATGTGTAAGCAAGGACAGAAACCTCCAGTCCTTACCTGGCCAATGTCTGCCTTCTGAAATGAACAAATCTTTTCAATTAAAATTGCTGCCAGGAATCAAGTAGTGACTAGTTGTGCTCCTGTTTATATCTAGTGAACAGAGCAACCAATCAATTAATATACTCTTGGTATTTTACTGCTGCTTTTCACTGCATAATATCTAAACAGACTTAAGAAATTTGACTGTGCTGTTTCTTCACTCCTCACCTATAGGAGGATAGATTATAACTATGATCGGGAATTCATGCTTATCCAATACATGGAAGTTGCAACTGCAGTCTCATGAAACTAATGCCCCACCACTTGAAAGTGCTTTTAATTTGGCTAATTTACCTTAAGCAAAAGATCTACATACTTTTTTTCAAAGCATTATAAAATCTTCCCAGAGTAAAAGCACCCATCCTTTGGAAAGTAGCCTAGTGCCTCTATTTTATTTTTCTGGAAAATAAAGATTTGCAGAACTTTTAGAGGGAGGGAGGGAAGACTCATTTTTCATCCTAACAAGAAAGAATGTAGCTCTCCTTCAAACAAGTATATCCAAATGGATTAATTCTTATAATACTTCAAACCCACAAAGCCAGGAGGGCTTGTGGCTCCCTGAGCTGTCAGAAGTCATTCTGCTAAAGCTACAGGAACCTCCTGTGCAGAATATAGAGCAGCTCTGTAAATCTACAAGGCTGAATTCTAAGATGCTTGCATACATTCACACAGTGCTGCACATCAGATGCTAACCCCCCTGGCAGCAGGGGTAGGATTTCTCATGCTGCACATTAAATAAAACCCTTGTTTAGTAAGGCACAATCATAGTAAAATGGATACAGTGCCTGTTAAACAAGAGCTTAGATCAGAATTCAGAATGTGAATATTCACCAATCAACCCTTGTATAATCAATTTCTTAAACTATACAGGGAGTCAAATTTATCCCTAGGCAATTTCACTGAGGTCAAGAGTTACATCAAGGATGAGATTTTGTCCAAGGCCTTTTATTAGTTAATTACAAGTATGAGACTTTGGGGACTTGCTTGGCAAGCTACCAACATATCCTGGCAATTATTTTGTGAGAATATGGCAAGGGTAAACCAGTTGCATTGAATTCATGAAACTGTTATTCAGATATGTACAATTTACAGAAAAAAATTAGACTGGTCACAAGAAAATCTACATATATATTCTCACTGCATTTTAAACACGCTATTCCAGAGATAAGAAACATCACCAACTCATAAATATGTCAATAAGATAAAATAACCAGCCTCATATCACCCACTGTAAGTGTCACCAGGGGTATACCTATAGGTTCCAAAAATTAAAATATTTCTCAAACTCAAACACATACAGTTATTGTACATTACTCGAGTCAGTGTATGGCATTTTTATGCATTTGACTTCCCTGTTTTAAAACCTTGACTAATTCTGTAAGAAAAAATATACTAGATTATGGTCATAACAGTCTCTTTCTGTTCCTAAAAATCTGCAACTCATGCTGACAAATATTTGATGGCTTATTTCTACAAAATACAAAAAAAAATAGTTAACTGACTTTAAATAGTTTTTAAATACATTTTATTGTCACATGATTCTTAATAAAACACCTTCAAAACATTCTGTACATTTCAAACTATTTAGAACTGCAATTCCTATTATATAAATGTAATTGTGTAGAGATGCCATGATGTCTCTGTACAAAGATGTACAATATGTACAGTAACATTAACTGCAAGCTGTGCAAAGCCAAGTCTAGGTTACTAATTCATGCCACCAGTTAGAAAAAAAGTCAATGCATAGAACTAAAGCTTCAATCTGTTTCTTGTGTACAAGTGACTAGTTTATAAACAAATAAACGTATGTTGTATATCATAAAGGAGTCATTTGAATTGAATTCTCAGGTCAGCTAGAGCAACATGCAGCTGAATGAATAGCTATAGTACTGTTCTTGAATATTTTTTCCACATTGCACCACTTCACTAGGCAGAAAGTCATCTCAGGATTCAGCTGCTAATTTAAGTTGAATTGAAGCAACACCAGAGGATTTAAATTTTGGAAGGTACAGGCCAAACTTGTTTTCTATGCCAGCAAATGTAGCTGTAGCAAGTCTGTATCCACCTATGTGGTCAGGATTAGCAGGAGGAAGGTCTGAGATTCGAGATTTTGGTGTAGGTTCTAATCCAGAAGGCTTGCTGTTTGTGAAGAAAAACAGAAACATTGCAGATTGACAAAGGTTTTCATACAGACACTAAGCAACACAGCAAATTTATAATAGCTTCTTTTAAATAGCTGTGATCAAGTAGATCAGGCTAAATTTCATTTCTGGATACTTTAAAAGGGCTTACAAAACGTAGTAGCAACAGAAATGTTTTCTGACAGTTAAAAAAAATCTTATATTTAAATAAAAATAAGGAAAAAATTTTGAACGAGATTTAAAAAACAACTTAGAGTTAGCAACCCAAATGCAGCAGCTATATTTAATGCATTAAAAACATTGAACCAACTTATATTTCATGTTGCTGGGATAGTGTAATAGTATACAAGTAAAATCAGTTCAATCTTTTTAAGCTCTTTCAATTTTAATGCCCAAGATGTTGTTAGTAAAATACATGCATGCATGTTTTCTTTTTCTTTTTTTTGCATAGGGTACTATTAAAGCAAAATTCTGGCACTACAGCTAATCAAAACCACTAAGTTTAAAATCCATTGGTTCCCACAAAATCTTTCCATGTAGATCTCTAGAGATTAAGAAATTGAACTTGGCAGGCCCTGCTTGCATATTTAAAGCAAACATTTGCACTTACAGTCCTCCAAAATCGACATAGAACCATCGCTGCAGAAGTTCATAAGTGACTAAAGTAACACCAAACTGAGGTGAAGATCTGAATACACGAGCTGTTCAATATTGAAGATAGTAATATTAGTGCAGGGGAAAAATGTGAATATTTAAAATCAACTTGTATATAACTAAAATTATAGTTCCCTGCCCTGAAAATTTTATTGTTATGAATAATCCCTAGTCAAGTGAGAAAGATCCAGTACATAAAGTCAGTTCCCTACCTCCAGCTCCCTTCCACAAAGCCGAAGGGCCTTCTTCTCTAAGTATCTTCCCAAAACAGTCAAAAACTCCACTGTATGTTGTCTGACCAGCTCGTGCTGCCACTTGCAGTCTTGTCTTGATGACATCAGCAGGGGTTACCAAGGAAGCAGCAGGAACACCTTTTAGAAGAAAACAGCATTTAATTTCCACAAAATATCTTGTAAAATATAAAACATTTATAGTGTTGAAGAATATAAAACTGCAAACTAATATTTTGAGAAATCAAGCCCCCAAAAAATACACAAACTAACACATGTTCTAGTATTAATATAAAGTATTCAAAGCACAGCACAATTCTGCTGTGTTTCTTCTAAATCTCAATTAAATTTTAAGACGGGTGCTAAAGAAAACACTGTACAAATGCAGTCAAGATTACTATAAAACTTAGACAAAGATAATAACAATTTTTTCTTATCGCTGCCATTTAAGTTTCACAATTATGTCAAATCATTTTATTTTTAAAAGTTTTTCTACATATAGGTTAAGTTGCATACACTCATAAAAATAAAGATTAAGTTTCGTGACAAATTAGTTGTGCTCTCAAATATTACTGTGCTTTTTAATATTAATAGCTCTATCGAACTATCTTACACACAAAGTACTTTGTAACTAGATAGCTGATTAACTAGTCTGCACAGCTCCCAGGTACAACATTCTAAATCCTTCATTGATTAATTTTTAAATGTGTTAATATGCACAGTGATCATTTAACAGTCCATTTTTTCTACAGTTCCAAATGGCTTTTGGCCATCTTACTAGTAAAACGGAAGACACTTAAAAAAAAAATAAGACTGACAATGAAAATGTTTCAAAAGTCTGAGACAGACACTATGGGAACAGCTGGCAGTAATAGGAGAAACTGGTAGAGCAGCAATGTACTTAGTTTCTTAGGGAAGGGACAGGTAATGCCCACTTCTTGGCAGAGAACTGTGTTTGCTTTTGGAGGCAATTTGTGAATATTTATGATTTTTTTTCATTTAAATTTTAATCACTTACCAAAATTAAAACATCCCTTTGCCTGGAATTTGAACATTTGCTTTCAGCCTCAATTGAATTTTTAATTACAAGGTATGTTATCTCCACAGATTTCCTTACCAGCCAGGAAAGACATCCTTAATCCTTTTTTGGGACTGAACTTTGAAGTAAGAGTTTCTTCAAATTGTTCAGAAGCCCTAAACTAGGCAAGTCATTTTCTTCCTAGCCCTTCTTTCATTGTACATTCATCAAAGATTCAAATTAGTCTTCAAGTCAGAGAGGTTGGTAACAAGTAAAACCCCATTGAGATAGATGAAATGTGACTACAAGTTGCTGAGCTGCATTACACTGTTTATCCACATTTATGCAAATGTAATTAGCTCTCATCAAAATTACACAACCTCCCACCAAGGATAACAGTGATCAAATTTAGATTAAGTCAGATACAACAGTATATTACCTTTCATATATATGGGACAGAAGAATGAATATTTATTATTGCTTATTAGAAGAAAAATGTTACTTCTAGAAAATATACAGTAAGTTACCTGCAATGGCACCAGCTGCCAGGAGATTCAACCCACTCACATGGCCATTTTCATCAGCCAGCATAAGTTTACTATGAGCATAAACAGGAAAGTAGATTCCAGAAAAGGGAATGTCTCTGAGGAAACATGCTTTGGCACCCTGGCACAGAAACAAAACAGTACAAACAAGTTATGCAAATATGGTTACAACTGAAATCTGGGAAACCTGCCTGAGCCAAGTCACTGTAGGTGACCTACCTGGTAAATAGCAGGTGCAACAATGTCTCAGAATAAAGGATGTAAATTTAAACATCCAAACAGAAACCTTCAATCATTCAGCCATCTCTGCTAAAGCAGCAGCAGCGTTCATATCTGATTTTACTAAGCAGCCTTCAGTTAAAGCTTGCCATCAATTGCTGGATAGATACTTTTTTGCACCTCTCACACACATAAATTTAACTTGTAAAAACCTCATAAACCCTTGGTGCTCAGCCTGCCAACAAAGTAGCATCCTGCCACATCAGGGAAGGGAGGTAGGGCCTTTGTTTGCCATTTGCTATATGACTCCACAAGATCCTGGACACATTACATAGTCCTGCCTGGAGGGCTTCATACCGCTCTCTGCTGACTTACCCTGGCTGACACAGGGAATGTGCATGACTCTGGCCCAGGAATGGAAATCATTCTTGGATAAAACTTGGTTTTTACAGGTCTACCAGCAACCTAAAATATTTTTCCAGAGAGTTTAACACACTGTAATAGCTCTCAATTTGCTACTACAATGTCATGTCAACAACCCTCATTTTAAGTCCTTGATTATTCATCGTATGCTGGGCAACATAACTCCTCCTGTACAACACATAAGTAATTGGATTGTGTGGGAAAGTCTCTTCCCCCAATTCTGAGGACATGCCCTGGCTAATATAGAAACAGTCTCTTCTGCCTACCACTCCATTCCACACTGGCAACAGCATTTCCCAAGCTCTGTGGTTTTTGCTCCATTGTAGCAGGATTGGCTACTCTCATGTCCCTCCAACTTGAGCTGCCACCATTCATCTGGAGCCAGTCAATAACTGTGATTCCCACACATCTTTTCTCCTCCCCCACAAGGGGGTGTAACCCATACTGCTGTACAGAGACATGGTCACTGTGCTTCTGCATTTCCAACTTGAGGAGGAATATGCAAAAGCAGATCCAGTAGGATCTTCTCTGGCCCATTTCTTAGCATCCCCTCCCTAGTGATACATGGGAGCAAACAGTCTTCTGCATGGGATCTATGGGATCCCACTGGTGCAGATGGCTTTCTGGAGACACTGTTGCTTGTATGAACTTGACTTCACAGTTTCTGACTAGTTCAATCCAGTTATTTACTTCACTAAGATTTGGATTTCTTTTTTAATTACAGTTAATTCCAAATAACATCATTAGGGTTACTGTGCATTTTAAAAAATGGCAAATTCTTAGTAAGCTTAACTTTTTAATTACCAAGCACAAAATGGTAATTGCTCTAAAATGTCCTATGTATCAAAACGTCTATGACCTTTAAAACATTATAGCTGTGTGAATCTAATCCACTGAATTCAGAATAAAAGCTGCAGCTCTGGAGGCAAATTTACACTTTTTTTTAAAGTATTATCATAGCTCCATAAAACTAAAGCAATGTGTTGCAAGTGCACAGCTGCAGACAGGTGCTGAATTTACGCATTACCCCTTGCACTGGCTAAAGGGACAGAAAGAAATACTCTTCCTTGTTTAAGAAAACTAATAGCTTCTGCTCCATTACATCTGATCTGTAATGATGGTAGTAAATATACCTGCAGGGAAGGAATCTGTTGACTGGCATTCTGCTAAAGTACAGTACAGTATGGGCTTTTTTAATGGAATTCATTATTGACAAATCCCACCACTTAACTTCTTAAAGATCCGAATCCTACTAAACTCTACTACTGTTTCACTGTCGTCAAATTATTAAGACAAAGAGAGTACCCTGCTGCAGAGATAACAATGGAGATAACTGAGATTGAGATTCAGAATAAATGTAAGACAAATACAAAAGGAAAGCTAAAGAAACTTTTCACAAAACCCCACCAAATGAAATGATCCATGCCAGAAGCCAGCAGGTCTCCAATACAGGACTCCCTGCAGCTTAGTATAAAAGCCCAAAGGATGGAATGGGGGAGTATTTTTATGTATCCCACTGCCACTAATATAAATGTGGTTTTTTTCAGTTTTCTACTGTGGGGCTGCTCTGCAGGAAGAGATTGTTTTTAAATTTGAAAAGGTTTCTTTGTTTCTCAACAAAGGTTTTGTTTCAACAGTTTTTAAGTTTAGCATAAAATGGATTAAAAGCAGTTGCTGAGACTGCTCAGAGTAGGAATACATACCTTATAAAGACCAAAAATCCCCAAGTCCTTTAGAACAGTAAGGGCACTGACTCTGGGCCCTGTAGTGATCTCCCCTGCTACCTGCAACCGAATCTTCACAATCTCCAGTGGATTAGTGAAGATGACCTGTGATGCCCCTGCCTGAAAGACCAGAGAAAAGGATTTCAAGTAAGTTCTCCCACTCCAACATTCCATTAAAGGTCCACTCCAGCAAGCTTCCACTTCATTGAATAAAGCTCTATGACATATTTAAGAATAAACAAAAACAGTAACACCCTTTGCATGAAGTCCCCATCCCCTGCTTTTATCCCGAAGTCCTCATCTCCTGTGTTTTTTAAAGTTGCGAAGTTTGGCATTTAAAAACAAAATCAGACTTCCATAGTCTGTGTCTATAATTAATTCCATTTCTGCTTCTCCCTCTGTTATCCCTTTTTCTAAACAGCCATGTAACCACCTAAAATCTATCAACATTTCTCTAGATCAGATGCTAGTCTTGGTCATAATATACAAGAATGTTTGGCTGGAAATACATATAAAGAAATAAGATATTCTCAATGAAAGCAGGGGGTCTGGACCTGATGATCTCTGAGGTCCCTTCCGGCTCCTAACTTCTATGAATCAGACCAAGCCATCTTGCAACCAGAGGTTACCTGGCATTAAAAAGGGAGTCTTAACATTTTAATACCGTATCAATGTTAGGGGAATAAGTATAAAGCTTACAATATATACAGCAAAAGCTCAGAAATTGATCTCTTAGTTGCCATAAGATCTAAAGCAGAGTAAATTTGTACAAGTATTATTTTCTATGCTATGTTACAATGGTTCAAGAAATAGCAATCAGACAAAACAATGACATGTCCTTTGTATCTAGGGATGCTGCCATATAGGAGAGAGCAAAATTTAATTTGTATTTGATATCATAATTTTAAATCACTGGTGGAATGCTTTGAGTGTATATAGAAGCTTTCAATTGTCCTAACCAGAAAGAAAAACAAATAAATAGTTTTCCCAACACTTCCAAATCTGTTACAAGACACAGACAAACACAGACCAGCATTGT
The DNA here is from genome assembly GCF_030867095.1 of Alligator mississippiensis. Classification (NCBI taxonomy): domain Eukaryota; kingdom Metazoa; phylum Chordata; order Crocodylia; family Alligatoridae; genus Alligator; species Alligator mississippiensis. The sequence goes on along the minus strand of NC_081827.1, from coordinate 212,358,615 downwards.
ACATGTCACTGACCTGGGCCTGACAGATTTAACAGCTGGCAACTTGTTTTGTATTATCGAAGTTGAAGCACTATCTTGTACATTTCCCCAAGTCATACTGCTGCATGAGCTGCTGTACAGAGTCTGCATTTTAATCTCAGACTTTCAGAGAGGTGCATTTCATATTTAATAGAAAAATCCAACCTGACAGTTCAGTTCCAGAAGCATGTAAACCCACTTGAAAGTGACATGTTTAGACTTGTCTTTGGTATGCTGTAGGTGCTGCCTTTCACTTCTGGCAAAGTACATGGTAAATCACAAAATGGGTAACTTGACTTAAATGCCTGCCCTAAATCCCCCCCACCCCAAACCCTCCTTTTTAATTTAAAACCATTTACAAATTTTACTTAAAACATGTGCCATGGAACATGTCCAATCTTATTCAATTAATATGTTTCTCTCCTTATAAAAACTCTTAAACTCTTCTCTTACACTAATCACAACCTGTCAAAAACTTCATTCAAGGAGGGGAAAATACCATCTGTAAAGGAAGCTGCCTTTTTAAGCAATTCCCTCTTTATAAGCGCAGTGAAAAAAATGCAGGAACTTGCTCTAGTCTCTCCTGAAAAGCAATGGTTTTAAAATTCCTGACCCCAAATATGCAGTTCAACCAGCTCAGCCTTCTTTGCCAAGCAATAGCTCAAGTGCAACCTGGCCTTTCTATGATGTATCTGTCTATACCTTCATCCTCCTACCTACCTTCAAAGTCTGGAAACACAAGTGTACTCTGCTGCTTGCCCCAGAAGCTGATAAAGCCAGGTTATTTTAGACCAGGGATGGATGGGCACTGCAAAGCCCATGGACATTTACAGAGAATAAATTTCCCCCTCTGTTCTATTGAGGAACATCAAGCATCAGCAATTTCACTGATCATAGCTACAAAATGCATAGGTGGCTGCTTGCACTTGGTAATGAAATAATTAACCATGCTGACATTCAAACAGTCACCATTATGCTTCAGGGGAAAAAAACTTGAGCCAAACGGACCTTTCCTATTTGTATACACGTAGCTCTATTGTTTACAATTATTTGTCACCACATTCGTGATTTACTTTCCCCTCAAGACATCTCCCAAACAAAGGAGCTAGTTCGTTAAGTACTCTTCCCCCTTTTCTTCTAAATGAAAGTAGAGATTTTGAAACACTTCCTGGAACCACCAAGAAACTGAGTCCTGCCCCCCCCAGGCTACCTCAGTTTAATCCCTAGTTCTGACTGGAACCATACACAGCATATTCTCCCAATTCATAAACACCACCACTACACAAAGTAATCATCAGAGCCAGGTTCCTTTCTGACTCCTCCCCTGTCCCCTATTGAAAAAGGTGTATGTATGAATGCATGTGTGTGCATGCACACACATGCATACACATGCGTGCGTACGCACACACACGTGCACGCATGCACAGCTGCCCTGAAGGAGGAACATTTCAGTTTCAATCTAAAGAAGATTTATAAAATTGCCAGGTGGCAAATCTGTTAAAAATCTAAATTTTTTCCAAACTGTATTAAATACCAAACCGATTTGAAAAGTTTGACTTCTCTAAATTAATTTCAATAAAAGTGGCAGAAATAATCTTAGGCAGGAAGCTGTCACTAACATGAAATATATCACAAAAATAGGCTTTAAGTTACCACACATTTAGATGTTCAACTAGAAAGTCGGTTCAGTTTGACAATTATTTGGTAACTGCTCATTAAATGTGCATATTGCATTTATATACATGTGAAATTGTTTTTTATTTTTAATCTCTTACAAATTAGCATGTCCTGCAGGGCAGGCAAAATAACTATCCCTCATTGCCTGACACCCACCATGGAAACAAAAATAGACCGATTCATAAACATTTCTATTTTCTACAAAGCCAATCTTTCTGCAATTAACATTCATCTTTTTAGACACGCAAGTGGCTAGGTCTCTGCTAAAATCCAATCAGAGCCCACTTCAGAAAGGGCAGAATTGGAGAAACAGGATTTTGACACACCACACTAAGTTTTATATGAAAAATATAAAATATACCTTTGTTGAGCAGGTAACTACATAAAACACAACTGCTAGCAGAGCCCCCGGATGTGTTCTGGCTTCCCTGTTATTTTTGAAGAACACCTTTGAAAAGTGGCATTAATCATACCAACCATGGCCAGGTACAGACATTACACTTTTACTAGTATAAGTGATCATAAACCAGTCTATATCTATAACAGAAGTTCTGAACACAAAACTGGTCTATACCTGTAACAGAGCAGAAGTTCAGCACACAGACTCGTTTAAAAATGGTGGAACCTGGTCTAAGATTTGTCCTCCCTTCCCCCCACCAAAGGGTGAATAAGTGTTGTGTTCACTACTGATCTAAACTACGATGCTTGCAGAAAACCCTGGAATTTAGATCAAATCTGCCTCAGGCTTTTTGAATGTCTGTACCTAGCCCATGTTAACAACTGGCACATGTGATTTTCTATATGCAAGCATGTATCACAAAGGAAACTTGGGAAGTTCTGCAATAATTTATATAACCATCACCAGGCCCAATTTTTAAATGTTGGAGTTTATTTATTTATTTTAAGAACACTCTTCCCAAAACCTTGATTTCACAGAACAGCTCAATTCTTTGCACAGTGCTACAATTGTTCCTGGAGCACTTTTTTAATATAAGAAACTATTCGTGCATAATTCCACTGAATTCAGTAAGATTGCTTGTCATGTCCCTAAATGCAACATAGGAATAGATGGATATAAGAGGGATATAAGGTAGAAAAGGTCACTTAGAGCAAGCAGAGGGATAGTATAAGGCATCTTGGTTTTTGTCATGTATATACAATATTCACCTTTTTCCCCCCAAGTTTTAAAGTGTGTCACATGATCGGGAGTCATTGTTGGAAAGAATGTTTTGAGTAGGAATAAGGAGAAGCAAGCAAATGGCAGATGGGAGAAGAGAGATTATGTGAGATAAAGAGAACAGACCTGAAGAGGATGCAGAGTAGCATTATCAGGTTTTAACAAAAAGAAATATTGTATTAGAACTTTAAACTCGTGTAATGAAAAATTATCATTTAATGCAAAAATTTAAGAAATATAAATGCTTTGTCTTTACTATATGATCACATTGCCATAAATATTTTGATCACTTCACCTCTTAGAACTTTAATATCACATTCAAATTCCTGTTTGGAATCACTGTTCTCTCCTGCTACGTACTTGCCCTTAGAAGCAAAGTCACAGTATAATATGCCTCCAAGTAAGGAGTGACGCTAAGAAATTTTCCATCTAAAGGTGGGAGGTTGATTGAATATGAAAATTCTTTCAAATACCACTACTTCATGGATCTTCCCAAACAACTACATTTTAGACGCTTCTTAGTTATCTATTGCACATTGCACAAAGGTTGAATTTACCTGACAAATACAATAAACACTACTCAAATCAATCATCATTCATTTGGCAACACTAATGCAGATGCTGAGCAAGTGCAGGGCCTCCTATATACGTCTTTAATGCTTCTATAAAAACTTGTAATGCAAAGATTATGCCAAAATTTCATGAAATATTAATAACTTTTCTTCTTCAAATTAACTAGATTCTGCTCATCACACACACACATACACACACACACCATATTCATACATACATACATATATTTTTTTTACACACACACACACACACACACATGCTTTTTCAAAGAATATTTGAGTACTAATATTACAGATTGCTTTATTTTTTCCTGTTAAAAATCCCTTTACACTTAAATAACTATAGGCATTAAAAAGAATTTGAAACAAATTAATTTCTGAATGGAAGTTATTCATACATATCAGATATACCAATATTCAAAAGTTTCTACTTAACCTTAATGTCATGTAAAATAACTCCACAAGGAGCAAATAAAGGAACTGAAACTGACAGCAAAGGTTATGAGATAAAAGATACAGCTTGAGATCCCACAGCAAACGCCTCATGACATGCCAAAGGCTGAAGGAAATACACAAACGACCCTTCAACATGGGACCTCTTGCCCTTTCCAATTCCACCCAAGAGGCATATGTTATAAAGGGAGAGAAGGCCTGCTCCAAGCCCTTGTTTACTTTCTACTTGGAAGAGCCACATCCTGGCTCAAAACTAATTTCCCATACAAACAACTAAAAATAAGACAACAGTATTTAAATCTGATTTTTTTAAAAACATCAATACCATTTCCCAGTCCAAAGGCAGGACTTTATTTTCTTTTCTTTTTTTTCTCTCTCTTTTACACACCTAATGGAAGCCTCCTAAATATTACAAAACATTAGGCCCCTGTCCACATTTAGGATTGCACTAGAAATACACATCATCAAAAAAAGTTTTCAGCTGAATTTGTCCTTCACATGGTCTGTTGGAAGAGCTTGAGAAAAAAAAATGTTTCTACAGAATGTACAAAAGCATGAGATGAATATGGCCTGACAGCTCAAATTCTATATTTCATCTATTATCTTTTGTTATTTAAAAACAGCAAAATATTTGAGTTTCCTTTTTCCCCATATATATAATTGTTGATAAATGGCTGTTTACCTGGTAAGATGGAATGAAATGCACTAAAAACATGAAAATATTAAAAATTGTTTTTAGAAATAGAAGTACCAAAGGGTGTGTCCAGATGAGCGCAGCCGTGCAGTATGTGGCGCCACAAACACATCTGCAGTGCCACATACCGCACAGTTTGGTGTTCTCCACACTGCAAGGGCGCGCTGCCTGTGCACGCGCTGCTCTGGGTTTTTTTGACCCCTGGATATCCATGGATCGCTGCTCCTGCAGCCCCAAGAGGCTCCCAGAACTCCAGGTAAAGCTGCAGGGGCCAGCCCGGTGCTGGCCCCAGCCTCCCCTACCACTCCCAGCATGACCTGCTGTGTGCCAAAGCATGTGTGGCATGGGTGTTCCCCAGGTGTAAGTAGTTGTGGCACAAGGTGTGGCACTGCTACTTCTCCCTGGGGAACCAAACATCTGCCCTTGATTGGACATAGCCAAAGTGTTCAGATTAGGTACCAATTTTTTTTTCTTTTTCTTTTTTTTTTTGGAGTAAAAAATTATAATTCTGAAAGAAAACCAGTTTCCTGTATGACTCATGAACTACAGATTAAAAAAAATCATAGAATGTTTTGAAAGACTGTACAAGTTTTTAATATATCATTTATATGACACAGAGATATATATTGCTTTAGTCATAAAATATGTAATCTTGCCAAATGAAGGGAAAACAAGTACCTAAAATGCATGTGGTTTTTTAAAAGTTGTCATCAGTATGATCCCACAACAGGAGCACATGTGCCCATCTTCTGCATTTCAATGTTCATACCGTGAGCATACTCTGTACTCCTAAACAAGGAATGCAAAGGACAGGATGGCCACAACCCTCCCCATCGTCCTTTGTAACTCAGATTAAGTGGTACCTGAGCACTCCAAAACAGAAATGCAGTGTGATGATAAAATCCATGCTAACCACAACATCTCACAGAACTACAGTGGCTGTACAGAAAGCTGGCATTCTTTCTTCAAATGTGCTTCAGTGAGGATTCCACTGTCAGCAATTTATAAATAACATCTGCTTAGAAGGGTGAGAAAGAAGCTTCTTAGCAATGGGGGGACTACCGCCACTGCTGGCCCGCTGAACAATCCTTGCAAAGCCAGCGGATCACGGCACTCAAGGGAGCCCACCCCAGCCCCAGCCCTGGTAAAATCTGTGGGCAAGGAAGGAGCCCCCCAGGGGGCACTTGCCTGCCTGTACACAAATGCCAGGAGCTTGGGGAATAAGCAGGAGGAGCTCATCCTCCTGCTCAGTGCAAACAATTACGATGTCATAGGGATCATGGAGACCTGGTGGGACTCCACCCATGACTGGACCAGGGGGATAGATGGCTATACCCTGTACAGGAGGGATCATGTAGAGAAAAGGGGCGGGGGTGTAGCTCTCTATGTTAAGGAAAGCTGCGCGTCCCTGCAAGCTGATATTGGCGACCAGGGTGGACAGCTGGAGACCCTCTGGGTTAAAATCCGTGGGGAACACGGCACAGGGGACACAATGGTGGGAGTCTATTACAGACCTCCCACCCAAAGTCCTGAGCTAGACCAGGAGTTTGCCCAGGAACTGGCTGAGGCAGCTTGCTCCAGGACCATGGTTGTCATGGGTGACTTCAATTACCCGGACATCTCGTGGGAGGATCGCTCAGCAAAATCTGAGCAGTCACAGAGCTTCCTCTCATGCGTGGATGACCTCTACCTGACTCAAGAAGTCTATGGGCCAACGAGAGGCAAAGCGCTGCTCGACCTGGTGCTGGCTACTGGGGAGGACCTAGTCGGTGACCTAGTGATCGATGGGAAGCTGGGTGACAGCGACCACGAGCTGATCACCTTCACCATCCGCCGAAAAGCTGGCAAGTCAGTCAGCAACACGCAAGTCCTTGACTTCAGGAAAGCCGACTTTGACAAGCTCAGGAGGCTTGTCAGTGAGGCCCTAAGGGACTGTGACCACAGGGAGAGGGGAGTTCAAGAAGAGTGGTTGCTCCTCAAGGGAGCGATCCTCAATGCACAAACTAAGTCTATTCCATCTCGGAGGAAAGGCAGCAAGAGGGCACAGCAGCCCCCCTGGCTCTCCAGGGACCTAGCAGACCTCCTGAGGCTAAAAAGAAAGGCCTACAAAGGATGGAGGATGGGAGTCACCTCCAAGGAGGATTATTCTGCACTGGTCCGGTCCTGTAGGGAGCAGACCAGGAAAGCCAAGGCTGCAACTGAACTCCAGCTAGCTTTGAGCATCAAGGACAATAAAAAGTCCTTTTTCAGATATGTGGGAAGCCGGAGGAAAAGCAGGGGCAACGTTGGACCCCTGCTGAACCAGATGGGGCAACTGACAACTGACGCCCAGGAAAAAGCCAACCTATTAAATAGGTACTTTGCGTTGGTCTTTCATCAGCCCCATGGGATGCCCGTGCCCGCTACAGGGCCGGGAAGTCCGGGTGAGGGTGATCCCCTGCCCTCCATTAATGCTGACTTTCTGAAGGAACATCTTGAGAAGCTGGATACCTTCAAGTCAGCCGGCCCTGACAATCTTCACCCCAGGGTACTCAAGGAGCTGGCGAGCATCATAGCCCAGCCTCTAGCGTGGATCTTTGAAAACTCTTGGCGCTCTGGTGTAGTGCCCGAAGACTGGAAGAAGGCCAACGTGGTGCCTACCTTCAAGAAAGGGAGGAAAGTGGATCCGGCTAACTATAGGCCCATCAGCCTGACTTCTATCCCGGGGAAGATCTTAGAAAAGTTTATTAAGGAGGCCATCCTTAATGGACTGGCCGACGCCAACATCTTAAGGGATAGCCAGCACGGGTTTGTTGCAGGTAGTTCTTGCTTGACCAATCTCATTTCCTTCTACGACCAGGTGACCTATCACCTGGACAAGGGAGATGAGATTGATGTCATATATCTTGACTTCAAAAAAGCCTTCGATCTGGTGTCTCATGATCGTCTCTTGGAGAAACTGGCCAATTGTCGCCTTGGGTCCCCCACGATCCACTGGCTGGAAAATTGGCTCCGGGGTCAGACTCAGAGGGTAGTAATTGATGGAAGTCACTCATCGTGGTGTCCTGTGACCAGTGGGGTCCCCCAGGGCTCTGTCCTTGGACCCATACTGTTCAACATCTTCATTAATGATGTGGACACTGGAGTCAGAAGCGGACTGGCCAAGTTCGCCGATGACACCAAACTTTGGGGCAAAGCATCCACACCAGAAAACAGGCGGATGATCCAGGCTGACCTGGACAGGCTCAGCAAGTGGGCGGATGAGAATCTGATGGTGTTCAACACCGATAAATGCAAGGTTCTCCACCTTGGGAAAAAAAACCCGCAGCATCCTTATAGGCTCGGCAGTGCTATGTTGGTTAGCACTATGGAAGAAAGAGACTTGGGGGTCATCATTGACCACAAGATGAACATGAGCCTGCAATGCGATGCTGCGGCTAGTAAAGCGACCAAAACGCTGGCTTGCATCCATAGATGCTTCTCAAGCAAATCCCGGGACGTCATTCATACCCTGTACTCGGCCTTAGTGAGGCCGCAGCTGGAGTACTGCGTCCAGTTTTGGGCTCCACAATTCAAAAAGGATGTGGAGAAGCTTGAGAGAGTCCAGAGAAGAGCCACGCGCATGATCAGAGGTCAGGGAAGCAGACCCTACGATGACAGGCTGAGAGCCCTGGGGCTCTTTAGCCTGGAAAAGCGCAGGCTCAGGGGTGATCTGATGGCCACCTACAAGTTTATCAGGGGTGACCACCAGTATCTAGGGGAACGTTTGTTCACCAGAGCACCCCAAGGGATGACGAGGATGAATGGTCACAAACTACTACAAGATCATTTCAGGCTGGACATAAGGAAGAATTTCTTTACTGTCCGAGCCCCCAAGGTCTGGAACAGCCTGCCACCGGAGGTTGTTCAAGCGCCTTCATTGAACACCTTCAAGATGAAACTGGATGCTTATCTTGCTGGGATCCTATGACCCCAGCTGACATCCTGCCCTTTGGGCGGGGGGCTGGACTCGATGATCTTCCGAGGTCCCTTCCAGCCCTAATGCCTATGAAACCTATGAAGTAGCAACTGGAGGCCTGGTCTCCCAAATTTGGGATCTGATCTAACAGCCCAGTCTAGAGCATAATCCTTGACAAGCATGAGCTATGGATCCACGTAGCTGCCCTGCAGATCTGGAAAACTACTGGCACATTTAGAAACTGATCAAAAATAGTTTGGTGTTTAGTGGAGAGAGCTGTGAGAGTAAGTAGGAGAAGCAGGCTGGCCAGCTGGAAACACAGGGAGGTGATCCTCCCCCTCTATGCAGCATTTGTCAGGCTGCAGTTGGAGTATTGCGTCCAGTTCTTGGTGCCACACTTCAAGAGAGATGTGGCTAGCATTAAGAGGGTCCAGAGGAGGGCCACTCGCATGATCAGGGGGTAGCAGGGCAGGCCCTACAAGGAAAAACTAGAGCAGGGGCGGGCAATTATTTCGGGAGGAGGGCTGCTTACTGAGTTTTGGCAAGCCAGCAAGGGCCACATGACAGGCAGCCAGGGGCAGGTAAGTATTAATTTTCTAAATTTTTAGGGGCCCTGCGGGCCGGATAGAATGGCCTGGCGGGCCGCATCCGGCCCGCAGGCTGCATTTTGCCCACCCCTGGACTAGAGGGCCTGAACCTATTCAGCCTCCACAAGAAAATGCTGAGGGGGAATCTGGTGGCCATCTACAAATTCACCAGGGGGGATCAGTAGGGAATAGGAGATGCCCTGTTCCCCTGGGCACCACACAGGGTAACTAGGAATAACGACCACAAGTTGATAGAGAGCAGGTTCAGGCTAGACATCAGGAGGCATTACTTTATGGTTAGGGTGGCTAGGACCTGGAACCAGCTTCCAAGGGAAGTGGTGCTCGCTCCTACCTTGGGGGTCTTTAAGAGAAGGGAACAGAATTTGATCCCCCCACTACCCAATTCAAGGACACTTTACATGCTCCCTAAAATCCACAAACAAGGGAACACAAGTATGGAACCCTAACTGAGGAAATATCAGGGTTCATCAAATCAATCCTAAAACCTCTTGCCACCCAAAGAGCGAGTTTTGTCCAAGACACAACAGACTTTCTACAAAAACAAAAACACAGACTACCTTCCCAGCAATACCCTCCCAGCCACCCTAGATGTTACCAGCTTATATACCAACATCCCACACCAGGATGGCATCCAAGCCTGCCTTATGTATCTACAAGAGCAAGATTACACCTCAGAGTGCAGACCTAAAGATATTAATTACTTATACACTTCATCCTCCCACACAACTTCACTTTCAATAACCAACACTTTCTCCACACCATGGGCACAGCTATGGGCACCAAAATGGCCCCACAATATGCCAACCTCTTTATGGGTCACCTGGAAGAATTCCTCAAGAACTGCACCACAAAACACATGCTATACCTAAGATATATAAATGATATCATCATTTAGATTGAAAACCTGAAGTCTCTGATTGATTTCCATCACAAATTCAATAACCATCACCCCTCCATCAGGCTCTCTCTTGAATACTCCAGCACCATTTCCTTTTTAGATACTAACACTATCCAGAATGGTAAAATACAAACCACCATATACAAGAAACCCATCGACCACCATACATATCCACACAGAACCAGCAATCACTCTATACACACAAAGAAAGCTGTAATGTACAGAACACCCATGATTGTCACCTAGCAAATCTCAAAAAGGCTTTCACTCAACAAGGCAGACAAGGTTCTTTGGGTGAATCTGATATCTTTTATTAGACCAACTTAAATAGTTGGAAAACAGTTATTAAGCAAGCTTTCGGGTTCAAAAACCCTTTGTCAGGCTAAGGAAGTTTCTGCAGTTGGTGTGTGCTCTTCCTGGATGGAATGAAAAGTAAAGAAGCCAGCAACTGGTGCCTCCTCGGCCAATCAGAACAAGAAAGTACTTCTGGTCCACACGTGGGGGGGCCCCCCACCATGCTCCTGTGGGATGCTCCATCTGTCCCACCATTGCAGCATTCACTGCGCCTGGTACCTCAAGGTATGTAGAAAAAACATTTAAAGCTGTGTCTGTAGCTGAATCGCTGATTCTCCGAATCAGCACTGAATCTTTAGATTCAGATTCAGCCGAATTGAATCGAGGCAGTGATCTGAATCAATTAATTGAATTACTGTCCCCGATTCAGGCCAAATTCAAATTGAATATGGCTCATTTTGCACACCCCTACTGCATATGTCCTTAGACCAACACGGCTACAACCAACACAGTTCATGATGGAATTCATAAAATATCAGCCCTACTGGTCTACAAATAGTTTAACACATCCACTGAAACTACTGAATATTCTCATTTTGGATTCTCCTGCTCTGAATGGGATCCACATGGAAAAAGGATTGAATACAAAGAGGGGAGGCTCTGATATGCTAAACTAGTATTGTTTCAGCCACCTACCACATGACATGTTAAGGAAAAAGCCAAACCATAGGCAAATGTGCATCTGGAAGCATTAAAAATGTGCAGGCCATATGGAAAGACATATGAAAGCATAAGAAAACTGGTCCCAATTCATCCCAGAATAAATCTGCCATTATTGGGGTTGGGCTATGTCACTTCTCAGTTTGCATCATGTGTTCAAGCTTTTTTAAAGCTGGGAAAACTTGACTTGCTACAGGCTAACCTGTTAATGTGTCTAGGACTTAACTCATCAGTTTTCTACACTAAGTTTTAATGAATTGCCACAAGCATGTCCTGAATTTAATACTAGCATTTGTTAAATGAATAAAGAAGCCAAAACATCACGAACAGCACAGACATAAGTCATCCATTTGTAAGCTATTAGGTGACCTATAGAGGGCTAAAAGGAAATGAACATGGCCCCAAAGTAGCTAAAGTGATGGCAATGGGTCTGAAATCTTAAAAATACTGAAGAGGCAAATAACTGTGCCATCTTTCCCTAAGGATCCTAAATGGAATGAAATAGGTGCACCATTCGTATCCTAACACTCTTGAATTAAGAGCCCCCTCTCAGCAAGAAGGCAACTATAGAGAGGGGAATCAGCTGAAGGAAACAGCGAAGTTTGGAGAGGTTGTGGGGTCTCTTCAACTTCAGAGAAGCATCTGAATTTCTGAAACTTACTTTGGCATTCGCTGAAAATACTCATATGTTCACAAGAATGTGTCAGGAAAGGTCCTTCAGAGGGTGGGATAACTTCTTAGATACGGAGATGGCCTTTGGAATAGGTTTTACAGTGCATGTATGAAACATTTTAATACAAAAGGGTATAAAAACATAGTGAAGCCAATTACCAGATTTCACGGTCAAGTGACTGTTATAAAAGCTTTGCCAATACTCTCAACTTAACACATGTCACAGCACAGAGTAAAACCCTAATGAATTACATTCACTACGTTATAAAAGGTCTGCCTATGTTGTATGTGCTACTGGGCCTTCCAGAGAAAGGTTAGTGTTTGCAGTTGTTTTTTTGCTGGCTGCACACCACAGCTCCTTTCTCACATTTCCCTGAAAGTAAACTTTGTACACTGACAGGTGAAGACTCAAGCATGTACCATGCTGCCAAATCTAATCAGGGAGAACTATAAGCAGCCTCCCTCCAGGGCTGCTTCTCTGAATTAAAAGTTTGCAGAGGTCAACAACCTTATTGCCCTAGGTTTTGTTGCAAGCTGAGGAGGTTTTATTCTAGCCTGTCAGCCTACTCAACTGGAAGTTATTAGGGTTCTCTGCTACAAAAGGATCCCTACCCAGTCTCAAACATTTTATACTGTTAACAAATGTTGGGAAATCCCACAAATTAGCCGAGATACAAACACAAGTCTGTCATCATTATAAACTTGAACCAATTACAGATTGCTCAGAACAACCACATTACAGACCTTATCCCCAGCATAAATACAATTTACATGTCTGTCTACAATATGTACATGCTGATTGTAGTTAAAAGCTATAAATACATTTTATGTAAGAAACAAGCAGATAAACAAGAAAGCCAGCTTGAACTGAGACCTCTTTAGATTCACGTGATCACAGAATACAGTTTTACAGCAGCGAGTGAACAAGTATTATCTTTTGTTTTTTCTAGAGTTTAAAAATCACTCTTTTTCTGTGAGGAAAGCTGCCTATAATTGTCTACTGTATCCTTATAATTATAAGACTGTTTCAGTAACTAACAGCAATTTTGGAATCCATTCTGTGTGCAATGATCATTTATGGGACCACATCACTTGTCTACATAGTCAACTTCTTTGTGGCACAGGTATTTCTGTAGGTCACAAGTTTCTTGATGCTATCCTCAAAGGCAGCTTTTTGGCTGCTGTGACAGCCACTCCTGCACTGCATCACTGACAAATCTGCGCCTCTGAGGAGCATCCTTCAATGGTCTAACCAAGTGGTAATCACTTGGCACAAGATCAAGACTTTAGGGCAAACATGGTAAGATTTCAAAGCCCAGTCCATGCAAAGTCTTGGCAGTCATCCATGCACAGTGTAGTCATGCATTGTCATCCTGGAGAAAAACCACCTTGATTGAGCTTTCTACTCCATTTGGTCTAAATAGCTGGCATCAGGTGTTTTGTAGAACATGGTAAGAAATGGTACTGTTGATCATGACCCCACGCTCCATGAAGCGGACAAGTAGTGGGCCTATAGTATCCCAAAATGGGACGAGAAAGTTCTTGCTGGAGGATGGTTGAGTGAAGAACTTTTTGGCCAGTGGTGATGATGTGTGTTTCCACTACATGATCTGCCTTTTGCTCTTTGGATTATAATGGTGGACCCAGATCTCATCCCCAGTGATGGTGCACGAAAGGAACCCCTCACCTTCATCCCAGACACATTGCAGAAGCTGGATACACAGTTTCACATTTATGCACATCTGTCAGTTGCTTTGTCACCTAATGGGCACACACTTTCCCATAATTCAAGTGATTGTGCAAAGTGGCATGGGTACAGCCAGCGTTTATGCCTATTTCTGCCAATAGTTCAGGAAGGCTCATTTGCTTGTTCACATGTACAATGGTGTTTGTCCTGTCATGGTTGTGATGGGGCATACTGCCTGGGGTTCACTATGGCGGTGTGGCTAGTTTTGAACTTCTCCAGCCACACACAGACCTTCTACCAAGCTATACAATTCTCACTGTATTGTGCTAAAATTCTATGGTGAATTTTGCTAAGTGGCGCGTGCACACACACACACACACACACACACACACAATGACAACACTATTCTTTTATGCACACTGACAGCACTGTAGCCATGTTATTTACATGCTCACTAACATAACACGTGTTCAGCATAAAATGATGAGTGTGTTCGACAATGTCACAATCAGTGTTTCCTACTGCTGTGTAGTTATCTACTTTGTTTACATCCATTTTGCTGTTAGTTTCTGAAGCACCCTGCTAGTTATAATGAGCCACAGGAACCTCTCCATGCTAAAAATAAATATCATTCAAATGTGTCCACAAGTATGGAAAGGGAGGAACAGCACCCTTTCTGAGTATCTGGAATACACTCCTGGAAGCAACACACTACCTTGACTAGGTTGGGATGTGTGGTAAGTAATGAGAGGGTGAAGCTGGAGAATAGCCACTCAACAAAGCATACCCTGCAGAGCAACAGGCTATCATGTGGAAGATTCATTTAGAGTAACCACCAACAAAAGCAGGTGCTCATTTCATCTACACAACTTAAAGCAATATGCAGAAGGGCTTATATATTCTGCAGCTTTGGCCAGCACATCTCATATCAGTTATGTCAGAAAACTGGGAAGAAGCCAGGAGCATAGAGATGCTGGCTCTATTCATAGGACTGGAACCAGAGTATTTGAATAAATATGAGGAAAGCATACAACTAATGTCTACAGAGCCCAACACAGTAAGCACACAGTTTTCTGAATAATTTTTCCCATTCTTTGTGTCTATGTAGCTGGGGATGGTTCTGCTCAGTCTCATGAAACATGAGTTATATGCTAGCTGTCATTCTGAGTGGGTTGGAAGGGTGGAAATTCTCTTTCTGGGGCTGAGAATCCAGAATGGATACTTACACAACTCCCAGCAAGGATCTCTGGCAATAATGCAATGGAGCCATCTCTCTGAGTGAATTTGTCTCTGACAAAATCATTAACCTAATTAAAAAAAGTTAAAAAAAAAGAGGATAATCAGTTTTCTACTTGAATATATTTTTCAAAGCATATCACATATTTTTGTAACCAAGCTTATTGAAACACTCAGAAGAATATCATTCAAGCACTTAAAGAAATAAATTCTAGGTGCTTTTATGAACACAATATGTCAGAAAAAAATGGATTCAATGAGTACAAATTTGAAAAAAAATAAGGGGTACAATTAGTTTAATTTAGAAAAAGATACTTACTGTGAGCTTAATAGCCTTTTCTGGAGCAACACCTATAAGCTGTGGTAACAACCCTATAAAAATAAAATAAATAATTAGCTCAAAATTTAATAATTTTATAAGAGTCCAGCACTGATACGCTCCACTTGTGATAATCAGTGTCAATCTTGCATGTGAAGCTGGCTACAGCTCTGGGTCCTGAACAAGGATATTTTATATGTGTAGCTCTAGGTCCTGAACAAGGATATTTTATATGTCAGTAAATGTTTTAAGACTTCTGTTGAAAATAGTAATACAAAGGATAATCTGGCCCTCCTTCCACAATCAAGTTAAACCAGAAATTGTGGCAGTAAAGAAAAAAGGTGATGGGTGCCTATAATGGTTGTTCACACAAGGTTATTCAGCATTCACAAAAGTATTTTTGCCCTGTTACTCAGAACCTGTGTGTCCTGAAGTGCACAACTGTATATTTACAGCATGGGTGAGTGATACTAAAGTATACAAAAGGCTACCCAATACTTTGATCCTTGTGGTACACTGAGAGCATAGAATAAGCTTGAACCTGTTCTTTTCAGAAGTATTTCTTGTACTTTTGATGAAGCAGGAATTATTCAGCTAGAATTAAACCCATAAAGAACAGTATCAGGTTTTCCAAACTAGGGCGAGTTTTGAAAATAACTTAAAAGTGTCTGAAATTTAAAAAACAAATAAATAAGCAAACAAACAGGCTGGCAGATGTTTAAGCAAAGCACTAAAATACAGTTATGCATTGCCTTTTCTATTTTATCTGTTTACTAGAACATGGACTATACTATTTCTCATATGTATAGCTTTCCTTGCACGATATGATAGCATATTATATGTTTTTAAATTATGGAAATAAACATACAAAATGGTTGCAAATCACTGATTTAAAGGATTTCTACCTATTCGAGCCAACCTGAGAGCCTGCACCCCAGTCCTATTCAGAAATGTCTTTATCAAGAGCAGCAAGTCTGTCAAAATCCTAATCCATTTTTATTTTTTTTACTTATAAACAGCAGCAAATATCCTTGCATCTGTGCTGTTGGTCAATCTGAATTTCCAACCACCAAAACTGCTCCAATGAGCAAACCGATTTAAAAGATAAAGCAGTAGATGGCAGTCTTAACTTCCTAACATCCCTGATTATATCAGCATTATTTATTCAAACTCTTTAGCACTTTACATTTTTCTAAGTGTTATAAAATACACACAGAATGGCATATTTGTTCAGATTTTTTTTTATATTACTGTAGTTTGAAGGAATATTATGCATAAGCTGTCACCAGATGTGTTACCAGGAAAAAACAAGCAAACAAACAAAACAGATCAGTTCTATACCACAGACACCTTCAGTAACACTGCAATAAAAATACAGATTTCCCACTGTGTGACTAGTAAGGCAGAAAGAAAATATTTTCGTATATGTTTTTATCTAATAAACCAATAAAGGAGGCAGGCCTAAGATCACCCATTACATTCAGCCTGTTTAATTTATGGAGTACCTTCACATAAGAAAACCCACAATAAATATGCACCTACATAAAAGGATCAACAACTAATATGCAATGTCTTGTTCTAGTCCAACACTGTACTTCGTGTGATTTACAGGCTATGCTAAGGAAAGGTAGTTATTAAATGTAGAGAAAGGCTGACAATAACAAAAAGAAATGCTGCCCTCCCATCTTGAATCTCTGATATACTGTGAAAAGAAAGATCCAGATCTACAGAGCCTACAGTTTAAAAAAATAGACAAAACATAAGACACATCTCCCACTGCATTTTATGTAAAGTTAAATACAATATGTGAACACATAATGTAAATCTGTGCTTTAGAGAGCATGAGCTCCAGTGCTAGAATGTGCTGAATCTTAAAAACATTTCAGAATTAATTTTGAAGTTGGGTTCCCGGATTCAAGAGCCTTATGATTTTTGTTTTGAATTAAAAAAAATAAATATTGCAATAGCTAAATATTGCAATAGCTAAACATTTCTGTCTAATTTGTGTAATAAATACTTGCACAATAAATCAGCATTGTTTTTTAACATCTGAATACAATTTAATCAAATTAAATTAAATTAGGATGCGGATAACCTGGAAAGGGTACAGCGAAGGGCAACTCGTATGGTCAAGGGCCTGCAGACCAAGCCCTACGAGGAGAGACTAGAGAAACTGGACCTTTTCAGCCTCCGCAAGAGAAGGTTGAGAGGCGACCTTGTGGCTGCCTATAAGTTCATCACGGGGGCACAGAAGGGAATTGGTGAGGATTTATTCACCAAGGCGCCCCCGGGGGTTACAAGAAACAATGGCCACAAGCTAGCAGAGAGCAGATTTAGACTGGACATTAGGAAGAACTTCTTCACAGTTCGAGTGGCCAAGGTCTGGAACGGGCTCCCAAGGGAGGTGGTGCTCTCCCCTACCCTGGGGGTCTTCAAGAGGAGGTTAGACGAGTATCTAGCTGGGGTCATTTAGACCCAGCACTCTTTCCTGCTTATGCAGGGGGTCGGACTTGATGATCTATTGAGGTCCCTTCCGACCCTAACATCTATGAATCTATGAATACAATTTAATCAAATTAATGAATCTAACTAAAGGTACACAGTTAATCTCTTCAGTGAATGTAACAAAAAACCTTTCCATTTCCATATAAACTTCAATTAAGAGTGGTCTGACATGTCTCTGGAGACAATCTAAGGCTATAAACTGAAGTAACTTTGTATCAAGGTACCTAAAATGTGTTCGAAAAACTTCATGCTTTAGACAGACAAAAGTAGTCTAAAAATGTGATAGGATTGTAAAAACAATTATTAAATGTATTCCCCAAAATATTTAAGCACCCTATCATAATTTGAAAACAAACAGCCAACACCTTCTAGCATGTAAAAATTTGTCAAGAGTTACAGAGATAATAAAAAGGAACAGTTAGTAATAATAAAAAGTGAGACAAGTTCATGCCAAGAAGCTCCAATGCAAACATATTAACTTAAAAAAAGCTGGGGAGGGTTACTGTCAATGCACCAGGTAGGGCAAGGAGAATTATAGAGTTTGAGATCTTATTTTAAACATGAATTTAGGGGAGGTGGGTATTGTTTTTGTGTAAAAATAGCAACCTTGGAAAGTAAATTAATTTCGTAAGTTATATGAAATGGTCAGTAAAATAAATGGAAGCAAGAGATCCTTAAACCTCAGTCTTTAAATGACCAATTGGAAGGTTGTCTATCATAGGAGTTACTAACTTGAACTAGTGAATGCTCTTGGAACATCCTCCTGGGCTAAACTAGGAAATGAAGCTCTTACATTTGTGTATCTGAAACTGTCTACCTGATAAAAAAGCAGCTTTACATTTTTCAATCCTCTGATTTGGTGTAAAAAAAAACAACAAAAAAAATAAAAATACAAGTGACTTATTCACAATTTTAGAATTAACACACAACAGCCCCGCTCTCTCCCCACCGTACCAAGATCTCAATCAGTATTTACCTGTTCCTAGGGATACATTTCAATAGGAAAGCTCTGAAACAAATCCCACTTGTCATTCACATGAAAAAACCTGTTACAATCAAGGGACTACTTGTGGCAATTGCAAGAAGCAAAATGATTCCTAGTTCAGATACTACATTTCAAATTTGACATAATGTAGACAAAGAGTATTTTTACTCATTATAACAAATATGTGTTAAAATGGGACCTTTGTTCCTTAGAGGCTCATCTGTTCCTGTTGTTTATCTTTCTTCTAAAGTAATAAGCCTTTGTGAGAGAACAGTCATGTCCACAACACTGATAATATCTCAGTGGATTAGGTTTTCAAACAATGTAAGTAGCAAAGAGCAAACATGCACCAAAGAAACAAGTGTAACTTTTCTAATCAAGTGTTCTTCATAACAATAATCATCTATGCAAATACAAGCAAAACTGTTCTGCATACCTAAGTTTCTTAGATTTCCTACACGGGGTTAGCTGTTGAGGCACTTAATGGAAAAAACAAACAACTTGATACCTGTGTTTTATTTGCTTACCTCTATAAAGACCAAAAAAGCCTTCATAACGTAAAACTTTTTTAAAACAATCAAAGCTGTTTTTGTACATCAGCTCTCCCACGACTGAACCAGAGGTGCGCTGATTCTGCATACGTGTCTTCACGAGGTCTATAGGGTACACAGCAGTGGCTCCCACAGCTATCAAAAAACATCACAAATATTATTTCTACAACACCCCAGCATGCATGCGTGACACTTAACTGTCATGACATATCAGTTTTCAAACAGTTACCCAAATAACAAAAGAACAGAAGCGGATAAATTTTCCAAGGGGTAGAAAAACAGAATGGCAAGTACAGAAGCATAGAAAAAGGGCACCAAAAGAGACTGAACTGTTTCATTACATTTAATAAAGTGTTAGAGATTCAGGATCCCATCCCAGTAGCCATACTGACCTTAGTTACTGGGATAAAAGTTTTAGAGAAGCAGAAAGAGAAAAATTGAACAGAACGGGCACCAGGAAAATAGGCAGTTGAAACACCCAAAATAAGTAGAATGTTTAAGTTATTTTGAGAAAAGGTAGGCAGAAGGTGTGGCAACAAGAAATAGCAGGTAGGTTTATGAGTAAGTGTCTTAATAGATATGAAAGAATGCATGATTGAAAGCAAAGGAGCCAGACGAGGCAAGACCTGGATAAGAGAAAGGGGAGGCACCAGGCAAAAAAGAAAATGGGGAATCTCACAGGCCTGAAAACTGGAAGAAAGATGGTAAAAAGTCTTCAGAGGATAAGGCTAAGAAAGAAGTCATGTGCTCATATCATATGTGGTCAATTTCATCTGTAAGAAACCTGCAAGATTTTGAGTGGAGAAGAAGGAAGACAGTAAAACAGGGAGGATGTGCTTGAGCAAAGAGTAGGTAGAAATTAGATAGAGAGGATTGGAAGAAAGAATAGAGCTGGACAAAAATAAAGAAAGGTCTAATTTTCAGTGGAGAAAGTCTGTTTAGGTAGTCCAGACAGCCATCAAGGAGTTATAACCTTATTTTATTCAAACATTTTAATACCATCTAATTAGTTATGCTTAGATATAAAAATATTCATGATTTAGAGTCACATTACTAATCTGCTGTAGTACATGACAAAAAGAAATGGCATAAAAAAGTTTTAACAGGCATGGATATTAAAAAAAGTTTTTACAATAGTGCCATGAAAACGTATTTAGTCAAGTAACTATTCATGTACTGCCTGATATCAAAGGGATAGAACTGCAGTATAAATACTGAAATTGTTATCTTCTTAGCCCTTACTATTTAGCATTAAAAATAAGAGTGATGAATGCCATGCCATGCACTTTCTATTAACTGATGCAATACATTTTGGATATTTGTAAGATATTTCTTATGCTCTAGGAAGTATTAGTTTGCATCAAGATTATTCTGCACTTATTTCAAACTCTCACCCAGTGAGAATGGACAGTCATGTATTTAACTGGGACTCAAAACTAGAGTTTGTTGAAACTCAATATTTCCATTTCACAGAAAGCTAGCACATCAAAATTAGTTTTCATTCCATATAAAAATAAAAACTAATATTTTTTTAATTTCCTGAAAAATTCAAATTCCTAAAAAATGTTTCAGAAAATTTAATTTTTTGATTCTTTAAAAATCTCATTTTGAAATGTCCTTTTAATGCCATGTCAAAGTAGTACATCATATTAAATGCTGTTATACCTGTTGTGAAATGCTATTTATTTTAATTTTCATTTTCTTAGTATGTTTACATACATATGCTATAAAAAAAGGTTTTTCCAAAACAAACATTTTCTGAAAAAATATGTCTAAAATATTTCATTAAAATGAATGAAACTGCACAGAAAGTTGGTTTCTTTGAAATAGCATCTTCCATTGCCAACTGTTTTGATAAAACTTTTCTGATCAGACATCTGATATCTGTTCTCTACTTTGCCATACCATTCTTGCATAAACTTTCAGCAAGTGCCCCTTTATATGTTCAGGTCAAGGCATGATAGAATCTGATGCATGATCCACACAATAATGACCGTGGGATCCACCATCAGATCCAATCATGCCTTATTGCCAGTACAGGGGGAGCTCGAGATTGTAATCACCAGATCCCCCTGCACTGGCTCCTGTTGCTGTGAGTCCCTCATCTGACAGGTCTTTCAGTAGGGGCACAGTGCGGTCCAGCTGATGGGGCGCCCAACCACAGGGGAGTCACTGGCCACACACTGAATTACAGGCATTATAAGAACAGGCCAAAGCTATTACACATCTTTGTGGAATACCTTTGTGTCTTATTCCTTGATTTATCACACTGTTAATTGATTGACTATGTAGCTGGGTCACAACGTAAGGCATGGTTAATTGGTTAATCATGCCTTAAGTGTAACATGTAGATGGGGCCAAAGTCACTTTCAGGCCTCAGGCCTGCAAGGGCTTCTCTACTTCCTAAAAATGTCAGAAAAATAAAACTATTGATATTTTCCTGGTGTTTAGTAGGGTTGTGCGAAATGGGCCGTATTCAATTTGGATTTGGCCCAAATCAGGGGATAGTGATTCGATTCATAGATTCAGATCACTGTCCTAATTCCATTCAGCCAAATCCAAATCTGAAGATTTGATGCTGATTTGGAGAATCAGCGATTCGGCCATAGACACAGCTTCAAATGTTTTTTCTACATACTTCGAGTACGGTGGTGAGAAGCCCCCACAGGTTCCGAGGGGGTTGGGGGAGACCCTGAGAGCCCCTGTGCAGGACAAACAGGCCCCCCTCACCCAGGAAAACTTACCTTTGGGAGCGCAGCTGGAACCAGAGCACGGCCATGCAAGCTGGCATTGCGCCGGCTCTTCAACCAGCTGTCCCTGGGGTGGGGGAGTGCCAGGCCAATGGTGGAGGCAGGAGACGCCGCCGCAGGAAGATTTAAAAACCCCGTCGGAAGCCAGCAGGGGGAGAGGAGGGAGAGAGAGCCAGCTGGGAAGATGCCAGGCATGGTGTGACTCCTGCAGCTGGCAAGAGTGTCACTGTAGGCACGGAGCCTGCATCTGGGGCAGGGAGAACAGCGTCTCTGCATTAGGCTGGGGAGGATGCACACCCCCCGCACAGCAGCCTACATTTCGCAGTTGATAAAAAGCATCTCTGGGGAGAGAGAGGGATGCCAGACAATGGGAGCCTAGCCCTTTGGCACCAGAGTCTGGGGCTCCAGCTGCTGTAACATCCAGGCAAACGTACCGGAACCAAAATCAACACCTGACCCCTTAGCAGAGGGGCTCACAGGGCAGCGGAACTACACAAGCAACACCCAAGCGATTGGCGAGTGGACAGGGTGTAGGGGAGGCAGAGCCCTGAGGAACATCACGGCACAAATGTAAGTACCTCTGTCACTGGGTCCCCCGAGAAAAGGAACAGCACTGAACCCCTCCTTTTTCCCAGTAACATCAAGTCATGGCAGGCGAGTTGAGGGGGGTGGCCTGGTGCAAGAAGACAGTATGGTACTCGCCACGCCCACTAAAGTCATCACAGTGATGCACTGGCTGGGAACGGCAGCTTCTGCATTAGCAAATCAGGGATCCCAACCCAGGCCAAAGCAGACATACAGGCGCCAGCAGTAGCTCATGCGGAGCTTCTGACGCAAGCCATTCAGGCAATAGAGCAGGTGCTGGAGATACAGCACCCGCAGGGGGCCCACCAGCAGGAGTGGATGCAACATAATGCCACCCTGTTTAAGATGCCGCAAATGACACGGGACAATGATCCCGAGGCCTACATAGAGGCACTTGAGAGAACAGCCCTTCAGACTAGGTTAGATTGCACCCAGTGGGCCCACCAGTTGGGTGCTCTGATGGTAGACCAAGGCCAAGCAGCCTATCGGGCCCTGTCAAGGGAAGATGCCTGAAACTATGACACAGTGAAGGCTGTGATCCTTTATCTGCTCGAGATCCCCAGAGAGCCACAGGCAGGCATTTCAAGCCCAGAAATCCAGAGAAGTTAAGAGGCCTTGCAGTCTGCTACAGTACCTGTGAGAAGCTCTCAATAAATGGCTTCCCACAGGCTGGTTCGACCTGGAGGGTGTCATAGATCAGGTCCTGTTGGAGCAATTCCTCTGGGACTTGGAGGAGGATACCCAGGTGTGGGTAAGGAAGTACCAACCTCAGTCTAGTGACGAAGTCCTTCGCCTCGCAGAGGCTTTCATCAGCTCAGAGAATGAGCATGGTCGGGGGCGACGCCTCCGTTCCACAATAAGGAGCTCAGCGAGAGAAGGAGAGAGAGGTGAGTAGGTCTGCAGAAGGGGACATTGAGGGGTGCTGTCTGCTACTGCTGTGGTTGAGCCGGACATATTGTGAGGAATGCGGACTGGGCTTTAGCGAACTGGGCTGTGGTTTGGCTACATCCACCCTGCCCCAAAAAAGGGCGAAGGAAGGGGATTGAAGTGAACCCATGGACTGCAGCTTTGGTTCTACTGCACATGAGGGAGGCTAGAACCTGTCACAACCCAGTGATTTTGGTGCCTCGGCACGATGTAATTTTCCCGCCACATGAGAGCCTCTTGCACAGCAAAGGTTTTTTGTTGCAACAGAAAACCCCGGTGCAAGAGGGTTCCCGCCATTTGAATGCAAATTTGTGTCCCGCTATTGGCCAGTTCTAAATTATTCCTACGTGGCGGCTAGTAATTGGCTTGCTAGCCGTTTAAAATTTCGTGCGACTTCCGCCCAAGTTGGAGAACTTTGAGCATGCTGCAGAGTGCCTCTAAAGAGATCTGACTTGCGGCTGAGCTGATCGGTAGACTGATCACCTATCAATTCTTCTCCCCATCGCCGAGCGCAATCCTCAACGTACCCTTCCCCTGCTGGCTTATAGATTCATAGATTCATAGATGTTAGGGTCAGAAGGGACCTCAATAGATCATCGAGTTACCCCCTGCATAAGCAGGAAAGAGCGCTGGGTCTAGACGACCCCAGCTAGATACTCATCTAACCTCCTCTTGAAAACCCCCAGGGTAGGGGAGAGCACCACCTCCCTTGGGAGCCCGTTCCAGACCTTGGCCACTTGAACTGTGAAGAAGTTCCTCCTAATGTCCAATCTAAATCTGCTCTCTGCTAGCTTGTGGCCATTGTTTCTTGTAACCCCCGGGGGCGCCTTGGTGAATAAATCCTCACCAATTCCCTCTTGTGCCCCTGTGATGAACTTATAGGCAGCCACAAGGTCGCCTCTCAACCTTCTCTTGCGGAGAATTTGTGGACGGATTAGCTGGCCTGAGCCTTGCCAGCTGGAGCAACTCACATAGTTGTTTAAGTGACCGGACCACCTGCGTCGCAGCTACAAGCGGCGTAAGTAAAGTTTTTGCAACCAATAAGCTTTGTCTGCCTCTCCATTCACCAGCCCGCCCAAGCGACCGAGTGATTTCTAAATCATCTCGCGTCGGCTCCGGCCGTCCGAGACAGAACCATCCAGTTGTGACAGCCTGGATCAGGCAGTAAGGGCGACCCTGGACACAGGATACTCACAGTCCCTCCTCCATGCAGATCTGGCACTGCAAACCGGAGTAAAAGAAGCTGGACGGTTGGTAATCATCTGCATCTTGGGTGGCAAGATGTGCTTTCGGAGCTGCTACCTCCCCTTAAAGGTAATGGAATTCAGAGGTGAACCACGGGTCAGCTCGGCCCCAGCGCTGGCCTGTGAGATGATCTTGGGCCGAGAATGGAGGCCATTTTACATGGTACTTGAGCGTGTGCGAGTGACCGAGGAGGAGAGAAAGCGACTAAGAAGAGGGGAATGCTGGGCTGAAGAAACCGTACCCCCACAGAGTGAAGCTGTCCGGGACTGCATTGATATGGAGCAGGTGGCCAGCACTGCACAGTTCCGCCAGGCTCAATGGGAAGACCCAGAGCTCCAATGGTTAGGGACAGAGGACCCAGGAGAAGGGATGTCCAGAAGCCACTCCAGCTTTGAGATAGTAGGGGGGCCTACTATACCAGGTCCAGAGGGGTCAGGAGGGGATGGCGGAAAGGCTTCGCCGACAAATTTGGAAATTGGCACACAACTCCCCACTAGGCGGTCATTTAGGGTGTACCAAAACCCGGGCAAGACTAGTCTGGGACTATTTTTGGCCACATCTACAAGAAGACGTAGAGAGATGGGGAGTGGCCTGCCCAGAGTGCCTGAAAGCCCAGGAATGGAAACCGCCGAGGGCACCCTTGCAACACTTGCCCATAATTGAGACACCGTTCTCCCGCGTAGCGCTCAACATTGTGAGGCCCTACCAAAGTTTCACAGAAGATACCAATATGTGTTAGTCCTAGTGGATTATGCCAAGAGGTTCCCAGAGGCAGTTCCACTCAGGTCTATTATGGCTACTTGCGTGGTGGAAGAGCTCCTAAAATGGATCGCTAGGGTAGGAATCCCACACAAAATACTCACTGACCAGGGGACGAATTTTGTCAGGTGTGATGAAGGCTCTCTGTAGCACCCTCGGCATCACCCACCTGAGAACATTGGTTTATCACCCCCAGACAAATGGCTTAGTCGAAAGGCTAAATGAGACCATCGAAAGGATGCTCAGGTGGTGTGCACAGGAGGACACCCATAGATGGGATACCATACTGACCCCGCCACTGTTTGCCTTAAGAGATGCACCCCAAGAGTCAATGCAGTTCTCACCTTTCCAGCTAGTATATTGGCACAGTCCCAGGCATCTGTTACAGATGGTCCAGGAGGAATAGGAGAGGCTGTTGGGGCCCGGAATAGTAGCTGAAAGGTACCGACAGGAGCTACAAGACCAGATCAACAAGGCCCAGTGGATTGCTTGCCAGAATCTGTGAGTCACGCAAGAACAACAGGAGACCCAGTATAATAGAAGAACGAAACCCAGAACATTCTGACCAGGGGACATGGTCTTAGTCTCATTTCCAGCATCAACAAGTAAACACCCCGCAATGGGCAAGGCCCATTTAAGGTGATCCACCAAGTAGGTCCAGTAGATTACGAAGTGCTCAAGACCGGACACCATCGCGAGCGTCAAATTTACCATGTAAACTTCCTCAAGGCTGGCTGGCACAAAAAGAGGAGACAGTAGAGGAGCTGGGACCCCCCTGCTTAGAGTTAGGGGGATCCACACTGAAGGGGCAAGTGCAACTAGGGGAAGATTTGGATACCGATCAACGATGGGAACTGGAGGAGGTGATAGAAGCCTTCCGGAATGTGTTCCAAGAAACCCCAGAGCGAGTGCAGAGAATTGAGCATAAGATCAGGACACTGCCCAGCATACTAGTCAGGGAGAGATGGAGGCCTATACCCCAACAACGGCAACGGGAAGTACAACAAGAGATTGAAAAAATGCGGAAGCAGGGAATTAATCCAGCTGTCCTGAAGCCCATGGCGCAGTCTAGTCGTGCCAGTGGCTAAACCTGATGGATCACTCCGCTTGTGCACTGACTTTTGAAAGTTAAATGCATTAGCAACCTTCGTCGCATTCCCCATGCCTCATATTGCCCACCTCGTCGAGAGAATCAGGGAAGCCATATACATATCCACCATCGACCTAGCCAAAGGGTACTGGCAAATTCCGATGCGAGCTGCAGACTGTGCCAAAACCGCTTTCGGAACCCCTTGGAGCCTGTTCAAATTCGTACGGAGGCCCTTCAGCCTGAATGGAGCGGCGGCTACCTTTCAGAGGCTTATGGACACCCTTTTGGCACCACACACGGCATATGCAGTAGCTTATATCGATGACATCATCATCTTCACCTCAGATGGGCCCCATCATCTCGATGCCCTGAGAGCAGTTTTGGGAGAGTTTCAAACAGCTGGGTTGACCTCCAATCCAAAAAAATGTAAACTGGCAGGTACAGAAACTAAGTACTTGGGGTTTTGTATAGGATGGGGAACCATCCAACCCCTGGCGGACAAGGCGGAGGCAATATGATGATTTCAAGAACCATGCAACCGTTAGCAACTCTGTTCCTTCTTGGGGCTCATCAACTATTATTGGAGACTTGTACAGCACTTTGCGGAACTCGCCGCACCCCTCACAGATGCCCTTAACGGGAGATCATCAGAGATGCTAAAGTGGACATCCAAGATAAAAAGAAGCTTCTAGGATCTGAAGGAGACTATGTGCCGCGATGTGGTGGAACATACTCCTGACTTCTCTGCCCCTTTTATTTTACAGATGGACACATCCTGCAGTGCCCTAGGACCTGTGCTACTGCAAAGATGGGGGAAAGATGAGCGTCTGATTGCCTTCGCAAGCCGCAAACTCAGCCAAGCCGAAACTAGGTACGCCACGACAGAGAGAGAGTGCCTAGCAATACGCTGAGCGATCGAATATTTTAAATATTATTTGATGGGCCAGGAGTTCCTGGTGGTGATGGACCATGCCCCACTGCAGTGGTTAACCAAAAAAAAAAAAGCGAAAATACCCGCATTACCCGCTGGGCACTGGCTCTTCAACCTTTCAAGTTCATGGTAATGCACCGCCCCGGCAAGGATAATCTAGTGGCAGATTTTCTCTCTAGATGTTTCAGCTCGGAGGAGCCAGGCCAGGAGGCACATCAAGCACATGAGAAAGAACATCAGGCTATTTGGGAGGCCATACAAAAGGTCCAGACACCACAAGGCAGTTTTAGTGGGGATGTCTTTGGCGGCGAGAAGCCCCCACAGGCTCCAAGGGGGGCTGGGAGAGACCCCGAGAGCCAATTGTGGGACAAACAGGCCCCCTCATCCTGGAAAACTTACCTTTGGGAGCGCAGCTGGAACCGGAGCCGCGGACGTGCGAGCCGGCATTACGCTGGCTCTTCAAACAGCTGCTCCTGGGGTGGGGGAGCACCAGGCCAATGGCAGTGGCAGGAGATGCCGCTATGGGAAAATTTAAAAACCCCACCAGAAGCCAGCAGTGGGGAGAGGAGGGAGAGAGAGCCAGCGGGGAGGACACCAGGCATGGTGTGACTCCTGCAGCTGGCAGGAGCATTGCTGCAGGCATGGAGCCTGTATCTGGGGCAGGGAGAACAGCGTCCCTGCATTAGGCTGGGGAGGATGCACGTTCCCCCCCGCAGTGACCTACATTTTGCAGTTGATAAAAAGTGTCTCTTTCTGGGGAGAGAGAGGGATGTCAGACAATGGGAACCCAGCCTTCTGGCACCAGGGTCTAGGGCTCCAGCTGCTGTAACATCCAGGCAAACTTACCGGAGCCAAAGTCAATGCCTGACCCCTTAGCAGAGGGGCTCACAGGGCAGCGGAACTACACAAGCAACACTCAAGCGGTTGGTGAGTCGACAGGGTGTAGAGGAGGCGAAGCCCTGAGGAACATCGTGGCATGAATGTAAATACCCCCATCACTGAGTCCCCCGAGAAGAGGAACAGCACTGAATCCCTCCTTTTTCCCAGTAACATCAAGTTGTGGCAGGAGATTTGGGGGGGGGGGGAAGAGGGGGAGTGCCCTGGTACAAGAAGAAGGTACGGTAGTCGCCATGACCACTTAAGTCATCACACTGAGGTACCAGGCACAGCTCGTGAATGCTGCGGCGGATGGAGTGTCCCACAGGAGCGCGGGAGATCCCTCCCACATCCCCCTGGCTCTGTCATTGGCTGCGGGGGGACCCTGGCTGCCCCCCCCAGACCCAGGAGGCACCAAATGCCAAGCTGGGGGGCAGGGTCCCCAGTGCACTCCGCAGTGGACCCAGAAGTGGACTGTAAGTGCTTCTGGTCCACTTCCGGGTCCATCGCCAAGTGCGCTGGGGACCCCTTGGTGTTCCCATGGGACACTCCATCTGCTCCACCATCTCAGTGTTTATGAGCCACCTGGTACTTTAAAGTATGTAGAAAAAACATCTAAAGCTGTGTCTATGGCTGGATCATTGAATCTCTCCGGATCGATTCAGAGCGTTCCGTTTCGATTTGGAGAGATTAAAGGGTCTCCTGATTTGATTCAGATTCAGCAATTCGGCGACTGAATCAGGCTGAATCTCTACCAAACCGAATCAGCAACTGAAGCTTCACACAGCCCTAGTGTTTAGATATCAGAGAGATGAGAAGCTTTAAAAAAATATGTCTCCCCCCTTGCCCAAAAGATGGAAACGTGAAAAAGCTTAGAATACAGGGTAACCCTAACCATTCTGCTGCAGGATTGGCTGGGGAGCTGTGAAGCACAGGCTCAGTGACATTCTATACCTCCTGTATGTGTTGAGTCCCACATCGGTTCTGCACGTAACACCACGGAGGGGAGCATGAGAGGTGGGGGCCCCCACCTCCACATGTAGAGCACACACTTGTTCAGGGACTTGCATAGCAAATCAGGGCTGCAACAGACACAGAACTACCTTGCTGCAAGTTGTTGATTCTGACCCTCGTAACCCCTCCATTATTCGCTATTCGTACCCATTTATTCAAGATGTATGGAGGCAGATGGAACTGAATTTCATCCACACGTATACAATACCTCTGAAGCAAAAACGTCACCATAATTAAAAAAACCTCAAAGCCTACCAAACTTTTTGCAAGCACTGACCTTCATGTGCCAAAAATACAACTTAGAGTTTTTTAAAGGAATATTAAAGTGCTCTTCCCCCTTTTTTTAACACACACACACGCCCCCACCCCCCTTAACAGAAGAAAAATTCTTTGACAGACAGCGAAATAATTCTCTACCAACTTTTCCTCCAGTTTTGTTCCTACATATTTGGCATTACTCTTATCAAGTATAATTAATTGGAGTGCCATACTGTCTCTGGAAGGCCCATGTCATGATGGATGTTTCACCCTCAAGACTGTCTGGAGCCAGAGGTACCAGATCAGTGTCCTGTCATATTTTGCGAACATAGATATAAATAAAGAGCACTTCACAGAGCCCTCCAGTTCTTGCCATTCAGAACAATGGAATGCACCTTACAGCTTAGTTAGTCTAGCAGGATAATATTACATTAACCCAGGCTTGAAAACAGTACATAGACATGTCACTCACCTCCAGCAATTGAGCCCAAAGTGAACCTGTAAGCAGACTCAGCTATCTGGAGCCAGATAGACCTGCCCATTCCTCCATAAGATTGCTATAGGAAAAAAGACAGATATGAGCATTTGAAAGTCCTGTGGGAAAAATCAAGGAGCCTATAAATTAGCTTTTGTAAAGTTAAAGGAAGAATTTGCTATAAAATGGCAGCTCTAAGACAAAAAGAAAAAGTACTGAGTAACTTCATGTGGAATAACAGGCAGCATTTTCAAATAAAACTTGCTTATAATACTACCTTTCCAGTATTCCTTGTCTGAACAAACCAAGTGCACTTGAAAAGTGTTTTACTGATGTGAAAAACAGATTACATAAACAAAATGCAAAATCATCTTTGCTTTGTTTCTTTCTGACCCTGTGAGGTGCTAAGCATTCTCAATTTCTCCCAGCTTCAATAGAATCTGAAACCTAAATACCTCAAAGGCAGAGCTGAGCTGAATAAACAAAAATCTTATACTAAGTTTACCGCCAAACTGTAATGTGAAATACCTATTGCAATGCAGCATGGATTGGCAATGTACATATCCCTACTGGCACTGGTATTATGTTGCATATATAGAAATCTGAAGTGTATATATTCTGTTATATTTTCCTTTATTTGACTTTATTAAATGTTAAATGAATGGAACAGAGCCAAATTTAAAGAGAATACAGCTATGACACAGTCCAAATAAAAGAGTACCTACTAATTTACTTACTTTATTATGGAGGATTTTAAAAGTTGCTTTGTGCAAACTGTCCCAACAACAACACTTTTTACCACTGGGCCCCTGATCAATAGTAGCAAAAATGAGGCATAGCTTTGAGTCAAAAAGAGGGTGGATCTTCAGTAGGTTTTAATATAAATTAAATAGCAGATGTTCACTGAACATACCCAGTATGTCTTATATCTTGCATTGCGTGGTTTGCTGCTAGATTGCTTCACTGAATTTAATAGAGCTTCATGCTGCTCATAAATGACACAATGCAGGAGAAACATGTATGAGATTAAGAAAAGTTTAATGATTTTTTAAATATAATTAAAAAAATCTTTTTACCTAGGCTCTCTCTCATTTTAAATAAACAAATAAACAAGGCTAAAACATGGCCATAAAGTTTCTTCTCCAAAGCAATCTACTGGAACACAGACTAAAAGAAAACGGGCAAAAACATAATGAAGGCAGCACAAAATTTTTTTTTTTTTTACTAATGTAGTGTAAAACATAAAAATATATAGTGTAAAGCATAAAAATAGTGTAAAGTATAAAAATATAACCAAAGGTATTTCTTCTGATATAACATCAGCAGTATATTCAGTATATTCTCTCTATAGGGACAATGGGAAAGAAAGTGGATAAACCTGGAGAATTTTCCCACTAATCCCAGAAGTACTAAGTTAAAATATTCAAGACTGAAAAAATACCACCAGCACCAACATACAGGTGTCTCGAGATTCATGCTGATGAAAGATATCCACTGTAGTGAATGCCAAAAAGTTATGGAAAAGGGCTAGTTCTTTCAACTCTTAACAGTTTTCTCCTATTTCTAGCATGCTTACTTCATTTTAGACTTTTAAAGAGGTTTTCTTCCCTGCAAGCTTCATAGAGCTCCCATCAAAACCAAAGCATTATATTAAGACTTAAATCCTAATGAATACGTCACCAGATGTTAAACTCAAATTCTTGTGAAGAAAATGCCACTTTTATCCTATTAAATTAATATTCACTATAGTTTGTGATTCACTTGTATGTTCAGATGGATATGTAAATGAGTATAATTAATGCTATACCTTTCAGATCATGAATATTTATAAACAGAAAATTACTGTAGCTGTCATCCAAATGTAACCACCATGATATTCAGCTGCTAAGTTAAAAAAAAAAGTCTTCTACAGTGATAAAACCCATCAGCAAACATGGCTGAAAGGAGACTAATATTCATTCATGCAAAGTCTATAGAAACAGATAGAGACTTATGTTACTGTTCTCATTTTTCAGGGGAGAGAGTCCACTTCCCCTTCCAAGCATAGCTCCCTTGGCACAATAGTCTAATCCAATAAGAAAGGTCTTCTTTCTCTTGTCTAAGATACTTATTAAGTTTTATGCTGTGGAAGATAAACTAAGTAAAAAGTCTAGAAGTGGAAAATCTACCATAGTTTCTTACATACAACATGCACTTCCTCCCCAGTATTCAGCAAAATTGGGATGCAAGTTTTAAGTAGGAAAGCAGTTTTCCTCACTATAAAAGAAGCAAGCCTGGAGACACTGTTCATGCCATGCAGTGGTCCTATGATAACCCTTTCACAGCCATAGCTAGTGACTGAGCACTGTTGTGCCAAAAAGCAGCAACTGATTTACTGGCAGTATTTTGATGACGCTTGTGATATTGACACAATACTTTATTTACAGGAACTTGTATAAACCACTACTTATACAGCTACAATTCAGAGTTACAATTCAAAATGCTAACAGTCTTGCTACTGCCCTTGCAAGGATCTGAGGCCTAATCTTGTATAGCACATAGAAGCAGCATGATATCCCAGGAAACAGTCTGGATGATACAGTGAGCTCTAGGAACTTACTGGAGCCATTCTTTCTGGACCCTCAATATTTCCTGGAGGACTTACTTTGTCACATAATCATAATAACTCTAGAAAAATTTCCCCCGCCCCCATATATTCTGTTTTCCAAAAACAAGGTGCATGTTTTATTTGGGGGGGTGTTGTGCATGAGAAAATATAGTAAATACAGTCTCCTTCTGCCAGTGTAGGATTGTTCTCAAGAAAACCAAGAAAAGGAAATGACTACTCTTTGTAAAGAGCATTTAGAAAACAATAATAGCCAGAATAAAGAAATAGAATAGGCTGGAAGAAAGTCTTACTCCATGAGTAGAAGGGTTAAAGGAGAATATATTTTGTGCCAAGACCATGTCAGGAAAGGGAGACAAAAGGGGGCAAGGTAGTAGAAATGGACTACTACTAGGTGGGTGAATGTTTTTTTTGCCAAACTCCTTTTTCAAACTGGGGTGTGCCTGCTACTTTAAAGGAGTAAGCAGCCTGAGAAGCCACTAGCAGGTGGCGAAGGGGGCTAGTGAGAGACTCGCCTGACTGAAAGAGGAAGGAGCTAAATAAGCCCAGAGCCTGAACCAGTCGTGCACTCTCTCTCTCTGGCAAACATGAAATAAGGAGCTTCTGGCAGCAGAGCTCCTGAAGGGACTTGGATTTAGCTAAACAACTCTACAAGCCTGGAAACAGAGGCAAGCTCCCTGGGCAGAGAAAGACTGGGTTTTACAGGCAAGTGGCCTTTGTTTTATGTTAAACCCCTAGAGGGTTTGAGGTGTCTGCTAGAGGGCTGTGATGCTTCTTGTTTATTTACCTTGTACTGGTAGTCTAGCTTTGAGCCCTGCGGTGACAGGCTCAAGGCCTACTTACAGAACCGGTAACCCAGAAGCCCACAGACAGAGTGGGGCTCAGTAAGAAATTCAGGAGCCTAGGAAAAGGCTGAGACCCAGACTAGAGGGTTGAGGAGACTGAGACAGCCCAGAGGAGGGGCTGTGTGCAGGACCAGAGGTCCGAGAGCCCAAGGGGGCTGAGTGTACAAATAGTTAATATCAAAGAGAAAACAGACACGAGGCTTGGGCGTGGTATAGGGGAGGAATGGAGCCACACTTTGAGCCCTGAAGGCTACGGGTGCCCTGGAGGAGCACAGAGATGCATGTCACCCTTGAAGCTACAGGGGCCCTGCAGAGGCACAGGTCAACTGAGAGGGCCCACTGAGCTTAAGGGTCGCATTAAGGCTGTTGGGCATCCAGAAAAGATCAGTAGTACTGCAAATAGACTAAGGCTCACTCTAAGGCCCACCCGTGGGCAGCCTGCCTCAGTCAACCTCTAGTAAGAACAAGGTGCAGCAGGAAAGCAACTAAGAGAGTGGTGAGATAGAGACCGAGCCAGGCAGGAGTCACTCGGCCACCAGGCGGTATCACAGCCGCCCTTGGGCAAGAACCTGCCACACAAACAGTTGGAAGCTACAAAAATCATTCTGTCTAATGAAAAAAGCATTCTAAAACATTCTGTATGATGGGAAACACCATGAAGATACTAATGAAAACCAAAACTCAAAGCTGCGCCTTAAAAATGCAATTCCATGTTGTTGACCAGTACTTTTCAAAGTTTTCATTTTCACCCGTCCAGATAAGTATCTGTCTGAAGTCTAGAAGAGAGGAAAAGATTTAACAGATTGATGCAGAAATCTATGAAACAGCTAGCTACTGGTCAAATATTTTTGGACACTTACTTCATTAGCCTAAGTATGTGTGTACTTAAAAGGAAGTGACAGAGCAGTCAAGGAGAAACACACCAGAAGCTGAGCCTATTCAACCCACCAAAATATACGACAAGTCACAGAGTTCATGTACTGAATTTAATTACATTTTATGCTGTTCAAGACTTTATAATAACCCCTGTGGGACCACACCTCAGTCACAGCAGCTCAGCAGATTTAAGATTTCTTCAACAATGCAAGACTTAGACTTCCAAATTTTTTGCGATTTCCTTGCCAGTTACCCTTGGGAATTTCTCTTTTTTCCAATTAAACAGCCCTACAGATGTTTTTAGTCTTTGCTGTGCCTTCTTTTTCCTCAGACCTCAAGAAGAATGAACTGTATTTGAAAGTTTGCCTAAGTCGGTGATTCTCAACCATGGCGCTGTGGCAGCTTGGGGTTTTGCAAGAACCTTCTGGGGATGCCGCAACACCAGCACCACCATGACAAGGTTGTAGTATCCCATGTGCCTCTGTTTTCAGGGGGCATATTGGAGCTGAGAAGTGGCTGCAGCAGAAAGGCATAGCTGCCTGTATCAAGCAGGCAAGCGTGCCACTTCTGCTACAGCTCTTTCTGGTTCCGCTCCAACATGCCTCCTCAAAACAGAGGCATGCAAGGCAGTTCTACTTCATGAAGCAGCATTTATCCCCAGGCAGAACTGTCTTATACACCTCAATTTTCAGGAGAAACAGCAGAGGTGGACTAGAAAGAGCTGTGACAAAAATGGAATATGTAATGTAATGCAGGCAGGCGCAGCTTTCTCCTGCAGCCGCTTCTCAGTTGAGCTCTGACATACCCCTTGGAAACTGAAGCATGCCGAATGGTTCCATCTGCCCTGTGTGCCTCTGTTTCTGGGAGACACCATGCACAGTTGGACCAGCAAGGGCTGTGGCAAGAATATACACTCCTGCCACAGTTGCTTCCCAATCTGGCTCTGCAGGTGGTGCACAGTGTGGTGGGGTGAATATAATTACAATGTCAAATCAAATACTACATACTAATTAATAAGTAAAATGTTTATATTACAATATGAATGATATATTTAATTAGCTTTTAAAATGGAATACTCCTAAGTTTCAAAAAATTTTGGTAGGGTGCTTCGAGTCTAAAAAGGTTGTTGGTCACTGGTCTAAATGTATCCCAACCATGCAGTTGGTCCAGTAAAAGATATCACCCACAAAAACTTTGCCTCTTGCATATTTCCTAGACCATCAGGGCTACAACATCACTCCAACAGTATCTTAGACTTCCAGTCTCTCTTGTGGATGTAATTGCTCATAGGGATTTCAGATGCACATGGCTTTTAATCAAAGTGAGCTAAAAGAGGCAAGGGGCTTTCTAAATCCTTGATATTTCCAAAAGTCAAGAGATTTCTGAAAAGTTTTTTTTTTCCTGTTTCCACCCCCACGCCTCAAGAGATAGTAAATCACATGGCCATTAGACTGACAGACACTCAGAATATAGATTTGCATCCTGGAGAGGAAGCTAATCAAAAAAAAATTGTCACTGGGACATGTATCTGAAATCACTTCTTTTTCACTTGACAGTAGCATCCTCATACGTATTCAATATCTAACCTGGATAATAAAAAGACTTTTAATATATTCTTCTCAATTCATAAGATTGGTTTTCTCTATACCAGCAAACATAGAAAACCCAAATCATTGTTGCAAAAGCAGCTAACGTGATGTGAGTCATGTGGTAAATAAAACTCAGCCATACCTTCCTGAAAGGCTTACTTTAGATGGTACAGCTTTATATGGAACTAAGTTTATTAAGATTTTATAGACTGAAAGCATAAATAAAAGAATCCACACCAATAACATAATCAGGTGCTGCATCATTTTCTTTGTTTTTTCATAACTGAATTTGGGGCCAATTATATAACCACGTAACCTGTCACATATGCCTTTCTGAATTTTCAATGCAACTCTTTCAGTTGCCTGTTTTCACTGCAGTGTTAACTTGAGTGTTGATAGCTCAAACTAATGCCTCCTGATATAGCTTAGTAAGAACATCATACTGAAAAACACTCTAGTTGCATAATGCACTTCTAGAAGCAACAGAATCCCACTGTATTATTTGCTCTAGCATTGGCAGCACTTGAGCTTCAACTAATATCCTGGTTCAGGCCACTTAGCTCAATTTTGAACTGGCATTTAATTACAGCTAGAGATGTACATGCACATGGGGACAACTCTTGAGAAATATCTTGACATAAGAACACAGTGAAGAATCTCAGAATGTGAGCTCTCTTTTCTTTGGAATTTAAGAATCATATTTTTAAAAGTCCTCAGCATCCAATGACTGCTATTGAAAGCCTATTTCATTTAACATATACATGAACACTTGTATATCAAAACTTAAGTTTCTAGCTCTCCCTGTTGTGAAAACTTTCAAAATATGAAACAAATTAATGTCTGAGCCTAACATGCTATATAGGACACCTATATTTAAGGTATATGAAATTTCTATAAGAGCAAAGAAAGGCGTCAGATGGAGTAAAGAGTTAACATAATGTACATACAGGTATGTTTACAACATTATGGTAAAGGTTAATATGAAATTGAAAGAAATAAAACAAAGCTCTGAGATTTCCAGAAGTGTTTCAAAGCATTAGCAGATATGTTTTTAAATGGTTTTAACAGTAAGAAATCTAAGTACATGGTCTTTCAAATTACTGAGAATTTCCTTCAGTATAGAGCCCAAAATCTTGTCAGAAAACTATTCAATGAAAGACATGTTTCACAAAGGGTATTTTTGCTTTTTTTTTTCTATTTTTTTTAAATGTCATCCTTCTAGGAATAGATTTCTGTCCATGCTTATACAAAATCAGAGATTCTGATCCATATAAGAAGTCCTCCAGGAGAAAATAATGTTACTTTTAATGAACAAGTATTCAGCAGTCTTACAAACACTTTCACATAAGCATTTTTACAATTTATTATAGCTATTATTATTTCTACCTACCTGCCTCTGAAGTTCTGCTATGTTGTAAGGCAAGGCACCTTCCGCCAAAGGTGCTATTCTGTCAATATCTGCCAAAGTCAAACGCCTTTAGGAAAGTCCAAGAAAAGTAATACCATTGTTAGACTGAAAAACAAACAGCTACCTCTTTCCTTTGCCCCCTCCCCCATTCATATAGCCCCCTAAATAGATTAGAAACTACTGTAGAGAAATCCAGTCCTGGGAACTATGAGCCTTTTCTACTTTCCTTGTCCATAAATGGGAGAAAAAGAATTCAGCACTACCTAGGATCGAGTCCTTGGCACCTGGTAGCACAAGAACTGCATTTATTAAATAAGCAGCCATTCCATACCTCATCCATACCTCATAATATATCTCACATGCGATACTCTCCCCAAGACAGCCCCTCTACTTAAACTTACACTATCAGCATAATAATATGCTGTATGTTACAATATACTAATTAGCCTGTGACTGGTGAATGTGTTTGGTATTCATATTTATACTATGCAACACATATCAGCTAATTATTAGTAACGAAACACTACAAAATGAAACAGATCTATTTTGGGGTAAGTATAAACATTACAGTAGAAATAATATTATAATTCTTATTATTAATAGAATTAAGATGATAGTTACAAAATTACCCTGTAGCACTGTATAAATCCGAAAGCTGGTAGAGGATATCAATTTCCAATGGCGTAACCTGTCCAAATTTGATTGCAGACTGGGTAAATTCCTCTGGAAGCAGGAAAAAGAAACAAGTTAACTGATTCTGGATCAGTTTTCACTTCAAATATGCTTTACTAATATTAAGAGCTATCATTGGACAGGCTACTCAGGAACAACATCTAGAAAAGAAACAAAAGCAACCAAAATAGTACTAAACCTATTTCAAAATAGCAGTATGAAGCATAAAGTAAGCCTAATCCCATTTATGGTAAGCAGTCCCCACTGAAGTCCACAGAAATTCTGATATAAGCAAAGCCAGCAAGATTGGACACAATATTTGTAGTTCTTTTTGTAACAAAGCTACTGCAAAAGCAGATCATGATAGAACATGGTTTTAATTCCAGTTTGACAGCTGAACCAATCTTTCCAGGGTTCCTTCTTCCCACAGCACTCCTTTACCCAAGTCTGGGTGCAACTATCTATCGATATACTTGTTTTTGTAACATCATGACGCTCCTCTGATCATTTAGCTGAATAGCATTCACATAATTTTTTTCAGGACAGAAAGTACATGAGTCATGTTTGTGCAGCAACACCTACAAAAATAGGCAAAAGCAGACAGATATCACTGCATCTTAGAAAATCTGGGTAGATATCCCATGCTACCCTCTAAGAATAGAGAATGTGAAAGCAGCCTGGGTGGTACAATATACCCTGAAACGTTATACTGCATGCAAAAGTGGGAGGAAAAAGGACCAGATAACGTTTTTTTTTTTTTATCAGCGTTATGACCAACAGGTCTCTCCACCTAGGCAAATTACTGTTATAAAATGGCTACAGAGAGCTGATCAGCTCAAACCACTAAACAGAAACACGTGGTTAACATTCAGCAATGCTGTGCGGACAAAAATCCTATTTAGAACTATCATGCCACCAAATGGTTAGCAACTATTAAAACTGGGGAAATAACAGTCGCTACAGTATCACAGAGGAACAACTAACAGGAAATGCAAAGCTTTTGATGATGGATTTTTTAAGCTAAAATAATTTTCCCACATGCTGTATATTTTCAAAGGGTTTGTCCACAGAATACAATGCAGTGACATGCTGAAATACTTTACTCATGTACTGAAAGCCAGGTGTCTTGGGTTGAGTGCCACATTAATGTGACTAGCTCAACAGGATGAATTAGTCTGGAAGAATACCATCGTAATGTAACTGTACTACTTATGGTATAAGAGAGAGTTCAAATATTTTCATATGGCATCCCTATGTCAAGGAGAAAACACATTAGAGCCATACCCTCAAGCTACCAGGGCCAGATAAAGCTTTTGCCCAAACCCTGAAAGCTCTACTCTATAATGACACAGCAGGAGAACTACATGCAGAATCAAAATGGAAACACTGATAACAACACTGAACTTCAATGTTACAATCACTTCTGACTAGTCTTGGACCATGCACAGTATCAAATATCAACTTTTATTGATCTGAAAATTAATAAAGAAATAGTAAATGTATTTTACCTTTTGTGATTTCAGTATCTTTCCTTGTACCTGCTATAATACTGTATATTTTTCTAACAAGATCCATGTTATTCAGCAGGGCATTAAAAGCATTGAAATAGGAGAAGCTGACCTGGTGTGAAATACTTCCACCTGCTACCTTAAAAATAAATAATGGAAAGATAAAACAAGCCCTAATATGAGTTCAGGTTTTTAATGAGACCTCTGCAACCCTTGGTCACCCAAAAACATATTTACTGCAAGCCAACGTCCACATCTTGTAAACATACAAGAAATAAAATACTTCTACCACTGCAGATTTTCATTTTTTAAAGCAGTAGTAGGGATGAGGACATAATCAGATAGCCAGTATATTAATGTCTTTGATTCAAAATGAACGATAGGAAACAACTAAAATCTTCAGAAAGCAATTACAGAATTAGATTGCTGTCCAACATTGTTAATAGAACATGACATAATTTCTTCAGTGGTGAAATTTATGCTAGTTTTATTTTAGGTAAAGGAATTGTCTATAGTAAGATGTGTTAATTTTAAATTGTAAGGTAATTACTCAATACAAATCTTTACCAAGTTAAGACCCCCCCCCAAGAATTCAAATACATGCTTAACTTTAATCATGTAGTAGTCTCCATCAATTTCAATGAGACTTCTTATGTGTTTAACTGCTTTGCCAAAATGGGGCCTTGAGTATTATGCCACAAAACAAAACAAAAAGCCCCCATCTTTCACAACAGCCCCATTAAAGGCCACCAGGGCTACATATAAGTAAGATTTTGAAAAATCCAGTTCACCTTGTGTTTTTGATCATAAAACTATTGCACTTCAAGGTACAGTTAAGGCTTTACTTATAAAGAAATAAAACAGTCAATTGCTAACAACAAATATTCTTGCTGCCAGTCACATAGAACAACTCTTTACTAATATTACTTCCACAAAATCACCAGTTTGTACACAAGTTCTCTCTCAGGAGAGAATGTCATCATATTACCAGCACTGCTAATAGAGAGGGAAATAAGGAGTTACAAGGTACAGAGACATAAAACAGAGCTCAGTTAAATTAAAGACATTTTTTCTTTACACTTACTGACACTAAGTTTTCTTCCACAAATGGAGTGAGCATGTGTGAACGAATGGTAACCATGATATCACTGAAGTCCAATCCAGTGATCGTTCCACTTTTATTTTTGTCTTTTATGGCAAAGGCTTGTCTTGCATGTTCTAACTGTAGCTCCTAAAATAAGATGATTAGAAGTAACATATTAGGAGCTTATTCTCTTACACCCACTGATTTCAGCTGCATCTCTAGGAGCATGTGTGCATTTTTTATGCAACTGAAATTACAATAGAATAATAGAACCATAGAAAATTAGGGTCAGAAGGGACCCCAGGAGGTCATCTAATCCAAACCCCTGCTCAAACCACCATCATCCCCAACTATATCATCCTAACCAGGGCTTTGTCTAGCTGGGTCTTAAAAACCTCCACAGATGGAGATTCAACAGTCTCTCTGGGTAGCCTGTTCCAGTGCTTTACTACCCTACTAGCAAGAAAGTCTTGCTGCCATTCAACCCCAGGGAAATGCATGTGTATGCTCATTTTTACATGCCCACCAGTGCCAAATAGAGGGAAATAATCACTTCCCTCAATCTGCTGGCAACACTCCTACTAATGCAGCCTAGTATGCCACTAGCCTTCTTGGCAATAAGGGCACATTGTTGGCTCATTCAATTTATTGTCCACTGTAACCCCCAATAGTTTAATAAAACAACAAAAATATTCCATCCCTGCCAACTCCAAGTCAAACCTGTAATGTCTCCATACCACTTCTGCTTATCAAATAATCTTTTCTACGTTAGAGAAACCTGGCTGAATAGCCAACAAATGCAGGCTTTGTTCAATGAAAATGGGAAGCACATTTCATATTTCAAGACCCAGTGCCATATCTGCCACCTCCTCATAGTTAAAATCAAAGGGCTGTTAGCAAAAGATACTCAATGATCTCTCTCAATGCCAATCTCATGGATAGGCCATTTTATACTCTACTCAGAATTAAACGCTACAATTTAATCTAGAGCCTCAAACCCTGGAAGATAGTTAAATCTTCAGAATATAGGTTGAGCATGCCACTAAGAGAAGCACTTCTTAACAACTTGCCACTGAATTTTAAGCCATTTAAAGTTACCTTAAAAAATAGTTTAATCTAAAACACACTGTAGCAACTTGCAGAGGACATTGGTCTGGGTCATGCTAGTAAATTCTATATCCAATAAACAAACAGATTCTCTCTTCTTCTAGTCCGGAATTATCAGTCATACCCTCATCTTCAGCTGTTAAGCAAGTACAGATCCAAAGTAATGCTGAAGTTCTAATCAAGAGCAATAAAAAATTAGGCACAATTTTGTGGCACACATCAACTGTATCAAGGCAGCTGGTTCCTTCCTAGACCTACTGTTATCTAATCCAGGCAAACCTGAGTTTAAATTGCAATGGGGTTGCCAGTATTGGGATTGGGATTTGGCTTGCTAAATTAGCTGAATATGTCACAGCCAAATCTAACTGAGGAGTAGGTGGAAGAAAAGGGGGTAAAGGGGAATATACTCCTAACACTGGGTCATTAGCATAATGAAGAAACCAGTCTACATTACATCTCTTTGTCTCCTAAAGTCTTGTTTAAAGGAAGAGTAGAAGAGACAAGATAGGAGCTTAATGTAGTCCACATGGGAGCACCATTAGGAGAGAAAAAAGTCATCCATCACTTTGCTCTAGGCCCTCAATAAAAATATAATTAATTGGCAATTTTGCCTGTGTCAGACAATGTCTACTACTTGTGCTAGCAATGCCTCAGGGTAATCAATGTGAAAAGCTTAAGTTTAAGTTTTTCTCAAAGGGCATTGTAACTACAGTAATTGTCAGAGATTGTATTAAACAGATTCCATTGCCCAATTTGCAATAGATCTTC
The DNA here is from genome assembly GCF_030867095.1 of Alligator mississippiensis. NCBI lineage: Eukaryota > Metazoa > Chordata > Crocodylia > Alligatoridae > Alligator > Alligator mississippiensis. The sequence goes on along the minus strand of NC_081827.1, from coordinate 212,316,240 downwards.
CATACACGCTACTGACTTCAGAAACCTTCTTAATCAAATTATATTTTCAGTGCCTGAAGCATCTCTTTATCCTAAACTACAGCATAGGGATGGATTTATGCCTCAAACAGTTTAATAATATAGGCTAACTCTGGAATTATGTTGAGTGTGAAATTCTAGCTATGAAAATGTATAGTAAGTATTAGGATAGAACTTACTGAATTAAAAGCAACATAAAACAGTATAATAAAGTAGGAAGGTAAGCTACAGAGTAACAGCCATTGGAGGCAGTCAGTACCCAGTCTCTCTCCCACTGAAATTAGCTGTATTCTTGCAGTCAAGCAAAAACATGATTAGAAACTCACAATTTAATTTGACACCAACAATAAGAGGATAGTTTAAAAGACAATGCAATTAATCCTACCTTTACACAGAACAGTGGATACAATTAAAATGCACACTGTGTGCACTACTTACAGAAATGGTACAGTACAGTGACAATTTAGTGGTGTTCCAATTAATCCAATATATAGTAAAACTAACATTTATAATGTCATCTCTGTCACCCATGCTACATCAATGCTGAACAATTTTTCACTGACAAAATAAACAACTGACCTGCAGAAACTGAGTGAACTCTGAGTAGTTAAGATGCTTCTTCCTGTTGTGTCCAAAGTGCAGTCGAATGAACTCACAGTCCCAATTGAAGGGGATATGATGATGAACAACGGTTTGTCCAAAAATTTCTTTGATATTTTCTTGAAAAGACAAAAGTAAATGAATTGTAAGGCAAGACAGTGAACCTGAGATGTTCCTGGTAAAAAGCAGACCAGCAAAATTTAAAAAAAAGAAGAAAAAAAAAAGTAAAAAATGTTTTGGTTCCTCTCACTGTATCTGCCAAGGTTTTCATTTGAAAACTGGTATAGGACCATCTGATACAGAACACATTACTTGGTGTATTACATTATAAAACTTGGATTTATTTCATTTGCTTTTAATTAATAGGCAAGTTCTCTTGTGCACTATAAATAACTGCTATTTTTCAATCTGTACAAAAATAGTGGTTTTCCCCATCTCTACAAGAAATGAAATTAAGCTCTTTATCAAAAGCATGAATACCAAAATTAGTCTCATACAACATTTGTCATACTAAGCATGGTTTGACAGAATTGATTATTTCAGTTGCATTAACCAGACTATCTACTGAAGACATTTTAGACAATATCTCTTATAGCTTTCATTATATCAACAGAATATACCTTATTTGAAAGCTTCCCATGTTAAAAATATAGCCGTGGCACAAAAGTAAATCCTATCATGTGATTGATATTCTCAGTTACTAAGATATATTACTATAATTTAAGTTAGAGATGCTGCATTTTATATAAAGAAAGAAAAAAAATTAATATATATTTTATGTATACTCGGACAGCTGAAATCCTGTTGGCTTATCCTATGACATATTTGCGTTTGGTAAACAAAGCCTGATCAATTTGGAAAAATGTGTATGGAACATTGGGCCTCCTTCACATACATTACCATGACTGTGTACACATGTCTGCTTTGTGGGTACAAACAGGCAATTGAACAAACTTCGCTATTTATACACATAGCAGGAAGGAAGAAAAGAATGAAAATCCATAGAAGAGCTCAGAGTCTCAGATCAAATAATATACAGGACTGGTTGTCTTCTATGTATCATTTGCTTCAGAGTATACTACAGATTATATATTTTAAAAAGGGAAACTTGTGCTGCAAGATAGAAGACAGAAGAACGTTATAACTAATTTAACAATCAAATATAGGCTACGTTGATAATGTCAAATTGCTTGGGTGCAGAGTGTGACAGGAAAGAACTGAAGAATGTGCTGAGAATGCTGGGTGATCAGAAATGTTTGTCCATATGCCTTCAACTACTTTAGATCAGGGGTTGTCCACCAGGGGTACGCATACCCCTGGGGGTACTAAGGGGGTAAGCATGGGCAGGCGGAGATTTAGGTGCTTAGATGCTTCTGAAATCCTACTGAGTGCCTAAATAGCTTTAAAAATCTGGCCAAAAATGGTTTAACTACTTTTGAAAATTCACAGTAACATCACCCAAGTTTATTGTTTAGAATTATTAAAGAGACCTGAAAGTAGCTAGTACATATTACATTTCTTACAGATCCAGTTTATCTAAGGCTGTGAACAGATGTAGTTTATTTACCGGAATCCAAGCTAACTAAATTGAAGGCAACCCCACAACAATTAGATCCTATACACGGAAAATGTATAAATTTGTTACAGTTACCTACATATAGAATCTAACTATTCAGGGGTCATCTTAAATTCATGCCTCTCCTCCCCCCACCACTGCAGTGGGAAAAGAAATGGGAGAGGACAGGTAGGGGAGGTAAACATTAGGGCTAGGGACAGACATTCAAAAAGCCGAGCCTGAATTGATTCACTCTTTGTAGGTTAGTCTAAGCTGCACAGCTTAAACTGATTAATAACTGGACAGACATTCTCTGTTAAACCAGGAAATGCAGCCACATGCCTGCAATGGCTCAAGCTAGAAGATGGGGGGCACCAGAGCATGCATGCCAGCCACTGCCAAAGGGGAGGAAAGAGAGATGCCCTCCAAGGTGCTCACCCCTCCCTGCTTGAGTTGAGGGGGCATGGCCAGGCATCGGCTGGGACTAGCACAACACACAGGATGCCAGCCACCAGCATATGGGGGGCAGAAGGGACGGGGAGCTGCTGCCAGACTGAGGAGTGGGGATGGGGAAAAAGTCCTTTCTCTGAACCATGCATGTATTGAACACGGCAATTTCCGAAGCATACAACAGGGAACTACCAAAAACCTTTGCCTGAACTAAGATACAGCCTTGTAAAACACAGCATACACAACTTAGTCTAACTTAATATGTAAACCAGGAAGATAAACATTAGTTTTACTAATCCTGAAGGGACAGTGTCTCCTTACAGCCAAGCAATCAGAGAGGCTTTGTTTAGGTATGTAGCTCTCTGCATTCTTTGGTGAAGCTGTCTGCAACTTCCCTTAACTATATCTCCAGCATGTGTGATGATTATCAGGTCTTTGCCAACATTTCCCATCTTTCAGTCTGTTCCTGCAGGTCTTAGCTCTGGGCTCACAGGTGCAGGGCTTGGATCTGCACACAGGGGATTAGCTTGCCTCTCCCCCTGTCTCCCTTCCAACATGCTGTGGAGTTAATCCCATCCCAAGCCAAAGAGACTGCAGCCAAACCCCCAAGGGCTCTGGGGCAGAGAGGGGACAGAGGGAAGAATTAACCCCATCCCTGCCTGAATCCAGGCAAGCTATAGAGGTGCAGCTGGGGCTGGCAAACAGCAGCAAACCCCCGGGTTTGCCAGTGAAGGGGGTGGGGGAAGGGGGAGAGAGGACAGAGGGAGGAATTTGCCTCAGGGCCATGGCTGGCCAGCATCTGGTCACACCCTGCCCCTGCTCAGGCTAAAGAGCAGAGGGGAGGGGTCAACCCAGTTCACTGGAGCAGAGAACAGAGCTCTGCCTAACCCAGGGAGCACGCCAGGATGCTGGGTGAGTCTGATTTAATATAAACCAGCAAGGGGTCTGGGACAGACACTGGATAAACTGGTTTGACCCAAATCAGTTAAGTCTGATACAGGCAGTTGTCAACTTACAATGTTTTGAGTTATAACGTTTCACACTTACAATGTTTATAAATTGACACCCTGTTTCAACTTTATGGCATCAGTTTCAACTTTACAACGCTTGATCCAATGTGACATCACGCGAACGAACAAGTGTGCTGCGTCGTTCATCTCCCTGGAGAACATCTGTCCAAACTTCCTGGGACTCTTTCTTTAAGAAAGCAGACAAGACTCCCGAGAAGACTCCAGCCAAGAATCCTTCAAAAAGTCCAACCAAGAGCCCTTCAAAAAGTCCAGCAAAGTCACCTCAAAGAAGTCCTTCCAAATCAATATGATTGCTATTTACAGTTTAAATACATTAATGTAGCTATATTACTCATCTATAATTAATCGAGTACAAAATTCTGGGGTATTTTTGGTGAAAATAGGGTATCGGGCCTTGGTTCAGGAACCAATCCCCCATTTATAACATTGTTTCTTAGGAGAAAATTGGTTCCAAGTTACAACATTTCAACTTAAGACGCAGTTTTCAGGAGTCAATTGTGTCTTAAGTCCGAGGACTGCCTGTACTACATTCAACCAGGTTTATCTCAAACTGGTTTTGGCTATTTTCAAACTGGTTTATGTGCACTGAATGTCTGTTCTATTACAGGTTTAAACCAGTTTTTGATTACTTAAACTGGTTTCTGTGTAATCTCTGTCCCTAGCCCATGAGAGTCAAGTAGCCAGACCTCTGCCCCTTATCTCCCCACAACATATTATCCCCTACTGCTTGTCCCCTTTACCACTTGCCTCATTGGTGCCTGCCTCCCCTACTGTCTGCCCTCCCAAGCCTGCATGCCCAGTGCTTGCTTCCCACTGTGATGCCTGCCTCCCCATTCCCTCTCCCCCTCATACTTGCCTCCTCCATGCCTGCACCTTGGCACCTGCCCTTCCTCACAGCTTTTGCCCCCACTGCCAATTATCCTCTGGCTCCAGCATGATTCCAGTTTTCTCCAAACTGGGGCATGAAGCACATGGCTGCCACTGCTCCAGCAACAGCCACAGCCCAACCATACTGCAGCTGTTGTGGTGATGGCGGCTCTGGCCCTGGAGCCAGAACCCAGGCCAAAGCTGTCACTGCCACCACTGCTACTGGGCCAGGATGGGCTGAGGCAACCATGTAGTCCATGCCCTGGGCTGGAGGTTAAGTAGCAGCAGTTGGGGGGGAGGCAGTGGAAGGGGCAAGCAGAAAGTCAGGCAGTGCTTGAAGCTCAAGCTCCTACCCTGACTCCAAGCTCAGATCAAGGCTGGAGTCACAGCCAAAGCAGCCACCTGCCCCCCACTCCACCTTGTACTAGAATCCAAGACAAGGGCCCCCCAACCATGTTAAATGGAGGGAAAAAACCTCATTTTGGATTTGAGAAAAATAGGGCAACTTTTAACAACTTTTAAAGGGAAGGGAAGTTGCCGCTCAGAAGCATGAATCAGCGGTTAGGACCTTGCAGGGATACAAATGAACTAAACTCCTGTAAGCTTAATCCCAAGGCTAGGGACAAGCATTCAAAAAGCCTGAGCCTAAATTGATTCAATTTTTACAGGTTAGTCTAACCTGGCTAGGCTGAACCATTTGGAAACTGGACAAACATTCTCTCTGGACTGAGGGAATTCAGGCACATGCCTACAGTGGCTCAGGCTAAAGCAGCCCCCCCCCCCCTCCCCCCTTCCCTTCTGCAGGGAGCTGAGCTGAGGGGGCATGGCCAGGCCCTACCAGGACTCTCTCATTAGGGATGTCTGCCTGCATAGTCCCAGGCTTTTCCCCACTGGTTGCTCAAGGGGTGGGAATGTTGTCAGCTCCCAGCCCTGGCCTAGCACTCTGAGGCAAGGGGTGGGGCACAGTGCATGTATCTGTTGATGATATGGAGCTTTTCAATCTCCCTTCATGCTTTGTCATACTGTCTGCAGCAAACTGACAGACAAGCAAGCCAGTCAGGAGCTGATAAGAATCTTTATCACCCGATTAGCAAAACAAAGGCCTCTTTCCATTAGTACAAACTTCTTAAACCACTTACTCTGTTGATTAGCTCCAAAAGCCCTATTCTGTGCGCCTGCCTGTCCCAGTGAAATTGGAGAGAGACACGCACAGACACCTCTTGGCATTAGTTAGCGTAACACATGCCTAGGGTCCCTGGGGCTGGGGTCCATGCTGTGGAAGATGGGAGGGAGAAAGGGAAGGATTTCCTGCTTGAGCAGCAAGGGGGAGTAGGCAGCGAGGAAGCCAGCAGACCCTGCTGTGCCTGAAAATCTCTACCGGAGTTTCAAATCTCAGCCAGGGAGCAGAAGGGAGGGGCCAGCCCAACCCAGAGTGCATGCTGGTATGCTGGGGGACTGTGATTTAACTTAAACTAGCAAGGTGTCTGGGACAGACACTGCATAAACTGGTTTGACCCAAATCAATTAAGTCTGATACTACATTCAACCACGTTTATCTCAAACCAGTTTTGGCCATTTTCAAACTGATTCACGTGCACTGAATGTCTGTTCTGTTACAGGTTTAAATCAGTTTCTGATCACTTAAACCGGTTTCTGTGTAATGTCTGTCCCTAGCCTAAATGAACCCAGACCATGCAGCTTTAACAGTTGCAACAACTTATACACATATCATTTCAAATCCATAAAGCTGATATTTCTATCTATCCTCTTATTATTTTGTTCTGCATGGATTTAATTAGACTCAGCAGCCAAAAAACTCATTGGCACATACGCCATGCTCTGTAAAGAACAATGGTGCAGATTGTTTGATTGATTGATTGACTGATTGATCGATTTCATGTATCGCATTCAAGACACACCAGAAAAAACAATTTGTATGTTGAAAATGATAGATACAATCAATAGTTTGAGTTTTAACTGTAATGTTTAAAAAGATTAGGCAAGCATCCTCAAAAAGGCACTGGAATTCGGGCTGAATTTTCTTCAGATAGACTAGCTACTTATGTCAAGGGTAGCAGGGATATTATCCAGCTACTTTCTGATGTGAAATGTAATGACCATCAGTTCAAATCTCTGCACAACTAAGTACAGTAGTGAGGGAAGTCTCACTAGGATAATACAAGTAATGTTACTGTCTGGCCATGGTCTTGAACCCATGGTTTTGGTTGCCAGGAATAACTGCTTAGGCTGGTTTGCCACCTCCCCAGCTGACTTTTCAGACCAGAGACAGCTAGCTAGAAAACTCCATGGCCACTCCCTGCCACCAGATTGGCTGGCCAGGGTCAGCTGACTCTCCACTCCCTCCTATATGTACTCCTGACCCAGGAGAGGAAGTATCTGGGCATGAATAGGAATTCACCCAGACTGCCTTGCTGGTCCTTATGGCTTATGATTCTACCTGTTCTCTGCTTGATCTCCTTGCTACTCATAGATTCATAGATTTATAGATTCATAGATGTTAGGGTTGGAAGGGACCTCAATAGATCATCAAGTCCGACCCCCTGCATAGGCAGGAAAGAGTGCTGGGTCTAGATGACCCCAGCTAGATGCTTATCTAACCTCCTCTTGAAGACCCCCAGGGTAGGGGAGAGCACCACCTCCCTTGGGAGCCCGTTCCAGACCTTGGCCACTTGAACTGTGAAGAAGTTCTTCCTAATGTCCAATCTAAATCTGCTCTCTGCTAGCTTGTGGCCATTATTTCTTGTAACCCCCGGGGGCGCCTTGGTGAATAAAAACTCACCAATTCCCTTCTGTGCCCCCGTGATAAACTTATAGGCAACCACAAGGTCGCCTCTCAGCCTTCTCTTGCAGAGGCTGAAAAGGTCCAGGTTCTCTAGTCTCTCCTCGTAGGGACTGGTCTGCAGGCCCTTAACCATACGAGTTGCCCTTCTCTGGACCCTCTCCAGGTTATCCGCATCCCTCTTGAAGTGCGGTGCCCAGAAGTGCATGCAGTACTCCAACTGCGGTCTGACCAGCGCCCGATAGAGGGGAAGTATCACCTCCTCGGATCTATTCGTCATGCATCTGCTGATGCACGATAAAGTGCCATTGGCTTTTCTGATGGCTTTGTCACACTGCCGACTCGTGTTCATCTTGGAGTCCACTAGGACTCCAAGATCCCTTTCCACTTCTGTGCCACCCAGCAGGTCATTCCCTAGGCTGTAGGTGTGCTGGACATTTTTCTTCCCTAGGTGCAGCACTTTGCATTTCTCCTTGTTGAACTGCATCCTGTTGTTTTCTGCCCACTTGTCCAACCTGTCCAGATCTGCTTGCAGTTGTTCCCTGCCCTCCGGCGTGTCTACGTCTCCCCATAGCTTTGTGTCATCTGCAAACTTGGACAGAGTACATTTCACTCCCTTGTCCAAGTCACTGATGAAGACATTAAAGAGTATCGGTCCAAGGACCGAGCCCTGCGGGACCCCACTGCCCACACCCTTCCAGGTCGAAACCGACCCATCCACCACGACTCTCTGGGTGCGACCCTCCAGCCAATTCGCCACCCACCGGACTGTGGAGTCATCTAAGTCGCAGCCTCTTAACTTGTTCACCAGTATGGGGTGGGATACCGTATCGAAGGCCTTCCTGAAGTCTAAGTATACGACATCCACCCCTCTTCCTGTGTCCAGGCGTTTTGTAACCTGGTCATAAAAAGAGACTAGATTAGTCAGGCATGATCTGCCTGCTACGAACCCGTGCTGGTTTCCCCTCAGCATAATTTTTCCTGCTGGGCTCTCGCAAATGTGAGCCTTGATAATTTTTTCAAAGATTTTGCCAAGGATGGAGGTGAGTACTGATGGTACTCAGCCTAGCTCCCTCTGACTCTGTGTTCTGCCTGATCCTCCAGCTTCCAGACTTGGCTTCCTGGCCTGATCTTCTGGCTCCCTGGTACCTAGATAACTATGCACTGCTCCCAGCCCTGGTCAGCCTCACAGACCTGAAGGGAACCCCAGACCTGGCCACCCACAACCCGGCATGACTGTTATGGCCACAGCCACATTAGTTACAGAATAACAACATACTGAAATTTCTTTTCTCTTGAATTCATTTCACCACAGCAGGTACAGAGATGCTCATAACAAAGTATTTAGTGACAGAAATTGATAAGAACAGATAATGTGAAGGTACACATGCTCCTTTCTCTGAACAGACACCAGGAAATGCTCATAAATGAAGATAAACTGCAAATAATTCATATATCTGAGAGAACTATTGACCTAAACAAATTAATTGTTAAAAGCCTGTCATTTACTGCACTTCCTACTTAAATTTGTTCATTACCCCCATCAAGGGTAATGAACAGACAAATGCAGGGGTATGTGTACTGCCTGAAACTAATTTTAATTCATTTTGGGAGCAACTATTTCAAGTTAATGTTTATATACTTAAGCCTTTTAGTAGTCTTTATTACCCTCCTGTAGTAGAGTTAATTTTATTGAACTGACACTCTCTTTGAAGGTTTATTCTGCTATAACTCCATGATGCAGTCTACATAAAGACTGCTTTACCTATGGTATACATGTCAAACTTAGAGGTTCTTCTAACCTAGTATTAGTCCTATAGGAGTGAAACTCCTAAAAATATATAAATCCTATAGTCCCAGTATGCTGGCAGTAAGCATCCATCTCATGAGATAACAGAATTACACTGAGTGACGCATCAGCTTGCTGAACATACTCACTTGAAAGATAAAGCAAGGCTGGAGTGACCTCTCCAGGGTGCAAAAGCCTGGGTAGTGTATATGGAATCACTGAATTACCCACACACCACCATCCCCCTACATCACCTCCAAACTAAAGCAAAGGATTGCTGCAGAAGTTATCCACCTAAACATTTTGAGCAATTTAAAATGCTCTTTAGAATCAGATAATGTAGGAACTGGACATGGATTCTGTTTAAACATCTCTAAATATTTCTGAAGATGCTAACAAAAGTCAGTATATGTGGAGCTATGTACATTTTCTAAAGAAGAAGGCCCTATTTAGAGAATACAATTTCAGGAAAGAAACAAAATGCCAAAGCTAAGAAACAGGTGCTAAAGATACCATATTGCAGAACACAGTATAAAAATCTAATTAGAATACAGGCACAACTGAGCATGACATCACTATCAAAAATCCCACAAAAGTGGTGGCTAGTTGTACATTGTTGCTCAATGTCTTTGAACTGATGTGAGAGGCTCAAAAAATATCTAGTACATTTGTGGGGGGTTTTAAGCACCTTCCTTTATTTTTTAAAATAATATGGACAAATGGGAAAATTATTTAAAGCTGGTAGTAACCAAATTCCCCTACACATAGATCTAATCACTCCACCTAAATCACAAGAATTTCTAATAAGACTCATATTTCAATTTGGGCTTTTCACTAACCATAAAGAGCCAATAAAGATTAAGGAAGCATGAGCAAACGAACATGAGAGAGCGAGCGACCACAAGAGAGAATGAGCGAGCTTGAACAAGAACAAGCATGGGCAAGAGAGTAAGAAGAAATGAAAAAGCAAGAAAAAGCATGAGAGCACACATGAGAAACAGTGTGTACAAGAGAGAGTGCGCATGAAAAAGTGAGAAAAAGCGAGACACTGCGCACATGAGCGAGGCACCATGTGCACATGAGTGAGAAAGAGTGCGTAAGAAAGGCCAGCCGGAAAGAGTGAGCAAGCGAGAACGCAAGAGGACATGCACATGTGTGCACAAGAGGGCGCGAGAGGGTGAGTGCAGGTGCACAGGTGCGTGAGTGGAAATGAGGACACACAAAGGCATTTGAGAGAGTGCGCAAGAGAGCCAAAGTCTATGTATAAAGCCATTTGTTGTGCAGGAAGTTTGTTCTGATGTAAAAAAAGATAGCGGATGGAATCGAAATAAAGGAATGCTTGCTTCAAATAAAATAGTTTAGACATATTGCTACTCCTATTTTAAAAAGGTCAAGACCATTATTTGAAGTGGCCACAATACTAAGGAAAGGATATCTTTTGGTAGGTCATATTCCCATGTCACCTCTTTTCCTTTCCTCTCCAGCTGATGAAGTATTGTTTTGTAATTAACAGCTTAAGAACATTCGCTTATTTTAAACCATTCACTATTAGAACTGAATGGGTGCCTCCAGCTGCTAACAGCAAGCTATACAGAGATTACTTTATTTGTGGTATCTAATATACAGTAGAACAATAACAAAAGAACAAAAATAAAATAATAAATATTTTCATCTTCTAATGCAGAAGGGAAAAAGAGAAGGTGAGGACTGTTTCTAACTGAACAGGCAGAAGGTCAAGCAGTGGGGCACCTCATATCCCTTTTTGCAGTACTCTCAAAATCTCTACTGATTCACGGTTTTAAGGTTTATCCCTCAATTCCCAAGAGTAATTTATCACATTTTCTGGAGTCAATTCACTAGTTTAACAAAAAAATGGTAATAAATCCCTGCCTTGAAGATAACAGCAGCATATGCTGGAGTTTTATGAAGTAGTATATTTTTATTGTTGTTTTTTATTCAACCATCTCTCTCTAAGTTTAACGTATAGCTCAACTTCAACATAATTTGATTGCTGTTCTGTCCCCCGGAATTTATATGCATTTACTTAACAAATAAGATTACTGTTTTTTTATACTTTGAAAGGTTCTTGTTGAACAGCTTGCTTTGTTTTGAGTGGGAATATATCTTGTACTAGTCTGCATTCAACCAGATATTTTTCAAAGGACTACAGCAGTGATTTTCACATTTTTTACACTCAGGGCATCCCTTCATAATTTTTGTGAATTGAACAGCACCCCATTTCACCTGGAGCCAGAGTTGCTGTATAGGGTAAGTGACAGAGGAGGAGGGACAACTGTCCAGGGAGACAAGGGGCGAGTGGACACAAGCAATCATCAGGCCACCTATCCCCACCACAGCTTGCCCTTCCCCCACATGCTTCTGCCTTCCCAACTGCGGCAGGATGGGGGTGAGGATTGAATTTAAGCCAAACCTCCAACAGATTTTCCATGGATAGCAGAGATGTTCACATGGCCTGGCTCTGGTCCCATATACTGTGTGGGGTGCATGGGCTGGACCCTGCACCATGCACACTGTACCTCAGACTCACTGTGCTGCATACAGTGCCAGGTCCAGCACACGCCCTTGTGGGCAGTGTGTGTCCCATGCTGGCCCTGGGGCTGGCATGTGCTGCCTATGGTATACAGGACTGGATCAGCCATGTGCACTGCATGCAGTATGGGGCATGTGCTCTATGAGATGTCCTACCACCCAGCTTTATGTGCAGGCTCCATTTCCAGCAGTGTGGCACACAGGCAGGACCCAGTGCTGCATGCTGGTGTAGGCTGCATGCAGCACCCCCAGACTGGCACTCTGTGCTGCCCACAGCACCCAGAGTGCACACCAGCCCCCAGGGCCAGCACGATGTGCACTGTGGGCAGTGCACAAGCTAGACTTGGTACACTGTTCTACAGTGGGGGGAGGTGGGGGTGGTATCGGTCCTGGTCTGGCCTGCAGACTGGCTCCAGGATGCTCATCCAGCCTATGGGGCTGGATGAGTTTGACACCCTGATGTACAGAATCTAATTATAACACATTTTTTATTTTCCATGTATAGAAAGGGTGTCAAACTCAACAGGCACTGCAGGTCACATGAGTGATGTGGGACCAGTCCATGGGCTAGTTAAATGATCTGGTCCCAAGGGCCAATTTAGGGTCATGGACCTCACGATTCCCCACTGCATGCGGTGCCTGCTCCAGGCAGTCCAGGGTGGGCACCATGTACCGTGCAGGTCCCAAACCAGCTGGAGCAAGTACCAGCATGTCGGGGACCCACAGACCTTCCCTCTCCCCATGCTGGTTCCAGATAGCCTATTCTGGCTGTTTGGAGACTGCACCACATGTGTAAGCCAGAATGGGTGCTACATGCAGTGCAGTCCTGGATCGGATGCAGCAGGTGTATGATCCAGCACGGTCAGAGGGTCCTAGACTGGTCCTATATAGAATCATAGAAAGTTAGGGTTGGAAGGGACCTCAGGAGGTCATCTAGTCCAACCCCCTGCTCAAAGTAGGACCATCTGCAGATAGATCATCCCAGCTAAGGCTTTGTCTAGCTGGGTTTTGAAAACCTCCAAGGTTGGAATTTCTACCACTCTCTGGGTAATCTGTTCCAGTGTTTTACTACCCTCCTAGTGAGAAAATTATTCCTAATATCTAACCTAAACTTCCCTTGCTGCAACTTGAGACCTTTGCTCCTTGTTCTGTCATCTGTTACCACTGAGAACAGTCTAGTTCCATCCTCTTTCAAACCCCCCTTCAGGTAGTTGAAGGCTGCCATTAAGTCCGGTGTTGCATGCAGTACAGGTCCTGGAATAGACACTGCATGTGGCACCCTGGTTGAGAATTACTGGGCTATAGAAAAATTTGAAAATATTTGAGAACAGGAAGACTGAAAAAATTACATAAGATAGGGAAGTTTTTCAGCTGTGTTCTTTTCTTAACATTAGCTTGTGCATTTAACTAAAACCAGTCTATGGTTACAGAGTATGGCTGTCCTTGTGGTCTTTGCATGAGATGGCACAGTTGGAAAAGAGTCTTAAACTTGTACATTCCAATCAGAAGTGATACAATCCAGATCAGCTCACAGACAGTTCAAGAAGAATCCTTTCATTTTGTGTTAAGAGGGAAGTTAGCAGCCCAGATAGCTGTACATTCCAGCCACTTTCCTCACCATGTGAGAATGTATTTGTTTTAGCCTCAAGGGAAAACACAACAGTTTTGGTAATCTCAGAAAACTAAGATGAAAGGTAAAACCTTAGTATGTATATTTGCTTGAACTTCCAGTCAAATAATCAAAACCAAGCTTTATTGCATGTTTAATTTTAAACACTATTCAAACTATCATCTGTCATCTAATTATCTAATGTTTATCATCTATGCAGTAGACACCTACTTACAGTGATCAATGTAGGGAGTTTGAATCAACAGATTTGAAAGTATTATAAATGTGAATCATGATTTTATAAAAGTGCTTTCCATGTCTGTGATTGGGATTTAACACCCCTCAATCTCAAAAACTTCTATTACAACCATGACTGACACAGGAATGAATGGTTTAAGTGAGATATACTTCTCTGATTTTAAGTCAAACCTATATATAAAAATCAACCCCATATTTTCTAACAATTTTAGGAAAACTGAACTTGAAAGATTTTTCCTGGATATAAAAATCGATAACTACAGATGAAGATCCTGAATTGCTATTGCCCTTACAAAAAATCTCAGAGGACAATGAAATAACCATGGTAAGGATCCAAAGGTTTAAATGTACTAAAAATACTAAAATAAGAACTGTACTGAAAACTTTTCTGACTTACTATTTTTAACTGCATGCACTAAAATACTGCAAACACAGCAAGAAGACAGCAGGGAGCCAAATTACAGGTCAACCCAAAGTATAAAGTCAAGTGTGATCTTTATGGTTCTTTTGAAGGAAAAAAGGTAGACATAATCAGAGCAACAGAGTAGTTGCTTGTTCAGTTGGTTACTGATGACTAAACACTTTTCTCCCTATTTGTTTTTATTACAGTTTAGTTGTTCTGATATAAGCCTCATTAATGTGTGACCTCAAGTGTAACAGTCTAAAGAAGCAGACACCAATTGCTGAAATAATCCATGAACAGATGAGTATTATGTAATCCATTAGCAATATATATAGCTTTATAAAATCATTAAATTATTATTCTTGTCCTCTTGTCACCTCTTTGGAGGAAGGTATCTGTGTAAAAGTTTTGTTTAAAATATAATTTTAAGTTCGAAATATATGTTTAAATATATAAATGTGTGTATCATTTATCAAGAGTGGGCAAGACCAACAGAATGAGGGCAATGAGAGCAAGATGCAAGGTGGTCACATTTGCTGGGGGTATATGCAGAGTGAAATGTAAAGGAAAGAATACACTGAAGTGATGGAATTCCAATCATGCCACATGGAAATAAAACCAGTTATTGAAAATAAATAAATAAATAAATCAGCATCTACCTAGCAATTTTCACATTAGTTGATTAGGACCATTCTAATTCAGAATTATCTCTAATAATCACTTTCAATATTTATACATCCAAGACAGTCAAAACACTTGCAGAGAAACATGTCCAGTACATGGCATATTGTGAACATTAATCTATCAAATGCAGGTATTTTAAGCCAAGCAGTACTTATAAACTGAAGCCTAGTCTTTTTCCACATACTAAAAAAAATATCTTGCAAGATTGTTTACATTATGAATTCAAAGATCACATATTGCTATGACCATCCAGTTAAGTTTTCCTAAATTCTTTGTAGGAAAACTTAACGACGTGATTTTTTTTCTGACAATATAAAGCTAAACTGACCATCTTATACATGCACAGTGAGGAGAAAAAGCAGAAGTAAACCAGTGTAACGTTTCTGTAATTCACAACAGTACTGGGAGACTCACTGCAGATTATCAATTTTATTAATATTAAATTAAAAATGATATAATAATTTGCATTTCCCCATACTGTACAAGTGTTAACCAATCAATTTTCATAACACAACTATCCCCTTTTATATACTGTGAAATTGTCATGGGAAATTACCAAAAAAGCAACAAGAAAGAGTTGATTTGTATTACACGTTAAGTTCTCAGTTAAATCTTTCCAAGTATGCTGCTAAGTATAAATTACGCACTGATAAGCATAGGACTCTAGTAAGCATAGGAAAGTAAAAGGAAGGAAACTTCTCTAGCATGCTTATTAAATGATCCCATCAACTTGAAAAAAATTACAATTACCTCGAATTTAATATGAGGTCTCTCTGCTCCCCTACCCCCACAAAGGGGGAAAAAGCCCCTCGTCTCAGATTTGTGTACAAAGCCGGGGGGGGGGGGGGGGAGGGAGAAGCTGTTGCAGGTCTGACTCTGGACCTGAGCTAGGGTGACCACCTTTTCAAAATGCAAAAACAGGATACATGAGGCCAGCAGCTGGGCGCGGGGGTTGTCACATGGTAGAGTCCTGCTGCCTGCCCCAAGCCTCCCCCTTGCACTGTCACCGCTACTACCTGCCCTGGGGAACAGGTCTCTTGTAGCCTCCACCCGAGCGCACATGGGGTGGGTAGACAGCGGGAGCCCCCTCTGGCACCACCAGGGTGGGGTGGGGCGGGGGCTAGTGTCCTGTTGGCAGGGGACATGTAGTGCCACAGCCCCCACCCCAGGGGGCGTCCTCCGCACCCAGCTGGCCCTGGCCCCAGTTACCGCTGCCTCCAAGTCCTCCTGGCTGCTGTCACCATCACAGCTGGGCACCATGCTCACTCCTTCCGTCACCATCTTCTCACTGAATGGCAAAATCCAGGACAAATGCTATCCCGGAGTCATTCTGCCTAGGACCAGGACTTGATATGCATGTTTTGGGGCTGCCCTGCCCAATTAGAGATGGGTGGTCACCCTACCCTGAACTTGGGTTGAGGCTACAGTTAGTCCTATAGCAGTCTCCTACCCCTGCCCCCCTGCTTGCCCTCTGCAGCTTTTGCCCTGCCCCCTGCCCCCCCTGTTACTGTTAGGCACAGTTTGGCTGTGACTGGATTCCCTCCTAGGCATGGCAGATGTGGAAAGTCCATCCCCTGCCTAGACAATCAGCAGCACTGATACTCCTGCATGGCCCGGTAAGGGTAGTGCTTCCACATGCTGGGCTCTGGGGAGAGAACAGAGGCTGAGCAGCATCTAATAGTAAGGTGGGGAAGGGAGGGAAGGGCAGAAACTGTGGTGAATATGTGGGAAGGGACAGATATTGTGGGGAGCTGGGGCAGAGCGGGGGCAGTGGCCAAGGGCTATCTGATCCCCCCGCCCCTCCGAGGCTACCTGTCCCTGCTGCCTTTCCTGCTGTAGCAGTGGTAGAGGAGACGGGAGTGGGGGGGCAGGGGCGTGACAAATTTAAAGACAGTGCTTCAATAATTAGATTCTATACCTGGAAAATTATAACAAATATATACATTTTCCATATATAAAATCTAATTATTGGGAGACCTTCTTAAATTCATATTAGATTCAAGAAAATATGTATTTGAGATTTATTTTTACAATCAAAATTACCATATTTACTTGAATCCAAGATAAGGAGTCTATCCCTGTCCCCGCAACATCCCCCTGTCCTCTCAAGCAATATGGTGGGGAAAAAAGTCCTGTCTCAGATTCCACAACCAGCCAGAGTTAGGGAGCTGCTGCTGTTCCTCTGGCTCTGATCAGAGCTGAGAGCTACCACCTGCCCCTTTAGTCTTTGATTTGAGTAATTATGGTAACTAAAAGATGTGAAAAGACTGCAACTATTTTTACAATTTACTTTCTGCATCTGACAGCATCACATGTATATCAAATTTCCCTTGTTTGCGTCTCCAGACAGGAAAGGAAGGAGAATCACTATTTGGTTGTGAGAATTATTAGTTTTCCAAATTAGCAAGGTTCTATCATCAATTGTTCTGTTAGATTGACTACTAATGCTAATAAATGCTAATGTCTGCATTAATTTATCTTTTTACAAACTTCTTACAAATAACATCTATTTAGAATGCTGTGAACCCGGAATGCTTGAAGTTTCACGTTTCTAATTAACCATATGCATACGTAATACTGTATGTATTTTCAGAAGAAAAAAAAATGGTCATGAACATTGAATCTCAAAGCCTCCTCAAAAATTTTCTGAAAAGTCAACTAAATCCAAACATATTCCATTATTTATATTGAAATCTTTATTATTTTATAAAATAAAATTTACATTTTATTCTCATTCCATTTATTACAATTCTCAGCATTAGAGTTTCTAATCTTTATGAATATATGTTTTAACATAAAGATTGTAAATTATCACTTAACATTTTTACTTATCCAGAACCTATTAACACATTTCTTTTTTTTTTACCAACAGAATACTTTTTTTCCTTCAGTTCAAAGTAATAGAAATAAGGCTGAAACAAAAAACAATTTAAGGCCAAAGCCTGCTTTCATTTTTACAGGTTCAATTTGGGAATTATGCCTGTGCAAATTAGTGAAGAATTTGCCTCCAAAACAGGAAAATTAGATTGACACCTTTATTTTCTGGTTTCATTTCTCTTAAGATGGTAAAAGGAGATCCCAATCTATTTATAAAAACCCCTTAGGGAAATGAAGGAATTCATATGTGCACGTATCTGTCTGCTTCAGGATGATCCTGAACAAACAGGTTTTGTATTATCTATTGTAGGACTAAGCAAAACTGAGGTTTAATAAGACAGTAAATATCTTAAAGCTTGAAGTAAAAAGAAATGTTTGACGTATACAAATCTTTTAATGAAATTATACTGTCCTGAAGATGCATATCTACTTAGAGTTTGTGAATGGTGGGGTTGACTTGAACAATTCTTGCTGTTTATGCTACAATTCTTAAAATGTTTTTAATTGTCTTACCAAATGTCACTTCTCCATTGCCACTCTTGTCAAATAACTGAAAAGCAACAATGAACATTGCATCTGGAGTACACAAAACTGACTCAAATGCCAAAAATTCTTGATAGGAGATCAACCTATAAAGAAAATACAGAAGTTACAGTAGTTCCTAGAAGAATTTAAGATCCAGGATTAGGAAATAAACTGATGTCCTGGATTCTGTAGGTATAAGAAGTGTCATGTGACCCTGTAGAAGTCACTTATCCTCTATGTGACACTGATTCTTTATCTGTATGAGAACTGCATTTACCTACCCTTCATATGGATAAAAGCAAAATACAATTCAATGCAAACCTACTGTCTAATACCTGATAATTATTTTTCCAAGTGCTGTTCTGATTGAATTTGTAAGGTGTGAAGTAACAAAGAATTGCTGCTGACATGAAATTTGGAGGTTTGCCACTGCCACATAGCTCTCATATACAGTGCGTGTAGTGCAAAAATAAAGACCCTTTAATAAGATCACTACACACGTTTCTAGAACATAAATCACCACAAGACTAGAACACTGGATTTTTGAGGACCAACTTACAGATAAAATAAATTAGCCTGGAAAAGGCAGAATATAAAATGCACCTTGAAATTCTTTCAAGAAGATGGAATTTTACACAGCTGTTCTTCAAATTATACATTCAAAACATGTATATGTACAGCAATTTTCAATGTATGCGTTTTAAATTATCACATATCTAGAAAATTGCTGCAGCTTTATATGCAGGGCCATATACTTTTTGTGGGGGGCAATAACTTTTGCTATAAAAAAAAATCTGGGAATTTATCAGCTGGAAACATCTAAGGAAGAGACAGACCTTGGTATACTAGTTGATAAAAGGATGACCATGCCAATGCGATAAAGCTGCAAAAAAGGAAAATGTGATTCTAGAATGCAGCAGAACAACTATTTCCAGTAGGGAGGTACTAGTGCCATTATACAGGGCACTGGCAAGATCATCCATGTTCATGACTATCTCAGCTTGAAGCAAGTGCAGATAAGGGCTATGAGGATGAGAATGGAGAGCTTATCAGAAAAGGAGACTAGAAGAGTTTGGCCTGTTTCCTAGCAGAATGAAGGCAAATTTGACTACTATTTATAAAATGTGTTGAGAGAGAAAACATTAAGCAGAGTAAAGGAGCCAACCAACCCTAGGTATATAGCTTCAGTCAAAAAAGAGGTCCTAAAATCCTGTAAATTCCTATAGCTAACCACACCAAACAAACATAGGCTACTGATGACTAATCAATTATAGAAATGCTGGCCATCCAATTCTTCCAGCCTGGGCACAACCTAGTTTGCAGAAGAGGAGGGAGACTGGAAACAGTACAGGGGAGAGAAACTATTTAAATTAAAGAATAATGTTGGCACATAGAGGCGTAACAAGTCAGCTGGGCACTCTGGGCAGCTGCTATGTACAGAGGTAGTAGTAACTTCCAGCTGCTGCCACGCTGCTGGCACGATCATACAGCTGCAACAGCAGCTGCTATTTTTCTGCTCCCCTGCCTGCCAAGGCAGCACTTGGGGCTACTGCTCCAGTTGCACTGCCTTAGTTACACTACTCTTGCCACATGAATTTATGGTACAAACTGGCCAGGAATAAATTGAGGCTGGAAATTAGAAAAAAGTTTCTGACCATTAGAATAATCTAGTTCCATAATGTCCTTCCAGTCAGACTTGTGGATGCAAAAAAAATAAAATAAAATAAAATTCTAACTGCTTTTAAGAAGGAGTTTGATAAATTCACAAAAGAAATGTGACACTGTCTGCAACAGCAGAGGACTAGACTCAATGATCCAAGAGGTCCCTTCCAGTCCTGTGTGTCTAGGACAATTTTATCAAATCTTATAATTAACTTATATCTATTTTGTATTTATATCAGTTAAAAGTTTTTATTTCATTTTAAATCTCTAAAATTAATTTAAGATACACAAAAATTATTTCAGTGCAATAGATGCAATTAACATGCATAACATATCTGCAGACTGTCAATGTAAGTATTCTCTTGATGCAGAAGGGTGTATCTAGTGTGTAGCTGTTATTTTGCACAGAGGCTGTCATTTCTGAAAACCTCTGTAGGACAAATGTATAATTTAGAACACAGTTTAACTGATTAGGCCCTAGTAGCCATTAGTTCATCTAGTCTTGCTCAAACATGCTCAAATGAGAATAAAAGATGTATAACGAGATCACAATTTCCATTTTCTCACTGAAGTAGAATCTTCATACGTTATGCACCACTGAATACAATGGAAAAAAAATCACAACATCAACACTTCTATCACAGACTATCATTTTAACTATTTACAAAAATTGTGGTGATTTTGGAATAACAAGGTCCTTAGTTCCGTTTATCAGTTTTTAACCTAAAAATCAAAATGGGTGCAAAAACTATGCAGATTCCAATGCAGATAGTCATACCCAAAAGGAAAATTATTGTCCATCTCTATAAAATAAGGAGTTTATTAGTGATAAAATGGGTAGATTAGATGTTATTCTCTGAAGAAAAAAACCTTTAGGCAGCTATATACGTGGTGGACCAGATCTTATTGCACCTATTGGCTAGGGACAGACATTCAAAAAGCCTGAGCCTGAATTGATTCAATCTTTGCAGGTTAGTCTAACCTGGCGAGGCTCAACCGGTTTGTAACCGTATAGATATCCCCTCTGGACTGAGGAAATGCAGGCACATGTCTGTAGTCGCTCAGGCTAGAAACCAGGGTGTGCTAGAGCAGCCCTCCCATCCTTTCCACAATGCTGAGCTGAGGGGGGGCCGTGGGGCAGGACGCTCTGATTAGGGAGGGGTTCCCCCCCTCACTGTTGATAACAGAGCATTGAGTTACACAGCAGGGAGTTACACAGGGAGTTGTTAGCATGTATCAGCCCATCAAACAAAACAAAGCCTCTCTCATGAGTTCAAGCTCTTTCTAAACAACTTTTTCCAAGGAAGAAACAGAAGGACATTATCAGCTACCTGTTGATTACCTCCTAAGAGCTGTAAGCCAACAATGTCCCATCTGCCTTTGTCCTGTCTGCCACAGCACGGACTGTAGCCAGCATGTGGTATGCTAGCTAATGTTGATAGGCGTCTCTGTAAGGCAGAGGGGAGGAGGGAATCCTTGCTTGAGCCGGGAGTGGTGAGGGGGATGGGGTGGGGAGCAGGAGGAAGCCAGGCAGACCCCGCTGTACCTGCAGTCTCTGCTGGAGCTCCAGCCAGGGAGCAAAAGGGAAGGCATTGGCAATGCACAGGGGGTGCATGTGCATCCCCTGAGATCATCCGTGCCCCCCCCAAGAGTCCGTGCTGCACTTCCAGTTTTGCTGCCAGCACTTCTGCTGACGATCAGCTGCTGGGGGACCCCGCCCCAGCCGGCAATCGGCGGCTGGTGCTCATCCTGTATTAGGAGGCACCAGTCACCCATGGGGGAGGGGCCACCCCTGCTGGGCTGAAGCAGAGAGCAGAACCATGCCCAGAGTTGCAAAACATCTGAGCTGCTGGAGGATTCTGATTTAACTTAAACCATGAAGGGGTCTGGGACAGATATTGCATAAACTGGTTTGACCCAAATCAGTTAAATCTGATACTACCTTCAACCAGGTTGATCTCAAACCGGTTTCAACCATTTTCAACTAGTTTATGTGCACTGAACATCTGTTCTGTTACAGGTTTAAACCAGTTTCTATAACTTAAACAAGCTTATGTGTAATGTCTGTCCCTAGCCATTAGGTGCCTGAGTGAACTTATCCACCAATTCTATTCCACCTTGCTCACGTCCCTGAAACATTCTTAAAGCAAAAAAAAAAAAGGTGAGTACTTCTTCTGTTATGCATTTTTTATTTAGCCTCAAGGTTAAGATGATGGCATGTTACAAAAGGAAAGAAGTTAATAGTTTATCAGGGAATTGAGATTGGTGGAATAGGTTCCCACTGAAGCATGGGCAGGCAATTATCTGGTCTGGAGAGCCACTTAAGGAGTTTTGGTGAGCTGTTGCAGGCTAGGTGTAGGGGTGAGGACCCAGCCGGGGGTGAGGGCAGTTGATCCTATTTAGCCCTATCCACCCCACACCCACCAGCTGAAATGCCAGACTGAGAGGGCAGGCAGGAGGGGTCTCCATGGAGACAAGCCTAGGACCCCTGCAGGCACAGCACACTCATTTGGGTGAATAGAATCAGGAAATGGGGCCGCAGGCGGGTGGGGAGTAGTGTCGGAGAGTGGGATGGTGACAGCATGGGGCTGGGGCCCAGGGCAGAGCCACGATCCGCTCCACACACCTCCCTACAATGGCTGCTGGTTCTGTGGGCAGGGACATATGGAGAGTAGATTGTGGCTCTGCCCCAGGCCCTGGCCCTGTGCTGTCACTACTATGCCATGATCCTGACACCAGTACCTGCCTGCCTATCCCGCTCCCAGATGCCACTCCCCACCCACCCATCTACGGCCCCATCCCATCCACCCAGCTGCCTGTGGTGTCCTGAGCCAGTCGCAGTGGGGAGCTTGCCCACCTGCCCCATCCATCACTGCTGGCTGTAGGTGCAGGGTAGACTGGCAGCGACAGCCAGGCAGAGTGAGCCACTGTTGCAAGGGCTTCAGGGAAACCGAGTCCAGCTGCTGCACTGCCCTGCCCCACCACGTGCCTGGGGGTGCCGGGACCAGAGTCATATGCCACAGCCTGGACTGCCCCCTCTGCCTGGGCCAGGTGGGGCCGAGGGACCTGCCATGGGCCAGATGGAATACCTTGGTGAGCTGGGTCCAGCCTGCAGGCCATATTTTGCCCTGCACTAAGGCATTTACCAGGTAAATTAGGACCTGGCCCTTTAATTCTTAAATACTCATGTTGTAACTATGCAGTGATTCCCAACGGGAATATCTTGAGATCCTTTCAGGGGTGCAATGGGATGCCACACACTGTTAGCACTGTTAGTTGTGGAAACATGATTTATAAAATAAATCGAGAGATTTCAAATAGGAATTCATAGTGTTAAAAACATTCTGATCTATTGTGGTGTTGGAGTTCTTTGCAATAGAAGAATTGTCCTATTTTTTTTTCTGTAGTTGAAAAACAAGTGAAAACTAGGATCATTTTCCAAAGGGTGGCTAGAGTCTAACAAGGGGTGACTTGTGTTTAAACAAGGTTGAGAGCCACTGTTGTATTGTAAAGTTATTCATATATAAATTTCCTGACCAATAAACTGTATAGCTGGCAGAATCAAGAGATAATCCATAAAGAAGCCTGAAGTTAGTTGCAGGGATTTCCACAGGATCCTAGGCAACAGGGCTAAGTATAGACAGTCAAAACAGCTCAAGACTGAATCAATTCAATCTCTGCAGGTTAATATAAGCCAGCATTTATCAACCTGTGGGTCGCAACCCAAAAGTGCATTGCAAGAATATTTGAAAGGGTCATGAACAAATTTTAAAGATGGATCAACAAACTTTAAAAATGGACTCTCCCTTAAAGGAGAAAAATGTGGAAAACCATTGCTTTTCCCTTGCAGGCTGGCAGAGTTCCAGCCCTCAAGGGGCTGCTTGCGGCCTGTCCTGCCCCAGCCCCCACCGCCCCATACATTGAGGGGCTGAGGCCTGGGGGCAGCAGGTCAGGGCTAGCCATCAACAATTAAAATGGGTCTTAGTACAAAAAAGGTTGAGAACCACTGATGTAAGCTGTGTAGATTGATCCGATAAACAACTGAACAGACATTCACTTTTGATTCTGGAAATGCAGCCATATGCCTGAAGTGACCCAGGCCAGAAGCCAGGGGGGCCCTGGAGCAGACAGCTTGGGCCAAGGTAGCCCACCCACCCTGTGGGGGGAAGTTTGTGGGGAAGGTACGAAGCATGCTGGGGGACTGTGAGTTAACTTGAATCTGGAAGGGATCTGGGGCAGAAGTTCAAAACCTGATTTAACCTAAACCAGTTAAGTCTGATATTATATGCATCCAGGTTTATCTTAAACCAGTTTCGGCCATTCTGAAAATGGTTTATGCGCACTGAATTTTTGTTGTGTTACAGATTTGAATCGGTTTCTGATCATTTATACTGGTTTACATGTAATTTGTGTCCCTAGTCCTAGAGAGGGAAGTAACTTTACGCTTTATCCGATTGCCTATTTATAGATCCAACTCTATAGATCGGGGTGAGCAAAATATGGCCCACAAGCTGGATCTGGCCTGCCAAACTATTTTATCCAGCCCGTAGGGCCCCTAAAATATTTAGAAAATTTATATTTATCTGCTCCTGGCTGCCTGTCAAAGATGACAGGAGCCAGGGGCAGTAGGACCCAGAGGAAGCCAGCAGAAATGCTGGCCCAGTCCAGCCCTGCCCCACCTCTAGTCCCCCAGCCTTCTCCCACCTCCATCTCCCCCAACCAGAAGCCTCTGCCTGCCACAGCTTTCACTACTTCCCTGCCCACCCAATGGCTGCTCTGGGACCAAGTGGCCACAGCTGCATCATTGGACTGTGGGAGCATGAGGCCCACACCAGTACCCTGGGGCCAGGAGCAGGAGGGACGGGGGGTGTACACG
This sequence comes from Alligator mississippiensis, assembly GCF_030867095.1. Classification (NCBI taxonomy): domain Eukaryota; kingdom Metazoa; phylum Chordata; order Crocodylia; family Alligatoridae; genus Alligator; species Alligator mississippiensis. Next base: position 212,291,686 of record NC_081827.1, on the reverse strand, counting down.
TGTGTATCCCTGCAACGAGAGAGAGAGAGAGAGAAAGATAGTGTGTGTGTGTGTGTACATGCATGTGGTGCGCAGCAAGGGAGGGAGGGACTGTGTGTGCATGCATGTGTGTTCAATGAGGGAGGCAGAGGCAGTTTGTGGGTGTGTGCACACGTCTGTGTGTGCGCATGTCTGTGTGTGTGCACAAGTGAGGGAGGCAGGGTGTGTGTGTATGTGCAGGTGTTCATAGGGTGAGTCCCATATGCACACCCCACCATACACATGCACCCGCCCCCCTCACACTGCCATACAAGCAGACCCCCACACCACACTCCCTCACACACCCCAGCCACCTTCCCTCCCACACAGCCTCCCACAAACCCCATACCCAACCACATATCCACACACACACCTGCAAACTCTCCCACCCCACTCACACCCCCATATTCCACATACCCATACACCAACAGCCCCCTACAAACCTATACCCACCACCCCACGCACCCCGCAATATACAAGAGTAAGACTTCATTTTAAGCTATTGCTTAAAGGTGTGCAATCACCTTTATGTACACTACACAAACACATGTAAATCAGGACAAATATTTTCTTAAAAATGTTTAATGAACGTTGTAGATGTTCAATTTTTAGTATATAATTTGGGGTTTTTTTGGTTCTGAGATGGCAAAACCCCTTATTGAAAGGCATACTCCTGGGGGCAAGGGGAGAGAATTCTGGTGGCAAAGGTTGGGGGTTAGGGGGCGGGACTTCTGGTCACAAGATGGTGCTAGGGGGTGGGGTTTACTTGTCAAGGGGCGGGGCTACCAATCCAGCCCTCAACAGCTTGTCAAAACTCATTAAGGGGCCCTCCACCCAAAATAATTGCCTGCCCCTGCTGTAGATGCTTCCTAGCAGGGACATTTCCTGGTGTCCTCCTTGCTCAGAGTGCAGGAAACAGAAGCTGAATTTCAACAGTGACCAGGGATTCCACCTACCTGATCTTCCTTATTCCTTGAGCTTGCAGCATTTAACTTTAGCTACAATACCAACATACCACTTCTCTTTCATTTCCCTGTGACACTCATTTTTTCCATTGTTTCTTTGCTCTTTTCTCATCCCCTCTCCACCTTATTAAAAGACCACCAAAAAAACTTAAGTAAACAATATTTTTAGAATTCTTATCTTCCTCCACAGCTGTTTGCAGCTCTTTCATTGTGTCAAATCTAAAGCTAGAGTGTCACAACAGAGCTATACATTATTTATTATGTAAAGCATCAGGCCTACTTTAATACCCAGTTAAAAAATATACTCACAACCTTTATAAATTATCCACTCAGGGACAAAATAACCAGAAACAGACAAATTTTAAATAAAGATTAGATTAAAAAGAGAGACTCTTCTATGTTATATCAAACATGATTATGCCTCTGGATTAATGTTGCTGATTTTAGAATGACTTACTGAGATTCAGAAAGAGTGAAAAAGGGGGATGAGATAGAAGTGAAGGGAAAAAAAAAATCTCTCAAGTCACACTACACTGTGATCCCAAATTATTTTGATATAAATGGTTAGTTGGTTACAGCATGTGCAGAAAGATCAGGTACTTTCATAGGAGGGAATATTCACCCATAACTGTGCAAGTGATACCTAAAATCTGACATTTTAACAAAGGATGATATGCTCATTCATTTTCTCATCCAAAACCCAGTACAATTCAACAGGAATTGGATCCAATCATCTGGGCCAAATTCTAATACCAGATTGGTATGTATGTTACAACAGAAAGAGCTCCACTGAATCAGAAAGGTTATTCAACTTAACCACACATGATATAGTGACTATAGTACAGGACAGCTAATACAACAATTATATAATCAATCTGCAAACAGATTTCATTAAACAAATTACTGCTTCTACCAGAACCAGGATGACAGCAGTGGGATTCAATAATGAAAAAGCTAAACCAAAAAGTAAAATTTGCATTGTGCCTTAAGTTAAAGACCATCACTTCTGGACTGTGGAAGCAGTTTCTAGAGAACGAGCTCTTTGCCAATAATGGCCAGACACAGGTGCTCCAGAATTAATTCCAAAAAAGTGACAGGATTGCAAAAGGACAGAAAGAAAAAAAAATCATAAAAACCCAAAACACAAACCTTTCAAAAATATATCTAAAAGCAAGTTGGTCCACAATATTTCTCCTTCCACAAGTGTGATGAAGTTAACTTATTTTTTACCATTTTCCCTTGTTAATTCTTATTTAATTATTTAAAACTTGAGTACCTAGATTTAAGAGCAGATTATCCTAATGGTTAGCGAGGAAACCTGAGATAAATTCTCAGATCTTCTCAATAAATGACTTGTCTCTCAATGCCTGAATACAATAGGGATATTCATACTTACCTAAACTGTGTAAAGGAATTTTAGATCCGCAGAAAGGTGCAATATATTATCACAATTTGGTTGTAGACTACATAATTAATCATGTTAGAGATGAAACTACCTGTAGAAATAATATTGTTATCAAAGACTACATCTTGGTATAAAATGTTTAAGCTTGTAAAGTATGCTATAAAGAATTTCTAGAAAGAAAGTCAGGAGAAAAAATAATGATGTTTCTAATATGAGGACAGAACAAGTGAAATAAAGATCTGAAACTTCAGAGAAGTACACTCTAGATAACTGTCCAAATATTCTGTCTTCCAGATCACACAACACTTCAACATCATCATGTGCCAGTTTACAATGCTTAAATTGATTATTCTGAAATTTTATAACTCCAATTTCACATTTAGGATAGTTTACATGATTACAATTTACTGATTTTCTAAAAATCAAGTTACAATTTCATATACCCAGTACAAATACAGATATATCACTCTTATCCTCCATTTTTCTGTTCCCTCATCATATTTATTCCTGGCTACATTTTGTTAATTCCTTGCTGTTATAAACACAATTTGAAACTAAGCACAGAATAGTCTGAAGCTGTGTAAACAGTCACATAATTCTACCAATACAAATCAATGGAATGATGATTTAATTTAGAGTTTGCTTGAACAGAGATTGAATATATTTCCATTTGTGGCCCTATTAAGATTTTATGCTACTATTTCTGAAATGAAACAAATTTAACTTAGTTCCTCTCTCCCATTGGTTTTGGATTATGATAAAAGAAAAAAACAAGCTCTTTTCCAAACCTTTTCAACTCAGGACTTCAAGCAAGCGAACATTACTTGCTTCAGTAGCAAGTGGAAGTCAAGAGGTATAAGGAAAGGACTGAAAGAAGGCTAATACAAGTAAATCTGAAAAAATTAAGTTTAGGTAAGATTGTTTTGAAATTCAAATTTTCATGTTAAATAATCCAACACAAAAGATTATCAAAGGTATTTAAGGATACTATAACCAAATTTAAAGTAGATTTTTAAACTCCATTTTTGCCTTCTGACATTGGGCGTTTCAATGTATGCTTTGTTAAAATTCAGCTTGATGATTTATTTGCAACAACCAATCAATCATATGAACAATAAATGCAAATTGTATTTATTGATATTGTAAGAGTACAGCTTAATCCACTATCAAGTAATGGAGTTCTTGCTTCTCTGCAGTAGGCAAAAAGAACTAGCGGCAGGTAACTGAAATTTGGAATCTGAGCATGTTAACAAATCTCAGCTACTTCTCTTCCGTCCCTGCAAAAACTCAAACTCTGCATAGTAAATTACCCATTGATCTTGCTTCCAACGGTACTATCCAAACAGAAAGATATGCAAAACAGAAAGCAGAAGATAAGCATTTTTCAGTCCAAGGGTCAGCTATAAGAAATGAAAGAAACTCTTGATTCTTAATTGTACAAAAAGGTCCTTTTTATAAAAACACTCTCTAAAGAAATTCATATTTTTAAAGGGCAATGAAAATTGCTGGAAAAAGCAAGATATCAAACATTTGTTTGGCTTACTTATCAAGTAGTCTATAATAGACTATTTTAAAATGTAATAGCAAATGTCATTTACAGTTATATTGCTAACAACAGATTATATCCATATGCCACAGAAAGTAAATTACATTTCTCTGGGTTATCAGATGTGCCTTAAGACTCCAAGGAGAAATGCTGCAATATTATTTAGACAGAACCTTGTCTACCTATGTCCTTAGACCAACACAGCTACAACCAACACCCTTCAATATTATTTAAACAGTCATGTAGCAATGCAATGAAGAGGAAATCCTAACTTTGCCATTCAGTACAAATTACACACGTTTTATATAACTGTAATTTTATTTGCAAAGTATAGATGTTGACACAGTTGCTTAGGGCACTGTGCAATATAATAAAATTCTAACACACTACAATAAGGGAAAACAAAAACATTTAAGTGGTGTCAAGGGTCTGATTTAGACTCTCAAAACCAAGTTAAGAAGCTTTCAATTTCAAACAAACAAGATTTATCTATAAAGATGTATTGTGTTCTGTTTTAATAGCAGCCTTCCATCTCTTCTCTAAAAAATACCCACTCCTCTCTGGTGGTATTTTTGACCTCTGCTTTGATGCATCTTAACCTCTTGACTTCATCTGACTACATCTATGCTTCTTGCTACAATGAAATGCTGAAGTTGGAAGTTGTATATAGCAATAGAGAAGAGCAAGTAGGCCAGGCTGCTTTGAAGCAAAGCGGGTTAAAAGGTAACATCTTAAAATAGTGGACATTTTGTAAATTAGTTAAAAACAAAGAATATTACCCATAAGCAATGCTTAAATAGCTTTGTGCTATATGACCTTATCTTGATTAGACAAATACTTTTCTCTCTACATACAGTGATTAGTGTCTCCCTTGCCTAACAGATAGCATTTTTAAGAGGTCCTCAGTTGTTTCATCTGTACATAGTGGTGTTAGTGGGGTGTTAAAGAGTGCACACTACAGAAATGACATGACATCTGTTCCATTTTCCTGTATTTAATTATGAACAATAAAGACTTTACAGTCTTTAACCATGGACCGGAATGTAGTGTGAAGTAGCTCCTCCAAAGCAATCATGAAGAAATGGATGTGCTTATTTGTAGCTACTGTCAACTTCCAAAAAAAATCCTCACTTGAAAAGCATCGTAAACCTTTTAGACTTGAACTTCATATTCTTCCTGCCATGAAACAAATGTTGTGGTCTATTGTATTTGAAAACATCTCAAGTGTAAGATGGACAAGCAACCTCAAAGCATAACCAAAAGACTAATACTTTATTTTTAAACAGCAATAAATTAATCTGGACTACTATCTCATTAATGAGCAAATCATAAGATTCTAATGGAAAGCAAAATTCTCACCCATCCTTTGTTTGATCTGCCACTCCTGCCAATAATTGAATTGTTTTAGGATTATAGTTTGGTTCTGTATACAGTCCAAGGTATCTTTGCACAAAATCTCCTGGTGTCATGTAACGCTCTCCATCCTTTTCAACACTGGTATACTAGATAAAGAAACAAAATGAAAAAGTCATTCAGATACTGATAAGTATTAATGATTATTGGACTCATAGTTAATTATCAGCTTTAAGAAAACACATTCAAAATAAATTGCTTTATGATTAAAGGCTTCTATTAAAACAAACAATATTGATAAACTAGACATCTTACGTCAATCAGACTGCATGCAACAAATAATGGATTTACATATAAGCCAACATGCTCTAACAAAAAGTAGGTTATAAATTTGCTGAAACAGCTGAGTATTTGTGTAAATTCCCATTTGAAGTTGTGGTGTAAATCAACAAAATTTCAATGCTACATTTTCAGTACCACTAAAATAGCAATCAGAAATGCATTCTTAAATAGCAGATATTAGAGTTTTGGGAAAAATCTTTATTTTATTGAAAATGCAACATTTTCTAAATTCATTTTTGTTATGGATTGGAAAACAAAGATCTTGACATTTCTTGTTCAATCAATTTTTTTAAAATTTGATTCTGGACAAAATATTCTGCTTTGATTTTTACTTACATTTTATAATCTGCAGTATAACATTTCTAAATGAAGAAAAAAAAATCAAATGTTCTATTCTGTCAGCATTATTAAAATGTTTTCATCTCCCAACCTTCTTGAAATAAAAAATTGACACATACCTGAAAAAAGTTTATTTAAACAGTATGCTATTGAAAATACTTTTATTTCCCAAATTTGAGACGTCATCTATTTGATTAATAATTCTATAAATGTCTTTTTTCAGAAATTATTCATTCATTATTCTTACAACTCTCACAGGAAAACTGCTCCATATCTTAGAATTGATCAGTTACATTTAACAGAGTCAAATACTTTGTTTAATCTATGTGCCAGTGTTATACTTTCATCCCAATAAGAAAGATCCATAGTAATTGTTTTCATATTAGCCTTTATAGTACTTGCATGCACGTGAATGGACAGTGTGGGGACCTGCAAGCCAATTTCACAACAATTAGATTATAAATCACTGCAGGGGTATCATTGAAAATATTTGTATTGGTTTTGAAAAGCCTGAATTTTGAGCCAAGTTTATTCTGTCAGTAAATATTTCAGCTTGTGACACTGTAATGCTTAAATTACATATTTTCAGTCTCTACTTTTTAATACCCATTTGTGCCATTTTGTTAAGAACCCCATCTAAATTTAAAAATCAAATCAAATTAAATTAAAATCAGTTTATTTTTGCCAAAGGAAAAAAGTTATTGCCAAAAGCTCCATCCAGAAACTGAGCCCCTCAGTGAGATGCTAGAATGAGATGCCATTCACAACAGGTAATAGAGATATTGAATATGATCATCCATCTTTATGTGCTCTGTATACATGGAAGCTATCAGCCAATATCAGCTGGAAAAACCCTATTGCGATTCTTCTGGAGGATCTGAAGGTTACTTTTGCAACCATAAGAACTTTCATTTAGAAATAATAAATCCTTAGCTTACATTCTGAAACACAAGATGGCAGCTCACAAGAGAGTTCCAGCTCACCAGACTGCCAAGTCAGGACAACTGGACGAAAGGATTTGAATTCCTATGATGTTCTTTTGTTTCACCACAGTTCTTAATCAAATTAATTTCCACGCAGAACAAATACCATATTTCACAAGATCCAAGACTACAAGCTTTTTAAAAAAAATAAATAAAAAAAATTCACAGGTATTTCTTGAAAGGTTTGCCAGTGCAGACTAATTCATCTGGATGTATGTCTCCAACTGCAGAAAATTCCAGCACAGAAATCTACTTAAGAGTGTTTCTTTCAAGTAATGGTTCTCAGACTTTTTATACCCATGGACCACTGTCAAAGCTCAACATTTTTTTTGCGGACCACCATATCCCATTACCAGGGAAATGGAGTCTTGTGACATCCACAGATGACTTACCACATGAATCAGTTTAGGAACCACTTGTCTAAGATACAAATCCGAGGGCACTACTTGGTATCTGTCTTTTTTCTGAAAAATCTTTATTTTGATTTTTATGAAAGAATTAGTCCAAGCTGGCATAACTGGATTTGTAAAAACTTAATTCATAAGCACATAGAGAAATGTAAGGGCCTTTCTCAAGAAAGAAGAAATTGCGTAAGAATCTAAAGTGCAAGATTTATAAACAGGGAGTTCAAACTTTACTAAATTAGTAGCCAAATATGTAGGGGTCCAGGATCAGATTCTTTAGATCATTGGTGCTCAACCTTTTTCCCTGGCAGGCCAGATGAGCAGTGCCTGGACCATCCACATACCAGATCCGGCCAGTGGTCCCAACTGGGCATCTGGGGCAGGTGCAGCAGGCCCCCCATCTCATTCCGTGGTGTAGGGCAGGGTAGGCTTGGCCTTAACCCAGCCTTGTTGGGAAAGGGGGGCTTGACTTTGGCTTGAGGGGGAGGGAAGAAGGGGACATGGTGGCTGTGATCTGCTGCGCAGGGCTTGGGGTTTGGAAATGTGGCAGCAGGGGAGGGCACCTATATTAACTGCCACTGCTCTCCCACCACCAAATTTCCCAATCTGTGGGGATCTCCATGGGCCAGATGTAATGGCATTTGACCTGCAAGCCAGTTGAGCACCCCTGCTCTAGACTGCACTACAGTTTAAAGTGACAAGCTTACCCTTATTGTCCAGTCTCTATTCCAAGCGCACCGGCAAGATACACTTTTTCAGTATCACTTTAATATTTAGAATTTTTAAAAAGCGCTTGCACAAATAAGTCATCCTAAAGCTAAAGTATTTCCTTAGCAAACTAGCAGGGCTGTGCGAAAGGGCACCGTTCCGTTTCAACTTGTGTTTCGATGAAACAGTGTTTCGTTTCAAATGTCGTTTAGATTTTTAAAAACCACTGTTCCATTTCTTTTGCCCAGAGGCTATAATGGGGTAGCTCGAAACAGCCTATAACTTTGTCATTTCTGGCCTGATTTGGATGAAACTTGCAGGAATGGTAGCCCCTTCTGAGGGCATGAAGCCTGCCATGTTTCAAGGAGACAGATGGAGGAGTTTTGGGTAAACTGTACCTCAAAGTTTTGAAAGCAAAACTCGTGTCACATGTATGTGTTAAGCCACAGCAGGGTCAAAACTACAGTCATGCCAGGCCTCCTGCTGAAGCCACAAGGCCTGCCAAGTTTCAAGAAGATAGGTGCAGGGGTTTTGGGGAAACTGCACCTTAAGCCGTGGACAAGCAAAACTTGCGGTGTGTGTGTTAAGGCGCAGCAGGGTGAAAGCTGCAGGCCTGCTAGCCCCTGCTGAGGCCACAAAGCCTGCCAGCTGTCGAGGACATAGGTGCAGGGCTTCTGGGTTCTGGGGCCCTGCAGTTCTGGCTGCTGACAGGCAAAACACGGGTGCTTATGCAACTGACTGTGTCTGTCTTAGGGCACAGGGTGGTAAAAACTGCAGGCCTGCTAGGCCCTGCTGCAGCCACAAAGCCTGCCAGCTGTCAAGGAGATAGGTACAGGGGGAGTCTGGGTTCTGGGGCCCTGCACCTCTAGACACTGACAGGCAAAACTGAAACACACAGCTCAGTACCTGACACAAAGGCAGAAAACAGGGCAGTTCAAACAATGCTGCCTTTTATGCAGTTTTTCCATCCCTCCCCCAGAGCACTGGGATTGGAAGAGACCTCAGGGAAAGATGACAGTCACTGGCCAGCTACACAGTCAGTAATGAGAGCACTCCTTCTCCCCTCACCTTCCCTCTCCCTCCTTATTTTAGTTTGTTTCCCTGCAGGCAAGCCCAGCTTGAGCTTCCAGACTCGAAACACTTTGAAAATTTCAAAACATTTCAGCTTGCCTCGTTTTGTTTCAAGGCTGTTTCGAAGCTCTCTGTTTCGTTTCGATTTCGCTGTTTTGAGCTTGAAGCGAGTTGAAACAAAACTGCCGGCAAAATTTTGCACAGTCCTACAAACTAGTCAGAGACAGAACAGATCATTCTAGAAAGTTTAATTCAAATCCCTCTGTAAAAGCAGCAGGCAGTCTCTCTCTCTCCATCTGATTTTAAAATGATTCTCAAGCCAGTGCAGTACTGTTATTCTTTTCAGCATGCCAACTATCATTTAAGATATAATTGGCCTCATCTATAAAGTGGATTTAATTTTTGCAGTTCTCTGCCATACTGGTAACTAAAGCAGCTTCATTTAAAAAAAACAACAAAAACCCTGAGGGCTTACTATATAAAACTGACAGACTGAGTACTGCAATAACTACAGTAGCTCTGGTGTGAACCAGTTATACTACAGCTAAATACAACTGAATGTCTTTCACCTTTACTGTTGGTATGTTTGTTTTTTAATGAGCTGACATTGGAGTTGACAATGTATTTGACTAACTAACCCATGACTGTATCACAGAAGTTATCATAGAAAATGAAGGTTTCCACATCTGTAAAGAGGAAAAATCAGAGCTTTTGGCTTTAGAAGAGGTATGAGAAGTAGTTTGGGACTGTAAGAGAAAAAAAAAAAGTTAAACATTGCTACTTAAATGATCAACAGTGGCTTTATAAAGGGCTAACATTAACTGTACATCTTATTAAAAAATATCAAGCAACTTAATTTTCCCATTTTCCATTCATCCTTAGATTGCTGAATTCCACCTGTTGTTGTCTTATCAAACAGTAGTATTTTGGAGGCAAGGATCACATTTTTCTGTATTAGTATAAAGGGTAACACAATGTACTCATATACTGACTGGGGGTTAATATATTAAATGAACAAAAATTGCTGTTTAGATATAAAAATTAAAATACATAAACTACCCTGTTTATGTTACTATTTCTCACTACTGTTTCAGAGTGTCTGATGCTTAAAAACATCACTGCAGCACTTTTGTTAGAAAAAATATAGTGCAATAAACTTAAAAAAATAAAAAAATATTTTGTAGCATGGTTCTGCTACAAGGAATGTATTCCACAGTACATTTTGCAAATGGGAGATCACAAAATGCACAGAAAACTGAAACAGGACTAATTTGTAAGTGTGCAATCAAAGACACGTGAAAACAAACATTTGAGCAAGCTTTTGAACAAACATTTGAGCAATCTTTGTTCTATTTTTAGGTCCAAACTAATCTAAGTGTTTTTAATTTAAAAAATAATGTATTTTTATTACAACAAAGACACAGTAGCTTTAGAATACTTTGGAAATATGTGACTGAGTCATTAACTGACAGATACTCTTAGTTCCATGAGAAGGTCATGATATTTAAAACGCGTCTTGGCAACAACCCAACGTATTAAGGACTGACAAAGTAGCTAAGCTATTTACTTTTGGCATGTATTTACAAATTCATAGCACCTGGCCTCAAATGACCTTTTCATCATACAATATAAGGGAGGCACCTTTGAGCATGAAACAGAAAAAATGGTTATTTATACATGTAAATGACACACAAATTCACCAGTCTCAACAAGGGGTGGTGAGGGGGGAGGTGTGAGCACACATCAAAAGAAGATTCTTACAACACATGAAAAGAATGATTTGATACTGAGAAATTGAACACCTTTATTTTTCTATCACTAGCCTATAATATGGTTTTGAAGATTACACATTTTTTCTACTATTCTTATAATTTACACTTTCAAATTATTCGTATTTAAATGATGAAAAGTTACAAAAAGCTTCAACAGTTCTGACAAAAATATCTGAGTTAAGTACAGCTGGACTGGATGGATACACAAACAGGAGAAAGCTTCAGGACACACTGTACCATAGTGCAAGGTGGATCACTGAAAGGAATAGAGTTCACATCTTTCCTTGTGTCTATTTCCAATGGAAGCCAAATTTAGGAAGGAATGCACGCCCTTTAGCTGAACAGCATGGAACAGGACTTGCACTCTCAGCAAAGAGCAAACCACAAAATGTTGTAATACTAACAATATATCTGTACAATGTTCTGTGCAAGTTTGCCTGGGATTCTATTTTAATAAAAAAAGTAATAAATAAAAGTCTGCTACCCATCACAGCATGAAAATTACTTCGAGCTCTTGTAGTGTGTAAAATTATGATGAAGACACATAATGGGTCTCTTTCTGTGCCCATAAACTTTATTAATAGGCCACAGCATAAAATTAAGAAGGTTTAAATATTTGGGGTCCTGCTAATTGTTAATGAAGGTCTCCCACACATGTACACAAAAGGGGCTGCTTCAATGTACAAGCCATACAATTCCCAAATAGTCTGAAGAGTGTGATTTTTAATCCTACCAAATTGATCCGAAACATTTTAATTATTAAACTTTTTGCTTTTAATATATATAAAACATTAATCTTCATGTGGAGAATGTACGGATTTAGCCAAAAAGAGAGAAAGCATAATATTTATCAGTATTTTTAGGGGAAATAAAACACTATATACATAATTTTAAATAATGTTTATTTTAACTTACTTGGCTCTAGCAGCAAAACTTCCACCACAAAACACAACTGCACTTCAAAATCATGCATATAGACATTATAGACATTATTAATGGCACATAATCCATATGTGCCATCAAGTTGAATAGAACATTATGCTAAGAGTGAAATGTAGCACAAACCACCATGGAAGAGCTCAGCCAGGTTTCAAATCTTGAGTATGAAATGTAAAAACATTTGTTTTAAGTTCTGCTTAACTAGTAGGTCTACAGAACCATTTCAGTAATGTATCTTTTAACTATTATCAATACTTATTAAATAAATACACACCATTTTATTCCTAAAGACTAAGTACCCTACACCACTATCTAAAAGTAGGGTGAGAAAAACCTCTATATGGTACATTAGAAATCTAAAAGCTAGACTATCATCATCAAATGATGGATAGTATTCAAAGTTTTAGCATCTAGTAGTGTAGACAGATTAGCCAAGTAGGAGATAAGGTAGTGTTCTAGAAACAACTTCTTTCTCTCAGCCACAAAAGAGGATTCCTTTCTACTTAATACATACAGATATGTTGTTACATAATAATTTAGGATTCAAGGTAAAATGTCAGGTGTCATATAGAAGTGACTTACTTTCATTTCCCATAATCTATCCAAAAAGATATATTTAACATAAGAAAAAATAGTCTTTACATTGAAGGATGGTGGAAGTTTTAAACAGACATAACCATGAAAACTAAGAGTTTGCATTTTCCAAGGGGTGAGTACGCTGATCTACATTGTCACACATCAACTTGAATGTGTAGAGGCAGAAGGCAGTGCAGGGTGGCACCTGACACTCTAGAATGCTTCACATTGCCTTGCCTTGCCTTCTGCCTAACTTCAAACTAACACAACTAACTACCTCTCCTGATATTTACATGCTTGTATAGGTATTTTCACAACTCTTTAAACATAGCTCCATCTTTATTAGAGGATCATAGGAAAATCCTGAAGACAAGATACAAAATAAAATCACTTTTAAGGCATCCCTTTTTATAAACCTCAACAGTGTCACTTTTAAAAATAACAGTCAGGTGTACTTATAATAGCTGGCTATAAAAAGATGCTGCAACTTACAGAAAAATGCTAATGTTAATGTTAAACATTACTTTTTTTCAGCAGCAGTTGAACCCTAAGGCAGCGGTTCCCAAAGTGGTGCCTGCAGGTGCCACGGCGCCACCCCCAAGGTTTATTCAGGTGTCTGTGTGCATTTTGACGATCAGTAAAAATCATTATTCCAACAAAAAAAATGCTGTCATGTTGGTGCCTGCTGCTTTGTCTTTTAAATTCAAAATGTGCCCTTGGGCACATAAACGTTGGGAACCCCTGCCCTAATGCCACACAGTTCCATAAAGTGCCTTCAGACATAGGGTATAAACACTCTGAACTTAAAAAACAAACAAACCCTCAAAACCCCCCAAAACTTAGCATCTTGTATGTGCCCTATGCTTTAACATGCTGCCCAAAGGCAGAACATACAAGAGTTAAAAAAGATTGTGGGTCACACAAGTGATGTTCCCGGATATAACAGTTTACCTGCAAGAAGATGTTCCGTAACTCAGCTGGGTCCGCTCTTTTGGTAGTCTGCACCTGTAAAGCCAAGAGGGAAAGAAAGGTCAGTGTTTTACTAGCTAGGGCACTGACTTCCCAGCCGGCAGGAATCCTGCCATCTGACTGATAAGAGGGTGCTGCTACCTGTCAGGTCTCTTATCTCGCTGATAGCAAGGATGACAAACATCAAAGCCTTCCCTTGCACTGCCAGACTCCCAAGCGCGGCCGGCGTCAGGCAGAGCTGTCAAACGGCAGCAGGCCGAGCAGGCCCCACAGCGGCAGCGACAGCTCCCTCCCAGCCGGGCCCTGCGCACCAGGCGGCCGGGGAGCTCCCAGCGCGGGCCAGGGGCTGGGGCAGCCCTGCCAGCCCTGCGGCCACACCCGGCCGGGGAGAGGCCACGAGGGCTGGAGCTCGGGGGCCGCGCCCGGGCTAACCCCGGCCCGGGGCCACCTGCGGGTGACTGGCGCGGGACCACGAGTGTCCATGCTCCCGCGGCACCTGGCGAGCCCCGGCCCAGCGGACACCCGCGCCCCGGGACTGCTCCCCGGCTCCGCGTCGCCTCCCGCCCTGCCCTGCCCTGCCCTGCCCCCGCCGCGGGCCAAGCCGCCGAGGGGACGAGGGTCCGGCACAGCCGGCGGGGAAGGGAAAGGAAGGGAGGGAGCCGCCCGGCTCCTTACGCAACTAGCGAGAGAGGAAAAGAGTCACCTTGACCGCCATGCTGCGCCGGGGAGCGAGCGGGAGGAGGAGCCGCCAGGCGCCGCCGCACCAGCCACCGCCTCAGCGCGGCCCCATGCTAATGAACCCCCGCCCTGCCCTGCCCGCAGCCAGCACGGGCCGCCCCGCTCCCTTCAGCCCGGGCCAGGGGGCAGCAGGGTGGTCAGGGTCAGGGACCTCCCCGGAGCCCTTCGCGGCTGCCTCTGCGGGTCTCCATCCTCTGCCCCGAGCCCCGGGTGCGCCCCGCAGGCCGAGCGAGCCAGCTGCTTGCACCGTCCGCGGGCATTCACCGTGGGCGAGGAGGGAGAAGCCGGAGCGCAGGTCCAAGTCCTGACTTAGCAAGTCCCGGAACCTGCATTTCGTCTGTAAAATGGGTGTAAGGCTGTCGCATTGCATGAACTGCACTTGTGGCTTCAAGAGCCTCCCTAAGGGCGCGAGAAGAAAACTGAAGGCCACTCGTGCTTGAGAACAGGCATCAAAAGTACTGTACTTGGAAACCGAGTCAGGGTCCACTCTTAGGAAGCAATGGATTGAGAACAAGGCACATTTTATCTGGTCAGACAGTCTTTGCAAAGGGCTCAACAAGATTCCTTTTGTCTTGTGTGCCACAGTCAAGCACGTGCCAGTGGCAACAGTCCTTTGATACAAGGATGACAGTACAGCATGTGTGGGACACTGCCCCCCGCGCTCTCGGATTTCAGATAATAGTTGAGGATTTTCAAGCCTGCCAAGACAAGATAAGCTTTGTGTTCTATGCAGTGATATAATTGTTTATTCTTAGTGGACTTGAACTTTGTTAACTACAATTCAATGAGCAGACCCTGCTGACCACTGGTGATTCACTTCAGAAACACAGAAAAACTGGACCCTACTGCTGTGTTGCATGTATCTATTTACAGGCTGGCAGCAGAGATCATCTCTCCAAAAAGTGACCCAGTGCTCTCCAAGCAGCAGTGCTGAGGTACCTAGAGATCTACCTAGGGACATCATCAAACATGTCTCTACTGAGACTAGCAACTGAGAGATATTTTAGCTTGATCTCCTAAATGCACTGCTTAGGCAGGAAGGTACTATGCTTTTTATTTCAAGTCCCCTTTTGCAAAGGATTAATCTTGGAGCTTTATTGTGGCAACCAGGTGGCTTAAGTCAGTCCTTTTCCACAGCATTCAAAGTATTTTTGCAGTAAAATGTGAGGGTTTGGATTTTGTTTTGTTTTTTACCAGCAGAGTCGCTGGTGCTGTTATCTCCGGTGGGATATTTGAGACCTCCTCTTTGGATATCAGCAACTTCAGGCTCTTATCCGAGCAGTCTCTATAGGTTAATTATTTGAAAAGCCACGGAGAAACCCGGGGCAGGAGTAGACTGTTTTCTAGGATGAGGATCCGACACCTTCGCCGGGACTTTCCACAGGTATCTGCTGGTAGAGCTGGCAGGTCCGATTCTGCTCCCCCTCACTCGGTGGGCACCAGGACCCGCTCCGCAGGAGTCCGTGGGGCCGCGCTGGCGGTAGGAAAGACAGGCCGGGCCCAGCCCAGCGCCCTCACTCGGCTGCCACGAGACTGTTCAAGGCTTTAGGAACCTCGGGCCGAAGCTCAGGCCCCGCTGTTGGACGCCCCGCGGGGGGCGGCCCGGGCTGTCCCGCCGCTGTAAGGACCCGGGGAGCGTCCTCGCGCACAAGCTTGGAGGTCTGGGGGGCAGGCGGGAGCGGGGCAGGCCGCCAGTCTGCGAGCGGCCCAGCCGCCCGGCCCTGCAACCGCCTCACGGGTTATTTCAGACACGCGAGAAGGAGAGACGCGAGGGGCTCCGTTCTCGGCCGGAGCGAAGCTGTTCCCATTCTCCACCCGGCCCCAGGCTCAGCACCAGCCCCTGCCACCCGCCCCCGCAGCCGAGCAAGCGGAGCCCCCAGCGACCCCCGGTCACTGCGCCCGCTCAGAGGGAGGCAGGGCGGCCACGTAGCCACACCCCACTGCCGCGCGCGGGAACTACAGCAGAGCCGGCGACAGCGAGACGACATCACGCACATTTCCTCCTGCGCTCCGTAAAGGGGACGCGCACCGCTGCCTCGCAAGAAAGGGTGGACTGGAGCACGCGCACTAAAGCTAGCGCGTGAGGTCTCCCTCGAAAGCTCCTTTTTCCCTATTGTCGCCTGCCGGAAGCGGAAGCGCTTGTTTGTGCTCTGCTCTCACTTCCGGTGTGTGGGCGCGCGGGCTGATTCGTTCTGTCTGGGTGATTTGGCACCCGCAGCTGCTTGGAAATGGCGGGTAAGTTGCAGCGCGACCCCGGGCCCGCCTCGTCGCCGCCTGCTCTGCCGCTCCCGCCGAGTAACCGAGCGGCGGCGGAGGGGTGTCCAGCCCGCCCGGCCCTGCTCTGGCCCCCGGCGCCGAGCTGCGCCGTTTCCGCCCGCCTGAGGGCGGCGAGGGTTTGCCTGGGGAAGGCGCAGCTGGTTCCGCGCGCCCGGGGTAACCGCGTCGTTTTTCGGACCGAAGGGGCCGCAGGCGCTCGTCGCGGGGCCCGAGGGCAGCCTGACAGATGCTTGTGTCCGAGGCCGCGGGGCTCTCCTTCGGTACCGCCTCTCCCCTGACAGCTGCTCGGGCCGTACTGCTCGCACGGAAACCCTGAGGCGGCCTCGAAGTCCGCCGTCGTGGCCTGGGTTCGTACCCACCCTGGACGGGGCAAGTTTCTTTCCCCTGACCCGATTAGCAGGGATCGGAGTTCCCGATGGGACCTGAGTGGGTTTCTGAGGCAAACCTTGAAAACACTTTCACAGCGGTGGACTTGGGAAACGGATCCTAACGCTTCATTGGGCACTCTGTGTTGTGGCGACTCAAGTTTGTTTGGGTCTGGTGCAGGAGACCAGGTCTGCCTGGTGTGGCTTGGTGCTACTATGACTTGAGCCCACCAGACACCTCAGGTTCATTCGTAACTTGATCAGAATGTGTGGTAGAGGGTGGTATCTTTTATGAGACCAACTAGATTTTTGCAAAAAAAAAAAAAATTTGACGTCTTTAATTTCTAGTTGGTCTCATAAAAGATATCACCTCTGCCATGAGTTCTGGTTTCTTTTGCTTCTAAACAAATACAGCTACAACCTGGATACCTTTTATAACTTGATATCACAACTAAATTAAAGTGGCTTGGTCTTAGGATACATCTGTGCTTATTAAAAGTGTAATTGGGTCTACACGGACTTTCCCTGGGTGTTCTGTCTGCTGAAGTGCTCTGGTTTCTGTTAACAGCCATTTGCAAATGAGAAGCAACTCATTTTGTGTGTTTTTCTTGATAACCTTGAAAGACAGCACAGAACTTTCTATCAAAGGTTTCTTGTTTTGCTTTAGAAATTAAATTTACTTTTTAACCTAGAGCAGTGGTTCTCAACCTTTTTTGTACCAGGACCCATTTGTAAACATCAATGGCCAGTCTCGACCCAGTTTCCCTCACCCTGGCCCCCCCCCCCCCCCCCAGTGTATAGGGCAGAGGGTGGGTATGTGGGGCGGGGGTGGGAGAGTGGGACGGGGTGCCCCAAGCAGCCCCGTGCAGGCTGGAATTCTGCTAGCCTGCAAGGGCAAAGCCACTGTTTCCCATGTTTTTTCTCCCTTAAAGGAGAATCCAAGTTTGTTCACAACCCTTTCATATATTTTTGCAACGCATTTTTGGGTCTTGACCCACAGGTTGAGAAACACTGCCCTTGAGGGGTTCGTGAAAGACAGGAAAACTAGTAGGGCTCGGATGTCAAGAGTACTCGGCCAGTGAAAACTGACAGATTGAGAAGGAAAGGTTTTACATCTTTTGAATGGTTTCATTTACCTGTTGAGCAAGTGCCACATCTTCCCCTTTTGAGCTCACAGTTGCTGCCTTTTTCTGTTTGCATGTTTTCACCATGCTTCCTCAGGAGTGAGCACTTCTTATGTCTGATTAAGTTTAATGTGCAAGTAGATTTGCCATATTTGTTGGCTATATAATTTGAGTTGGAGAGAGAGGGTTATATCAGGGGTGCATCGGGAGCTTGGTGAACAACTGTTCACTAGGGCACCCCTGGGGAAGACCAGGACCAATGGATAGAAACTCCTGGAAGGCCACTTCAGGTTTAATACCAGGAAAAACTTCACAGTCGAGGTGTCCAGGCTGTGGAATAAACTTCTAGAGGTGGTGCACTCACCTATCCTGAAGGTTTTCAAGAGGAGACTAGACAGTCACCTCGCTGGGGTCACCTAACCCCAGCTCTCTTCCTGCCTAAAGCGGGGGGAGGGGAGGCCCAGGGGGGCTGGACCTGATGATCTGCAAGGTCCCTTCTAGACCCTAACAATCTATGAATATTCTCCTTTGCCCTACAACTAGATTAAACATTGCATCAGTGTGATGTATAAACTTAAACTAGGAGGAGTGGAAAACTAGTGTTTTTTTTCTCAGAATAGTAGCAACAGAATCTGAAATAAAGCTCGGGTGCTAACATGCACCTTCTAAGTTCTAGTTCTGTTCAGTATTCTAATGTTTCCCTTTTTGCAGTATTTCTTTTTCTCAACGAAGGTGTATTTCTCTTGTGTTTTGTTTTTTTATTTCAGATTTTACTTGGTACTAATTATATTTTAAAATATACATACCACTTAATTTATGCAGATACTGATGTGTGAAAAAATCCATGTCAATACTTGCGTACTTTGTTTGCAATTAAGTCTCACTTGTCTTTAAAAAAAATGAGCAAAAAAAAGCATCACATTCAGCAGAAACTTGAGAAAAATATAAACGAACCTTTAGGAAACCATTGGTTGAAAACTATCTGAAAACTCTGTCTCCTAAAACTCCTTGTTGCACACACTATATAATTTGTGCAACAGTTTTTTTCCATTGTCAGTGGAGCAGTCCACTTTTCTCAGGAAATCATATTTTCATTTAAGTTTTTTTTTGCAGTTAGTAACATGGCTGGAGACATCCTTATAAATGCTAGTAAAAAGAGTCTTGGAACAGAGGTCAGACAAATAGTTCAGATATTATTTTGTGTTATTCCTTGTAGGAGTGGTTCTTAATCTTTTTTTAGGCTCAAGGCTCCCCTCCTTGGATTTCAGGCAACCAATCAAAAATGCCAGCTTTTAGTTTTCACTCGTTTTTTGACTATAGAATAATAATAATAGAACAATTTTCCTTTTGCATGCAACTCAGAAAGATCACAGCGGGTCAGAATGTTTTTAACAGTACGAATCCGTATTTGAAATCTCTGGGTGGATCCAGACGTATGTGGATGTTTGGTTCCGTGGGGACAAGTAGCGGCAGCACACCTTGTGCCGCCGCTACTTGTACCCAGAGAATGTCCGTGCCACATGCACTTTGGTGCACAGCAAGTTGCCCCGGGTGAGGTAGGGGAGGCTGGGGCTAGCACTGCTGGTGCCAGCAGCCTTACCTGGGGTCTTGGGGTCACCCGGCACTGCAGCCATGGCCATTCTGCTGTGCAGAGCCTGGCTGGCAGCAGAGTGCGGCTCTGGGTGGCCCAGCTCCGCTTTTCAGCAGTGTGTGCTGGTCAAGTGTGCATCGCTCTGTTTTTTTCCTGTGGTTTTTTTGTTTGTTTGTTTGTTTTCATTTTTTGTTTTGCTTTGTTTTTGACCCCTGGATATCCAGGGGTCAAAAAAACCCATGAAAAAAACCCCACTACAGTGCATATTCAGGCCGCATGCCCTGCAGTGCAAGAACATTGGACTGTGGTATGTAGCGCTGCAAACGTGTTTGCAGTGCCACATACTGCACAGCCACGCTCATCTGGACATGCCCTCTCAGATAATCTTGTGTTATGTTTGCACACCTAACAGTGCTAACATTGTATAACACCCTTTGGCACCCTTTAAAGGATTTCAAGGCACCCAAGGGTGCCACAGCATCCTGGTTGAGGATCATTGCCTTACCAATTTGATAACTGTATTAGAAAGGGTCTCATCCCAACAATCTGCCACTGGCAAAAAGAAAATACTCTTTTGTACATCAGTGCTTTTTAATTTACTCTCTAAAATCTGCAAATGTTTTGTTAGAATGCACTTTTGAGGTACGTAAATATTCTTATTTTACAGATGCAAGAAGCTGGGCAATGAAAATATATGGGTCTTGTCTAGAATCCCCAAATGGAAATTGATGGCAGAGCTAGAAATATAAAAGCTAGAACTGGTCACTCCTGTCCCACAGGTTATACTAGTAAACTGTGATCTTTTTACTAGCTGTTCATGGGCTAGTCTCCTGGTGTGTATATTCTGAGTTTAAGTTGCTTTATTACCACGGAAGAAAATGATCGCTTGCACTCATTTGATCATTATCCTAGTTATACATAATTTACGTTCCTTTGCTGGTAGTTCAAATAGTTATGGTCTTTTAAGTAGGTAAATTTAGAATATGTCTGCAGGAGGTGAATTACAATTTGTTTAGGACACTGTAGTTACAGTTATGGAAAGAAAATCATTCTACGCTGAAGAAAGCAGCATTCCTGTCAGTAATGGCAGGAGCTTTTTCCGAAGAAGTTGGACCCATCAATCCTTTAATAAGGTCTCTGACACAGTGTGGCTAATGCATTTGAGCATGTTTTATTGTGGAATAAAGACCCATGTCTCCTGAGGGCTTCAGTTTTATAGATCCTATTTCAGGTTTTATTATCTACAGTTTGCAAGAGATGTGATAGCAAGCTCACAGCTCTTAGTACAATAAGACCTGGATCTGGATTAAGGCTCCAGGGCACTTTTGGAATACGAGTCAGCAATAGGAAAAGTACAAGTAAAACTGGAAATGGGATGATTCTGAGCACTAACATGAGAATCAGGTGTTTCTAGGTACAAAATGTGTGATGTTATAAAAGGAACTTCAGTCACTTGTTGACATATTACAAATTCAATTGTCTGAATACCTTGTCAAATCAAACAAATGTTCTAATTAAAAATTACTTGGTTATCTTGATATTTGTGATGTTGATTCTCTGATTTATTCCCCCCCCCCATAAAAGCAATGCAGATTGACACCAAGTTTCTATGACAAAACATATGTAGGAAAAAACCCTTCAGTCTTTTCTTTTACACAATGAAGAACCAACCACAGTGGAGGTCCCCTCTCATTGCTGGAGCTACTATAATTTTAAATATTTTCCTTCTTGGCAGCTCAGCTTCTAAATAAAAAAATATATCTACTAATTTTCTGTTCAATTTGAATTTTGTTACTTGTTGGTGTTAAAACTATTCTGGGGAAAATTCTTCACAGTATTCTGTTTATAACAGGAGTGTTTCAGGTTTCATACTGTTGTACATGTCTACTCTTGGTTGAAAAATAAATAGTTAAATCAGTTCAATTTAAAGATAAAAGCAAGAATATAGTAGCCCGCTTCTTTGCATTACCAACTAAATTTGAATCTGGTGTAAACTAAACTGATCATATTGATGTAACAATATCATACTTTGCTATCCTTGTCAACCTCAGTTTTAACTTCTGAATTTCTTGTACAGAGCAATGTCTGGGGGCCTTACAGCATGGGTTAGGGATAGTAAAGTAACAAAACAGCACAAAGTAATCTGTGTAGTCACACTTTCATTATCGTGGATTTACACTGTATAGAGTTAAATCTTTGAGGACTCATGTTTACAAAGAAATGAACTGATGGGGTTTTGGGGGGGGGCACCTGGGATTCTGAGAACTTTATTTTAAACATGATTCTTTGGATTGTGGTGATTATAGTTTATGCATATCTTTATTTAAAATCTTTTTCTCAGGGCTTACTGCTATGGAGAAGAAATTGGCTGAGTACAAATGTAATACAAATGAAGCAATTCAACTGAAATTAGGTAACATGATTTCAAATATGCTTTTAACGCTGTACTACATTCAGTAGGAATTTAGAAATGTCTTGATATTTTAATTTTATCGAATACATTAAAATAGTGTTTCTTACTCTTCAACATATGTTGTTTGAAAGACAGATTTAAGTAATTTGACATTGCCTACTTTCATGGGCTTAGTGCAGGTGAAGTGAGCAAGCACAGATGGGTTCATTAAGGTGAGTCTTGCCTCTCCATATATTGTACGTTGAATGCCTTGCTACCATGAGCAAGAATGATATCTTTAGTTGGTATTGGCATTTCATTAGTCTATGATACAATATTAGAGAGAGGCTAAAACATTATTTCCCTTATTGTTGTGCAGCATTCGATGTGTGGTAATATTGGGAGTATATTCTGTTTCTTTACTTACTTCATTTTTCTCTTAGATCTCTATAGTATGATATGAAATCTCAAAAATATCTTTGACCTCTCTATATAGAAAATTGCTATGACTTGTCTGTTCAGTTTTACAATACCAAATATCTAATTATACACTAATTTTATACTGTCCAATTTTTTTTCTTTTCATCTTTCCAGAAAAAGAATGTCTTCTTTCTTTTTCTCTGTAACTCATCTAAATGCACCCTAATAGGTGAGAAAAAAATAATGGGGAACTCTGGAGGTATTCCAAAAGTCTAGAAATTAGTTTCTCTAGTTTGGGGTGACTTTATGGGTTAAGAAAAGAAAAAAAAATCATTGACATGTCTAAAAAGCAGAATGGAAAACAAATCTTCAGTTCTGGACTTTGTGGGGAGAAGAATGTGAATTAGGGGTCTGTCTATAATAGACAGTTTTACCTAACGTGACAACACCTGCAATGCAAAGTAGAATGATGGAACTTGGATTGCCAGATACAACTTACTTGAACTGAACCAAGTTTATCAGCATTTGTCAGAGCTGAATGATGAAAAAGTAATAAACAGGGATCTGGGTTTTCTGTTTGCTACAGAAAAACAGAAAAAAGTGCAGATTTTCCCTTTACCCAAGAAAACCATGAATTTTTCATGTTAACAGAGAAACAAGTGGATTTTGCTCTTTTGTAAAGAGCTCTCTGCAGGTTGGCAAGAGTTGCAGCCTTCAAGGGGCTGAGCAGAGAGTGGGAGGAGGGTGGTCAGGCAGTGGGCACTGTATGCATATACATGCACATGGTCGCCAGAGAGCCTGGAGAGCAGTTCCTGCAGGTAAGTGCGGGGCATTTGGGGGGGGGGCTCATTGCGGCCACTGCAAGCTCTGCACTGCCCTGGTGACATGTCCTCTGCCTGACCCAGAGCAGTGGAGGGCAGGACCCTGCACCACCACCCCTGCTATTCCAGGGCAGTGCTGCAGGGGGCTGCGGACCTGGGTCCCTGGCCCTATAGCCCTGGCAGCTAGGGGTCCGCTCCAGCAGGGCTGGAGAGGGCAGGGGGCTGTGGGTGAGGAGCAAGGGGCACCAGCAGGGCCAGGGGGACTGTGGGTGGGGAGTGAAGGGCCTGAACCTGTGTCCTGGTAAGCTAAGGTGGCAGGGGGAGCTCTGATTTTCCATGATGAAAAAATTCTAATTCAAATACCAAAAGTTATAGATACAGTACTTGGAATTAATTTTACTATTGTGATTGATAGAGGTGCACCAATACATTGGTCAGATATCAGATTGGCACCAATATAAAGAAAATTGACTGTATTGGAAATTGACCTGATGTGGCTGATAAATGGCTTGTGCATGCATGCAACTGCAGCACAGCACGTGGCGAGGAGCGCAGCCCGACAGCATGGAGAAGTGCACACAGCTGGTAAGTCTGTTGCGGTGGAAGGAGAGTGGGGAGGGAAAGGGTGTGGAGGGGTAGATCAAGGCCCCCGCAGTAAGGGAGGGAGTGGGGTGGGGGCTGGGGTAGGCGCTGCCCAGCCAGGGTGGGATGCAGGATGGAGCTGCAGCTCATTCGGGGGGCATGGGGAGGGTGGGGCAGCTCCTGATGCTGTGTGCATCCCTGGGGCATGTGCCCCGGATCTGGGCAGGGCGGGCCTGGGGCTGTACTGGGCTTCCTCAAAGGTGCTGGGCTGGGGTGCACTCAGGGCAGGGTGGGTGGCAGCACTGGGAGGGGGGTTGGGGGGCTACGGCTAATTTTGGGGTGGCTGCAGCCCCTCCCCTCCCAGCACTGCTGCCACCTGCCCCCAGTCCAGCCCAGCCCCCGTTGGGAAGAGCCCGGCACAGCCATATCTCCAGCCCTCAGCAGCAGCCTGCCCTGCCCCACACAGATCCAGGGGGCACACGCCCCCCATGCCCTCCCAGGGTGCACACAGCATCAGGAGCCACCCTCCCCCTCCCTGCACCCCCAGATGAACCGCAGCTCCGTCCAGTGCCCTGCCCTGGTTGGGCAGCCCCTGCCCCAGCCCCACTCTCTCCCTCACCCCACGGCCTTGATCTGCATCCCTGCCCACACCCTTTCCCTTCCTCCTCCCCTTCTACCACAACAGATTTACCAGCCAGACACTGCTCTTCAAGCTGCTGGGCTCCGTGTCCTATATGTATCAGCTGATATGCCTCCTTAAAAATCGGCCATCAGTATCAGCCCCAAAAATCTCTATCGGTACACCTCTAGTGACTGAGACACTGGTAGGTATCAATATAATTGAATATTGTGTTCGATTGATACCTATATATATATATATATATATATATATATATATATTTCATTTGAATCACAGATTTTGGGGTTTTTATCAGAGAATTTGCTATCTTTATTTATTTATTTATCAAGGAAGACCAGGATCCCTAGTAATAACACATATCTGGCTAAGTATTTCCATGCTGTAGGCCGGAGAAAGCCAGTCTTTTTGGCAGGCATGCCACAAATTAAGTGTCGTGAGCTCTCTGAGTACCACTCTAATCCCCTTGTGCCCAGACTGCTACTTTGCTTTCTGTTCCCTGCCCACTTTGCTGCTGTGCTGCCTGCCTTCTCCCTGATCTGCTACATGCCTCACACATGGGCTGCCTGTAACCTTTGTGGCACACATTCCACAGGTTAGCCACCTCTGCTGTAGGCCAGTGTTTCTCTGGCCTGGTAAAAATAGCCATATTTGTGGCATAAAATACTAAGAGATGGCCTTAGGTTTAAAAGATACTATTATTTTAGAAGAGCAGGAATTTGCAGAACCCCCAAAAGCTTTTCAAAGTATTGTTATCTGGAGCACAGGAAGCTAAATATACCACACGTCATTTGGAATGAGCATTTGAATTCTAAATAAAAAATTAAACAAGCTGTAAAGAGCTATTTGGTAATCTTCTTTGAACCTGTAAGTCAGAGTTTAATAAGATGACTTATTCTGCAATTGAATTAGATTAATAATATTACAGATTTTAAAATCCTGTAAGCCAAAATGTAATTCTAATCCAAGTAGTTTAAAGCCTTAAATACTACATTTCTGAAACCCATTTTTTTTCAGTTAAGGAAGTACCGTATTTATTTCATAGACTTGCTTGAAAATGTCTTGTCTTACAAGAGATTTAATGTTTTGTTTATGTTCACAATCTCTTGCGTCCTGCATATTTTAAAAGAAGGGAATGGAAGTAATGGGACCTATTTCTGAGTGAGTTTGAGTTTTGGCTATAAAGTCAGGAAATGGGGAAAAAATTATAAAAATAAACCACATTTCATATATGCATAACTTTTGCACTGATAAAATGTACCACCAGTGCCTTTACCTACACTTGTCTAGTTAAGGATGCTGCCAGACTGCTATTGTAAGGCTTATGTTGAGAGCTACATCTCTTACATTTTTAGTTTAAATGAGGCATCATGACTGTTTTTAAAAAGAGAAATGTATAATATATGTTTGCAGACAGTTGGGAGAGAAAGATGCCAAATACCATATTTTATTTAAATGTAAGACAAGTCTGCTGCTCCCCTCCAGCCCTGCCCCCCCTCCCCCGCCCAATTCAACTTGGGGCTGGGGAGAGGGGGGGGAAGCCCCTCATCTTAGATTTGTTCCTGAATGACACTTGTTCCTAACAAAATTATGGTATTTTTCAGAGTGATCAGAGGATAAGACTAAGCTGTGTTCTAGCCATGTTGTGGTTGATTTAATAGTTAATCATCTATGAGAAGATCAGGATAGGTTAAGATTTTAGTTTGGACAGGGGTCAGTTCCAGGAAAGATTGATTTGTATAGCATCATTGACTGAATTTATTTCCAAATGAGATTACCCAGAGTAAAATACAGAATAACCTCATAAATCTGGCATGCTCGGGACCTAGCACCTGCCAGAAATGTGAAAATACTGGTTTGTTGAAACCAGAGTGGCAGCCTGTCGCAGAACGGGTTGAGGGGGCAGGTAATGGCAGCCGTCATGTGCAAGCTTCCCCCTCCTTGATCCAAGGAGGAGTGTCAGCCAGTCCCAGAGCAGCAGCCACACGTGGAGCGGCAGCATGTTGCGGTGGATGGCAGCAACAGCTGCCATGTGCAAGCTTCCCCCTCTGCATCTGGGGGAATGGAGTGGACAGCTTGAAAAGTGCTGGATATTTGAGAATTCTAGATTTTTTTGTTATCCAGTTTATGAGGTTATACTGCATAGAGAAAAGAGAAGGAAACCAAGAGCAGATGTACAGAAAGCTGGAGAGGTGATGTGAGAGATCCTCTGAAGGAATTATTAGAGGGAGAGTTCCACACTAGATTTATTCCATTTAGGGGATAAATTTAAACAACTGGTTTAGATTGAGGTGACAATAGATGTGTTGGGTTTTTTTTTAAGAACAAGCTGATAAACTGAACAGTGAGAAGTCGCAACAAATTGTGCTCACCCAAGAGTTTGTAAGGAATTGAAATATGGAATTGCAATACTATTGCTAATAGTATGTAATGTATTGTTAAAATCAGCCTTGGAGCCAGAGGGCAGGAAGTTTGGCAGTGTCACTCCAATCTTTAAAAAGGGATCCAGAACTGCTCTGGAAACTACAGGCTGATAAATCTAGCTTCTGTTCCTGGAAAACTGGTAGAATTTATACTAAAAATATAGCTCTTACAGTAATATAGCAAAAGCAAAAAAAATGAGCTTCACCTAGCAAAGGAAGGTAAAAACAAGAAGAGGTTCTATAATAGGTTAGTCATAAAAGAAAGAACAAGGCAGCTGTGGGTCCACACTGTTCAGGTAGCTAGGTGAACTCTTAACTGGAGATGCAAAGATGATAGAGCTGTTCACCAGTTACTTTGCCTTAGTCTTCACAAAAAAATTAAGTTGCAACCAGGCACCTAATAAGGATTATGTGGATAAAGAAGGAGACAAACTGAGGGATGAGATAACAGTAGAAACAGAGGGATTTTAATTGGTCTGAATGAATTCTAGTCAGTAGGGCCTGATGAACTTCTCAGGATAATGAAGGAACTGGCAGAGGAGAGCTCAGAGCCCATGGCATTAATATTTATGAAGTTGGGAGACAGGTGAAGAACCAGAGGACTAGAAGAGTGCCAACAGAGTGCCCCTCTTTTAAAAAAGGCAAAAATAAGGACCTGGGCAATTATAGATGGGTTAGCCTCACCTCTGTACCCAGAAAGTTACCGGAGTATATCATAAGGAAGTCCATTAGCAAGCTTCTAGAGGAGGAAAAGCTGATCATGAACAGCTAGCAGCAGCCTGTGTTTTACTGTGAACAAACTGTGCCAAACAAACTTGATCTTCAACAAGATATAACTAGTTCGTTAGATGGCTCTCCATCTTTTGTCATTTTATAACTACCCCTTAATGAAAATAACTATTGAATTAATGCCCTTATGAATATATAATATGCATAAATGATTGTGTAAACCTGTTGGCTACAACTCGGGATCCTTAAAATTCTAGTTTATTAGGCGGATTGAAACACTGTAATCATAAACCTTGGGGCTGGTCCACACACACACACACACACACACACACACACACACACACACACACACACACACACACACACTCTCTCTCTCTCTCTCTCTCTCTCTCTCTCTCTCTCTCTCTCTCTCTCTCTCTCTCTCTCTAGCAGGCTACAGAGTCAGGTATACCTATCCTACAAGTGCTGGAGTCTGTCGTTGAGGCTTCTTGCAGCGTGGTGTTATCTTCCAGAAGGGGGTCGCCGGCTGGTCCTTCTGGCTGGACAGGTCTGGTCAAGTTGGAGATCAAGAGGGCGCCACTGAGGGTCACTTTTCACTGCCTTTTATCTGTCCTTGCCAGACTTTGGTGACTCCCCAGTTTTCAGGTTTGCCCAATCCAGGGGTCATTGACCCTCGTGGGACTTCCCCTCCCTCGGTGGCTACTGGACGGCATCTGTCAGGCCCAGGGGTCATCCGCATGTACATGCAGGTTTGGGAATCCATTGATAAATTTAGAATAGGGCTCTGGGAGTGGTCGATCTGGAGATATTCAGCCCAAAAGTTGGTCCCCAGCGTTGATTAACTCAGGCCAGGGCTTCTAGCCCTTGATCAGTGAGGTTTAGAGATTTCCCGGTTGTTACATTGTCTTCTATTGAGTTCTTCTGTTGGCTGATCTGCAGCTTCCAGGTGTTAATTGCTGTGTGCTACCTTGTTACACATTCAATCACCTTACACATTCAATCACTGATTCATTCACTCTTTCAGGGGCCAGCATGATACAGAGAAGGGCAGTTTGATTCTTGCCCTTGTTAACATTGTTACAATGTATAACTTACTTATGAAACTAAACATATTCAGTTGAAAGGTGAGGAATATAAAATATAAGCTACAAATGCCATGGCACACAAATAGATAAAAATACCAAACTACAAGGGGAGATACAAAATGCGCGCACACAAATTTTAAAACACAATTCCTTATCTTAAAGTGAAAGAGAGAGGAAGGAAGAAAATGTAGAAAAAGAGAAACATATCCAAAGAGGGGAGAGCAAATGCAGGCAAGAGGAAAAGGGGGCTTTCTGCTACAAACCAAACTGTTCTTTCCAACTTTAATTGTGTTATATACTGTTTATGTGATTGTTATTATAAAGAGATGCTCAGTGTTGCTTTCTTATATATATTAGTGTTTTTCTTATTCATATGTAGAATGAAGTTCTCATGCTGTGAGAGAGCTGGGTGTGCATCAGGTGTGGCATCTTAAATGCATGCATTTTTTGTGGAAAAACTACTTACTACTTAGAATTTTGCTAATTTTTCTTTTCAGTTCGTTTTCCTGAGGACCTGGAAGATGATAACACAGCATTTAATCCAGAGTACAGTCATCAGGTGTTTGGAGATGAGTAAGTTATGTAATAATAAGTAGTCAGGAAAAGATCACTTGTTACAGTTTCTTGGAAAATAGGAAATGTTTTATATATTATTTGTTTTAAAATTAAAGAGTAAACTGCTTTCATAGATTTCATAGACAGGGGCTGGAAGGGACCTCATGAGATCCAGTCCAGCATGCCCCCCCCCCCTCCCCCCCAATAGGCAGGGGTTGGTAGCAGGTATGTTGCCAGGGCATCGTGGGGCTCATAGCAGACACAGTGAGCTTCTCTGCCTGGCCCCGCTCTGCACTGTCCTGCCACGCCTGCTGGGTTGCAGAGGCCCTGAGGGAGGGCAGCAGGGTGGGGAGCCCAAGCCCACAGCGGGCAGCCTGCACCCACCCCCTCACCCTCACACTGGCTCTGCTCTGGCCATGCTGTCGGTGGGGGAGGGGGAGCAGGAGCCAGACTCTGCTCAGGCTGCAGCAGGCAGCACCTTCCATGTGCAGTAACCAGGGCTCAGGCACTGCTGTGGCGGGTAGGGGGCTGTGGACCTGGGTCCCTGGCCCTGTAGCCCTGGCAGCTGGGGGCCCATTCCATCAGGGCTGTGGGTGAGGGGCAAGGGTCACCAGTGGGGCTGCTGGGTTGATGTGGGGGAGTGAGGGGCACCAGCAGGGTCTTGGGTGGGGCAATGTGGGTGGGGAGTGAGCTGGACCTGCATCCTTGTGTGTGAAGGGGGCAGAAGTAGCTCTGATTTTCCATAATAAACCCAAAACCAAGAACCAAAATTTATAGGTACTTAGAATTAATTTTACTATAGTGATTGAGGCACTAGTAAGCTTCCTATAACAATACAATGTTGTGTTCAGTTGAGATTTTATATAGTAGCATTTCATTTTAATAATGGATTTCAGGGTTTTTATCAGAGAATTTGCAATTTTTTTTTTATCAGAGAAAACCAGTATCCCTGTTAATAGCCCAGAAATACAGCTTCTCAAATATACATATATTTATACCTAGACAAAATATAGAAACCAAAGGTTTCTGTATTTTATCTTTTTTTATATATACATTATGGATGACTTCTTGACCCCATTAAAATCCATGGAGCTAAATTTCATGCAGTACTTGTAAAATAGTGATTACCAGTCTGTCTTTAATCCTTAAAATTATATTTTGGTGAATAATCCTTTACGACAATGTGATGTACTAGGTGAAGTAGAGGCTTTTTCTTCCACTTTTGAGGATTCTTTGGAAAAAGTATCCTTAACAATAACAGTCTACATACGTTAATTGTAGTAAAACTAGCCACACTTCTAGTGCTAACTGTCATGACCCAAAGGTCTGATTTTTTGTGTGTGCTTCGGCACTAAGATCCCCGTGGGTTTACAGCTTCATTTCACGGAGGAGTTCTGCTGCGCAGAGAACCCGTGTGCAGGGGAATGTTCCCGCCACTTTGCAGAGATCTTTGCAGGGTGCATTTCCTTTGCAACACAGAAATGCACGGTGCAAAGAGTTCCCGCTCGTCGTATGCAAATTTGTGCCCCGCAATTGGCTAGTTCTAAATTATTCACACGTGGCGGCTAGCGATTGGCCTGCTAGCCGTATAAGAGGCTTGAGCAGTTTCCGCCCAAGCCAAAGAGGACTCCGCATCCATCTCGTGGGGACTCTGGGTGTGCGCGGCAGGGTA
Source organism: Alligator mississippiensis (assembly GCF_030867095.1). Lineage (NCBI taxonomy): Eukaryota > Metazoa > Chordata > Crocodylia > Alligatoridae > Alligator > Alligator mississippiensis. Next base: position 212,260,885 of record NC_081827.1, on the reverse strand, counting down.
ATAGAAACCCTGTGTGTCGCTCAGAGGAGTTTGGCGGCCTGATCCACCGCCCACCTCTTCCCGTCTTCGAACGGAGCCTACTATAAGACGTAACGACGAGTTTAATGTGCGCTTGTCCTGGACATCTGGAGTTTGTCTGCGTGGAGCCTAGCAAGCTCCATGTGATTGTTCGTGTTCTGTCTGCGTGGAGCCTTGCAACCTCCACGTGTGTTCGTGTTTTCTGTTGTAACCGTAACTCAAGCAAGTTCTCAGCCTACACCATGACCATCTCGGTGTAAGTAAAATAATCTTAAAATCAACCGTTACATGTCTGTCCCTAATTCTAGCTCAGCGACCTCCCTCTCCGACCCGGCCTGCCCGGGCTGCTGGCCACAGCCCGCGTGCAGAGCGACGAAAGCGACCCGGCGCCAGACCCGGCGCGCACACTAACCATTTAATTTTTTAATGATATGCCAATTTTGTAGTCTGTCTGCTTTAAATAATCTCTTGCATTGATAGTTCCCAAACTTAGTTTTGAGGCAGCAGCCAACTCGTTGAGGGACAAAATAAATGTTTTTCCTCAAACTCCCTGGAAAAAGAATTAACGAAGAAGTAAACTAGTAGCAATTGTACTTGTATAAACAGAAATATTTTCTGCAATTACATTTCGGTGTGCATGAGTAGAAATTCCTGTAAACCTTCCACCAACGTGAGTTCCCAAAAAACTGTTAGCATTTTGTTTTACTTCTCTGCTTAATGTTACCCTATTCCTGCCTCTCAGCTACAAAATATTCTTACACTTGGTTACAGTTTTAGTAATAGAAATGCTTTGATGAGATGCTGTTCAGTGCAATGGGGGCCAACTTTTTTGTCAGGCATGCCACAGATTAGCCCTGAACACCACTCTGATCCTCTTCCCTTGCCTGATTTGTTTCTCTGAGTTCTGCTTCTTGCCCAATGTTTCCAATTCAGTCTGCTCCTCTCCTTTATGCTGCCTTGTACTCCCTCTCCCATCTGATACTCTGCTTCTTGCCATATCTGCTGCTGTGATGTTTGTCCTATCCCTGATCTGCCACATGTGGAGGCTGCCTATGCCAAAAGTTGGCAACCCCTGTTTCAGTGGTTGCTATAACAGTTACCTTTTTGTTTCTTCTTCTTTTTTATTATTTTTTAACACGCAAGTGCAGTTCACAGGACTGTACTGAAAAAAACAAGAATGGCCAAATCCTGAAAATAAGGGCCTAAGTAAATGCAGTTTGTCTCACTGCTTGGTGTCTATGTTAAATGTGAATGGAATATACCATATGGCTGTTTCATGTAGAAATTGTACTACGTGTATTCACTGCCTTTTGAGTTTGGGAGACATACACCTGCCCTTATACTTCTTATGAGAGATTTTATTAATTTATGAGAAGTTTCACAGCTGAGTGAAATTGTTAGTTATATTAATATGGAGATGTGAATGAATGTTGCGTATTGACAGTAAGGAGTGGTTTGTATTATACAGCCCAGTGGTTTTCTGTTTTAGACTGAGATGCTTATTTTCTTTTCCTTAGAAGAGGGTTTGGTTCACTTCACTGGGAAAGTGGACATGAATTTCAGTGCTTAATGCTAAGTGAAAGCTCTAATCTGAATGTTTCATTGTTATGCTAGTCTAGGATTCCTAATCGCTCCGTTTCTTTTTTTTTATCTCCTTCAGTGAAGTTGCCTTTGGTTACCAGGGTTTGAAGATTCTTTTGTACTACATAGCTGGTAACCTGTCAACGCTCTTCCGCATCAAGTACACATCTAAGGTTAATGAAAAGTTTGACTGTGTGGAGGTAAAGTTGGAGTTAAATTAACACTTTTTAAATATATTGGGATTAGTTCATTCTTTTAAGAGAATGAAGGATCTTAGTTTAATGGTTCACATTTGCATTGATAGTTTTAAAAATATTCCTTTGTTGCTAAATTAAAAAAGGCTCTAACTTTATAGAGATTGTTATTGATAATCTTTTGATGGTATTTGAGTCAAATTGTATATAAATTATTCACAGGCATTTTAATATTGAAGCCAATGCTCAGAAAACTAAGCAAATATGACTGCACAAAAGATGTTGTGGTAGTGGTGACAGTTTTCTATTTTATTCTTTTATATTTGGACACAAGTACCTGACCCATATCCCTTTCAAATGGAAGATGCACAGATCAACTGATAAACAATTTCATTTTGGAAATAATTTATCCTAATTTCTTGTTCCAATTATGTATCATTTGTGCCCTGCATCTTGTTTAAAGAGATATTATCTGTATTTATATTTTCTGCATACATTTCCTGTGCTTACAAAACTCTCAGAAGGAAAAGATACCTTCCCTTCTGATTTATATTTTAAATTTAGCAAACTCAGTTTTCCACCCTCCATAACATAGATGTTAATGGCTCCATTAGAATTCTAAGGTTTGATGCCTTTTTTGAGAGCTAACCTCAGATTTTTTTTTTCGTTCACTCATCAGGCCTTCTAGTATAATCTACAGTTTGAAACTTGTTAAGAAATTGCTCAAATTGAGACCTAAATGGCAGAGATTTTGATAGAGGTGCTCTGATATATCAGTCCAATATTGGATCAGCACTGATATAAAGAAAATTGTATGGGCAATCGGCCTGATTTGGCCGATAAACGGCCCATGCATGCATGCAGAAGCAGCACAGCACTTAGGTGGTAAGGAGCATAACCCCACAGCTTGGAGAGCTGCATGCAGCTAGTAAGTCTGGTGTGATGGACAGGGAGGGGGAAATGTAGGGGCATGGAGGGGCAGATCAAGGCCCCACAGTGAGGGAGGGGCTGGGATTGGGGCAGGGGCTGGGGCAGGTGCTGCTCAGCCAGGATGGGATGGGTGCAGGATGGAGCCATGGCTCCTTCAGAGTTGTGGGGGCGGGACTCTTGCCACCACTGCGCACCTCTCATCCGGCAGCTCCTGCCGCTCATGTGGGAGGGCATGTGGGAGGCATGTGCTCCCGGATCTGCACAGGACTCTTCCCAGCAGGTCCTGGGCTGGGTGGTGGCACTGGGAGCCACGGCTGGGAGGGCTGTGGCAAATTCTGACATGGGAAGAGTTCCGTGCAGCCCGTAGTGGCAGCCACCCTGTCCCATGCAGATCCAAGGGGTACATGCCCCCTCCATATGCCCTCCTAGGGTGTGTGCAGTGACAGGAGCAGCCTCCCCTTTCCCTTTGCCTTGCTCTGCCCCGGATGGGCAGCACCTGCCCCAGCCCCACTCCCTCCCTCCCGGCAGGGACCTCAATCTGCTTCCCGCCCCCTCTCCCCCCCCCCATGCCCCTTCCTTTCCCTCTTCCCTTCCACCACAACAGATTACCAGCTGGACACTGCTCTTATGCCTCCTTAAAAACGGCTATCAGTATCGGGCCCAAAAATCTCCATCACCCCTAGCTTTTGATAGTAGTGATTTTCTAGCCAGCTTGGTTATTTAGAAGAAGACTCAGTTTTCCTGATGGCCTCTGCATTAAGAAAATTTGCTGTCATGTGAGCTATTACTTAGTTGCAGGGAAAGAATAAATGAGTTAATTTCTTTCCAAAAACCTATTGATTGTTATTGATGAATCTTTGTAATACTGTTTTTAAAGAGTAAAAACAGCTATGCATTTGCATTGACAATCCAGCCTGAAAACGAGGTTTACCATTTAACAACATTTTTACTAATGCATGGCCTGCCCTTTTATGATGTCAAGCTGTATTTAAAGTTCCCTATTTAGAAGTGATCAAAGATCATTTGAATATCTTCAAGAAAAGGCACTTTCCATTATTCTAAAGGAAAACTATTAACAGATAACTTTTCATGGTCAATCATTGAGCCCAAAAGCCTATATCTAATGCTAGTGAGACTAGGGCAACATATTAAGGGATCTAAAGGTAGTGCTTCACAATCTCATCAGACTTTTAGAACTGAAAAGCGATGAGAAATGCTTGTGTCAAAATTAGCATTACCTAGAGAACAGAAACATATGGAGATCTAGTCCTTCACTTCAAAACGTAATTTCAGAAGAGTGGCAGAATGCAAAAATGTTTCAACACTTTAACAACCTTCTGTCTTCATCCTAACTTACATACAAACAAAAAGCTTCTTTCCATGTCTCCAAGGTCAGATAATTTGTTTATGCTTATTTCTTTTAGTATCTGAGGATTTGCTCTAATTTTCTTACTTGAAACCTCAACTTGGTTTTATGTACTGTTTTCTTCTGGCTGCAAGTTGACTAATTGTCTGAAGGAATTGTTCTTATGTGGCTAGTAGGCCATCATTTAGTATGAAGGTGGCCTCCTTCCTACTCTTATGCTCCTAGTCTTGTCTAAACTAGAGAAATGTGTCAGAATGGCCCTGCGGTCATCTTGTCACTGTTAATACATCAACACAAGTATTCTTAGTAGAAAATAATTCTTTTCTATTGTCTCTGGCACTCTTGTTTCCTTGAATATCATTTTTCATTTTTTTAAAGCACTGCTAGCTTTTATGGTTGTGAAGAAAACTTCCAAAAATACAAACAGTGTGTAACCAGCATAGCAATTATCTGCTTGACTTTGCAGAGATACTGGCCTCATACAAATATTCAGTTTCTCCTGGGAGAGTCACTGCTCTCCCAAGAGAAACCACAAGAATACAGGCTTTTTCTCCCAAGAGAAGAACAATCTGGGACCAACCAGGGTTAAATCACTCCCAGGAGGGTGAATGTTTGTACATACTCAGAAACATCATGTACTAAGTTTTTCTAACAAGAAAACTAAATTGGGAGAATTCTCCCAGATTTTGAATGTGTTTATGCAGTCACTGACACAGTAGCTATTATCATAACAGGATGTTAATTTACATGCCCAATGATAAATTTTAATTTTGGCAAACTTAAAGGTCAATTTTACTGCTGATAAAGCACGTTAAGGATGATATATTAAGATCTGTGCGATTTACTGTGCGCGGTGGTTAATTTTTTTTAATCCTAGGAATGGATGGTGACTTGGATAGGACTGCCACTTCCATGTTCAGTCTGCTCCATGTAGCAGAAAGGCCAGACAAACATGACCAATGACTGTTCAGTTTTGCAAAACCCAGCAAGTTACCGATATCCCATTAGCACTTTTCCAAAACCCAAGCCCTCCCTCAAACAGGGCTTTTTTCTGTTTTGCCAGTAGGTGCTAAGCTACCTCCCTTGTTATAGTGGCTGCCTGCTGTAGCCTCTTGGAATCTTTTGGCAGATTCAGGAAATGTCACTGCATTAGCTTCTTTAAATTTGTTAAAACCACATGACTTTAAAACCTTTTTCACAATCACAAGGCTAAACACATAAGCCAAAAAAATGAGATTCTGGTATTTCTGGATTTTGGGAGCCAGGACCTTACATCAGGGATTGGCAATTTTTTAGCAGCAGTGGGCTGAATTCACTCAGCTTGGTCCTAAAGCAGGCTGACACTTGTAACGTTGCGCTACCACCTGTTCATCCTGCATTCAAATTGTTGCTAACATCTTGGATTCATGGGCTGGGGAAAAAATCACTCAAACCAGGTTTCCAACCCCTGCCCTATATATAACGTGTGCCCTATGCTGGCCTGTCCGTGCTTGTATTCAAAACTCAGTGAGGGAGGACCAGCCTCGGGAGCCCAGCATCTGTGCCCTCTCTTGTGAATGGCACCTCATCCTAGCATTGGTAGTGAACCAACTTTAAATAATGGGCAGAACCTGTTTTTTAAATTGCTTTTAAGAGTAGCTTTACTTCTTCTTCCCAGTTCTGTTTACATCTGCACATTACATATTAGACTGTTTGTTGCTTTCCAGATTGCTCCCAGCTATTCCCTACAATATTCTGTTCCTTCACATGAAATCTACATGTAGCAGTTACTGTCTTCTAAGATAATCTTTGCTCTATAAATGTTATCTTGTTTTCCCTTTGCAGCTGACCTGTAATCTCTAGTTTTTAATGAAAAAAGCTGTGTAATTTTAACATCAGGCATACTCTTACTTAATGCTACCATTCCATGTATTCCCTTATCAAAAATGAATGCAAATAATTGCTAAAGTAAGAGAGAGAAATATATATTTAAAAAACAAAACATGTATCTAGCTGTAAAAAAGCCTCTTTGAAGTAGTGTCAGCTACATATAGGAACTTCATAACAGCAACTGCCCATCAGTACCACAAAACATATCCCTATAGGCTACATCCATCACATAAAGGAAGACAACTAATTACATTCAGATCTAATACAGAAGATGACAAACAAAATTATGTAGTATGTAGGAAGCCTATGTATTACAAAGTGTACTAATGTGTATAGCTTGTAATGATTTCTGTCTAGCTGTGCATAGGTTGCTATAAGACACATTGCTTCATTCTTGTTCTTTGAACATACCATCCTTGATGTTTGTATGTATTTATTATATGTTATTGTTAATTAGTTGGCTGAACTATTGTTGTAAACTGAATCATCACCATTATTGAGTATGCAGTGCGTTGTACTGGTACCCAACCTGGATTGGGTACCCATAGTAAAATGGCTGTGTTAACACAGCTCTACTTCCAATACCCAAGTTAGCTCAGGTATCTCTGTACAACACTGCGTTAGGGTGTACAGATGTACCCTTTGTTTCAATCACTGAAAGCAGACAGATTTTTCATTTGCAGTTATTGTTTAATCTCAAAAGATCTTGATTCATCTGGAAATCTGGTCATGGTGAAAGTGGTTATGCTTAATCATCCAGAATTACGTTGGGAGCTCTTTTAGGAGCAGATTCTCTGTTGAAAATTGAGAATTGAAAAAAAAATCTGTCATCATGCCTGTTGCCTGGTCACTTTTTGTAAATATTCAAGAAAGAACCTGCTCTGGTCCACAAAGGCCTTCACTACTAGTAAGGTTTATATGCTCCTGGGCTTGTAGGGTAGGGACACAGCTATCACATGTTCACTGTGCCACCACATAGCACCTGCCTTTCCATTTCTTTTCTGTAAATTCCAGCAGAAATTGCTCTCAGAGGAATGATAAGGGTTCAGAGCCTAAAAATTGATAGGGATTTGGCACTTTTTCTTCCAGTTCCTCTGACTTCACAAAGACTTCAAAATTCCCCAGAAGCAACTGTTTCAGGGGTTATGCACTTGTATCATTATATATAGGTCAGGTGTGAATATGACACAAAACTCAAAGCATGACAGCAAAGTTAGCGTGGACCTACTGCTCTGTTAGTGCTTATAGCACTATTTGCCCTGCCTACTTCAGGCAGTTTAAAGAGTGAGAATCCTTCCTAGTGCAAGGAACAATATTAAGTTTAGGAATTGGACCCAAATTTCCTGAATGGCAATGTGGAGGCCTCCAAATTGGCCTCCTTGCAGTTTTAGTAGAAAGATGTATGTTGTGAAAATTGTGTATGTATATAAATGTATATTGTGGAAATAATTTTCTTACTACTGTTCTGTAAAACAAGTCCACGGTAAGAGAAATAACATTTGATCAGTTAATTCTTTAGTTTGTGAACACCTTAAAGCATAAGCAGTTCTTCTGGATTGTTTGGAAAGTACCAAGGTAGATCATGAATGCTGGCATAAAGGGATCAAATAAAAATAGATAAAAATAAATATGTAGGTGTACATTACGAACAGTATGCATGTAATCCTGGACCTGAATAATCTGGAACATTCTGGCAGTTTGTATTCAAATATAATAAATCAAAATAATAGAAAATCAGGACTTTTGATGCATCTGCCAGCACCCAAATTAAGGATTCTAGGTTCTTCTTTTAAGATGTGGCAACCCCATTAACTCCTAAAGCAATATGGGGAATGCAACTTCTTTCATTGTACTAATGATGCCAGAAAGTGGGGAAAAACCCATTCAACTTTAGTCTTGGTAGATAAAAATATACATATTTGTTCACACACTTTGTATACAATGCTGCCTGCTCTTCTGCTTCTGCAAACAAAACAAAACCTTTATAGGTATGAGGTTTTTCTGTAATCTTCCCTTTCTCCCACTCTAGTGTGAGCTGGTGAGGGGTACCACGCTGGTTACCCATCACATTCAGGCAGTTTGGTGTGTCCTGTCCAAAACAATTTCAGTAGGGGACGTTTTGTAGTGTCTTCCTCATCACCGCTAGTTTAGCTGGATGAACGTCATTGCTGCTCTTATTCTGTGTAGTATGTGAAAGTAACCACAGTCTCCTGAACATGCTTATTTTTAGCAAAATAAATTGGCATATACCTGTTGGTTCACGTGGTACTTACATCTCTTCTGGATGTGTTATGTATAGTGTGAGTTAACTGGTTTACAGTTTTGCATTACTTTTTTTATCAGCTATTGCAGGTTTAAGTACTCTTACTCAGTACATGTACATGTGCATGCACACACATGCATGGAGACACTTGTGCGCATGTATATGGCTAGATAAAAATGTTTGTGAAAAATAACGCTGACACCCTGTAAGCAAATGCATAAATTCTTAGTATGATTGTTCCTTTGTTTGTTACTACATTGCATTGATTTTTGTAAAAATAAGCCTGATTGTATTTTGAACCTATTATTCAACTGAATCTATTGTTCAATTAAATCAGCAAGTGTAGTGGAAAATATTTATCAGCTACTACTTTAGAGAGAACAGAACAGGTTCTAATAAATGCATCTTCTTTGTTTTGAGAATGAAATGGAAGGTAAAGTCTAATATATGTATTTAAATTAAGCAGTTAACATATAGCTCTACAATACTTTGTTTAGGAACCTAACAAATCTTTTTATAAAAATAAAGCAAGTTAAATATAAATGTTGGTAGTACCAAACCATTAAGAATAAAACTTGTTTGTGCTGAACTCCATCCATCCTTCCCTATCCTAAAAATGTAACTGAATGATGATAAAGTGCTATTCATTTGCAGGTGCATTGCTTCTACTTAGGGAACAATGGTTGAAAGGACAGGAATTAGTTGCATGTTGTATTAGCCTTTTGTAGTGTATTTTGTCCTAAGCATCTTAATTTCCCTGTTTTGAATGCTAAGTAGCAAGGGTCTTGGTTTAGAACTAATACCCATCATGCATGTAAACGGTGTGAAAGAGCTGCTTAGTAAGTTAACACAAAGTGTTCTTGTGTCAGTCCTTGTGGAAATAGATACAATACAAACATTACAGCTGAACTCACGGCAAACTCCATTAAGTAAAAACCTGGGTTCATTGTCTAGAGGAAAGTTTGAATTGAATGTAAGCTCATTTTGTTGAATGTAATGTCAGGCTTTTAGGGGTTGTATTGAGGAGTAAGGTTTTGTTAAGTTGAGACCAATTCATTAAGTTTTATTGCCTGGTGAGAAGCAGTAATACGTTATTGTGAAACTTCATCAAATATTCATGGTTAAAAAGAAGTAGTAAATGTATTCAATCAAGTGGTCTTTTTGGGGTCTGAAAAGGATTATGAAGTCTACTCAGCTGATAGTCTGTAACATTCTGTGGCTATTTAACAAGGGTAATTTTAATCTCTGATTTTAATTTTGCTGTCAAGACTTGCTTCTCCCCATCTCTTGGTCTGCAGAAAATTGCCCTGTTCCCTTTCAGCATTATTTTCTTTCAAATTTAATTTTAGAAAATACTTTGGCCTGGAAGCAAGCTGTCATCTTTTGCATTTGTAATGTATTTGTGGTTGGTCCTCTAGGTGGGTGTGAGCTGCCACTCCTTGAATCTGCGGCTGCAATTTTTAATTAGTTACCACTTTCCTCATGTGTCTTGCTGGCTCTCATTGCAATGGCCTGGGAAGCATGATCTATTTTTCCATAAGGCTGCAGTCAGTGCAACCTCAAAGATTTGGCAGTTAAGGAGAGTCCTAAGGAAGAGCAAAGCTTGCACTTTACTTTGAGAAGTAATCGCATCAGATCCAACATGCAATGGCAAATAGAAAAGTTGAAAGTTTTGGTGGGACTTTAAATTCATAGCCTCCCTTTTATTCATATCTCATGTTTGTTAGTATTGCCAGTGTACTATCTTACCTACCAGAATAGACATAAAAAATCTTCTATTAAAAAAAACTCTTACAAAGTAACAGCTTACAAGCCTTTTCCTTTTAACACATCCAGTCTTTCCTCATTTTCCACCATTACCTACAGGCATAAATTTTAGTTACTATTTTTCTGGCAAACAGTGACTGGATCAGACTCATCTTTCAAGCCTTTTACTGCAGGCCCTTCATCAGCCAGAGGGGTCACTATTGAGCAGTAATAGGTGCTTGAATCTCCTTAGCCTAAGACTAAGTACTTCTAAAATTGCAGGCAGGCCACACTTTGTGAGATTCTTTCCCCCCCCCCACACGTATAGAATTGTATTGTCTTTGCTATAGAAGAAATGCAGTCTTTTTTCTTCCCTCTGCCAACTCCTCTCCATCTTATTTTATTTTATTTTTTTTTAGGCAGATGATGTGGAAAGTAAAATTAGAGAAATCATTCCTCCTGGGTTTTGCACAAACATGGATGACTTTGTGTCTTTGCTGGAAAAAGAGGTCAATTTCAAGCCCTTTGGAACATTGCTTCATACATACTCTGTTCATAATGTGGAAGCGGGTGAGGATATAACATATCAGATATACAAGGTATGACAGAAACAGAATTGCTTCTCTTGTACAGATGTTGCAGGAATTTTTTTTTGTAGTGTATTTTCAACTGGAGCATATGAACATCAGTACTTTACCAACTCCTCCTTTTTTCAGTATGTATAGTTAAATCAGAATATTCTGCTTTTAAGTACTTTCCTACTGGAGTATTTAATTACGTTCTTCAGGCTTTCTTCTCTTACCTCAGTGATGAGTTTCACCTGACTTCTCCTGGCTTTTTCCCTAGGCTGATATGACATGTCCAGGCTTTCGAGACTATCATGAAAGGCTTCAGACGTTCTTGATGTGGTTTATTGAAACTGCTAGCTTTATTGACGTGGATGATGAAAGATGGAACTACTTTCTAGTGTAAGTACAGTTCTAAAGCAACAGTGGACCTTATTACTTCCACAAAGCCTGCATTTTAATTATGGCTAGCCAATTATTGGGACAGTATAATGATATTTTTCCCAGGAAAGAAAAACCATTGTTTATCAGGCTTGAGTTTTCCTCCATTATGCTTTGGGGGACTTTGAGAATAGAGCTGAATTAAATGCTGTTGTCCGTTATAGCCCTGAATGTAGGCTTAAACAGTAAAATGAGCTTTGCCTGTGTTTTCTTTTACTTGCCACCTATTCATTTTTATAATAGGCAAGTGCGCTGAAGTGCTGTAAAGAGGCCTGATTTATCCAAGTTGCTGCACACCAATTAAGTGAATTGTACATTCAGAACATAGCAGGTGTACCCATTGGGCCCTCACAGAGTAGCTTGCTGACACTGAAAATTCAGTTGGAGAATGGAAAAGAAAATGGACACTGCATGGGAGCGCGACTGTAATTGACCTGCTTGGCTTTCTGTTTTATCTGCAGATTTGAGAAGTATAATAAGGATGGAGCTACGCTCTTTGCGACCGTAGGCTACATGACAGTCTATAATTACTATGTGTATCCAGACAAAACCCGGCCACGTGTAAGGTAATTGGCGGCGTAACACGTGCCTTGTCTTTTATTTCAGAAGAGGGAACTGCTGAAGTTCCCAATACTTGTTTATAATGGTGTTGATTTGTTTAAAAAAATCCCTATTATTAGCAGGCTATGCACTGATTTATATCATTGTTCCTCCTAGAAGCAGTGTGGAATCTCAAACTAGTTTTGAATATTTTAGCAATTTTAAGACTTTATAAAAAGTTGTTTTATTTTCAGCTTAGAAATCAGTGTAAATGATGTTTAATACACAATAAAATGCTGTTTAAGTTATTTACTCTTGTTGTTCAAATAATACTGAAGTTGTGCACTTTGCTAGTAGTGCTTTTTTAAATTAAAAAGGCTAATTCCTTTCTGTCTGTCTGTAGTCAGATGCTAATATTGCCTCCATTCCAAGGAGAAGGCCATGGTGCTCAGCTTCTTGAAACTGTTCACAGATACTATATGTCTTCTCCTACAGTGCTTGATATAACAGGTATATAAATCCTTTTTATTAAATATGTGAACTGAATTAGAAAAAATGTGAGCATTGATTGCCAGTTAGCCTACTTTTGTGTTAAAATTAATTCTGTGTCAAAATTAAATGGCCTTTTGAAGATTTAGCTTCAGTTCTGTTCAGAGTTAATAGTCCCCTATTTTACAGAAGAACTGTATATAATGTAACTCCTTAAATCCTTTACTTATAGAGAACAGCACACCAGGAAAGTCCAGTCCCTGGCATGAAAGGATTACCAGTTAATTAGTCATTTGATTGTGAGGTACACAGCTGAATTTGCCAAGAGATTGAGCTTTCTTAAACTCCTTGTTGAGCTTCCTCTTTTTAGTCAAAATTGCAAATCAGAAAATATATTGAATTAAGATATCAGTGTTGGCCTAAAGGCCAGAGCTTTTCATCCATCAGGCACAATACAGAGGTTTGGTATCCTAGGGGCATAGATACTAAAGTGAATGTCTGAATAATATTGAAGAAATGGGGGGGGGTGTTGTTTTGTTTGTTTGTTTGTTTGTTGATTTGTTTGTTTATTATAGGCACTATATACACCTTTCTTCATATTCTCCTTTCCTCCCATCTTCCAGTCGAATTATAGATATACATATAGATATAGATCTGAAGATGGGAGGAAAGAAGAATATGAAGAAAGGTGTATATATAGTGTCTATAATATGGAAAAGACTTTGTGTATATGAGACCACAGAGTAGACATGTCTAAAGCCTTGATCTTAATGCATATTATGATAAAGAAGAGTGAGAAAAATGTGAATTTGAATTGTGCTTCATGCTATTTTAGATACTGCCTTAATACCTCATTCATGATTGGTTTTGGGGTTTTTTTGGGGGGGCGTGGGGAGAATGACATTTTTTTGGTTAAAAGATGTCCTTTGTACCATAGAATATCATAGGCTTAATACTAATACTACACATTGGTATTAAACCTATGATCTTAACAGATCTACTGAGTGTCAGTCCAGTTTTTTGGTTCCTCAGAAAAGCATTGCAGACTTTTAGCTGCTTTATAACTCAGAATATATACCCATATGTTATTTCTTATTAACAGTAAATGCTGTGGCTTCTAATTATTGTATCATCCTACAAAACCTTCCATGGGATTCTGTAAATCTGATTATTGTTATGCACATAATTTAAAAAGAGCACAGTGTTGCATACGATAAAGAATCAGGGTGTGGAAGGCAGGTGACTAGTCTATTTTCAGCACACTGTGTAGTGAATGTTTTCTTAAGCAGTAAAATGTTACAAAACAGATTTTCAATTGCCCAGTGGAGTAATCTGCTAGAAAACTATGTAGGAAACAGCAGGAGTTCAAAGGGTAGGGAGATCTGAATTTAGCTTTTCATCCTTTTTTCATTGCCACTTTTGAGCAAAATTGAGTTGAATAGGCATGATGTAGGCAGAAAATTATGAAAGTTAGATGGCACTGAAGATTATAAAGTGGTTAAGTTTTAGTCTTACTGAGATGTGAGGTAACAGAGATTTATTAAATCGTTAGTTGGACGCAGCTAACATGTGCCAAGATACTTGCTTGGTTTTGGCATTTTCTCTGAATAGTTTGTTCCTACTTTTAGTTCCAAACACAAGACCCTGAGACAAACTTGTAATCTGGAACTGATCCTGTAAGCAAAATGTGACTTGAGGGTGCTCATTAGAGAAGTTGTTTGCCTGTCTTCCTTGCTCTGACTCAACAATCCCACCCCTACTTTCCATTTAAAAATTAATCTTCTGTTCCTAATTTTCATTATAAGTTAATTGTGGTGTATGTATATTCTCCTGACTTTTCTATGGGATGGGATCATCAGGTTCATTATACAAGATTAGGTTACTAGTAATAGTTGTAAACCGTCTCTCTTCTGAAATAAGTAGTCAGTTCAGTGCTGCATACGTGAAGAAAAAACAGCCCTAGTACCATGCAGGTTGTTCCTTTAAACCATAAATATTGGTTTAACAATCAAACACTTACCTGTCCTCTAAAAACCCTGCTACTATACTACTGAATTCCATAAGTTAATGATGAAGAATGAAAAGATGAAAGGCTTTGAGAACTAGCTTAACATTTCTTTTGGGTATTTTGTCAGAAACCTGTCTGTAAAAATGCAAGAAAGCAATAGTAGCTTCCAAGGCCAGTATTTCTTACAACGTAGTGTTAGGTGGGAATGAGTCTGCATAAATGACTCCCTTGGCTTCATTGTAGCTGATTCATGTTTTATGTTTTCTTCCTACTTCCATTCTCCAGAACTGAAATTAGTTACATTGCTCTGAGCAAAATAGAGTTAGCTTAAAACTGAATTTCATTTTTGGTCTGTTTTTGTAATGTATAAAGATTTTGAATTCTAAGGCTGTTCTGTAACGTGTTCACAACATTTTCCCAAGTGAATATCTTTGGCAGGTTGTATACGTGTACTCTGTTCCATTATCTAAATTGTTAATGAAAATATTTAACCTTTTTTGTGAAGAATAAAGCAAAAAAGACATTGAATATTTTGGCTGTTTTTTGTTCATGTTATTTCACCCTGTTAACTAACAAGCTTTATATTTTTATTTACCTTGTTTCTAATATGTTTTTTTCATTCCTTGTAAATTTTAACTCATTTTGCTCCTCAGCTTCTGATTTTGTTTCTGTGTGTAGTGCTATTCTTTCTATATGCCTCCTTTAAGTAATAGCCTTGCTTCCACACTTTTAGTATTAGTCTTGTTTGTTTATTGTTTGGTTTTGTTTCACTAAAAGCTTCTGACATAACTGTACTGGTGTCTTACCATACCTCTAAAACAGATTAAAGGAGGTGTGGCAATACAGTCACCACCACCCCACTTTTGTCGTATGCCACGTGCACAGTGTGTTCAGATCAGGGTCTGGCTGTGGAGCCCCTGCTTTTACTCAGCTCCTGAGCCTAGGGGTTGAGCATCGCTGCTGTTTGCCTTAGCCACTCCCCAAATCCAAATTCACCTGAAAAAGGGGATGAGTGAAGAAGCGACAAGTGGCAGTGGCCACACACACACCATATATATATATATATCTATTGATATATAAAGATAGTGTTTATAATAGTTATATATTGCATTTATAATAGTTATATATTGCATTTATAATGCTTTGTGTGTCAAGTATCTTGTTTGTCACTGTTTTCAAAGCGTTTCCCAGGTTCTGATAAATAGATACCTGGGAAGAACAGATTGTATAATGTTGACAGTTAACTGTACCATTCTCTGTTCTTTGCAGCTGAAGATCCATCTGAAAACTATGTGAAACTCAGGGACTTTGTACTTGTGAAGCTGTGCCAAAATCTGCCTTGCTTTTCCCCAGAGAAGCTAATGCAAGGGTTCAGTCAAGAAATGGTGACAGAGGCTCAGCAAAAACTGAAAATAAATAAGGTACTTCAAAATCTGTATGGATATACTCAGACCTAATCTGTCTGCTATTCGGAGATCTTCACAAGCACCAGCTCTTGAAATTCTTCTTATATCTCTTTGTTTACATGGAAAAAGTTTCTGAATGTGTTTGGAAGTGAAACTTCTAGCTTATTATGTTTTTTAAAAAGTGCCTTTCTTATAAATGCCTCTATATATATTTATCGTTACTAGGGGTGCACCGATAGAGAATTTTTGGGCCGATACCAATAGCCAATTTTTAACAAGCCGTATCGGCTGATTCCAATATGTAGCTGGGCAGCATAGAGAGCGGTGTCTGGCTGGTAAGTCTGTTGTGGGGGAAGGGACGTGGTGGGCGGGGGCAGATCAAGGCCTCTGTGGCAAGGGAAGGAGTGGAGCTGGGGCAGGTGCTGCACAGATGGCGCAGAGTGGGAGATGGAGCCACGAGCAGCTCATCCAGGGGTGTGTGAGGCGGGTGGCTCCCACTGCTGCACACGCCCTGGGAAGATGTTGGGGGAGGCGGGGGCATGCCTCCAGATCTGCCCACAGGGCAAGGCAGGCTGCTGCTGGGGCCGGGGTCGGCTCTGGGCTCTTCCTGGCAGGGGGCTGGGCTAGGGCTGCACTGGGGACAGGTGGCAGCGCTGGGAGGGGGTTATGGGGGGGCTGCAGCTGCCTCCAAATTCAACATAGCGCGCACCCCCCCCCCCCCCAGGCAAAGAGACTAGCCCCAGCCTGTAGTGGCAGTCCGCCCTTGCCCCACACACAGATCCGGAAGCACACGCCCGCCCCCCCCCCCCCCCCCCCCCCAAATCCCCTCCTGGGGTGCATGCAGTCGTTGGAGTCACCCCTCTCCCCCGGACCCCCCTCAGATGAGCCACTTGTGGCTCTGTCCTGCGCCCCACCCCGGCTGTGTAGCACCTGCTCCCGACCTACTCCCTCCTTCACCACAAGAGCCTCAATCTGCTCCGCTACCATGCCCCTTCCCTCACAAGAGACTTAGCAGCCGGACCCAGCTGTTCTCCATGCTGCCGGACTGCGCTCTTGGCTGCCTGCGTGCTGCACTGCAACTGTGCACATGCACGGGGCATTTATTGGTGGCATTACCAGCCACATCAGCCAAATACAGCCCATGCAGTCAATTTTCCTTATCTGTGCCGATCCGATATGAAACTGATGTATTGGTGCACCTCTTATCATTACCATTTGGTGTATATATGACTAAAAAGTTTTGAGTTTGTCCAGGTAATCTGTTTGTACTAAATGATAATATTACACTAAAACTAAACAAAACCTGCATTAAAAGACAGATCTTAAGCTCCTGCTAAACAGAATCATGAAGGCAATCTTTCTTCAGAGTACTTAAACTACAGGAGAGGAGCCTCATAGATATTTCACAGATAAGCTCCCAAGTTTTCAGGATGCTCTGAATCTCCAATAATAATTTTGTTTTAAATTGACATTTAAAGGGTACCCTAATTCTGCATGGAAACAAACTGTAGTGGTGGAAGGGGACAGCAGGTATGCAGTCTTTTTGTATATCTGTGGTATATTTCAATTTGAGTAGATAAATATTTTAATATTTAAGTAGCAACTTGTAGAAGTAATAAATATGCATACAGAGGATGGTGCACCCATATTTTGATGCTCTGTACAGCTCTGGTCTTCACATCTGAAAAATGATGTAGTAGAATTAGAAAAGGTAGAAGGGAAACAAAGATGATCAGGGGTATGGAGTGACTGCTGTACCAGAAGGCTAAAACTCTTCAATTTGGAAAGGAGAAGGCTGGGAGAGGATATGATATTATAAAATCATGTAGAGTGTGGATAAAGTGAGTAGGGAACTGTTATTCACTCGGTCCCAAAATACAATTCCAGATGTCAGGTTCCTGTACTCCCCCCTCAAAAACAGAGGTGTAAAACTCGCCTGGTCCTGCAACCTGGTTGGGTGGTGCAGGACCAGTTCACAAGCCAGATCAGGTCCATGGACACCCACCCTTGGCCCCCACATGCTAGATCCAGTGCCCGCTCCAGGACCTACCTTGCACATGGCACCTGTTCCACCTGGTCTGGGATCCATGCTGCACACAGCTCCTGCACCACACACAGCTTCCATTATGGCTGGTCTGGGGAACATGCCACACGTTGCCTGCTGGGGCACCGATGTGGTGCAGGTTCTGGATTGGCTGGAGCAGATGCCACATGGGTCGGCTATGAGACCCAGGGTTAGGATAACGGGGCTTAGGTCACAGGCCACATCTTTATCACCCTGGCTCTAAAGCATCTATTTCAGCCACTGGCAGAGAGGATACTGAGCTAGATGGACCATTAGGTCTGACCCAGTATGACATTTCTTATCCATTTTTATTTACAGAATATTCAGTAAAGGCAGACTTAATCTGAAATACAGATGTTTGTAACTTGATTTAAAATATTGTGGCATTTTAAGGTTCTGGGAGGCATTTGGCAGGATTGGACTTCTCTCAGCCTGCTCCTGTTGACTTCTGGCATAGTCCCAAACTGTCTTTCAAGGGTAGAAACTCTGGTTGTAGAGTTTCTACCCAATGATGCAACTAAATTCTGTGAAGATAGTGCTTTCTGAACTGTTAGGAGTATAATCTGTTGCTACAGAGGTGTGTAGCTTCTGAAGCACTACTGCAGATAGCAGAGAGAATTCTGAAGTACATTTGGGAATGAACACACTGGCTGCATGAGAGAAATCACTTTAGAAGAAAGATTATGGGTAGGAGATTGGGTTGCCAAGCCAGCTGGTTAAGAGAAACAAATAGCATGGAAATCTGGGTGTTTTTTATGTTAATAACCTATGAATGCTTCATCATGATGCATGTGGAACAATAGCTTAACAGTTTTTTGCATCTTTCTGCTTCATAAAATATTCTTCAGTAAGACTGCAAATTGCGACATCTTTATATTCACACTCTTCTTCTTTTTAATCAGCAACATACAAGGCGAGTGTATGAAATTCTGCGATTGCGTGCAACAGATATGGGTGACACAGAGCAATCTAGAAGTTACAGGTTGGATGTCAAAAGAAGACTGATTGGTCCCTATAAGGTGCATATGACTTAAGTACCTTTTAACGCTTATTTCGTAATTGATTATGCATGTTGTTTTGCTTTCCATGAACACAGTTGATGGCAATTCTTTAGCCTATCAACTGTTACTGTCTATATCTGGGTGGGCAGTTATTTGGGCTGGAGGGCCTCTTAAGGAGCTTTGGTGAGCTGCTGGGGGGAAGCAACTGATCCTATCTGGCCCCAGGCCCATCCGCTGTGCACCCACTGCTGGGGGTGCCAGATGGAGCAGGCAGGGTGTCCATGGACACCAGCCCAGGACTCCCACAAGCAGCGTGTGCCCTGCTGGGCGGATGGGATGGGGCCGTGGGCAGGGAGCGGTGTCCAGGAGTGGGACAGGTGGGTAGGCAAGGCCAGGATTGTAGGACAGTGACAACATAGAGCCAGGGACTGGGGCAGAATCATGATCCACTCCACTCACATTCTTGCAACAGGCACCATTTCCGTGGGCAGGGCTGTGCAGGGAGCAGGTTGCAGCTGTGCCCCAGAGCCTGTCCCTGCACTGTCACTGCACCACAGTCCTGGCTCCCATCCCACTCCTGGATGCCACTACCTGCCCACCTGTGGCCCTATCCCAACTGCCCAGCTGAGCGTGCCTTACCTGTGGAGGTCCCAGGCCCATGTCCATGGAGACCCTGCCCACTCCGTTCAGCACTGCCAGTAGTAAATGTAGAGTGGGTGGGCTGGGATGTCCGGGCAACGGGGTTGGATCTGATGGCAGCAGCAGAGACACTGGCAGTGGCAGCTGGGCAGAGCAAGCCATCGCCATGGGGGCTTCCAGGAAGCTGAGTCCAGCTACCATGCTGTCCGCCCTGCTTACACATTCAGGGGTAGCAAGACTGGCTGTGTGCACCATGGTCTGGGCTGCTCCCCATGCTTGGGTTGGGTGGGGCCGAGGGATATGCTGTGGGCAAGATAGAATCCTTTGGTGGGCTGTAGGCCAGATTTTGCCCATCCCTTGCTTATGTGGTACGCAAGTGAGATCTACACAAGTGAAGAGCTTGTTTATGGTCACTGGAAGTAGCTTTTCACATAGCCATGCTGAACATCCTGTGTTTGATTTCTGGTAGTTCATTTTCTTAGGTTGGCAGGAAATTGTTGGGTTAAAATAGCCAACTAGAAGTCCCTCCCACCTAAAATCAGGATACTTTTGGGGAGTATCAATTCAAAGGTAATGAAAAAGGAAACATTTTTATTGTCCATTTTCACCGGTTCAGTTATAGGCAGACTGCACCCTAAATATTCCTAATCTTAGCTATAAATGAGCTAGATGTGGTACCAACAGCAGACTAGCTATGGCAACATGGAGCTCAGCGTGAGCTAATTTATAGGGGTGTGTGAAACAGGCCCTGTTTGATTCAGATTCGGCCTGAATTGGGGACAGTGATTTGATCCATTGATTTGGATCACTGTCCCCAATTCGATTTGGCCAAATCTGAATCTGACGATTTGATGCTGATTTGGTGAATCAGCGATTCAGACACAGGCACAGCTTTAAAAGTTTTTTCTACATGCCTTGAAGTAGCAGCGTGGCTTGTGATCACTGTGGTGCTGGGGCGGATGCAGCGTCCCACAGCACTGCAGGGTGCTTGGCTGCGAACCTGGAAGTAAACTAGAAGTATTTCCGGTCCGCTTCCAGGTTTCAGAGAGCACGCTGGGGGCCCCCTTCATGCCCCCCTGGCCTAGCGATCGGCCTCAGGGGGACCCTGGGTGCCCCACCCCCCAGACCCAGGAGGCACCAGTTGCCGAGCCAGCAGGCTGTGGGGGGGCCCCCCAGCATGCTCCCCAGTGGACCCGGAAGTGCTTCTGGTCCACTTCTGGGTCTGCTGCTGAGCATGCTGGGGAGCCCCCCCTGTTTCAGTGGGATGCTCCATGTGCCACAGCATTCATTAGCCCCTGCTACCTAGAGGTATGTAGAAAAAACTTTCAAAGCTGTCTCTGTGTCCGAATTGCTGAATCTCTTCAAATTGATTCGGAGGGTTCTGAGTCGATTTGGAGAGATTAAAGGGGGTCCTCTGATTCAATTTGGAGATTCAGCCACCAAATTGGGCCGAATCCCCACCGAATCGAATTGGGGACCAAAGCTTTGCACAGCTCTACTAATTTACCCTGCTTGTCTGTTTGAGCTGGCCCCCAACTTCCCAATAGGTTGCATTCCATTTCATGGCTAGGTGCTGTTAGCTTTTAGGGGTATGCGAAACGGGCCCTATTCAATAAGGAGTTGGAATTGGCCCGAACTGGGGATTGTGATTCAATTCGTTGATTCAGATTACTGTCCCTGATTCAGTTCAGCCGAGAATCAGTGATTCGGACATAGACACAGCTTTAAATTATTTTTCTACATACCTTGAGGTACCAGGCACAGCTCGTGAGCACTGCGATACTGGGGCAGATGGAGCATCCAACATGAGCACAGTGGGGCACCCCATGTGCTCAGCGGCGAATCCGGAAGTGGATCAGAAGTCCACTTCCAGGTCTGCCAGGGAGCACATGCTCCTGTTTGGATGCTTCATGTGCCTCAGCATCACAGCATTTGTGAGCCACCATGAGCTATCTCAAGGTATGTAGAAAAAACATTTAAAGCTGTCTATGTCCAAATCTCCAAATCTTTCCAAATCAGTTCAGAGGGTTCCAATTCAATTCGGAGAAATTAAAGGGTTGTCTGATTCGATTCAGAGATTCAGCCACCAAATCAAGCTGAATCTCCGCTGAACTGAATCAAGGACTGAAGCTTTGCACGGCCCTATTAGCTATCTAGGCTGAAAATCTCTTTCCAGATTGACGTCAGCTAAAATTCAAAATTGGTATCTTCCATCTTATTCACACCAGTGCTTTCCCCTCTTTTCTCACAGAGTACAACACCTGTGTGTTGGGTGGACATGGCTTGCCTGACTCCAGAGGTGAAATTGGTTGGGACATTAAAGTTGAAGGGGCTGAAAATGCATTCATGGGGGAAAGGGGAAGAGAAAAAGTAGCTGAAAAATTTGTAGGACTTTACCTGCTGGGAAGGCAGATTAGGTAGGGCTAGAGCAATGCATGAAGACAGAGCTGATAATTGGCTTTGCTTTTTCTGTATAGCCCAAGCCCTTCAAATATGAAACTTTAGATATTGTTATTATTACTGAATCACTAAATACATGTTTAGCTATACTGGTTAATTTAAGCAGACTTCTCATTTTGCTTTTCCAGGGAGAGGTGTATCTGAATGATTCATAGTGTTTTTATTTTAGAAAAAGTTTTGAGAATTTTATGTCCATGGTTTAAATAGATGATTTGAACAACTGACATTGCTAGTAAGGACATTTAACCAGATATTCATTTTGAAATATAAACATGAATAGTAATATCTCTGAAGTTTTTTTTATTTTTAAATCTGAAGAAATTCACAATTTGGGCAATACTAAAATGATCCATAAAAGTTGCAATTGTACTGTATTATGTGTATGTGTAAAAGGAGGTGGCAATTGCTTCTGTTTCAAGATTATCTAAAAGTTTCCGTTTTAAAAATGTGACCTTTTTCCTTAAGAAGTTAATGTCTCTATGGTCTGTGGCAGGACTTTGATGTTTGGCAAGGGGACAGTTTCTGGGTTACAGAGGTGAACCACGTTTTGCTGTTCCCAGTTAAGATTTGCCAAAAATTTAAATTATGCTCTATTTTGCAGCTTCCATTTATGCTCTGTAGACCTTGCTGCTGAAAATTCCATCTGCATTCTGTGCTCCTGCATTTTCATGTTAGTATACATGTTTCATAGTTGGTAGGCTCAGAAGGGACCTGAGCAGATCATCAAGTCTGACCCCCTGCCACGGCAGGAAAGAGTACTGGGGTCAAACGACCCCAGCAAGGTGTCTGTCTAGCCTCCTTTTGAAGACCCCCAGGGTAGGAGTGAGTACCACTTCCCTTGGAATTTGGTTCCAGATCCTAGCCGCCCTGACTGTGAATTAGTGCCTCCTAATATCTAGCCTGAATCTACTCTCAGTCAACTTATGGCCGTTATTCCTTGTTACTCCCAGTAGTGCTCAGGGGAACAGGGACTCTCCCATTGCCTGCTGGTCTCCCTTGGCCAGTTTATAGACAGCCACCAGATCCCCTCTCAGCCTTCACTTGTGGAGGCTGAACAGGTTCAGGTCTTGTAGCCTCTCCTCGTAGGGCCTGTCCTGCTGCCCCCTGATCATGCAAGTGGCCCTTCTCTGGACCCTCTCGATGTTGTCCGCATCCCTCCTGAAATGCGGCACTCAAAACTGGATGCAGTACTCCAACTGCGGCCTGACCAATGTCCTATGGAGGGGGAGGATCACCTCTTTGGACCTGCTCATGATGCATCTGTGGATGTATGACAAGGTGCAGTTAGCCTTCCTGTGTCCACACACTGTCGGCCCATGTTCATCTTGGAGTCTATAATGACTCCAAGATCCTTTTCTGCCTCTGTGCTGACTAGAGGGGAGTTCCCCAGCCTGTAGGTATGCTGCTGGTTCTTTCTTCCTAGGTGCAGTACCCTGCATTTGTCAGTATTGAATCCCATCTTATCCTCATCCGCCCACCCCTGTTACCTGTCCAGATCCAACTGCAGCCTGTCCCTCCCTTCTAGCGTGCCCGTTTCTCCCCACATCTTAGTGTCATCTGTGAATTTGAACAAGGTGCTTTTCACCCCCTTGTCCAAGTTGCTGGTGGAGATGTTGAACAGTGTGGGCCCGAGGACTGAGCACTGGGGGACCCCACTGCCCACATCCCCCCCAGGTCGAAAATGACCCGTCCACCACCACTCCCTGGGTGCGGCCTTCTAGCCAATTGGTGACCCATCTGACTGTGTAGGCATCGACACCACAGTCTCCTAATTTTTTAACGAGAATGGGGTGAGAGACGGTGTTGAAGGCCTTCCTAATATCCAGAAAGACTACGTCCACTGTGACACCTGCATCCAAGGATTTTGTGACCTGGTCATAGAAGGCCACCAGGTTGGTCTGACAGGACCTGCCTGTAATGAACCCATGTTTGTTGTCCCTAAGCATAATCTTCCCTGCTGGCCCCTTGCATATGTGCACCTGGATAATTTTCTCAAAGAGCTTCCCCAGGACTGAGGTAAGACTAACAGGCCTATAATTTCCTGGGCCCTACTTCCTCCCTTTTTTGAAAATGGGGACCATAGTGGCCCTTTTCCAGTCCTCTGGCACAACAGACAGACAGATGTTCATGCTGCTGACCTCATCAGAATATTCTTTGCAAGTTGCTGGAAGCCAGACCACAGAGGTGTAAACCCAGAACTTCAACTCATTAGTATGTCCTTCATAAACATTACTAAGCAGACTCTAAACTATTTTGAAGTTGCAGAAATCATTAATCAGGATTAAACCTTGAGACTTTGACTCCCAACTCTGTGCTTGCTCTAGGCAAATGTATTGAGCCTCCAAAACTTCTCTTGACATCAGTTGCAGTTGTGGGTATCCAAGTTGGGCATGTACAAAGTAAAACCTATTGTTTTAAACAGCTTTTTATATTGTCAGACATTTAAAATGTCTTTACCTCAGGGATGCACCTTGTATTCTTAATACCTTTATTAACATAGGTGCAAAACCTTGCTATTTGTAAAGTGCTTTAGATCTGCAGCACTGTACAAATGCAAAATTATTTCAGACTGATCAAAACAATCAATGTCATGACAGCTATATTCTATTCTTACAGCTATTTCCTAGCTAGCCACAGTACGAATGAACTGAATACAGCAGTCCTGTAACATATCTACTTTTGAACTGTTTAGGCTAACAAGAGAAGCCACTTTTTATGTATTTGTGCTAAGTTGTAGGCTCAAGGAAACTTCTTAGGGCTGCTGTGAATAACTACTATGGGTGGTGCTTCTGATTTTGTTAACTTTGTAAATATTTTGTTAACAGTGTGTAAATACCAAACAAGATGCTTCTTGTCCTTACATACAAAAAACTAGAACTCTTGGTTCTAGTTCTAGCTTTTTGTATGTCTTTTTGTCTCAGATGAACATGGCTACCAAGTACACTCCTTGTCCTTACTGCACTCTAAGTTGAAGGTATTTACAACACTGAGGATTACACGGTGTGTAAGTGCTAAGGTGCAGTTTCTCTTTTTCAAAACAACTATTTAAAGGCAAAAGATTTGGTATGGTGCTAAATGGGACATGATGACACCTGTCCTAGTTTAGAGATAAGATGATGGGCTATTTGTAAGTTGTGCACAAGATGCTTGTTTAGGGCATAAAACAGGATTTCTGTTCCTTCTTTTAATCCCCTCCATGAAAGAGTGTAGTGTGGATTTGACTAACTTTAAAGAAGAAAAACCTTCCCTTTAGGAACATGAAGGTAGATTTGTCTTCAAAATGGGTAAATGCTTTTAATTGTGGCTTAGTGGGTGAAAGGAGTGCACTTCTGAGAAGTGATTTGGGGGCGGAATTGACATTTTTCTACCCCATATGAGTGTTTCAAAATCAAATCTGTTTGATTTTGATTAGAATATTCTTAATACTTACTTGGGTCTGCAGAGCTAGTGCACAGTATTCAATAGCAAACTTGAATTCTGTTCTTTCTTACATAGCAGCACTATAGCTGTTGTTACTGTGACAGTTTTGTAGAAGTTTCTTGGAGCTCATATCCCAGCATGAATATGTAGCATGCATCAGCACAGTCCCCATACATGACATCTGTGGCTTCCCTCTGGACACCCACTCTTAGCCCTCTGCCTTATGCCTATTATTAAGCCTCCTCCCTACTAGGTATCTGTTTTCTATCTCGATCCACCAATCGATGCTCTTTATATGAAATCTTGAAGATGATATCTTGTACTTCCTGTTTATTGTTTCAACAGAGTTATTGTATTTTTTTGCATATAGTGCATCCCAGAATAAGATAAACACCTTGTTCTTGAAAGGAAAAATGAAGAACTAAAAATCTTTCCTTATAGTAAGCAATTGAGTAATAGTAGTAGGGAGCCAAGACTGTTCATTGGTCTGCTCACTGTGGATTGAGCACAGAGTTACTTTTGCATTTGCCTGTTAAGTGACAGAAGCTGCTCTTACCATGTTTCTCACAAATATGCACTTCAGTTTCCATCAGCTTTTTCTTTTTCGTGGTGTGTTGTATGTGAGAAAATACAGTAGTTTGTTCCTTGGCTGATATCTCTTTGTATTAGGTGGTTTGGATATGAATGATCCTGTCTTTGGCTGTGGGTTGGACTAGATCTCCAGAGATCCCTTCCAGCCCTACTTTTCAATGATTCTCTTGCAACCCTCCAAGGAAGCCATCTTTTGCAACTGAAAGATCAACATCTCCAAGTTTTAGAAACTGGCGCATCACTTGGCCTAATTGCGCTGGTGACATGCTTCTAGAAAAATGGTTATTGGGACTTCAGTTGATCAGAAAGTGGATTCATCTGTGTTGTAGAAACCTGCCCTTTCCCCAGAGTCCAGAATTATTCTTTTTTAGATGGTGACAATAGATTGTGTCTGTACTATGTTGCCAGATGTGAGAGGTGATCAAAGGATTTAAAGGACAACATAGAGAAACGTACACAGTATACAGGGATGTTTCAGTAAATCATTCTGCCAAGAAATTACAGAGTTAAACCAGTGGGTTCTCTGATTTTTACCTTTTGCATCTCTAAGAGCTGGAATTCATTCTATAATAATACTGTTCTTATTTCTGCTCCCAGCACTGACAAATATGCTTGGAAGATGGACATCTGTTCTGTCAAGTTGTCAGCTCTGTGCCCTCCATCCTAGCCAGAGGTGCCCTGAAAATTAGACTGGATACAGCCAATCTGAATCTAACACCACAGTAATTGACCATGTTGCCTTCGGTTCTCTTATCTGAAGAAGATGTCAAAGATTGCCAAAGATTTTATGATGCAGGGTCTCATCATCAGGCAGGCACACCAGAACAGCTCATCTTTAAGCCTGGAGATTTAAGGGTGGTAATTTCAGAAGTGCTTACTCTTGGCCTAATTCTGCTGCCATTGAAATCAGGGTGAAGTTTAGGCTAGTGCTAAGCACTTTAAAATATCCCAGTATATGAGAGTGAACTTTCTGGATTCCTGTCTACTACTCCCAGCAAATCTAAGGGAATTTGACTACAGAAAACAGCTCCTACAACTAAGATTTACTATCAGATGTTTTTGCACATGCAACTTAATATGTGTTTTAAGGCACCAGTTGATACCAAAAAAAAAAAAAGGCTTTTTAAATTTTTAAGGGGGTTGCTTTTTATTTTCAATAGTGCATGCTACCCTTTGAAGATTTGCCACCACCTCCAGGATACTGGAGGCTATAAAGTCCAGCAGAAAACCTTTACACAGCTAGAATAATATTTGTCCTTATGAAGATTATGAAAAGCCTGAAACATCAAGACAAGCAGAGACATGGGCTTTGTACTACTGTCACTTGGGTTTAGTAATCAAGAGGAAAAAAAATCCTAATTCCATTACAGCAGAGAGCTGACTTAGCTCCATGGTTGTTTCAGAAACTGCATCTTAAGATTTATGATCAGGTTTCTGTTGCTCCTTTCAGTAAGTAATATCTATCCTAACTGATCTTTTTTTCTATAATCAAATGAAACATGGTTTCCCCATTTAACTCTTGGCTCCTTAATTTTTGGAAGAAGTGGGAGACTAATAGCAAATTGAAGTGGTAAACTCTAAGTGATAAAGGTGACTGGTCAAAATATGAAAAAAATATAAAGAACTCTTACAGTAGTAGATAAAATTAAGGAATCTGGCAACTTTGAGTGACAAAGGAGTTATGAAGGGGTAAAACGCATTGCAAAGGAAAAACACTACTGGATTTCAGGAAGATTTGGTCTTAAGTATCCAATTCAGTTAAGACCCTTCCGTGCACATCTGTAACCAAGTAAAATATTGAGCTGTTTTAAGAAGAGGGTAGTAAGCAAGCTGTGGCAGTGCACCTTTAGTACCTGCCACTTTAAGGGCAGAAAATGGGTAGCAGCCAGGTGCCTGATGAGGGCACCATTTTGGCCCAGTGATAAAAGCTGGGCTGCAGTTTGCTGCAGGAAGGAAAAAGGTAACAACAGGCTGAGAGGCTGCTCTGGGAATATCAGGAGGTAAGGGCAGGGTCTATGAGGTAGAGGTGACCCCTTGTCCTGGGTAAGACGTAAAACTGCTGCACCCTGCTGGGAAAGAGTGATCTAGTGGGGCTCCTAGTGGCGTGGGATCCCCCAGGAAATGCTAGGCCAGTTACCTCCCCGGTGAAAGGCAGGTCGGGGTGCCTTATAACCCCAGTCCCACATCCCTGGTGGTGTTGTAATGAGCAGGGGGAGGCCGGGGCTCAAGGAGCCCAGAAGCAGAGCTCAGGCTGGCAGAGGGACCTGGGGCCACGCTCAGGCGGTAAGGGAAAGCCTAGGGGTGCAAGAGAGACCCTGAGTGAGGGGGCGATGAGTAGTGAGAGGCAATGAACAGAGCAGCCCTGTGAGTATGGGTGAGTGAGGAGGCCTAGTGGAGGCATAGTTGCTTGGCAAGAGGCCAGGAGTGAAATGGGCCTATAGTTGTAGAATCGCACAGTCAACGCTCAGGTGAGGGTAGCGTGAGATGCCCAGCAAACTGTGCTGGGGCTGACCAAGGTGAGGAGAGCTAAGCCTGAAGCCAGATGAGGCTGGGCAGGATGAGTGTGGCCCTGAGAGAGGAAAGTATGAAAGAGGCTGGGTGAGAGCCAGCGGAGCAAATGGTGAGAGACGGGTGGCATGTGAGCGGCCCTCCAGAGCGATAGAGAAGAGCTACAACTGTGTGCCCAGTTTGCTCTGGCCATAAGCTAGAGAAGTAACACCAGAGTAACATCTGTGAGGCATGGGACCCATGGAGGGGAAGTCAGAGTGGGTATTAGGCCGTTGTCAGCAGGGCAGGTAAATGGGTAGCCTCTCACCTTAGTAACAACTCTCATATTTTTCCATCAAGGCATATGGCAGGAAAGCGAAGCAGGCTGTTACCCCAGGTGCAGGGTGGCCGGTGGAGACCTGACGAGGAGGCCACCCTGTTACACAAGCCAATATGTTTTATATGTTGTCAACTTCAGTCCTGTGTTCCTCTTCATTCCTCAGATTCTGTATTGTTTGACACCTGCTCTCTTTCTCTGTAGCAATTCTTATGTTTCCTGACTGGAAGTGGACAAACTATTTGCTTCATCGACTTTGATTCTTGTCAATTATGTTTTAATCAGTATGATTAAATTCCCATTATCTTTGAGGTTTTTGCTAGAAAGCTATGTTAGATTTATGAAACTGTAAATACAATGCAGTTATAGAGGGCAGTTTAGCTCTTAGTGCAGCAAGATTTTTGGCTTCTGGTTCTTCTCTGCTTGGTCCCTAGCTACATGATATATTTCTACTAATACTTATTCTTTCATGTACATGGTCTTCAGTGCTGTTCTCAAAAGATTGTTAGTATAAATCATTTTAATAGTCTAACACAGGGATGCAGCATACATGCCACAAGTGAGTGTGTAGCAGACTAGGAAGGGGCAGGCAGCACAGTGGCAGGTCAGGCAGAAAACAGAGCAACAGATTGGACAGAAAGCGGAGCAGCCAACCAAGCTGCAGAAGGGGATTGGAGTGGCACTTGTGGCGGGTGTAGGGTTAATTTGAAGCATACCAGCCAAAAAGGTTGACTCCCAGTGTCCTAACATTAGGTCTGCTTTTATTATGGCACTGTACCCTAAATAGGGGGAGAAAGGATAACATTTATATTTGGTAGTCATTGCTAAATGAAGTGGGATGCAATCTGGCTAAAGATCAGTATAAATGGCTTATAAGCCTGTTTAACATCAGCATAGCAGTAATATATAAAATAGTATCAATTGAAAGAGATACCAAATTAAGCTGATATAAATAGATGTACTACAAAAAACTGTAGAGAACAAAGAACAAATAAATTCCCAACCTTGTTGGCTTCAAACAAAATTTAAAATTACCATTTTTTTACTTTGTCATTCACCTTGTTAGATTTTTCAAGAAAAATCTTTACCAGAAGAACCTTTGCTACATCCCATGCTTTTGTTTTTTAAATTGTTACATTTTAGGAAATGTATAGGAAATAATATTTAGGAAATAATTTCATTATATAAGTGTAAAGGCTTGTATTAACATTACTTACACTTAAGCTACTATTTGTTTGCTTACTTAGAAAAAACAGAGAGAGCTGGCTAAGATGCGAAGATGTCTGAGACCAGAGGAGTTGACAAACCAATTGAACCAAATAGACCTAAATATGCAGCATGAACAGTTAGAGGAGAGCTTCCAACAGCTTGTTTCAGATTACCGAAGGGTGCTAGAACGACTTGCTCAAGCATGAGGATTCTACCTTTCAGTACAGGAAATTTGCAGATTTCTATACACTCTGGTGACACAAATCCACAATCGCTACTTAATTGCAAAATCTCGTGACGTTTTAATCACAATAAAGGTGACTTGTGTTTTTCTGTGCATTTTGAGTATTTATTTTTTGTTATACATGTAAAATAATTGTACTTAGCTTTTGGGGTCACTTACTGCTTAAATAAATTATATAGATTCTGAGATATATTAATACTACACCCATTTGAGCTTTCTTTAGTTTTTTTCCGATGTTCTGAGTTGCTGAAGTGAATCAGAGCGTACTATTAGAGTAGAGAATTGTCATTGACTTTAAAACTACCACACAGACCTCGGAGAGCTTCTCCAGCTGAGTGTTCACCAGGGCTGGCTGAGTCTCATCACAGCTGGCTCGTGCTCTTAAGCTTTCCTTGGAGTAAGCAGACTGTAGCACGGCTCTGTCTGCTGCCTCTTGGTAGAAATGGGACCTCACAGCCCAGTTCCCTTAACATGAGGTTCAGTGCTGATCTCTGGTTTAAAGCACACCCTTTCCCAGAAATCTAACCTTGAAGGCACTCTGGGCTTAGGCTGTACCTTGTCAGAGATATTTGATAAATGAAGCAAATTGAAAGATGTAAGGATTCTAAAAACCAGCTGCTCTCTACTGTGGCTTCCATTAGATAGATACAGAACTAGACAAAACAAATACCTGTTTCCTCACCCACCTTGAGTCAGTCCTCTGAGGGATCCACCACCAGATGCCCCATTTCGTCAATATTCCCCGTGGAATTTGGATTTGATAAGTTGATTTGTTGTGGATCACAGCCATAGGAGTTTCCATGGAAATAGAGGACCATCAAGGTTTAATGGCCATCTTGTTTCTCCACCCTTTGGAATTTCAGTCCTAACACAGAAGGAACAAATCCTACATTCACAATGGAGTTTCAGTTCCTTATCAAGCAAGTCATAAGCTGTACTTAGAATCCCCAAATCATTACAAATCTCCTAAATGTTATTTTGAACATGCCTTGTGAATACTTAAATGAGTTACTTACAGGAAATGTCTTCAAAATTTTATTTTGCTGTCATTCATAATGTCTCTTCCATATACTCTTTGTTTATATGTTCCTCATAATATCTAAACATCCTAATTAAACAATGTACGCATATCACTTTGTAAGAGTAAATTCAAATAGTAGTGCTTACTGAGGTAGGTTGTTGAGAAAGCAGGAAGAAAACTCAATGATCCAATACTGTTCTTGGAGAAGGAGAGAGAGGAGCAGTCTAGAATCCAGCAGCTTTGCTTTACCCCCTCCCCTTCCCACCTCCTTATGAATAATGGGGATGGATCTTCTGCTTTTCCCCTTGAACCTTGTAATACTTGGAATGGATGTGGCAACAAGAGAAGGTAGAGACTCCCTGGAACTGCCCACTCAACCTGGAAGGAGGTCTGTAGCAACTGTGCCTCAGGCCTTGGAAGGGAGGTAAAGAATCCTTGAAGGAGTTGAGGTGTTAGAAAATTTGTAGAGGCTGGTGATAGCAGAAATAACACAGGGAGCAAGATTAATTAGGTTGGAAGGGAAGAGTTAATATCTAAGCCAAGATAAGCAGTTGGGGTAAGAGATGGAGTGCCAAAGGGTAAAAATCACCTCTCTTGATAATTTTGTGAGAGTAGACTCAAGAGCTACCACTTACTGAGTCCATCTTAGTTCCTACCAAATAGGCCTGTGTCACATAGTGGAAGCACTAGTTAAATTTGCCACATATTGAGGATGGATTGTGGGGGTTAAAAAGACAACCCCAAAAACCATATGATTTTTTTTTAAATGTTTGTGATTGTGAGGTGTATGTTCATGACTCATTTCTTGAGATTGACAATACTGATCTAGTAACACACAATCTTCAAAAAAATTCCAAAACCATAAATCATCAACTATTGATTTGTTCTGGTGTGGTTGTCATGTGAGGCCATCACTCCTCATTTCACTGTTGTCAGGTTATTAAGCACTCCAAACTCTTTGTGAGTATAATTACATGAAGTCCTAAAACCAACTCCTATACCTCAGTTTAAGCAATTACCAATTTGCCTTTGACAGCTTCACTCTTCAGTTTGCCAGAACAAAATTATTCTCACTGAAGTTGATAAAACACTAATTTAGTCGATACTATTAGACCACTCTCAATACTGTTTTGTGACTTCTAGCTCCAGCAGTTACTTAAACACATTAAGGTTGTGGGACTGTGTACTTCATTTACAAATCAACTGCACTGCTATAATGTACACAGCTCATGTTACTTAAATAAATTTAGGTCTGATAGCATGAATCATCTTTCTCTGCAACTCTTTTCTTCCCTTTCCCTGTAGTGGTAGGCTTTTATGTATGCATTTCTTATTTAAATGAATGTTCCTTCTCAGAGTGACGTAGATGATATAGTTAGTAGGGGCATGTGGAACAGGGCCTATTCCATTTGGATTCGGAATCAGCCCGAATTGGGGACAGTGATCTGATTCATTGATTCGGATCACTATCCCTGATTCAATTCAGCCAAATCTGAAGATTTGATGCTGATTCAAGGTACCAGGTGCAGCTCGTGAATGCTGCAATGCTGTGGCAGATGGAGCATCCCACACGAGTGAACCTGGAGTGGACCAGAAGTCTGCTGGGGAGCACACTGGAGGGCGCCCCCCTGCGCCCCCCAGCTCAGCAATCAGCTGCAGGGCCCTGGGTGCCCCCCTCAGACCCAGAAGGCACCAGTTGCCAAGCCGGGGGGCATGAGTAGGGGGGCATGTGCACTTTCTGGCAAACCTGGAAGTGGATCAGAAGTGCTTCTGTTCCACTTCCAGGTCTGCTGCCAAGTGCACTGGGGGCCCCCCGGCAATCCTGTGGGATGCATCATGTGCCCCAGCATCACAGCATTCACAAGCTGCCTGCTACCTAGAGGTATGTAGAAAAAACACTTAAAGCTGTGTCTGTCTGAATCTCCAAATCTTTCCAAATTGATTCAAAAGGTTCCAATTCGATTCGGAGAGATTAAAGGGTCCTTGGATTCGGAGATTCAGCCACTGATGGATTCGGAGATTCAGCCACTGAATTGAATCAGGGACTGAAGCTTCACACAACCCTAATAGTTAGTACTAATATCACGAGGCTCGATGGACTTGCTGTGATAATCATTTTCATAGATTTGCAATGAAGTGGTCATAGGAGTCGCATTCTGTGGAGCTGCAAACTGGTACCCTAATAGCACAGACATTCAATAATCCCTTTTCATGTTTTATGCATTGGTTCTTTTGAAGGACCAAGAGAGAAAAGGAAAAAATTGCCATTTGTTCTTAGCAAAAGTATTTTAAACTGGGTGATATTAGTTTTGATACTTGTCCTTTCCCATTCTTAACCAAAGTTAAATTAAATTACTGATGGTGCTACAATACACATATTTAAATTCAAACAAATGTAATACATTTATCCATCAAGATGATGCTGTGGTTCTACCAAATCACTAACTATTAATGAAAATTTTTCATAATACAAAAACATAAGGTTGGAAAGGGCTCCTGGCCTCTCAGTAACAAGTTGGGTTTTTGGTTAATTCAACTCTAATTTTTCATCCATTTTGACTACAGTCATTTTAAATGAAGACAAAGAAATAGATTCTATTCCATTTACACAATTAAGTGGACTACATTGCTTGAGCCTGATTCTATTCCACCTTGTTTGAGTCCCTGAAAACTCATAAAGAAACCAGGTGGGTAGGTCCTCCTTCCTGCATTTTTTTTATAGTTCAAACAATGGTTAGATGGAAGTAAGTTAGAAAAGTACGTGTATGAATACATTTTTTAGGGACATGAGCAAGGTGGAACTGAATTTGGCCCCAAGTGAAACTTTGTACCTCATCTTGATATAGGATTTAGAAGAAAGTTTGTTGCTTTTGAAATGTCATAATAGAATTGTTAGCTTGTACAATATTGGTTGGGAAGTTAAGGAATTCATATGCACTTAATAGATGCCTTTAGGTACTAGTTTTTGCTCTCTGTTGTGTTGTCTTTCACCACTAACAAAATACCTGATACTTGCATAGGAAGTAAGCCAAGTACTACCAGTAAGTGAATCTAAACTAAGGAGAAAATGAAAAGAGACTCAAATAACTGAAAATAAAATGTTGCTTAATTCCATTCTTCAAATAGTGAAGCTATTATTCCAATAAATTAACTTTAGGTATGGTTCTACCCTGAGAAGAAGCTGTCTAAAAATACCTTTTTATTCAACATTACCTAATCTTTGAATAAATTCAAAAGTAAATCTGTTTGCTTGGTTACTACTAGAAGTGCACCAATATATCAGTTGCCTATTGGATCAGCACTGATACAAGGGAAGTTTACATTAGCGGCTATCAGCTTTTTTTTTTTTTGGCCATTGTAGCTGATATTGCTTACCAACTGATTATGTCTTCCGGCCAGGGCCCTGGACACCTTGGTTCCCTCCCCCCCATGGGGCTGGGGGCCCTGGGTGCCTGGGTTCCCTCAGGGAAATGACAGGTTTCCCCTTGCAGGCAGGCAGCATTCTAGCCGGCAAGGGGTCCTGCTTGGGGCTGCTGGAAGCAAGATGCTATGGGCTGCCACCCAGAACACCTAGCCAGGAGTACAGCTGGGCAGCATAGAGAGCAGCTCCCTGCAGGTAAGTCTATGGAGGGGAAGGGGTATAGGGGAGGAAAGGAGTGGGGTGGGGTGCAGATCAAGGCCCCCACAGTGAGGGAGGGAGTGGGGCTGGGATTGGGGGCACTGCCCAAGCAGGGCAGTGCATGGGACCTGGGGCTGGGATGGGGAGTGGGATGGAGCCACAGGTGGCTCATCTGGGGGCCCTCAAGGGGAGGCATGTGGAGGTCATGTGCCCTTCCTTCCCCCCCAGATTTCTGTATGGGGCAGATGTAGGCTGCTCACTGAGGGCTCAGGGCTCTCCACTGTGTTGCCTTTACCCCGGAAGCCCCGTGCAGCTTACGCGCCCCCTGCCCCCACCCGGCAGCAGTAGGGGCAGGCAGGGGGTGCACAGTCAACATGGGGCTTCTTGGGCAAAGGCAGCAGAGTGGAGAGCCCTGAGCCCACAGTGGGCAGTCTGCATCTGCCCTCACCCTGCTCGGCTCTACTCCACTCAGAAACATTCCCGTGTTTAAAAATGATGGCGGCAGTGCTTGAACTAAAGCTCATTTGATTAATTTTAGTTCAAGCGCCCCCACTGCCATTTTTAAGTGCTGGTACACTGATGCATGTGATCCAGGAGGCTGCTGGAGCGCACCAAAAAGAAAGATTTATGTCAGTAATTTAAAATGTCTTACGTTATTACTAAATATTGGTTATTGGATTGGCATCAGCCAATATGGTTGGTTAATAATCAGCTGTCAGTATCAGCCAAGATGATCTTTATTGCTGCACCCTAGTTACTACAGAGTCCTATTATTTTGTAAATGTGAGCAATAAAGAACGCTAGACATGGAAGAGTGAGATGGAATTTTTTGGTTCATGCATTCCAATGATCAAGTCCAATTCTGTTGCATTCCATTATTGTTAATCCACTACCACCAGAGTTATACACAGAAATAATTTCAGAATATTGTTTCTGAATTGTTTAATTCAGGAATTATTTTAAAATCCAATTCTCCCACTTACTGACCAATGCTAAGTTTAAGAGTTCTGTGTTTCCCATGCAATAGTGGAGGACATCATAAGCACCTAAAATGAAGCAGGAAATAAACATCTCTTAAAGACAACACAGTTCAAGGGAGAAAAAGAAAGGATACCTCACCAAATCATGAAGATAATTTAATTCAACTATAAGTTCCCTTATCACCAGGCTAGGAGGCAGATCTGACCTGAAGCCTCTTGGAAAGATCTGTGAGAACTTCTTTGCCTTCCACAAGTAGTAGCTGGATTTCCTATGCTACTGATTATCACAGACCCTTGAGGATACATTTTTTCTGTGCAAACTGTGTCATTTTTTAAATTAACAGAAACACTCTGACAAAAATGTCTGTAAATGGGACTGCAAAATCCTCCCAGCAAAGACGTTTCCTTTGACTTCCTGCCTAAATGCCCAAAGTCTTAGAAAAATGGTAGCAAAGGAAAAACAACCAATGAAAATTAAGAAATGTTCCATCTGCTCTATCACCAGCTGTGTATCTCCTAACAGGCAGTACAAGTAAACTACAGATATTAGATGAACCTTTAATCTTAATGCAACTGCTCTCTCCTTTTTCCTTCTCCCCCCATCTCCTTTCCTCCCTATGGTCCTCCCACCCTCCAACCAGCAAGACTGAGGGGACCTTGCCATACCAAAGCTCTCTAATACCTCAGTGTTCTCAGCTCTCCCTCTGATTTCTGTCAACTTCAGTATTAGCCACCTTAGGGTGCTCTCTCTTGCACATACTTGGGCCAAGAACCCTAGCCTTCACTCAAAGTCCAGTACTTCATGATCTTGGTGCCCACACCAAGCTTCTTGGGTAAGGCTGTCTTGCTTTTTAATGTCTGATATTCTATCTGGTCCTCAGAAGCTAAATTTCTTCAGTGACTTCTGTATGGCTATGCCACCTTACAAGTGGACAGCTTGCCTTTCTTTCCACCCCTCCTTCCTAAATCTCTGTGGTCTGCAATGGAGCAAGTATTCGGATGGAACCTGGGCATACAGAGGTGGCAGGACAACAGAAATAGTACAGTGCTTACTATTCCAGAAAGAAGCCAGTAAAAACGTAATATATTCCTTTTTAGATCAGTAATAGATCTTCTGTATTATTATCTGGAAAAGCAATGCTTTTGAAGCACCACAGAATGCTTGCACAAGGAAACCAACAAGACAGACTGTTTCCTGACACACACTTTGTTATATAGTACCTATCCCAATATCTTCTCAGCTGAGATTCCCTGTAGATAATGCATGAAACCTGAGAAGAAATGCAACAAAGTAACACAAAAAGAAATCTGCCTGTTGTTTGGGGTAGGGGAGGGAAAAGGAACAAAAGCTTAAATTATGGTAGTGATATAAATATAGGCCTATATAGTGGGCCTCTATACCTGACACAACAGAAAGTACTTCCTATGCAGAAATATACAAAACTGCTGCATAAATTTTAATCCAGGCAATTCAAGACTGATCTAGTCTCTCTCTCCCTCTCTCTCTTTCTCTGTGTCTTAGTCAGCAGGACGAAAGTCTACTATGACTAAGGAATCTTTTCGGTTTATATATGCAATATTATATTATTTTTTGTCCTTCAGTGAGACTTTGCTGCTCTTTATCTTATTGTAGAAATGCACACAGTAGAAGCAGTGTTATTTAAGTCCTGTGTTGTATATTTTACCATACCATCTTTCCTCCCTATATCAGTTCTAGCACTGCATCAAGGTGCTTAGAGCTGGAAATATATATTTGAAAAATTATCACATGGAAGCTTGTAACTGTCACAAGAAATTGATTGCTTAATATCATATTGAGCCTCAAGTGAAGCAAAAAAAAAAAGGTAACAGTCAAACAGAAAAACTGATTTCTCATTCTACATTGGCTAGAAGCATTGTGACAATGATCAGTAAGGACTGTGAGCTTTCCCAAGCACTAATCCTAGACTAGTGGTCAGAAAGAAGTCCATTTCAGGGAATAAAGTCCCTGAATTCCAGTGATTCAGGGGTTTAGCTTGCACAGGCTTCTAGGACAACACAACTGGCTTTTACTGGGATTTCACAGCCACGAATCTAGTTCCATGAGTGAAAATAAAGGTGACTTTTGTAAAATGATACTGCTAAGATTGCCTCTTCCATAATTCCTGGAACACAGTGGCTACAAAATGAATCTCATTCTACTGATAAGATGCATATCCATGGGATAGTGGACATGCTGCTCTATCCCCCAGCTACACAATCCAGTGGGAAGAATAAAGTATGAATCCAGGATAAATAATAAAGAGAATAATAATAATTAAAATTATGATGATTAATACTCAGATACTAATTAAAATGATAGTTTGAATAGTAATAAAATGAAACACCGGGATAAATAACCATTTTTACTTTCATTAATAGTCTTTTTCAATACATTTGTGGAGTCTTTGTAACCTCCTATGAAGTGTGTAGTATTGGCCAATAACATTTTGGAAAATGAGGATCTGAGATTGCTCTCTAGTCCCATCACTGTAATAGACAGTATGAGCTAGATTGTCTATTTTATTTGCTATGACAATTTCTAAGGTCCCAAATTAAACACATTTAGATCTCCAGTACAGAGAAGCAGTTCTGAAAGTAGAAGGGAAATTTCTCCATTCACTGGAATGTCTTACTTCAGTGGAAAGATCCAAAAAACAATTCTAATTAGTTCTTATGACAGGTGATTGAATACAATAGTCTTGGGTTCTGACCATACATGTACCTCATTATTGTCTTGTTCATTGTGAAAGCTTTGGAGAAAAGCTCTGCAAGCTCTCTGTTCCCACTGCAGCTGCAAAATTTCTTCTTTTAGAAAGTGTAATGCTGTTAACAAGCCTCATATAAGAAGAATGTGCTCTAGTTGAGCTGGTCTGCACAGTTAAAGTATATTAGAATAAGCATCAATGAAATCTAGTCCAATAAGGTAGGGGGAGGCTCAGCATCTGCCTTCTTGTTTCTAAATGCATTATCATTATACCAGAGGAAGTGTTCCATCTTTGATGTCAGATATTTTTTAAATACTCATCTCCTTTCCCACGCTCTGCTTTATTTTTCAAATACAGCATGCTTTTGAGATCTTTTTCTTGTTCTCATAGAAAGACAGAAACGTGTTATTTGTTAGGAAAGTAAAAGAATTGTGGATAAGCCATTTTGTCAGAGATGTTAGGTAACAACTGAATCTAATCTTTATCTGTTTTATATGTTATGTATCACTGACTTAGGAACCATATTTCTTACTAATACTTTGTAGTTTATGCAGAAAATATGAATCTGAAAATGATGAAGCATTAAGGTTAAAATCTCAGGACATTAAGTGCCATTAAGGGTGGGGGAGGGAGGGGAATCATTCAAAGACCTAAACTGGCCCATAATACATGCATTCTCTCTTTATCATGTACATATTAATTTATTTTTATGCAAAAGTGTACATGCACCAAGAGAATACACTCCTCTATGCTTCAGAAGTTGTTGAGGGATATAAGAATACAGCTACATCTAAAGATACAAAACCCAGTAAGATCTTATTTATTTGTTTTCACTAGAAGTACCTAGACAGAGTGAGATCAGTCCTTCACATGTACTATGCTTAGAGTTAATTGGTCTTTTCTTTCTGAATATAGATAGATTTGTCCTGTATCAGTATCAAAGTTCTCAATCTAACTCTGAAAGTTTACATGTGCTAAGTTACTGAGAGAGGAAATAATTCATATCTAAACGTACATTAGAGACTATGACTAATGAGTTCCTAATCAGGCTGTCTTTGAAACTGATCCAGAGTTGCAACATTTGCAAAAGATTTGCTCTTTTGCTCCTTAGTATCACAGAGAAGAAGCAGGCTATACCAATCCTCTGATCTATATTTGGGCTTCTGGCACACAAAAAGAAACAACCCAGTGTTAGCCGTAATACAGTATATAACTGCAGCTGTTCATACAATAACCTGCCTATTGTGGGCAAGTAAATTGCCAGGATAGTATAAGAGTAGTTCTGGCATCATTTAAAATCCTTGGGATTTCCTTGCCCTGACGGCTGCGTCTGGGTCAGTTACAGTATGCAGATCAAGCTGTATAATTGATTTCCTAGTAACTGAAGTTAAATCTTCATGCTGATTCCCCTGACAGCTTCCTCCTCTGTCACTGACTAGGAAATGTTGGATAACCACCCTGACCCTCAACCCCCGTCCACAGGTGTGTGAGGTACTCTGGGCTCAGAAGCCATCAATGTGCAAGCTGCGTGAAGCACTACACTTTTTGAACAGAACTAAAAGTCAGATTTCAGCTTTCCCTATGTCTTACCAAGTAAAAGACTCAGGTGAAAGCAAGCATGGTGAGGTTCAGTCCAGTGAACTAGAGATCATGCTGCATGGTCAGAACATTAACAATACTGGTTGCATCTTTACACAACCAGTATTATTCATGTTCTGACCATGCAGCATGAGTAAGCCTTAGTGAGTGACAGGTTTACTCACCTCTTACCTAGGAGTCTTGCAGAGGAATTCCTTGTCACTAGGCAACCAAACCTCAAAGTGCCTTTTATTCCGTTTTAGCTCCGTTTCTCTCTAATTGGGATTTAGCCAATTTCATCTAAAAGGTGGAATACTGATTTCAGCCTTGAAGTCCAGGCATGGATCTGTCAGCTGGTTTATCTACTTAGTGAAACTGGCTACAAGAAGTAGATTGACTTACAGTTTGTATCTGGAAGCAACACAAGATAATGTTATTGAGCTATAGGTGATGGGCAAACCACCTGCCACATGATCCGATGCACATGGGCTAACACTTCCTGGACAACAGCATTTGCAGGGTGGTAGCTCAGCTTTAGTCTCCTCTTCCCCCCATGGCTCAAGCAGCAGCCTGCTCTTCACAGGACAGGGTAAAGCTCCTATAATTTCCCCCAGGCTGTTCCCTGAATGAGCAGGGATCCGGCTATCAGGTATCTAGGTATGTGGATGCCTGACACATGGAAAATATCGAATTTTAGTGATTTTTTTTAAATGAAATCTTTGTAATTTCACAAGGAGGAAGCAACCTTGACCACCTGAAACCTGAGATACTGCTTCTGCCTCTGTTCAAGGGAATTTGCACCATAACAGAGCCTCACAAGAG
Organism: Alligator mississippiensis; assembly: GCF_030867095.1. Lineage (NCBI taxonomy): Eukaryota > Metazoa > Chordata > Crocodylia > Alligatoridae > Alligator > Alligator mississippiensis. Next base: position 212,220,269 of record NC_081827.1, on the reverse strand, counting down.
AGCTGACAGACACCTTACCAGCTAAGAGCTGCCTGCCCAAAGGAATTTTCCATCTCTTGACTCCTCTGTGAAATCCTATTAAGTATGAACTTTCATTTGTACTCAGGATAACTTTTACCATCTTTTCTCTGATGCCTGATGAAGGGTGCTTGTGCCCTAAAACTTGCAATTAAAGATTTTTTTCCTGCAAAAATCTAGTTGGTCTAATAAAAGATATCACCTCTACCACGAGCCCTGGGATCCTGCAGAAACCTGGAGTCTACTTCTGGTTCATGAGCTTCACAAAACGTTTATCTGCACTCGGAGGAAATGAAAAGGTTACATCCTCATAACCTCAGCCTTGAACGTGTAGCTAGAGGGCTGCCAACTCCATTTGCATCTATTCCCGGAGGTTTCCTCACATGACGAAATGACATTAATGACTGATCTGCTGTACGGAGTAGACTATAGGCCAGGAAGGCAAGTGCAGGTTACTACTGCATTAGAAAACCCACGGGACTACTGTATACATTGGATGTAACATTTATTTGACAGAATGCCCTATCATTTCTCTCGCGGGTGACCCCGGCAGTCTCTGGGAGGCTGATATCTCATTCCCGGAGACGCCAGGGCAATGCTGGCGGGTTGGCAACCCGGTGTAGACCCCTGCTCCCCTCAGCAGGGAGCTCTGCCGCAGTCCCCTCCGAGTTCAAGTTGCCTTCAAGCCACATCGCAAGCTGCGCGCGTGCGTGTGTGCTCGCATGTGCGTGCACGCGGGCGTGTGCACGGGGGCGCGCTTGTGCACACACGTGTGCCCCGGTGCGTGCGTTTGCTCCTTTTGGCCTACTGATGTCGCTCGGGGAGTGCGCGCCGCGCCTCCCGACGGCTGCCGCACCTGCCGCCCTTGTGCCGCGCTCCCTGCGGAGGGGGCGGGCGAGCGAGGCCCGGGGCGGGCCGCGGCCGTGAAGCTCCGCCCCCCGCCGGGCCCCGCCCCGGCTCCTCCCTCTGTCAGTTGCTGGGCGCGCCCCGCCCGCCCGCGGCCACGTGACCCGGGCCCAGCCGTCCAAGATGGCGGCGCCCAGAGCTGCGCGCACGCTGCGGCGCGGGGGTGAGTGCGCGCGGGCTCTGCGCTGAGGGAGCGGAGCGGAGCGGAACGGAGCGGGCCGGGCCGGGGGGAGGCACAGTCACAGTCACGCTGCCCCCGAAGCGGCCCTCACACCCACTTCTTTTCCTGCCCCCCCCGAGGGGGACTGCACCGCGCGTGGCAGGGGCGGTGACACAGCAACGCCCCACCCCCGAGAAAGACGCTGACAAACTCAGATAGCAAACCTTTCTGCTCCTGAGGCTGCGTCTCGCACGGGAACAACCTGAGTTTAGCTGGAAAGGTAGAGTGCTGTGTGGTCTGCCCATCGCGGGAGGAAGTGTAATGTCTGCCACAAAATCATGGACCGTGGAGGAAAGACTTTAAGCAACACCGTGGTTTTTCCAAGCAGATGAACATGTGGTCACAGACCAACATTTCCTCACAGGATTTCTGTAGCTCGAGAAACTTGAGGATTGTATCTACTGCCAACAATTAGAAAATTGTCAGACAGCTTGGAGAGATCTGTAGCGAGCACACACACACGCGCACAGCTTGAGATGTGGCTTGAAGGCAACTTGAACTCGGAGGAGACTGCAGCAGAGCTCCCTGCTGAGGGGAGCAGGGGTCTACACTGGGTTGCAATTTTCTAATTGTTGGCAGTAGACACAATCCTCAAGTCTCTCGAGCTACAGAAAGCCAGTGAGGTTATGGTTAAAACATAGTTAAAACTGCCTCAGCCACAGGAACCTTGTCTGCACTGTCCCCTATTGCTAGCACCATCCTAGCCCTTTTACTTGTGAAGCTCCAGAGTAGATAAAGCAGTGTGGTTCTCAACTGTTTCAGACTCAAAATGACCCTCATTAGACTCAAAGTACCCCTCCATAACCTCTGCAAATTGAGCAGCAAGCTGTTTTTAAAATTTATTACAGTGCTCACCTCTTTGCAGAGGGGCCACACACAGCACAGCCCTAAATCTATAGGCAGAAAAAAAATATCTTCCTTTGGCCTTGGTGATGAAAATGTACTTACATTTTTGAAAGCCTGTTAAATAATCTGTTACATCAACAGAGCATTAATTATAAGTGTGAAAAGCATCCTTAAACTCCACTTTGAATGACAGCATAATGTTAATGTATACAGTTACTGTATAACAAAAGTTCAGTCTCTTGTCTCATGCCTGTTGTTCTGCTGTTGACTTTTCTTTTTGATTTTGTCCAGAAACTTTGAAGTAAGTTTAAAGTTTGAAAATATAAAAGCCTTTTCTTTATAGCTAGCAGCAAGCTTTGTAGGCAAAAGGAGTTTTTGTGGTAAGTGGTGAAGGGTTTTGGTAGTAAAGAAATCCCCCATTGTGCAGTTGAACTCATACCCAGGAAGATTCTCAGTGTTTCTCCTTCAGAATCTAAACCTGAAGAATCTAAGTCCCAACAGCCAAGATCCTCCCTTTGTCACATGTCCTTTGAATCATTGTCTTGCCAGTCCCTCTTTTACTTGGATGTGCCATCTGTGGTGTTCAATACCATGTAGAATCCTTCTGTCCTGAGTCTCAAATGAACTGGGCTTTACTGTAGCAGCTCAGACCACCTTTCCTTAGAATTCAGAGGCTTCTAAAACTGGTAGTTTTTTCCAAGGCTTCTTATCTAAAGCAATGGCTCCCAACCTTTGTTAGACTGAAGGCACCCTTTGCTAGACTCAGAGCACCCTATGAAAAATGCCAGCTCTTGGCTGTCACTCATTTTTTTGGCTACGGAAAAATACTAGAGTGATTCTTCTGTAGCAAAGAACTCAGAAAGATCACAACCATTCAGAAATGTTTTTAACACTATAAAATCATATCTGAAATCTCTGGGTTCATCTTGTGAATCATGTTTAAGTGTTTGCACACCTAACAGTGCTAAAATTGCATGGTACCCTGCAGCACCCTTACAAAGATCTCATAGCACCCCAGGGTGCTATGGCACACTTTCATTGGGAATCAGTGATCTAATGTGTCAAGCTCTTGTTTCAAGAATTGCGTTTGTGTGACGGACCTCTAGAGCTGTTTTGCCCTGGGTTTTTCTTTTTCTTTAGACTGCTTACAAATGTGAAAAAACCCCAGTGTTCTACTTTCAGCTTGGTGCGCCCCTACACCAAGTACAGCTCATGCCCAGAAGATGTATCATGTCAGTTTGACCCAGCTCACCCAATGTCTGTATAGGTCACGTGCTTCAGCTGGGCTTTTTGGTGCTTTTATCTAATAGCTGATTGAATCAGCTATTTGCTATAAAAGAACCAAAGAGCTCCACTGAAGCACATGATCTATACAGACTTTGGGCAAGTTGGGTCAAACTGACGTGCTTCTCTTTGGTAAAGCTCTGGTTTTGGTTTGTTTTTTTCCCCACATCTGTCAGCGGCCTCTGTGATCTAAACTTATATCTGTATCCATGTCTATTCCAAGTTATTAATTTTATGTTGGTAAGGTATCATACAGCCCTTGAGAGCTTCTATCTTATTCACTTTCCTTCTCAGTTCTGCATTTCCAGAAGTTTAAAAAGCAAAATCACAAAGGAGTTCATAAAGGGTTGATGAGGCTGAATCAAATTTTCCCTGAATTGGACAGTGCAGTAATTTAATTTAAAAATACTAAAAGATGGAAAGAATTGAAATTAGATTGCTGTTGATCTAAGAAAACCCATTCCACCTAAACTGAGTATAAATTACCTTTTTGTCAGTGTGTCTTAGTGATATAATTTCATATTTTTTGAACATTTTAATGTATGATTAAGAAGAGTGTTCTCAATGATGGAATCATTTCTAGAGACTGAGAAAATAAGCATATCTGAAAACCTTGGGGGTGGGAAATTTGCTAGTTGGGTAAATACCCTCTGTTGGGTATTAAAGGGTTTTTGGCTAACTTTAGAAAAATCTATGTTTATTAGGTAAAAAGAAGGTGGATTATTTTGCTAAAATAACTGTTTTGTGTTCTAAAAGAAAGTGTGATGGGGAACTTAATCTAACAGATCATACTTTACTGTTTGCAGACTTGCATTTCAAAATATGATTCAATACCAAGTGCAACAGAACCACTTAAGAATATGAGTAATCTGCATGAATGGAGTTTGGGCAGAGCTGTGTTAAATGTGCTGTTAAAAGTATTCAAAAGAACTATATTCAAAAGTATTCTTGCAAATAGGCTAAACTCAATTTTGCTGTAACCATGTTTGAACCATATTTAAGGCAAGTTTTGCAGTCAGCGAAGAGGAGACCTAATTGTATTTACCATTTTGAAAAGGAAAATTAAGAGACAGCCAAAACATTGAAACATAAAAATGGCATGCTGAGCTTGCACAGTATGCATTTACACATTAATATGGATTATATGATGTTACATTGGCTTCTAGGTGATCTAATTGCACATTGTGACAGTTTTCAAGTGTTAAAAATAATTGCACCGGTGACATTCCATTGCTAATAAAAAAATAAAATCAAGGAATTACAAAAACCTACCTACATAAAGCAAACACAATCCAGAAGGGTCTATGACATAACAGTCCTCTTGTGGAAACTGATTTACTGATTGTAGACATATAAACCATTATAATGAAGAAGTTCCTCCATCTTTTGTGAGCATATTTCTGTCTTCAGAACTATGTAGTTGCTGGAAATATATTTACTTGGAAATTAAGTGAGAGTCCAAAATCTAATGGTCATAATCATGTGTGACTTCCTTACTCATGACATATTGAAGTACATAAAAAAAGAAGATTCTACTTTTAAATGGTTCCTTTACCATGGACCACGATAAGTGCTTCTGCTGTGTCTTATATTGTTTCTTTGTTTCTGATAATGAAACAAGACTCTAGAATATTGATGCTGCAAATAATAGGACATACTTTCAAAATTACATAATTGCAAATCTGTACCTGCGTGTATATGTCCAGAATATGTTTATGTAACCATCCACCAGGCTTGTGTATAATGTGTAATTTCTTGTATATTTTGGCTATTGCTTGTGCATTTGGTAGCTAAGTATGCATTTGGATACTGTATTCAACTAGAATACTGGAGCAGTATTTGTCATTCCTAAAAAATAGTGATGAAGCCTGACCTCACCAATTATTTTGGAATTGCCCTGCCTGCATGACTTGAGAGTTGTATAACAAACATGTCTGTAGTAAACCAAGTGCCTGTTTAATATCTGTAGAAAAAAAAGACATTTTAGAAAGGTTTGAGTTTTTCAGATCATGAACGGCACATGCCCCTGGCGGCTGGGGGAGCATGGCTATGCTGGCGACAGCAGGAGCACAGTGGCAGGAGCCTGACAGCGGTAAGCGCAGAGCTTCTGCAGTGCTGTTGGGGGTGAGGGGTGGGGGTGGTGAGCACCAACCGGGGTCGGTGACCACCCGCAGGCGCCAGGGGCGATTGTGGACCGCTCGCAAGCGTCACCGGCAGTGTTGGCAGTGGGGTGGTGAGCAGCAACCGCCCGCAGGCACCATTGATAGCATCAACAATACCTTCTTGCAGGGGGTGCACTGCCAGGCTCAGGGGGTGCACGTGCACCCGCATGCACCCCCTACACATCACCCCTGTTTCGGATTATTGATTTTTTTAGTATTTATTTAGTATTATTATATTATTCTTTATTTATTTTTGATCAAGCAAGGCTTCCTTAGTACCCCAAGTTAATCAGTAACATTTTTTTTCTGGGAGAAAGAAAACAAATAGGAAATTCATGTTGTTGGCAAGTTGAAAAAAAATAGTGTTTTGATGCATAGACGAGCACCTCAGAATTTGGTTTGGAGCAAGTGCTGAATGTCTTAGAGGACAAGCTGATAATTTCTTGAAGTTCCTATGTTTGCCCCTCTGAGAAGTTTGAATCAGATTTAATATTCTTGTCCCTGGCCCTAGACTGATTATTGCTTGTCCTATGTCCCAGCCTAAAGTGATTTTAGTAAAAAATTACATACTTCTAAGGAAAAAGAAAATGTTTTCTGGTAGGATGATCTTCAATGAAAAACTCAATCATTTGAAACTGCACAGAGGGTTAATAATATTTGATTAAATCCAGTTGGGGATGGATTAGTGTGTGTGTGTGCACATGCATTTGACGTTTGATATGGTTCTGTCACATGAAAAACCTTTAAAAATACTTCTGGTATATTATGTTGGACTCTGCAGCATCTTTGCATGAACTGGTGTGTAGGCTTATTGCTTGGAGACAGAAAAATAAAGTCCCTACTACATGTCTCTTTTCTTCACATCTCTTGCTTTCAAAACTTGCTTGATTTCTAGAAACCCACCCCAAACCAGAACAATCAGCCTAGTCTCCTGGGTATGAGTCAGTTACAACCTTTCCAGTTTCAGCCAGCTTAGAGGGAATAGGATTCATCCTACCACTTCGGGACCTCTCTTTTTACCAGCTTCTCAAATCTGCATGTAACTCCATCCAGATCTGCTGTGTAGTAGATGAGAATCCAGTAACTTTTTCCATGGCAGAGCACCTTTTTGTATTGTCATGTATAATGCTTTATAGAATCTAAACATTATTCTGAATAATTAGAGGGATTAGCAGCATTATAAGTAAATGCCTTCCTTGTGCTTAAATGGATTCCCCAGTTTGTTTGTTACTGTAGACTTTCTAATTCACTCCATTAAATGCCTCTACCTCCATCTTCCTTTTTATTGAGGAATTTGCTAAGTAACATGACCCTAGCTACAGCGTGTTCAGGAAAGTAACTGACCTTCAAATGGCCCCTTCTTTTTCCTCCCCACCTCCACTTCCAGCTTATATCAAAGTCAACAGAAACACATCCTGCTTGCAAGATCTGCTTCCAACTTTAGATTATATCTTCTGCTCCTCTTTTCCTATTTGTTTTTTACATTAAGTCACCTGGAATGTGAGTCTGGTCTTTCTTGCTTTGGCTAGAGCTTTTTTATTGTGTCATGTAACATTCATAGCAAGGATGAGGGTGCTGAAACATTAACAGGAGCACATGGGACCTGCATATGGCACTGTTGCACTTAGATGCTCAAACCAAAATCCTGGTGCTTGATACTTTTTTAATGTAGCCTTTTGGCTAAGATCCCTGCCCCATAGAATTTGCAATCTAAATAGCCCTGACAAACAACAAGGGGAGGATGAAGTATTATTTCTATTTTACAGATTGAGATATGGAAGTACAGAGATGTGTTAAGTCTTTGGCACTGGCAGAAATTGGACCTGATATCCAGAATCCCACAACAATGCCTTACCCAAAAGGTCATCCTTCTAATCTTTGAAGATAAATGGGTGGCAAAAAAGCAGAGCTCTTAAGCAGTTGGACTCACCATCCATTTCACTGTCAGTTTTTGAACTTTCACTTTCTTCATTCTTTATCACTGAATAATTCTTCTCCATTTATCGTAGGACTTTCTAAGCTAGAAAGGATTGGAATTTCTAATGGAATTCTACTCTTAGTATTTATATTTTAGCCTAAGATTGAAAATAGAATCTGTTTTATTCTTCACAGAGTGTTGTTTTACTTTCTGCTAGAGATAGGTCTTGGTTGGAAAGTACAGATCAGAAGAGGAGTGTCCTTAAGTCAAGCCAGTCCTGAAGCTGCACAGACTGTTGGAGCACCTTTGATGTAGTAATAACTTTCCTTCATTCCTCCCAGTCTTTTGCAGTCTTTATACAATCAGTTTTAATCCCATCCATTTTTTGATGGTGGTGGTCCAGCTTGTCCTAGGTCTTCCTCTCCTTTGTCTGTCCGCAGCACCCTGCAGGACAGTGTTGGTAAGGGAGCCTTCTTAAAGTTCAAGAGTAGTTGAGTCCAGAAGTTAGGTATGAGCTGGTCTTTGCTGTTTCCTTCTCACTCAGCTTGAATAATGAACTAGGTCATACCATGCCTTTTTTCAGTTTTGTTCCCTTAACCTACCACAGTCATGTTGGTTATATTTCCAGTATTATGATTAAATGAACAAACAGCTTTTTTATTATTATTATTTTTTAAATCTAACTTTTGGACCTCAAGTAAATGGACTGTGCCCCTTTAAACTACAGACCCGCTTTCTACATTTAGTTAAATTCATTTCTCTCTGGTCTTAACACTGAATTTCATTCATTAGTCCAGAAGCTACTTGTAACAGACATAGGCAAAAATTATGCATACCAGAAGAGTTCTAAAATAGTGTGTCATGTACGTTGTTTAGTTCTGGAAAAACAATACGCTGTTTCATTCCAATAAAATTCCAAGTCCTTCTCGCACGCTATGAAGACTGATTCATTTGCATCAGTGCAGAAAACTAAGAATTCAGGATTAGGGGCAAAAAAGGCCAGCATTCCAGTTTGGATCTGAAGTGAAGTTTGCTCTACAGGATAGAATCTTTATGTTATCAGGTTGTATTGCTTCCTCTGTACTGCGTGCTTAAAATGTTATGCTTATTTTCAAGAATTTTTGGCTACTTCTGAGCCAGTTAATAGACTTTTCGTAGTTTGGGATTGTCTTTGGTGTCAAACCTAGCCATGTAGGTTTTTTAGATATACCAGACTTCTTCCGTCACCCGCTGAAATTTAGATGGGTTTGATTTGAAGTCCTGGTACTGATTCTCTTGATTCTTGAGCAAATTAAAACTAAAGCCCACAAGTCCCAGTGTGAGCAGCATTAAGTCATAATTTTGTCATCAAAACAGACTAGATACTATTTTAAAATCAGAAATGATTCTTCTCATGGTCTGCAACAAAAGGAATTTTTGGATTAAAACTATATATAGGCTTCATAGATGCATGCAGTTTTCACAATTGTTATTAGGGTGGTATGAAAAAATTCAAGGGATCTATTTTCAGAGTGTTTAGAACCTAAATTCTCAGTGGAGAGAATTGGTAAGTATTGCTCTTGTTGGCAGTTTAGGTATGCTTAGGTGTTAGCGTTGGGCTGCTCACAATGCTACTATTGCCTAAGCTTTGTATGAACAAAGACAACACATCGGTTGCTATTGCTGTCAGCCCAGCAGCTTTCACCAGCATTAAAATTCAGTTGTTAAATATTTTGATGAAGCAGGGGGGAGCAGTCTGCTCAGTTGCTTGTTTGCTTTTTCATCTCCCTTTCCCCTGCCAGTATACTGGGCTCTTTTCCTTGGTCGTTGTGGCTGTTGTAGGCATTTCCACTTACCTTAAATAGTGTTTGTATCTAACTTGCACATTTAGCCTAAATGTTATGATACTTATGTGAGAGAGTTGCTGAAAGTTTACAAAGTTGCAGTGTATAGTCTAGTTTACAGTTACTGCATCCTGTAGAAAGAAACTGCTTGGATAAAGTAGCGTTTAAATTTCATTTTTTAGTTTTCAGTTACGTATTTCTGGTAAGTTCTATCACCACTACTGTTACTTGGCGGCGCATATATTTAATCGAGTTTAGACAAGCAGTCTACCTGGACTTAGGTCCAGATGAACTGTTGTAACTGATGAACATAATCCCTCTCGGTTAAGGAATCCAAGACCTATAGCACCAGTATTTCCAAGGGGAGTTGAAAGAAAACTGTTCAAGCATCAGCTTTTTCTTTGATTATTTTCTCTGTTATTCCTACACAGAATCACTGTGTACCCTTGTGCTAGTGTACATTGCCACAAGGGAAACTTCTGAGTGGTTTGTTGGTGAAAAAGACTCTTTAAATATACAAGGAAAACAAAAATAATGAACAAAGCACTCAGAAGAAAAGGTTACTCTGACATTTCTTGATAATTGTTTACTAATAAAGTGATCATTTATTTCATAAAATAACAAAAGAATTCTTATAGTTCTATTATAATTGTGTTAATGTTTATCACATTATTAGCTAAATTCTACTACTGTGGGAAATAATAGTGGTAACATTAATTTTTGGTGTTAAATGTTTATTTCTTTAGTCTGCCTCATTCTATTTAGAATGGTACGCCACTTAAATACACAAATAAATTACTTTAACTGCATAACATTATCTTGGTGGGTCTTTCATTAAAATTGTTTTTATGATTGCAGGGTAAGTGTTAATATTCAATCTAATTAAATGTAATTGCATTTCCTGTGTGATTTATTTTTAGCATGATTTAGCATGCATTTATTTTTTATCTAAAGCTGGAAGCTGGTCAGGCTTTTATAAGAAAAATAAAGATTTAAGATGGCACAAACAGCAGCCAAGTTGAGGCCCATATTGTTTACAATGCACAAGTTAAAAACATTAAAAGAAAACTGTTCGTTTTATGGGACACTTAATATCTATTTGACCTTCAGCAACTGCCTCTTTCTTATTTTAAGCCTCCATTGTCTTGTTATGCTATGGATTTTTTTCTTTACTGTTTTGGGTTTTCTTTTCAGTTTTTAAATTTGAAAAAGGAGGATAATTTGAAGGTTTTTTTTTTATTCCTAAATCAGCTTTTCTGTCATGGTGGACTGGGCACCCAAACTTATTCATTTTTTTTTCCTGTTGCACAAGTCTTAACCTATTGTTGCCTTTCCTTATCTTTTCCTATATTGCACAGTTCTACTGAGGCATGTTTAAGTTTTTTCCTGGTAGCTTGAGAAATATTGTGATGCATTTATAAGGTGACCTCCAGTGGTAGAAAAATTGGTTTGGGGCTATTTTTGGTTTTGTGATATATAGTTTTTTTCATTTTGAACTTGGGTCTTCTTTATCTTGGAAATCTCTATAGTGGGGAACCTGTGTAGTTGTAGCAGTGGTTCTCAACCTTTTTAGACTGAAGGCACCCTTCTGTACCATTTACTAATTGAGCAGTATTCCATTCCAAAAAAGTAACTTTACCATGCTTACCTCTTTGTAGAGGGGCCAGGCAGTAGGAGTAGTGGGCCAGGCAGGGATGAGCCTGAAGCTACTCTTATCTGCTTATCTTTTCACACCTGGCTTATCTCCTGCACCTTATGACATCCTTCAAGAATCTTGGAGTACCCCAGAGTGCTGAAGTATTTTGGTTGAGAATCATAGGCGTATGGCATCACAGGAGTGAATGCTGAGAGGGAAGATGCTTATCAAACTACTTGAAAACTTTTACTTATGACCACTCACAAACATCTCAGAAAAAAAACATGTCAGTGCTACATCTACTTTTGCCCCTTTGGTTAAGGTATGTCACAGAACTAGTTCAGTCTTGATGTTCCTGATGTCAAAAATAAGTAGGATAAAAATATTTTCAGGCCTTTCTTATACAGTGTTATGATGTTAACTGTAGTAAAACAATCTTTTTGCATACCATTAGTAAGAGGGAGAGTTCTTGTAACTTGTATATAAAGTTAGTCATGCTCATTCAAAATTTTTGATGATTACAGAAGACTTGAGATATTAAACTGAGTCTATTACTGGTATTATGGGGGACTTAGAAACCCCAGCTAAGGTTGAGGTGCTGTTGCACTAAATCCAAAGACTGTAGTACCTGCCCTAAAGTGTTGGGACATAAATGGTGGAAGAGGAAATGGGGGTTCATAAAAAATGAATTGACCTGCCTGGAGGGAGACTCAGGTCTCTTGAGTTCTGTTCTAGCATCCTGTCCACTGGACCACACTGTTTATCTTTTCTGCTGATTTGTCTCAGTGGGCCTTAAAGATCCCATGGCATGTGTACTTGGCAAGGTCTTTTTTCCTGTGTTATGTGCAAGTGAGTGAAAGGTGTGATCTGAGCACAGGGCTAGGAACCAGACACTCTTGGATTCTGAGCCTGAATCTGACAATGCCTTGCCTTGGACTTGTCATTTAACCTCTGTTTCTGTTTCTCCACCTACCAAATGGAGATGTTTATCTACCTCACAGGTGTGTTGTTGAGATTAATTAGTTGTTTATAAAGCACTTTGAAGATGAAAAGCCCTATAAAAAATGCTAAGTATTATTATGCATGAGCTCTTGAGTGTATAATGGTTGTTTCCCTGCACAGTGTTTAAAGCAATTTGTGACATCCCAAGTATGAAAAGCGTCATATGAAATTAAAGTCTAGTTTTTGCTTTTCCCTTAAGGAAAAGTCACTCACATTGTATGTCCATGGGTTTAACTTGGAATTAGACTATATACCTGCCCCATTTGCTATTGATAGTAAAACTGTGAAAGTTAGATCATCTCATGAGAGGATCTGGCTTCATTCAGTTCCCTCCTCTCTCTCCTACCCTACCTGTTTCTTTCCTTCTAACATCTCAAATCTTTAATTTCCTTCCCTTTTGCCAAAACCTTCCTCCATGCTTTAACCAACCCTTGCCTTCACTAGTGTGATCTTTCCCTCCCTGACTAGCAAAGCTCCCTTTCAATCCAGTCTAATAGGCTACTACTAAACTTTTTCCCCCTCTAATCACTGGCATCAAATATATTCACTGCCTTCTTGTCACATTCTGCAGTTTTACGCAGCCTGCCTCTCGTACCCTTTGCTGCACTCCCTTTTACTTTCTTCCGCTCATGCTTTTGTGACTTCTTCTGTGATGCCTCTTGCTTTGGAAGCAAGCTTCATCTTCTTTTAGTGCATAAAACAATCACCTTTACTTCCTTAAAACCCCTCCCTCTCACATACAATAATTCCATGACATGCCTACAATCTGTGAAGCAAACAAAAATGCCAAAATAAGAAGCAAGGGTGTTTTTAGTGATACTTTTTATTAGCCTAACAGTGTAATTGGGAGAGATGTTAGCTAAACTTTCAGGAACAAAGTATCATTCCTCAGATTTGGGAAAGAAGAAGATACAGTCAAAGTTAAATTCTCTCTCTCAAAAAAAGATAGCACAAAAATACCCCTTGCTCTCCTCTTCTTTCCAGGACCATCACAGTTATAACACCCCAACCCTACTACAAATAAGAAGCAAGATTTACTGGTTTTGAAATTGGACTATCCTGTTCTTGAATATCTATCTAGTGCAGGGGTAGTCAACCTGTAACACAGGCTTCACAGGTGGCATGGGCATCTTGTGTGTGTAACACGCAGCGGATTAAGGTGGGGATCAACAGCACAGCAACAGAGCAAGAAGCATAAAGCAGTGCAAGAGATCAAGCATGGTGCAAAGTGTAGGGACTAGAAGGCATAGCAGCAGATTGGGTAGAGAGCAGAAAACAAAGTGGCACATTGGTCAGAGGAAGGGGATCAGAATGGTACTGATGGAGTGTGAGAGCTAATTTGTGGCATGCTTGCCAAAAAGGTTGGCCTCCACTGATCAAGTGTAATTGGTATCTGCACTGTGGTCTGTCCAATTTAAATGAAGAATTTCTCCTCAGTTTAAAAATATCTAACAAACTTTTGTAAGATCTTACAGGATTAGGACAAAGGTATAAAAGGAACAAATGCCCCAGTCTTGCAATGATTTATGCCAGGGGTTGTCAACTGAGAAGGCCCTAGAGCAGGGGCGGGCAATTATTTCGGGTGGAGGGCTGCTTACCCAGTTTTGGCAGGCTGTCAAGGGCCGCATGGGTAGCTCCGCTCCTTGACAGGTGCCCCACCCCCTGGTCACCATCTTGGGACCAATGTCCCAGGGCCAGTGTGGTGGCGATGCCCCCACAGGCTCTAAAAGAGGTAAGGGCAAACCCCGTGGGCCCCAAAACCCAGAAACAGATCCCCCGGGGGGGGGAACTTACCTCCAGCTGGTCTGTCGGCACAGGAGCCGGGACTGCGGCCACAGCTGCACGAGCCGGCATTATGCTGGCTGTTTAAGCAGCTGTTCCCTGCACAGGGAACAGCTGGACCAATTGTGGCGGCCGTACCGGCTGCCACGGGGAAGTTTAAAAGCCCTGACAGCACTGGCGAATGAGAGGGGGGGAGAGAGATGGCGGGCAGCACGCCAGACATGCTGAGGCTCCCGCCGGGAAGAGGCACGGCGCCACCGGCACTGCAGTGGCAAGCAGGGCAGGGGAAATCTTCAAGTCCCCTGCCGGAGGCAGAGCAGGGGAAGCACTTTGGTCCCCGGGAGAAGGAAGAGCAGGGGAAGCACTGCAGCTCCCTGCGGGAGGCAGACCAAGAGAAGCAGTCGAACCACCTGGAAGGGGTAGAGCAAGGGAGGGGTTTGAGCCCCCTGTAGGCGGCTGAGGGAAAGGAGGTGGCTCCACATCCCGCTCCTCCCCAGAGAAATATTTTTTCTGAAGACAAAAAAAAAAAAAAAAGGAAAAGGAGGAAGATCAAAGGGATAGAGAGATAAGGTTCGGGCATCAAGACTGGAGGGACATGAGCCGACTGAGCCCACTCAGGCGTGTGGTCTCCCCTCCACCCGAAGCAGACCACGGGCAAGCCCGTGAGGCCGAAACCAACATTGTACCATCACGTAACCAGTTGGCGAGTGAACGCGGTGTAGGGGAGGCGGAGCCCCAGGGAACATCGCACCAAGCAACTGTGAGTACAGCCATTGTCAGGAAGCCCTCTTGCAAAGATCTCCACTGAACCACCTCTCTGGATAGCTTAACAGCAAAGTCGTGGCAGGCGAGTTGAGGGGAGGGGCCACATACCTGACAGGCCATGCCACCCATAAGGCCCCAGTTATCACAGCCAGCACTGGAGAGGCCCAAAGCGGGGCACTGGCTGGCAGGGGTCTGTGGAGCTGAGCTGGGCTGCACCAGCAGGGAGAGGGGGGAGCTGGCCTGGCTCCATAGAGCCCCTGCCAGCTGGGATCCCGTGCTCCTGCCACCCTGCTCTAGGCCCTGCCGGCACTGGCCCCGGGACACGGGTGTGGGCCCTGTGCTCCCGCTGGCTCCCGCACCTGCTCACTCCCAGTGCCCCCCAGCCCTGCAGTACAGGTGGGAGGCAGCGCACAGCCCAGACCCCCTGCTTACCGGCAGGGAAGAAGCTGGTGCTGAGCGCAGGGAAAAGTGGCCCCTCACCTGCCCTGTAGCCAGCACTCTGCTGCAGGTGCTTGCAGCCCACTCAGGACTATTTGGAGCAGCCACAGGCAGCCCCATGTGGGCTGCAAGTGGCTATAGCGCAGGGCACCAGCCATGGGGTGAGCGAGGGTCTGCTTTTTCCTGCACTCAGCACCAGCTTGTAACTTGCCCCTGCTGCCAACCTGGGACCCGCCAGCTCTCAGCTCGCCCATCAGGGCTGCATGCAGCAGCTGTGGCCCCCCTGCTTGCTGCACTGGGCAGTGTTTGCTGCTGCAGCCCACCCGGAGCTCATGCACTGGGCAGCCCACAGGCAACAGTGGCAAACACTGCCCAGCATGGCAAGTGGGGGGGGCCACAGCTGCTGTTGCCGTGGCCCCAACAGGTGAGCCTGGAGCTGGCATGGGGCCCAGGCTGGCAGTGGGGTTGGGTTACAAGCTGGTACTGAGCTCAGGGGGGGGAAAGTGACCCCTCGCCCACCCCATACCCGATCCCCCACGCTGCAGCTGTTTGCAGCCTACATGGGGCTTCCTGTGCCTGCTCCGGACAGCCCTGTGCAGGCTGTGAGCAGCTACAGTGCGGGGCTCTGGCCATGGGCTGGGCGGGGGGCCACTTTTCTCCACACTGGGAAGGAGCCCGGGGAAGATCTGAGCACGGAGAGGGAAAGCGGCCCATCGCCTGCCCTGTGGCCGGCGCTCCCTGCTGCAGCCGCTTGCAGTCCGCAGGCCTGTCCAGAGCAGGCGCAGGCAGCCCCATGTGGGCTGCAAGGGGCTGCAGTGTGAGGCGCTGGCCACAGGGCAGGGGAGGGGCTGCTTTTCCCCAACTTTTCCCAGGGCCACCCAACTTTTCCCAGGGCCACTTTTCCCTGGGCTCCTTCCCTGCCTGGGGTCCTCCTCTGCCCTTCCCCCCACCCTTCCCCCTTACCTGCAGGGCAGGCCCTGCTGTTGTGGGATCCCACCGGGCTTTCCCTGGGTCCTACTGCCCTTGGTTCCTGTCATTTTTGGTTCCTGTCATTACCTTTCTAAATTTCTTAGGGGCCCTGCAGGCCAGATAGAATGGCCTCGCAGGCTGGATGCAGCCTGCGGGCCATATTTTGCCCACCCCTGTCCTAGAGGATACCCGCAGGCGGGCGGGGATGGAGCACTGCTGTGCAGGTGCCACCTACCCAGCTGGATGCACGGGGTGGGGGAAGCTCGCACGCAGTAGCTGCTACCGCTCCAAATTCGGCTGCACACCACCCCCACGCTGCATTCGGCTGCCCCCCACCCCTGCATCCGGCTGTGTGCCCCCCTTGCTCCGCGTCCGGTTGCTGGGGATACGCTGATCCAAAAAGGTTGAAAACCCCTAACTTATGCTCATGTGTAATTAATGAAAGTAGTCCCACTGGCTTCAGTAAGATGTTGCAGATCGGCAGGGTAATATGCATGCATAAAATGCGTGACTGAAATGCAAGAGAAAGACAAATGATATGAGCCCTGCTCAGATTGTTTGGGGATTGCAGGTATATGAGGGTGCTGCCTGTGGTTTTGTTACTATAAATGTGATAAAATGTGTCAGAATTGTTTGATGTCAGTTTGTGCTGTCTCTCTCTCAAACTAAGATAAATATATCAAAACACACACATATATACTTGTTAGAGATATAAAATAAACACACACATATATACACACTTTGGTTAGTCTATAAGTAGGGACTTACTGAAATTGTGATTTTGCAAATTTTGCAGAAATTACAAAATCGGGCAATATCTGTGAAATCTACGAGGGAAAGAAGTGCTGAAAATAAAATGCTGGCTCCCCAGTGAGAGCCAGTAGTCCTCCCGGCTGCTCAGCCTGTCAGGGGCAAAGGGCAGGGTGGGTGGGGGGGTAGCTGGCATGATGTGGAGCAGGCAAGATGGCTGCCACTCTTGCCTCTCACCATTGAGTGGCTGAGAGGGCTGTCTGCCACCAATCAGCAACGAGGGGCGTGGCCACATGATGGACAGCCCTCTTGGCCAAGCAGTGGTGAGGGTAGGGCCATATGACAGACAGTCCTCTTAACCAATCAGCAACAGGGGTGGGGCAACTATGGACATTCAGCCAATCAGAGGCTTTGGGGCACTGCAGTAACCCTACGAAAATGGTGGCTGGCCCTGCAATCTGTCGGTGAAATCAGCCGCCTTCCTCCTTGAGTTGGATAGACCCCTCTCTATAAATTGCTAATCTACACTGCCTTCTACTGATCTTAGTTTTGCCATATTTTAATACTGTTTTAAAATTATATACAAGAATAACCATCCTTGGAATAACATTTACTAAATGGCAGTTATATAGGTAAAGTGTCCTTATTTAGGAATGCCTATAGTAGTGTGGCATTCCTGGGAAGGTTGGTAGCCATTAAATTGATAAAAACAGTTTGTACACACCTGAAAAACAACTTTATTATTGATATGTAAGATTAAACATGTGAGATGAGAGCATATGACTAAATATTTTACATAGAAAAAATAAAAACGGAAAATTTCTTTGCCTGTTATGTCAGATGATGAGTTCCCCAAAATATTCTTCATTTATAGCAGTTGTCTCTTTCCAAAGTGATAGTCTTCTTTTACAGATAGTTTCCAGTCTATAAAAAAAGGGGGAAATAGAATCCAAGCATTTAAAACCTTGCCATTTACTTTGTGGAAATCTTAGAATTAGAGGATTGTTGTATATAATCATTGGATGTGATATGGTAAATTAATCCTGTAGCATTATAGGATAGTAAAAGTTTTATGGATGTTTTGATTGTTCTTGGTTTAAAAGAGAAATAAACTTCTGCTTTAAGTGTTCTATGTTCTATAAAGTGTCCAGTTTCTAGTCCTTATACTTTCTTTTTATATAAACTTAAGTCACCTTTATAAAGAGTACTAGGCAATGTTATTTCAAAGCATACTTTGTACCACATAGGACTATGACATTCATGAATATTACTTAAGCTGAAATATTAATATTTATGGCATATCAAATGTTCTTAAATTAAGTTGCTGTACTTTTTGGATTAGATATGGATATTTAAGTGTGCTGTGCATATTTAAATGCAAATGAAGTTTTGCACTGTGTGGTGTTTAAAGTTGTAAAATCCAACAAAGATAATGGTGGGTAAAAAAAGCCTGTTTTCATAATGTTAGTCCCTCTATGTACTACTGAGTTTGCTAATGGTCAAGAAACAGATTGAGAAAAGAAGAAGCAATTGTATTCTCCCAAACTCTGCCCTTGGAAGTCACAAAAATAGGTTATTGTTCATAGGGAACAGTACAAATACTCAAAGTCTGACTGATTTGTTACGTAGCTAATGCTCGGTGGGGCTTCAGTGTGCCCATAAGCTCCACTGGACTGACTCCTTGGACTGAATTTGTTCTTGACCCAGGGAGGGGAGGAATCAGTGGTACCTTGCAGATCCCTTCAAGTTCAGCACAAGAATGAGATGCTGATCACAGTAAATTTTGCAGGTCTGTGGTCCCACTGCTGTCTTACAGAGAAATGAAACAGCAACCAGTAGCGGTGTTTCAAATCATTATTATCTCTGAGCTAATGAGTTGATGCCTCTGGGAATGTGAATGAGGCAGGTCCCACCTAAGAACAGGATAATCAGGGACATAGTGTATTTACATGCATCACACAAGAAAATTGAGATCCTAATTTGAGAAATATTGGAGTTTTGAAAAGTTCTTCTGAAAAAATATGGGCTGAAATGCCATGGCCATTGCCATTATTTTGAGTAATTACTTTCTTTAGGTAAATGCTGATAACCTCAAATATGAAATTTACTACCACATTTTAAAGGTTTTTACTGTACCAGTTTATAAAAGTTAGATTTTGTAGTTAACATTACAGTGGGTTAAAAGTAAGGATTTAAGGGTTATGCTCAAACTTCCAAACTGGATTTGGTACCATGTTTCTGATCACTCCCACTGCTCCCTTATACCTTGTCTTTGCAGCGTGGACAGATCTGTTGATTTTTCCAGACCACACAATAAAAATATATGGCAAAAGAGGTATTGTATAATAATTTATTGAATTAACTTATTTTTTTGACATTTTGGTGTGACAGAGTTGAGACCTGCCGATATGCAGGGTTCTGTTTTGCCTTTATCAATACAAGTCGGATTTGTATGGCCTCTTTCAGGCATCGTATTGTCAAACTCCTTACACAGAGATAATCCAAAGCTCCGGAGTAGAGTGTGTTGAGAAATGAGCAAGAGCCAGTTTGCAAATGGCAGATGTCTGGTTCTGGTTAGGCTTTATCATTTGTGGAAGTTGCGAGCCTGAGAATGCTAGCCGTCACCCCAGTTCTCATGCCTCTGTAGCCAGTCTTTAAATAGACTCTACTACATTATGAATCATACCTGGACAGTTGCAGAAATATTTAGTGTGTGACTTAATTGAACTGATTTTTCAATTTAAATATATTACAGTAATATTGCCAGTGCTGCTCAGGCCACCATTAAAACTGAAAGATGTTTAGATTTTATGTCACAAGTCTACAACATTGATAAAGCCTATACCAAAGAAAGGTTTTCAGACACTTCCTGAAGTGTAATCCAGAGGTGTGACTACAGCTTGTGTAGACATGCCAATTTAATTAGATTTGGTACGTCTGGTTAGTTCAGGTACTGATAGCAGTGAAGCACCAGTTTCAATGACAGTCCTTATCCAGGGTTGTGGGCAGGCTTGGGCAGTCCCTCCTAAAGGCTTGTGCGTCTTTGTCTAGACTCTGACCCAAACCAGTTAGTTTAAAACTAGCTCAGGGTATGTTTACACAAGCTGTACTCATCTCTCTGAGCTGCTCTAAAGTCATAAGTTTAGCCCTGATTACGCAATTACGATCATTGTGGAGAGAGTACCAAATTATTAACTCAGGTAGCAGGAGTCATGATTTCTACAGCCTTCAAGGTTAGCAGAAAGGTAATCTTGCTCCAGGGGCATTGGGCTTGTGAGATAGATAGATAGATATATAGACAGATATATATCTAGGTAGGTAGGTAGGTAGATAGATAGATAAAATTTATAATGTGCAAAACTACCCTGCCTTCTATTTGATGTCAGACTAATATGGCTAACTACATTGCCTTGCTGATTGGGCAAGCTTTGTGCCTGGGCTATTTCTAGGTTTGATTTCCCACCTCCAGTTATGCCACCAGCCCTTCCATTCTTAAAGAAGCTTTGATGCCATACCTGTTCTGTCTGTTTAAAAAAAATCAGATGGGGAGGAAAAAAGCATGTTCAGTCCAGTGTGAGACTATACCCAGGTTTGGAAATGAGGTTAAGACATCCTGGATCTCTCTGCACTGTTAAGCAAAGCCAGAAAGTCCTGCTGGGGAATAAGCAAAGCTTCTAACCAACCACAGATACTCATAAATGTTTTCCTCATTCCTAGTGCTTTATGAATGCAGCCTATTCTCTAGGAAGATCTAGGCAACTATAGCTAACCCTCCCACATGGAACAATTTTGTTTTACATGTTGGACTTGCATAAAGTCAAATGTGACCTTGTATGAACTGCTCATATTCTAGTGGTTCTCAACTTTTTTTCTATACAGGACTTCCCTCTCACTTAACAAAGTGGAAAGGGCATTGTGACTGGCTCCCAGTTATGTTACCCGCACTCATGCACACAGTGGAATAAATATGCCTTACTGCTGCTGGATATAAAACACATGCCCTTTTGGTACATACTTGAATGGAAATTTTTTGCAAAATCCTGCTTCCTTTCACTTAACATTTCAGGGAGTGGCATCCATTTTTTCAGATTTATCCATGCTCCAATGTTATGCAACAGCAGGGTTCACAAAAATAGATCTGTCTCTAGAACTTTTTCTAAACAGCAGCAGTTCTGTCTGCTCCAAATCATTTGAAGCCCCTTAACTGTCCAGAATTTCTATCCATTGCAAATGCAGGTTCTAGTGCATAACCTGAATGCTGTCAGTCAAACCACATAAAAACAGTGTTGAGGTCTGTCTGCAGTCCCAGTCTGCTGGTCACAGACCATCTGCATCTCCAGTGGGCAGTGTTGCAACTCTGAATACTTGCTAGGATCCTGCAAGCCTGTAACAAAAGCAAATAAGAGTTAGGATAAGCCTTAACTGTCATCCTTCCACAAATGCCTGAAACACTTGAGGTTAATGCTCCTGAGCAGTTCATATGGTGATAATTGGATGCTCATTGTTCTGTGACCTAAATTCTGAATTTATGTGCTAGAACCCAGTATTGCAGTAGAGGCAGCTGTGCTTTTAAAAGAAGGTGTGCCATAGTCTCTGTAGAAAGAAGATCAACAAGGATTAGCCCTTATTTTCTGGACAGCATCATATTCACTCCTGCTTAGAGGTTTGCTATCGGTGTTGAATCCTGCTCAAATAGGAGAAAGTGGGCCCTACAGATATATACGGTTGAATCCCTAGGGAACCTCTGATGTCATACCTGTTCTGTCTGGTTTAAAATCAGATGGGTAGGAGCAAAACATACCCAATCTAGCAAAATGCATTGCGAGTAGAACCTGTGACCACAACCACATGCTTCTCCAGGATGCTTCTCCAGGAAGGCTGCAGGTAGCCTGGGGACTGTAGGTGTTCTGAGCATATATTCACAAGAGTGTTACAGTGGGGAAGAGCTGCCATGGGTCTTACTTGAGCCTGTTGATCTGTATTCAACCTTGAAGAAGACTATGCAGTTAGAAACCACTGTGTGCTAGGTGTGCATCAAGAGAAGCATCCTCTGGAAAGGTTGGAAGTTTGGGTATGAGCAGTTCTGCCCTGCCGGCTAGTGCAACTGTCCTGTGCAGTCTGTTCTTCAGGGGCAGGTGCCTGATTTGAGTTTCAACAAAACAAAATTGAAAAATCTTGATTGGTGACTTGTACATTTTTCTAGAACAACAGCTGCTTTATTAGTCAACTGTCTTTCAATTGGTAGGGGTCTAGAGGAGCTATGGCCCCCTGCTGACTTCTGGACTTTTTCACTTGTCAGTGCTGGTAACTCCAGGAACATGCTTTGCAAGTTGAGAAATAATATGCCACAGCCGTCTTAACACAAGAGTTCACAATAATGTGTCTACTGGCTGACCTGTGCCCAAGAGAAATTCCGGGACTGGCAGGTGATAAAATTCAGTCCAATTCACACCAAAGAATTATGCTGATTCCTTTTTAATGCTGCTAAAACCTGGAAAAAACTTAGGTTCATGTCTAAATCTCAGGTTGTTACTTTGGATACTGTTTGGTGTACTATTTACCCTCAAAAGAAGTGCTCATAGAGGTATCACACTGTTTACATGTCTGTCTAGGTCTTGGGTTCTCTCCACTCTGGTGATAACTCATTAAATTTGGTCAGCATTATAATCCACACTAAACAGGCCCTCTCATTCCTGTGGTCATCCTAATAAAAAGGTGTGGAAACTACATGAAGACAATAGCTAAACATCTGCCCTGAGAAAACAATGTTGCAAGGAAAGTTGGTCTGTTAGACCAGCGTTTCTCAACCTATGGGTCGCGACCCAAAAGTGGGTCACAAGAATATATGAATAGGTCATGAATAAACTTTAGAAATGGATCAACAACCTTTAAAAATAGATTCTCCTTTAAAGGAGAAAATCGTGGGAAACTGTGGCTTTTCCCTTGCAGGCTGGCAGAGTTCCAGCCTGCAGGGGACTGTTTGGGCCTCCCTTTGCCACACACACCCCCTTCTGCCCCACAGTGGTGAGCTAGGTCCTGGGGGCAGAGGGCAGTGTGTCAGAGGGGCATTGGGTTGGGACTGGCCATCAATGTTTACAAATGGGTCCTGGTACAAAAAATGTTGAGAACCACTGTGTTAGAGAACTGGTTGTAGTCACTAGAGAATAATCTTTGGCGTCTATGGAATGGATGCTGGATCTGGAAAAAAGCACCACCATATGCAATTCAATTAGAGGTGCACCAATCCATTGGTCCTATAACAGATTGACACCAATATAAAGAAAATCGACAGTATTGGCAATCGGCTTTTTTTAGTTGATGTGGCCGATAATGTTGCCAATAAATGCCCCGTGCAGAGCAGTATGCAGGCATCCAGGAGTGCAGCCCAGCAGGGTGAAGAGCAGCTAGGTCTGTCTGGTAAGTCTGTTGTGGTGGAAGGGGTGAAGGGGAAGGGAAAGAGAGTGGGAGGGACAGATCAAGGCCACATTGTGAGGGAGAGTGTGGAGCTAGGGGCAGAGGCAGGCACGGGACAGAGTTGCAAACAGCTCATCTAGGGGAGGTAGGGAGGGGCAGCTTCTGCCACTGCACTCACCCTGGGAGGGCATGGGAGGCGTATGTCTGGATACGCATGTGGGGCGAGGGTGGGCTGCTGCTGCAAGCTGGGGCCAGGGTGGTGCTGAGCTCTTCCCGGCGGAGGCTGTGCTGTGCTTGGGGTGGGTGGTTGCAGCACTGGGAGTGAGGCTATGGGGGGGTGGGGCTGTAGCCACCCCAAAATTTGCCGTAGCCCCTTTCCAGCGCCATTCCCACCCACCCCGAGTGCAGCTGGGCCCAGCCCACCCCCACTGGGAACAGCCCAGTGCAGCCCTGGCCCCAGCACGCCCTTACCCCACAAAGATCTGGGGGCACATGCCCCACCTGCCCTCCTGGGGTGTGCGCTGCAGTGGGAGCCACCTCCCCACATACCCCCTGGACAAGCCAGTCATGGCTCCATCCTATGCCCTGTCCTACCCTGACTGTGTAGCCCCTGTCCCAGCCCCAACCCCACTCTTTCCTTCACCACGGGGGCCTCAATCTGCCCCCCCCCACATCCCTTCCCTCCCCCCACTCCTTCCGCCACACCAGACTTACTAGCCGGCCCCTGTGCTCCAAGCTGCTGGACCACATACTGGCAATTGGATTGGTATCAGCCGATATGGCTCATTAAAAATCAGCTATTGGTATTGCCCCCCAAAATCTCTATCAGTGCACCCCTAAATTTGTACGTTGAAGAAGTAGTAATGGTTAATGAAAGCAACATAGGAGTTCACTTGTAGTGAAGGCCAAAATCGTTTAGGACTTCATAGCTCAAAATCAAGACTTCGAATTACATTCAGAAGGGAATGAAGCCAGGAAAGTTTCTGGATAGCAGATGTTGTATGTGCCTTAGCCCCACTAGCAAGCAGCAGCTACACTGAGCAGTAGCCAAAGCTTCTCAGTACTTTTCAGGTATAAAACAAGTAGATGTTATTGCATTTATCCACTAGAGTAGATGGGTATCAGTAGTTGTCACAATCCATTTTTGTTTAAAAAAACATAATTTGGGGAGGGAGGAAGCAGTTGCCACTGATGTGGTTTGGGACTTACAACACTAAAAGATAAAAAACTAACAGATTGCCAATGTCCTTCACAAAGCAGCTTTAATATTGCAAATTCTACAATCATCAAATAGTATCTGACCAAAATAGGTTGTTGCTCATGAAAGCTCACGACTCTTTGAACCAATGGTCTCTCAGATTCCATCTGCATTGCCTTCCGCCTGATTTCAGACTAACATGGCTAACCATCTCTGTAATCACTGACTAGATCAGGGATCGGCAGCCTACAGCCTGCAGGCCAGATCCAGCTTGTTGGGCTGGAGGGCTTCAATGACATTCTTGCAGTATGGGCTTTATGCCATGGCCAGGTAGTGTGGAGCTTTTCCTGTGACATAGTTGAATGATGAAGGGAAGAAGCAGAGAGGAGAAGCGGCAGCTAACTGCTGGAATAGGTGAATATTGGTCATTCCTATATAGTCTTTCTTTCAATTTCTCCCATTTTGTACTTACTGGCCCTTCACTAGCACAGGGGTCAGCAACCTATGGCTCATAGGGCGTATCTGGCCTGCAGAGCCATTGGATCAGGCCTGCAGACATGGGGCTTCAGCAGCAGGGGGCCCTGGCTATGGGTGCTCTCCACATGGCACTACAGAAACAAGCAGTGGTAGCAGCCAGGTCCCAGCATTCGTCTGCCTGCCTGTCTCGGAGCCAGGGTACAGCTGGGAAAAGTTTCCTACCTCTTTCTTAGCAGACTGTAGAAGAGCTTCTCCTTTGCATAACTGCACTACTTTGTTCATAAATCACTATTTCCTTGAAATATGCCATATATAAAAATTTACCTTAGCTTGGGTTATGCAGTTTAAGCCTGCACCTTGATGCACTCTGTGAACAATTGCTAATAAATGGCCTGATCTTGTTTCCAATGGCTTCAATAGGAGTTTTTCTACAAGCCGTGCTTATGCAAAAATCCACCTGATGCATGTGGCCACAATTCCTTTGACTGTAACAAAGTTGTGTGCGCTTGTATCAAGAGTTTATTTGTCCTATTAATTTCAGTGGGAGTTTTGCCCGAGCAAAAACAGCAGTACAAAACCTCTTATTTCTGACTTCCATGGTTCTGTTTTCATGTGTATTGTTGCCGTATTGACTAGTCAGAGGTGTCAGTGGTAAAAACAAATTTACTAGTTTAGTTTTTAAGGTGTTTCTCTTTTAGCTGTCTGAGTGATTAATGTGAATAGGAAAATACTATTGACCCATTTAAATCATGTCAGACAACATCCATTGCTCATCTGCATAATGAAATACACACTGAACATTACATCTTAAGTACAGGAACCAGTGAACTACAAAATAATATTTTACTCATTTAGATTATAAAGTAAAATATAGGACATTAGTACTAATCATAGTATTAAATATTAAGCCATGCAAATTGTAATTGTCAGGGAGAAAGAACTATAAATTGAAAAGACTATTAGCATTTCAGCTATAACAGTTAATTTGCGTGGTCTTTTTTTTTTTTTTGCAAGTGTGCAGTTTAGAAAAAGTCTATGTCAAAACACATTTAGTAATAAAGCACTGAAATCAGAGTATTTTGTTTTGTATCTTTTTATTATTTACTTTTCATCATTAAAGAAAGATGTTAGAAATATTAATTTGCAGGACTAAAATGTATTGATGTTTTTTATAGTACAATGATACTAAATTGTTATCTTTACTTGAATAGAATCAAATTTAAAAGGCAAATTATTAGTAATTGAGATAGAAAATCATTTTAAGCAGTAGTTAGGAAACAAAGGTAAGAATTGAAGCTTTTGAAAAAAATATGAGTTTCATCAGATAGGGGCGTCATTTCCCAGCATTTTTAAATAAATACAAATTTTACAATATTGAATTTAGGCTGTCAAGTTTCTATGGTTACCCACCTTTCCAACAGTTTTGTGAGATGTGTAAATAGGTCTATGAGTCACTTATAATTATTTGTTTTTTTGTTTGTTATGTTAGTAATTCTGTGTTCAGTTTGAATCTAATACAGTTCACACCACATGCTTTGGTTTATGTATATTTTAGCATTTATGATTGACAGTGATTGAGCATTTCTTATGGAGTGCTTGTTTTTTTTGTCATAGATGATGTATGTTGGTAGTGCTGAAAATGTAAACAACTTCTTCCTGTATCACTGTTTGATAAACAGGGACTTTTATGCTAAGTAGGATATCTTTGACTGTGTTAAGCAGGGAGATAGGGTGAAATCCATTATTTAAGAAAAAACACAACCAAACCCCAAATATTTATACCAAACTCATCAAAATGGGGGCTTTCATTCTGTCACTTTTATTCACTCAGTGAACCAAGTGTCACACATTTATGAATAAGCAACTTAGACATTCAGTATTATAATGGTGAATTTGATGGCTCTCTGGTATAAAAGAAATACTGTAATACATTTTTCTAGTGATCCCTTGACTGGAACATCCTCCTTATGCTGTGCATCTTCTTGTAACACAGTAAGAACTTGCCTCTGCAACTCCCACCAACATAGTTTAGTAGCGACATCTGGCAAATATTACATTGTTTCATATCTACGGAAGATTAGATTATAGGGTATGATGGCCCAACTTTGTACTCTTAATTCACGCAAAACTCTCATTAACTTCTGTGACAGGTTTGGTGGTGTAAGAAGGGCAGAATCAAACTCCTAGTTTAAAAGCTGATGGTGTTACCAGTAATTTTATTTCTTGGTAGTAGAATGACAGATGCCTAGAAAGGCTATTCTTCCTATAGATGTGATGAGGGATTGATGCCTGCATATTCTCTCAGTGGGAGACTAAACTCCTAATGTATAAATTGTGCTTTCAGATACTTCAAGCTGTTGCTTGTAAAACAAAATAATACAAAGTATACAGTTAATTAACAGAATTGTTCATAGAACAGGAAACACTTGCAAATGGATGACAGCATTACCCAAGAAGAGCAAAATTGTTGATATTTTATTAAAAGATTTATCTCAAAAGAAACTGTTAACATAATTGATATTTTTCTTCTTTCTGGTTCAAACTTCCTTTTGTTTTAACTCCTCAGAAATTCAGCTGCAGTACTGTGGAACTGTGTTAGCATGATGAGGAATTGCTGTAGTGGAATCATTTTTTTGGAGGAAAGATTACTAACTACCAACTCTCCTGCTGCATCTTAGACTGTATAGAGCATATTGATATAGTTTTCAAGACAGACCATAAAATTTCTATGAAAAATTTAAGCTCTTATTTTATCAATCTTTTTCAAGGTTTTAACCATTGAAAGGAATTGCATATATAGCATTTTTATGATAGTATGGCAATAAATGTATTCAGTTCAAGGAGAAAAAAGGATTTTATAGCAGGATTTATTTGTTAACACACTGTAAATAACATTTAATAGTGTATCAGGTACTCAGGATATAAATGTGTCATTTGAAAAACAGTTGTTTCATATGGTATCTAAAAGTATTTTATCACAGTAGAATTCAGGAAAATATTTCAGCTGTGGGTATGTGTGTGTGTTAACAAGGAAAATCTGCATTATGGGCATCATGACTATTTGAATAGTTTATTTTTTAAAGGGAACCAATTGCTATTTTTGTGTGTTGTTTTGTTTAAAATGAATATCTACAATGATTGATTCCCTAAGAAAATCAAAGTAGTTAATATTTTAACCATTCTTTCAAGCTAGACCAAACTCTAATAATGTACTTGGGATACAAATAATTTTTAGGATGTTTTTAAATTTACAAGCCTGAGATGATCTGTGCTTCTTGTTCAAGTTTGTGCATTTAAGAATGAAGTAATTTATTTTCTATGTTCTAACAGGAGAGAAGTTAATAGGAATGTTTATCTTGCTGCTTAGAAAAGTTGAAATTTGCCAGATGTCTTGTGCCGATTTGGGGCCTATATTCCCTTGGTATTAACGGTGTGTGAAACTCTTAATACTGCTTTTTCCAGGTTTTTGGATCTGACATTTCATTTTTGTGGCTAAATAATGTTTGCCTTTTGTTCTTGGTTTATGTTATTATATTAAAGAAAGAAAATCTAGTAGAAAAAAACATTTTTGCATACAATCACAATTATTGTTGTTTTAGAACCTAATTCAAATGTACAGCAGTAAAAATCCTGGTTTTTCTAACAGCAAAGGTTAAATATCTTGTCAGAGAACTGCTTTAGGTTTATTGCAAAAATGCTGAGAATTCTGCTTTTAAAAATAGAAGCTTATGAAATTTAGTCACACTTCAGTTAATAGACAATGAAATTCCTTTGGTGTGTGAATGAATGAATGAGCTAGGGCTGTAGCACTGAGACACAGTTATACTCACATTGTTTTTGTATTTCTAAAATCCTACAACGAAATGGCAATATGTTCCCCAGCTATACCAAAATTCTGCCCAGTAAAGCCATAAATTAACATATCTTATTGGCTGTTTTGGTTCAACTTTATGTACAGCTACTCAGAGAATCATTGGTTGAAGTTTTGAGGATTTTCTTAAGGATGTAAAATTCATTTTTCCCCTTTTTCTCTTTATTTGTGGTTAAAATTGCACACTAACAATTGCTATTGATAAAAGGTGGCACCAAGCCAGCTTCCTGAAAGAGCTATGGGGAGGGTCAGGGCTTGTCATGACCTGGGCACTATTACTTGAATGTTGTTATTATTGGGCTAGAGTACCCTCAGGCTGTCATCCTTCCTGTACATAGAAGAGGTTCTGATTTCTTGCCATTTCCCAGTTTACCTACTTGTAGAACAGCTATTCTATTAGCTGTGGGTTTAGGCTGAAGGACCAGTTGCAGAAACTGGATTATCACAGAAAACATGTTATGCAAATCACAAGGATTTTGATATAAATTGTTTACAGCTTCACACATCATTATAAACTTTTTTTGTGAGCATGCTACAAGCAAACAGCCTACCCCTGCCCCAAGGAAGTCAAATGCAAAATATTGAACTGTTTGGGAACAGGATTGGGTACCAAAGAACAAAATTGACCTGCTTCCTGTCTTTGAGGAGTTCCAAAGATGCCAAGATTTTTGGCATGATTCTGCACAATTGAAATTGATGGGAGTTTTGCCATTGACTTTGATGGGGACAGGATTTAACTTCTTTGGGTCTAATATACTTCTGTGAATAATGACAACAAGAAAAATACTCCTTCCAGTTTTTAAATGACCAAGTCATGTAATCAATTTATATTTAATTTAAATTATTAAATAAAACTAAATTTTGTTTTAACATCTTCTCTTCAGAAACGTGGTTTTTTTGCCAGTGTTCAATGCAGCTATAAGCATGGGATTGAAGAGATTTGTACCAAGGTTTTGTTAATTGTAACCAAAGTCATATCTCTGCTGATGGCTGTTACATTTCCCCAGGCATATTATTTAAAACACAGATTTATTTTTTAAATCATGCATTACTACTATTTTTTGTCAGTACCTGTGTGCCAGCTGCGGCTGAGTCTTGTTTAGGACTGCAGATAAATTAACAATTTCAGTAGTCTTTATATGGTTTGCTTTTCCTTAATATGGTCAATTAGAGGAAATTTCTCACAAGCTTCTTATATGTATTCGCTCTTCTTCTTGTAGTGACATATAGGTCTGTAATCCAGGAAACAGTGGTGTATGGTGTCCATATCCATGATTTCCTGATGTGGAAAAAAGTGTGGAAAGCATCTGGAGAAAAGGAGACTCCCTTTACCAGCTTGTTTCCTGTAAGCTAAATTGGAAGACCTTGTCTGTGCAAATAGATTTCAAAATAGAGTCTGCCCTTTGACTGTCTCCATAATTACACGGCTCTTTCTGTATTTTATTTGGCTGCCAGAACAGTTAACCCCTGGAAGTAAGGGGCTGATGATGGCGTGACCAGCACGGGTATGCAGACATGACCATGTGAATACACTGTTGTTTAGAGAAGCCTGTCGTTAAGACCTCATTACAATATACTTTTACCAAATTTAAAAATTATTACATGTTAGATTATGTTGATTAAGATATGCTATATCCCTAATGTACAGATAATACAGAGGTATTAGTTGCAAAAAAAGTTCTTTTATTGCTTTGATGTAATCAACATCTGTCAACAGAATGAATTTGCTTTTGTTTAATTTCAAGGACTCTTGTCCTTTTACTTTGCCCAATCAGTTTTAACTTCTGCCTGAGGCATTCCCCTGTGTTGTTCTTTTCTTTAGCAAATACACAGGTTATTGCTTGTGAAATGTGAGCTGCTCTTCTGTTGTACAGGTTAGGCTGAATTGGAAAGAACCTTTAATCTTTCATGTTTTATTTTTTAAGCACATGTGCACCTCTGTAACAGGGGCATTACAAATCAATGTTTAATAAACATTCAGTACTGTAGCTTATGCTCCCTACAATTCTGCTACACCAAAGTTAAATATTTTAGATTGTCACACTGAAGAAAAATTGTATTTTGTAATGATCAGTAAAAAGTTGTGTACTTCCACTGTAATTATCTTGGTTGGTGTTCATGTGATATTACCCAAAGTCCTTTTTAGATCAGTCATTTCAAACTTTATTCCTATGATGCCTTCAAAATCAAAACTGACACAGAATTAACATGATCAAGATTAATAAAAAAGTTTAACATTAACATTTGATAAAACAAGATTAATATTATCTGACAGACCAATTTAAAAATTAAAAATCTTCCCTTTTTTTTTTACTCTCAACTGTATTTTTCAAGCAAATCACCAAACTCAGTTTTCAGTTCAGATCGACAAGTACGGCACAATATTTAAAAACATGTTAGCAAAATGCTGGGTTTGATATTGGTGACTGCTAAATATTTTCTATTGTACAAGATTCATTTCACTAGGAATTAATTGCCTATATTTGTTAAATTGATTGGATGCTAAGCCTGATAGTCCATAAATATGCTTACCAGCTTGATTTTGTGGTCTGTTGATCATTATTATAGTTGTATAATATAATTGTAAATATAGTTGTACAATATAATTCTAAAATATGTATATTTTACAGTCTGAATCTTTTTAAGTATATGCTTCTAATTATTGTAGAGTAGAACCACACTGAAGTTTGTTGCATTGAATTTTCTGCTTAACTGATACATTTGGAATCTGAACTAAAAGTGTTCTAAAGGCGTGATGAAATCTGAAAGTACCAGCATCTAAATACTGGTATGTTGAAAAATATACACTTAGTTTTGGTGTTAGTAGAGCCCCATCACTGAAAATCTGGAGTATTTACTGTTGTAGCTATTGAATAAGGAACAATTTAAAAGCAGCCAATTGTTTGGGTTTTTTTGTCCCCAGCCCCTCCCTTAAAAATACTTCCTGACCAGAAGAAATATCACATTTAATTACTAAAATCAACTTCACTAGGGGTTATTAATAGACGTACACATAAAAAACCTTACTACTCAGTGGGTGAAATGGGAGCATTTCATTATATACTATAGCATGCATGAACAGATAACAATTAGAACAGACCTGGAGTAAAAGTCTAATAAAATGTAGGGCACATTGTACTGCAAACTAGTCACTTAAAATGTTTCCCACCCATCATCATATTTGAGTTCTGTAATCAACCCTTTGGACCAAATCAGTTAAAAGAAAATAAAAGATAATCCCATAAAATAATTTAATGTAATAAATCTCAAAACTCACAATTTTGTTTAAATTGTTACTATAAATTAAAATACAGAAGAAATCCCAAAGAATCCAACAGCTCCAGAAAAGATGCATGTACACAGAGTACACAGTATGATTTACTTTGGAGTCAAAGAAGCAGTTGTCTATAATTTCCTGGGCTCAGCATAAACTATGTGCTGATGTGATTTTTGTAGCACTGGAAGTAATTCTAATTATTGCAGCTGATAGTAAATATTCTATTATCCATGGTAAGTGACATAGATTTAGTGTCTGGGAGGGAAAAAGAAACTAAATGGTCAGCATTACACCCTTGCTATGATGAGCTCAATATTACAAAGCTACTGCTTTCTAACTGTGCTCTTTCTGATGTTTATAATTTTCACTGGAAATATAAACACTGCATTTATAAAATATTTTACATCTATTAATACACATTTATGTCTCAAAATATCTTAACAAAGAGGATGGGCTGTCAGCGGCAGAAGAACAGAAGTAAATCGAACACTGACAACAGCGTATGTGGGTGTAAAAGGCGGGGGGGAGTATTTGAGCAAGACATGGACTACAGCCAGTTGTTCCTGTCTCTTGTGATTGATGATGTTGGTATATCAAATTAGCTGTGAATATCGGAGCTTAAAAATTAAGAGTAGTTGCAGAGACATTAAAATGCTTTCTTTGCAAAGCTGGTATGTGGATAGTGACTAGATTTTTGCTCCTAAACAAACGCCTTGCATAAGACCCTACTGCTTTTCTATTTTTTACCTCAGAAGTAAATGTTTTTTGATATTATACTATTATTCCTTAAATAAAGGTTTCATTATTCTGTTTGTATTTTCTATTAATTTATTTTAGGATTCATATTATGCTGTAAGAGTATTTATTTGGTTTATGCATTTCACCTGTGCAAGCAGTAGATTTTTTTTTTTTGGTTTGTAATGAATAGTTAGTGGAATAACAACAGAGTACAGTACCTTATTATCCTGTTATCTTGTGACAACACTTATAGCATGTCTTTTGTGGGATAGAGGTAAAAATCTCACTCTAAATAAAGAGGTATCCCTTTTGAATTTGGGATAGTTGATAGGAGTGCACCCATGAATATAAATTAACTTAATGTACTTCTGAGTGTGTATTTGGAACATTTAGAGTGCTTTTGTCAAATAATTGACAAGCGCACTTGCATCTTTTTTTCCCCAATTAAACTTTTATGTGGCAGGACAGGTGCATTGGCAGCACGCCATTCATCAGGGAAAGCATTTGAAATACAGAGTTACATACTGGTATCTGGGTGGACTCTAGCTGACCACATGAATGAATGTGGATTTTAAATGTATTTATTATGCCTATGTAAGGCTGCAGAGAAATATCCTGTACTTGTGACAAAGGCTAGACAGCTCTTCAGGACTGTAAAAGGACCACTTTAACATAGCATGTTCATGCTAGTTTACTTGTGTCTGTTTCTTCTGATGACCTGTAACTTGCTGGTTCTGCAGATACCGGGGTTTAGTGCCAATGGGATCTCAGGCGATTTGGGCTAGCAAGTCTACAGAATGGTTTTGGTGATCTTTCTTGGTAAACTTGAAGAGCGGTTTAGACTAGCAGGCAATATAAAAGAAGCTAAACAACAGGTTTTTCACTCATAGATGCCATTCTTGAGGCCTGAGATACCCAGTTAATAACATAAGAAGCAAAAAAAGTAAACACAGTGAACCCAGTTTGTGATATACCCTAACCTCTGATAACTGCAAAGCTCTTCTGCCTCTGTATTCTCCACTTTTACTTATTTCCCTCCCTTTCCTGTGAGAACCTTATTTGAACCCGAGTCCCCAATCCTACTTCATTGCTTCACCCTGGCCTGTATACCTGTGGGAGAGCCAAACAGGAAGTAGAAGCCTGCTAGTAACAAGCAAGGCCCCTGCACCCCTCAGGTGCCGTAAAAATGTGAAGTTATCATTAACATTGGCACCTGCCAAAATGAAGAAGAATCAGTATGAGCCCTTCTGTGGCAAAGCTTATTCCCTTTGTTCTGCATTGTTGGGTTTCTAAAAGGATATCTCACTACTCCTATACTTCATGGGTACCGTGGACCACTGTCAGAAGCCTACTTCTAGACCAGCGGTTCCCAACCTCAGGTCATGACCCAAATGAGGGTCGCAGGGGCAATGCCGGCAGCGCTGCACACAAAGGACAAGCTGCGCTGTGTGCCAGGAGCTCCTGGGCCACAGCCACTGCACTCCTCTCCCAGCAGCGGGTCACGGCAAAAAAAGGTTGGGAACCACTACTCTAGAAGGTGCATGTAAGCACGGAGTGAAATTTCCATGCACCAGCCACAGTAGGTGCATCCAGGCAAAATAGATAGAACAAAATTACAAGAATCTATAATGTGGAGGGAATGAGTGAGAAATCCCAATTATTTTTCATTGGGTCATTTAAAACTATATTGGATAAGGCAACAGAAAATGTGCAGTAGGAAAATGCTAATTGGAAAGGAGCTGAACTGGATGATTTTTCCAGCTCTGATTTCAAACAAACACAAAACAAACAAAAAACCTTTTTATTGAGGAGTAATTGTTCTCATTACTTATCTGCCACATAAGTGTTGCTAGTATTTATATATGCATCTACCCATGATGCTTTGTATGTGCGTGACACTTTTTGAGACAAGTTAATCTATTACGTGCCATACATTTCGTCATGCTTCCAAATCTAATCCTAGTTTTTGTTTTTGAATTTGTAATT
This sequence comes from Alligator mississippiensis, assembly GCF_030867095.1. Classification (NCBI taxonomy): domain Eukaryota; kingdom Metazoa; phylum Chordata; order Crocodylia; family Alligatoridae; genus Alligator; species Alligator mississippiensis. The sequence continues at coordinate 212,185,789 of NC_081827.1, read as the reverse complement.
CATGTCAAGGTAAACTGAATCTGACTGTCGGTTAATTATGATGCATAGACAATCCTGTGAAAATTATTAGCTTTTCTTTGGGACATCATTTTGTGGTATGTTATTTGTCCTTTTTTGACACGTTGTGTGCTTGCATACTCATATATTCCTACAAAAATGTCTCATTGCACAGCAAGTAACCCACAGTAATAAATATCAACCTGATGCAGTTGAAGGGCTATGTTATCCAACATTTCCTTATTAGATGAGAATCTGATTTAAATAATGTGCTAGCTCATTGATGAGCATTAACCTCTTCTGTTGCCTCCAGCCAAAGCTAGAAATGTTTCTCTCAGCTTATTCCACAGAAAGTCAGGAAGTTAAAAATATGGGCCCTACTCTTTGTATCTTGATGTATATGACCAGAAAACAGTTCACTGTGCCCTAGCTGAACCTACAACCAGTTCAACCAAAACATGAATTAAAAAATTGTTTGATATGCCCTCTCTACATCTTCCTCTCTTTCCTGATTTCTGGATATTGTCCTTTGTTTAGCGTTGCCCCAAGCATTGGCCTGTCCAAACTTCAGCAATTCAAGTCATTGAGAAGAGGGCCCAATTACAAGGTTAATTCTGGTCTTGATGCACTGGGGATTTGGACAAGCAACTGTTTTATATGTTAGAGCAAAACAGATCTAGCATTTTATAAGGCTTTGATATGAATGTTTGTTTTTATTGCTTATAAATGTTAACATCTTTTTTATTGCATAAGATTTATATAGAACTACAGTTAGACAATAAATATCATGTGTTAACAAAGAAATAATTACCTTGGTAAACTGGATCTTGCTACTGTTAAAAAGCTACTTTTCTCTTTTATCTACTGCTTTTCCTTTGGTACAGCTATCACTTGATAATATGGTAATGATAAAAATTCTTTTTTTACATATCTGTCTAAAGGTTTTGCAGCTGGCTGCCATAGAGGTTTCTCTTCACTAAGCAATCGTATCTACTTACACAAAGAGTCAGGCAGTCAACAAAGAAGATATTTCTTTTTCCTGGGACAAAGAAATACTAGTTACAGTGTAGTTTGGCCAGCTACAGTGTCTCCAGCTCAGCCAGTTCCTAAGGTACTGTAATTTCTATTAACTGATCGTTTTCCCAGTCAATATAAAGTTTGAGCATGTGAACTATCAAGTATATTCATCCTCTAAGAGCTGGGAGTTTTGAATCGTGGTCTTGTTACTTGTTTTGGAATTTGAAATAGGAACAAGGTGTGAAAAGTTTTCAGCCACGCTAAGCAGAGTGGTGTTTCCCGTCATTAGGGAGTTTAAACCTGGAGTTCCTTAAATTACAGTAACATAAATATGAAATATTGTGATAATCTTAAAACATTTAATACTTGTAGGTCCCTGTGCTCTATTTGTATCTGTACAGATCATTCTAGCTGAAATAATCACGAATTACACATGCTCATCTGAGGCCTTCTCTGTAAATTTCTAATACATTTGGGGGCTGGACTCGATGATCTTCCTAGGTCCCTTCCAGCCCTAATGTTTATGAAATCAAGTTTAAATATGTTTGCATGTTTTTGCACTTTGTGATTTGGTGATTTCAGACTTAGATAAAAGCATACATTGAAATATCAGCCAGATAGCCTGCTATGTAACTTAGGAGCTAAACTTTGCTGTCACTGATTAAACATTTTTTCTTAGAATACATATATTTTTATTTTTTATCAACTTTTGAACCAGACATGACCTATTTTAGGGAAGTCTAACAAGTGTTTTTGTCATAATTTCCCCTTTATTGCCTTAATTGCATTATGCAACCTATTTAGTATCCTTCCTTTAATGAAAATAATTTGAACAATATTTCTAGTGATGTGTATAAGTGTTTCTTTTTACTAGATTGTAGTTTCCTGACACAAACTATAAGATATGTATACTGTCCAACAGTTACAGGGGAAAAAAGATTAATATGAGACGTATGGGCTAAAGACAGTTAATATAGAGTTCTTAAACCTATGGCATTATGGAAGCCTTCACAAATTTATATTTTCAAAGATTTAAAAAATGGATGTTGTATTTATAAGCTTATTCCTATATCTTTATGTTTCTTTCAGAATAAATACAAAGAAATAGATTGTCATGTTAAAAAAAATATCTTCCCAGGTTACAATACTCAGACAATTTGACCTGTCTATTTTTCAACTGTTTGCAAAATTATAGGATGTACAAATTATTTAGTTAAGATCTAAATAGTGTGAGATATTACAAGAATCTGTATATCTATATATATAGATATATCATTATCTGTTGATAGATACAGATCATTATAAAAATTGGGGAACAGAGGTATGTCTTTCCATAAAATAATATTTATATTACAAAGACATTTTTCAGATATTTATAGGAGAAAGGAAAGTGTAAGAAAATGCATACATAAATTACATAAATGTCTACAAGTATACCATCATGGTGTCATCTTGGGCAGCCTTTTTGAAACAGGCAGTTATTGGACTTATCCTCCAAGGGAAAGTTTAGACTGCTTCAGGGTATGGAGTTGGGAATTCAGCAGGTGAGATTTTTCCCTCTAAGTGGATGCTGTTCTCCTGAGATGCCATTTGAAGTCCTGATAACTTGAGGTCATTAAACAACCTATGACACTTTCTGTAAGAACAGAAGTAACTAAATACCAGTTGGGTAACTATAGTTTCCCCATTGAAAGTCCCCTTACAGAGTTAATTGGATACACCATTCATCTCCTCTTCCTAAACTAAAATGTTTTGTAGTCTTTGCTGTGTACTGTTTAAACAGCCACTTTAACTCCATTGGTTTATCTTCTTTCCACTAAAGTCAGTGGCAAAACTCTCCCAATGACATGAATGATACAGGAACTGGCCACTAGTGGTGGGTGAAGGGATTCCTGTGTATAGCTTAGCAAACAATGTTGTAGGCCTGCAGAGGATGGTGTGCTTGCGTGTATGTATAAGATGCTACTGTTATTTATGTAGCTTTAAGAAAAAATGTGAAAGAGGATTTTGCGCGTATATGAGGCATGAGACTTTTTAATAAAATTCAGGTGTTTATTCATAGCTTCCTTTGGGAAGACAGTGAATTAGGATGTGGTTGAATAGTGTTACAAAAATGTGTGAGAGGCATAATACATAGGAAGAAGGTTAATAGATAGAAATAACCCTATGGCCAAACCCTTTGTCTTAATCAGACATTTTTTTCTGAAGTTAGTAGGGGTTTTGTTTGCCTAAGGACTAAGTATTCAGTCATTCCTTTTTCTAGCCCTATTCATACATTTAGAAAGTGTTTAGTTGACTTCTGTATAAAATTTGTCTTTGTTTAAAGAAGAATATAATGAACTTTTAAGTCCTCCTCTGACAGTTGTAATTCTTAGAACTATTTGTACTGAAAAGCTACTGCATTATCTTGGATTTCAATACTGTAAGGTTAACAGACTATCCCGGTCAATAGTAACAGGCAATGTTAAGTTCAAAAGGCCAGTGGAAGAAATACTGAGGCAGCCTTGAGGGTTTGCCCTGATAGCTTAGGAAGGTCGATACTAAGACAGAAAGGGCAAACCGCTATGAAGCAGGAGGCAGTATCTGAGAAAATGATCCCATTGTCATGCTCAGTTTTCTGATCTTCATTTCAATCCTTTCTCTCTAAGAACATAAAGAGGCCAGACTATGTGACGACAGGCATTGTACCAGACTGGGGAGACTACATAGAAATTAAGAGTGAAGATCAGATTCAAGGGCTTCGGCAAGTTTGTCAATTGGCCCGTCATATCCTACTTCTAGCTGGAAAAAGTTTAAAGGTAACAGTCTCGTGAAGACCTATCACAAAGCAGTGCTTCTACACTTAGATTTTTGTGTTGGTTACTTTTTACTTTTAATGCTCATCTGGCTTTAAGAATTCTAAATAAAGAGCATTTTATCAACTGTGGAATGCTTGAATATTAACTTCATAACCTTATTTTTTAATACAAAACAATTCTGTTTATCATTTCCATCACTTGGATCTGTGTAACATGTTAACATTTACTAGGTATTTGCAGTGTAATCCAAAATCTAGGTCTCGATTCTGACCTTCTAAATTGCGCGAATTTGTCATAAGATCCATGGGACTCTTTGTTATTTTGTTACACAGTAAATCCTGTTCTTCACACTTACTGCTTTCCTGCTCTACATTTCTGTGAGCCTCAGGGACTGGACTGTTCCTTCCCTTGCCAGCGGTTCAACTGCTCCTTCTTTTCTTGCCATGTGATCAGACAGATCATGAGCTCCAGAACCGCTGTTTAAAAGTGCAGCTGCCAAATTCCAGGCACCTTGCCAAAGTGCAACGATAATTAAATTTCTTGGTTTTCAATAATGTTTCTACAGAATGCTTTGTGGTGTACCTCCCACATAAAAATATAGTTAGGGGAACTTCCTCAAAGTCTTTGGGGACAGAGAAGTACATAATACATCTTGCTTTACACAGAATATGATGAAATACATTCAGTAGTAAGTGAATCTATCATAGGTGTGGGAAAAGGAATGTAGAGCATGTATAGATATCAAATATATTTAAAAGATTAAAATTGCAAGAATAGTATTAATCAGAAAGTGACACAATTGTATATCCTTAGCTCTGCCTCTTTTGCATGAACATTACTATGAAGTCTTTAAATACAAGATTATATGATTCCTTAAATATATTATGGTGTTATATCACTTTATTTTACAGTGTTACATACACACAGCACTTTATTCTTTCATTACTTTTACTCATACTAATTTTCTTATTGCAGTGTTGATTTTATCATAATATATTTAGATAATCACTGCTCTGAGGTTTGTACTTAGACACCTTATACATTTTATCAATGTCCACATACTGCCCATTTTCTTTTCAACCATCAACATGGCTTCCCATAGGTGCAATTCAGGGAATGACGCAATAAATGACAAACTTGATTTAGACCTTGATCTGGCAAATGCTTGTGTACATTTAACTTCCTACTTGGAATTGTCCCACTGACTTCAGTACAACTACACATGTAAGACGAGCACATTTATAAGTTTTTTTCAGGATCAGGGACTTAACTCAAAAATTATGTGGATTATACATGACAACACCTTCTTACTATTGCCCTTTGTTGTTGTTTTCTCTAAACTATACTTACACTCACTTTTAACATGGTTTAGCCTTCAAAGAGATTGTTCTCTTTTTTAGTATGTGTAAAGTGGTACAAAGTATTAGAAGTGTCACATATGTGCATCTAACACTACAGAGTAATAAATGAGTAACATGTTATTTCAGAAATAATATGCAACCGGGTAATTAAGGTTAATGTATATAGTCTTAACATTATAATGTTCTGATTTTTTGTGCTTAACAATGCAATGTTAAAAATTGTTTGATGCAATTTCATAGGGTTTTTTGAAGGAAAAAACAAATTCCATAATGTGGAAAATTTTGGCTAGATACTACCAGAGTACCCTATCGCATATACTAGAAGAAGTCCTCAAGAGGAAGCCTTCACTGTCCCCCACATCATTTTCAATTAAACAAAATTGATCTCAGTATGGAGTAACAGCAAAGGACTCTTCAGAACATGTCAGCCCCCTGTAGAGGCTACACAAAAGATCTGCCCTCTGAGGCCACATCTACACAAGCATGGACACAAGGAGTGCCACTCCTACTTGTCCCTGGGGAACACCTGTGCCATGTGTGCTCTGGAGTGCAGCAGTTTATCCCAGGTGGGGTAGAGGAGGCTGGGGCCAGCAACTGTGCTGGCCCTAGCAACCTGTCCTGGGGGCTTCTCAGGGTTGCAGCCATGGCAGAAAGCCTGGTCAGCAGCTGGAGCAAAGCAGATCCAGGGGCCATAGTAAACTATGCAATTAATGGACAGGGACTGCAGCTACTGTTTTAGCACATAGGTTGGAATAGCTACTTCAGAGGAGAGTATCCACATAGCAACATACTATGGTTTGGGTGGAGCAGTAATCTTCACCTGGCCAATGACACCTTGACCAAGGTAATGGCTCTACAACACCTCGGTTTAATTCCTTACGTACTACATCATTACACTGCATATGATCACTGAATCTTTCGCTACCCCAGAGAGTAACCAATATAGATGTGTGATGCAACCTCCCTTTATTTCAGACATTACTAAAAGTACTCAAAAATCATAGCCACTGTAGTGTATGTATATGAAGTGTGATTTTCAAAGGCTTAAAACTCATTCAAATCAAAATCAATTTTCATAGGAATGCTCAAAGGTACTTCTTCTCAATGAGAGAAGTTTCCCTACCAAATTTCAGCTTTTTTTTCTCTATTCCTGAACTAGGGCTGGTCCAAATGAAAAACTGGAGTAACAGTATTTTAAATATGGGTGGGTTTTTCTCTCTTGATGCTAAAAAATAACAGAACTATTTCTGTTAATTTTTTAAAATGTTATATTTAGTGTCCAAAAGAATTCATCCCAAAAATGAATCTTTCTAGAGATTATAGGATTAAAGTAGAAAGTCTAATTAAAATTAAACTAAAATTAAAACTGTCTTGTCTACTATGATACAAAAAACTTCCAATTATGAACTGGGATATTTAAATGTTTTAAATAATTTATACTCTTTTAAAAATAATTGAAGGGAAATTTTATTTGCAAATACATAAGCAGGCTCTTATTTATCAGTTATAAAGAAAGTGACATTTTCTTTTAAAAGACTGAGAGCATCAAATAGAATATTTGAAAGCACAGACAGAAGCCATTTTTAATTATGTAAGGAAGATGGAAGCACTGAGAGGGGAAGTTTAGAAAATCAGGCACTTCTGTAGCAGCTATTGAAAAACAAGGCCATTAGAAAATGGTGGTTTTGAGAAGCAGATGTGGATAAAGAAACAAAGAAAAAAAGTAGATGGCATTTTAGGTTTCCTGGGAGCCTCTAAGTGCTCCCTGTTACCAAATGCTTGATTTCAAACCTTTTTCTCTAAATAAAGCCTACCATATTACATTTAAATGTTTTGTATCAAAACAGTAGATTTGTATTATTCTAGATTTCATTGAAGCATGTGGCTGCAATCACATTCAGTAAATATAAGAAAATGTCTTTAGTTTTCTAACACAATTTTTTTATTTAATATTTTAGGTTGGCATGACAACTGAAGAAATAGATTTCATTGTTCATCATGAAATAATCAGACAACAAGCCTATCCTTCACCTCTGGGCTATGGAGGTTTTCCAAAATCTGTTTGTACTTCTGTAAACAATGTCCTATGTCATGGTATTCCTGACAGGTATTCCTTTAATAACATATATTTTACTATTGGAAAGTAAATGTTAAGTCAAGATTCATAACTTACAGCTTAGTATTAAACATACTTCTATATATCTGAATGTTACCTAAAAATCTATTACAGCTGCATGTCATGCTATAAAGCTATGGTGATGGGCAGCTAGGAATTTTTATAAATAAAAACAATAATAATCTACTGTTTGTGATAATGCTTAATAAATGAAAGTGTAAATGTCTTTAAGGATTAGAGTCTGAAAAATACAGTGCAATTAATAATGCTTTTAACCTTTCTCAGCAAAATATATATAGTTTATGGAATGAAGATACTGTAATGAATGTAAATATTGATCATCAGTAACACATGTGTCTGTTCAGAAAGTAAAATATCAACTCACTATAAACCAGTTGGATGATCAGACTAAGTACAGCAGTACTGTTTTGGATCCTGAAATCTTTTTCTACTAGCTGCTTCTTATTACATTATATTCAACTACACTTGTTCTTTAAATAGTGAGAGCTGAAGATTAGAAATGGTTATTCCATTTGCCTCCATCTTCCTCCAGCACAAATTATCTATTCCTGATTTTTATGTGTGTGTCATTAGGTGTTTATTCTTATATCCCCTTTGTTGAGGACTGTCTGTCACCATTATTTTTTTTTCTGTTTATGTTTCAGTCGACCTCTTCAGGACGGAGATATTATCAACATTGATGTCACGGTGAGTAATTCATATAAAAAATAGTCTTTGATCAACTTTAGAATTGCTAGTAGCAACAGGAAGAATTGTAGATTGAAAATGTGGAATGCACAGATGGATGTGCTGTTTACTTCTAAGCCAAGGCACAAGCAGCTGGTTTCCTTTTTTGTTTTTAACTCTGTGTTTATTCCAACTAGACCCAGGCCTGACTTGAATTTAGGGCTGGAATCAGATGCACTAAGATCAATGTTGGCCTAAGTGAAATGTCAACCCAATCCTGCTATGTGTCATGTTTTTGAGAAGGTGTAATTGTTATTGATCCACTGTGTAGTTAATGCAGAGCACCACAGTACTGGGCAGCAGCTGAAGATAGATATGTATGAGATGAGCTAACATGAAGAAAGCCAGCATTTTTCCTTCACTCTGCCAAGATTGATCTTCCTCTTCCTGCTGATTTTGAGTGGGGCCTGTCATTATCTTACTCTGTCATTAGAGGCTACATTGGCCTGTGTATGTCAGTCTATTTGGACAGCAACTCTTTTGCTAGCAGTGTTCCCTACATTTATTAAAATCCCTGAAGGTAGTGTTGTGTTCCATTTCTGGTGTAAGAGCCTTGAACCCTTTACTCACAAACAGATAGTGTGGTATAACTGTTGACTCACAGTATTGCCACAGAGTGGTCAATTATACTATTTAAATAAAGACTGACTGGATTTTCATTAGCACAAGAGACTATAGAAACTGAAAAGCTAATTGTGTGCTGCCTTTTGGTATTTTATTATTAAAACAATCAGTCGTATTTTTTGGTTCTGTTTTTTCCTCTTTACAGTAAATGTTTTTATTTTTCAAACCTTTGGCAATTTCTTTTTAGTATATACAAAAATATCTTATTGAATTCTAAGTATTAGAACTGCAATAATATATGATACCTAATAATACTGCCAGTCATCAGATTAAGCTTTTTCAACCATTAGAGAAATTGATACAAATATCTATGTTGACAATTTGGTACTGCTTTCCATGGGCTAAATTAACCACTGGCAAAAGTAAATTCAAGTCCAATGTGCCACAGAACTAACCTCAGAATTCAGGCTTTTTACATACTTCTTTATGCACTCACTTTTTGCCTCATGAAACCCATTCACTTATGATCCTGTTCTGGGTTGGTTGGTTTCTTCATTTTATTTTCTGGCTGCATTCCACCCAATTCTGTACAAGCTAACTGTAGGTATTCGCTCCATCAGGTTTATGCAGTTGTCTTCAAAATACTTTTTGGGGCCTAATCTCTGATTGGTGTAAACTGACTTAGTTTCACTGACTTCAGTAGAACTATGCCAGTTTGCAGCAACTATGGTTCTGGCCTCTGGTTTCTTTAAGTGTTACCTGATTTAAAGTTAATGTTACTGTTTTTATTGTACCTCAAAGATAATGATGAGTCCTTAGATGAAAATCAGACTTCTTGTTCATACTTGCAGGTCTTTTCCACAATAAACTTAACTAACATTTTATACTAATATGGTTGTCTCTATTTTCTCCAGTGTATTTCACAAATAATATTTGAATAAATAATAGGGATATTTTTAACGTGTTTATCTTCTGCTCAGCTCCTAAATAAAATAATTTTTGCAAGAATCCAGGAATATGAAGATTCCTGGTTGGTTCTGTCATGATTCTTTGATTATCTTCACTTTGTATATTTTTTAATCACTAAAAATAAGTAACATTTTTGTTTTGCTAATTGTTCATTTCTAATATCCCCGAGGAAAAAATATTGCTTTGTAGTGTTTATAATTGACCTTTCAGTTTATTTTTAATGAGGAAAACTGGGACATTTCACAGGTGGAAACAATGATTATAGACATAACAGTACAATTACAGTAAACATTCTACAATACTTTGTTTACAGACATGTATTGGATCTATAAAATGATTAAATAATAAACTTGTAGCTATCAAACATAAACAGTTCATGGTGAGTGCAAATGGTTTGGAGATAAAAATTAAATCTGTTTTGCACAAGTAGGTTTGTAAAATTTCATAGATGAAATTTAAAGACCTGTTATTGACTTAAATCATGTAAGCTTTATATTTTTTAAAGAATAATAGAAACAAAAGCATTGTGTTTCACTGGATCATCAACATGCCACAACTTTCAGCCTTCCATTATCAAGTGTTCGTCCCTACATCTTGGTTCCAGCTCTCACTGTTGTGGAACTGGCATATCCTACTTACTGTAATTGTGATTTATTAATGTAAAATATGGAGTGGTGATATGTGGGCTGTAGCAAATATTAACTGAATTAAGAAATAGTTTTAATAGTATTAGATGAGCCCTCCCTTATTAATTTAGATACCAGTTGCCTGAGCCCTCTGTTACTGGTGTTCTTGCTAAAGCCCTGAAGAGCTTGCAAAATCAAACCTCCCACTGTGTTCATTTTTCCAACATGGTAGTGGTTATTTTCTGTTACAGGTCGATGTTTGTTAGACTGAGTGCTGCCTTAAAAATGATGTAGTCCAATTTAGAAGTGAACCTAGTGGAGCAAAAACTATCTTACATGAATTAAATTATGAAAAGCTGAGCTGATATTCTTAACAGTCAGAGAAAGCATGTAATTAAGGGTTTGATTCTGCTCTCATTGGTAGCAGTGACAGCAGGATCGAGCCATTTTGTTGAATTCAGCTTTCATTGTAATCCTGTTATCATTTGCTCATAATTGTCTCTGCATTTTCTTTAAAAAACTCAGCTTGCACAAGACTTTTTTCCCCCAAAGAATGTGGACAAAAATCTCTTTAGCTGTTTGGGGTTCAGGTGTGAGCAAAAAATACTTTGACATGAAAGAAGTATTTTTTTTCCACAAATAACTCACAAGTGGCACAACTTCAATCCTTTAGACTTGACATCTAGTTAGTTATGGAAGACAGTTTTCTACTAAGTTTGCAAAATATATTTTAGAACATCTAAGTTGCAAACAGTTGAAATTGTGCATTGCCCACACACTGAAATGTTTGAAACATCTTGTAGTTAAAGTATTGTCTGCAGTATTGTGGAGCTGCAAAACTCTTATTAATGCCATATTGGAAACCTTGAGGGTGCTAGACTTAGGTTTTTCTGTGTTTTTAGAGAAATCTGTTGAGTGCTATGTAGTTGTTAAAACACAGAGTTGCATAATTGCATAATCACAAAGGTTGGATTTTTGTGTATCCAACAAAGTGCTGCATTTATATTATGTGCAACTTTATAGTGCCAAAGTTACATTTTTCTTCTCTAAATTCAATCATGGGAATGAAAAGCACAAAACCTAGGTTAATACAATGCTGCAGTTTAAAATGAGAATTAAAATTGTCCTAAAATGAAAAGTGCATGAGACTAGTAGAACTGTACCTACTAACAAAGAATTTGGCTTATATTTTTATATCACACACATTGTATGCTTGTAGTAGTTTGCATTGCTAATCAGGTGTACTTGAAAATCCAGTTCGGCTGATATTCACTGTGGAGGACTAATGCAAGTTCTTCCAAGCTACTTATGCTCTTTAGTAAGACAATACATCTTGGATGCCCTGAAAAGAGCCTTAGTGCCCTAAGTAGAGTTTCTGCACTTAACTTGCCAAAGCAAGTTGCCTTCATTGCCTAGGAAGGCAATAAAGCCAGCCTAGGACAGGGGAAAAATGGGCCAGTACAGTGGCACCAACAAATACCATATGGGCATGTGGAGTAGAGGAGCAGCAGGAGCTATTATTTCAGCCCATAGGATGGAGTAATATCCTTGCAAAGACTGTCCTTTGGCGCTGTACTCAGGCTCTGGTTTGGGAAGTGGATTTCACTCTCCTAAGACCCACACCAACCCTTTGCACTTCATTCATGTGAAGGGCAATTATTCCAGCTTCCTGTAGATGAATGAATTTCACCTTTTGATGGTCTCAAAGCCCGTAAGGCAGAACTTCTGCATTTCCTGAATGTTTAATTTGCAAACTTTACATTTTCAGTCCTAACCTTAAAACTGCAGGCTTTTACAGTTAATTGCAATTGTACAGATGTGTCCTTTGGCTTTATTTCTAATCTTTTTCTTTCCCTACTTTATTTTGCAAATGAATCTTATAGGCAACCTAAAATAAGCCTATCTGTTAAAATGCATAGCTGATTCCTAGAAAGAATGTCTTTAATTACGGAGAAGCTCTGTTTCTGAATGCAAAACAAGAAGATGTCTTTATGTTTCTGCATGTGTTTAGGTGTATTACAATGGCTACCATGGTGACACTTCTGAAACATTTTTGGTGGGCAATGTGGATAAATCTGGTCAAAAGTTAGTGGAGGTTGCCAGGAAATGTAGAGATGAAGCAATTGCAGCTTGCAGACCAGGGGCTCCCTTCTCTGTAATTGGAAACACAATCAGGTAAGCCTTATACTGACAAGTAAAGGGAGGGCTGGCAAGTGGGACAAAGGTTATTGGTGGTTTGGTATAAAGCTGATGACATGTTTTATGATTCAGAACCATCATTTCAGTCTGATATCAGTATGTGAACTGCCAGGCTATAATGTTGTTCCCTGGGTAAGAAAGATTTTTTTAAAAGTGAATTACACTAGGGTCAGCAAAGATAACTGTCGAATGAGTCAAAAGATGTTCAGTTGTGGTTTTAAATTAACAGATTTGATTCATAGCATTTTTTCTCTCCCTCACTTTTACTTAAACCTATACCATATCTTTAATACAATCAGTATATTAAAATTAGAAATCAAAATTATTTTTGTTGTAGAGAAACAGTGACAAAGGAATTAGTCAAGATAAATAGGTCACATTGTTAAAAAAATAAAAAAAGTACAAACATATATAGTCCTGGAGATTCTTACCTTTGGGAGCAGAGTGCATACAAACCTCATCAAGGAAAAAAGTTAACTTGAAAAGATTTTTGCATTTGTTCTTGCTTTTATATAAAGGTAATTATTTCTCTTGTTCTTGTGACTTTGAATTAAAGTGTGCCTTTATTTTTCAAGGTATCTTTTTATATTGATCTATTTATTTTTTAATAAGTGGTTTTTTAAAAAGAGACTCCTATCATATACATTTCATTAAGCACTACCTCACTGGTACTTTTGTGAATATTAATGGACATGACAAACTATTGAATGCATTCTGATTGCTTAAAAGCTTCAAGGCTTAGACACCTTGAAAAGATGCTGCCTTTTTTTCTTTGTAAATCTTCAAATACTTTAAAGAAAAAAAGAAAGCGGCAAAATATCAGTTAGATGTATTTATAGCTTTAAAAATATTGTAACAGAGTCTGAATCAAACTTTAGTAAAGCCTCTTTGGGTTATATCTGAGAAGCTTTTATTGAAGACTTTGTATAAAATTGTGTTTTTGACAGTTTTAAATTATAGGCTAACTAGCCTGGGGAAAAAGGATAGTGTCTTTCTGTTCTTTCATAGGAAATGTTGAATCAGACCCCTACTGGGAAAAGAAATTTAATGCATATCTCACTATCTTACTGTCCATGAATATAATAGAAGTGAATTCAAAATGTAGTTTTATTTTTGCAAATGGGATGAGTCGATAGATGCACCTCATATTTTTGAACACCTAGGGTTCAACAAATTTACTGGTGGTGCTCTTGCATTTTAACAAAATTTATTCTTGAGTAGAAGGGGGCACAGAACACTAGATTCTTATTCAAGCATTCTATCGAGCTCTGCATTCATGGCTGTGTCTAAAGGGCATGTCAGCCTTTGATTCTCTCTGAGAGGTAATTATCCTTTTCCTGTCACGGAACAACAAATGATAGCTAACTACAGAGGCACATTTGCAGTAGTCACATTCATCAACTGCAGAAAAAAAATTCAATTTAATTGTGCAACACAGCTGCACATAGGCTTTTTGAGCATTTCTGTTGTTCTCCCTGTCTTGCTATTCCTCCCTCCAGATCTATTTTTTAAACTTTTTTTCTGGTTATTTTTTTCCCTTTTTTTTGTCTCTTCTTCCATTTTTACTCTCTGTACTTTCTTGTTAAAGTAATTTTCCTTTGTGGCTCTCATTCTTTTTTCCCCATTGAAGGCTATGAATGTAGAAAATTATCACAATTACTCATATAATTGAGCCTCTTTGTAGCAAGTGCAACTCCAGTAGCCTTTCTCCATCATGAAAATGGTTTCATTATAGGGTTTTTCATATTCTCTGACACCATCTACACAGAGGAACAGGCGTGCAGATGAGATGTACTAGGAACAGGGTAGATCAGTAAGGTCACAGTAGGAATAATTAGCTCTGCTATGGAAAGAGCATCTAGGCCTTTTACTGCTACATAAATGTACTGTCCGTGGCTTTTAGTCACAAAAAAACTTACTAACAAATGGAGCTCCCGCCTACTACTTTGAAAAAAAGATTTGTATCAACACTACAATTTTCCATCATTAAGACTAATAACACAGAGCCTAGTATACATCAAGGGGAATAAAAAGAAAAATCTCACATTCAAGTGGCGGCTGGGTGCTGACCTTTGTTCCCTTTTTTTGTGTTCAACTTAACTCTTTACAAAAAAGAGCCACACGCCACACCAACATGCAGGTGAACTCCAGCTAGTCCTAGCAAAGCATGGCATTCAATTGGAAAATCTGATAAATCTCTGTGCAGGATAATGCATTTCATTACAGATTCACTACATTAATTCTAGCTATATTAAAAAAAAGAGGAGCAGAATTGAAAGTGACATTGGATTTTTTGCTATGTTGATGCAGAGGTCAGCTTTCTTACGAAGTGTAAATATGTATGCAAAGGCCCTGCTGAAAAACAAATTAATCAAAACTAGTGCATGTTCAAAATTATATGCAAAATAACAGGTTGTAAACTTTTTTTCCCAGGGTTTTATTCTGTTGACTACTTAAATGTGCTGTTCTAACTAATGTAACACTAACTCTGATAAAGGATTGTTCTGATTCATTGAAGCCACATTTTTCTGGTTATCTGTCATTTTATATTTGCATATGCAGTCAAAATCTTAGTTGTATGGAAAGATATGTAGCATAAATACCTGTAAGCAAACACCTGTAAGATAGAGATGTTTGGACTTATCAAACTGAAAAAGCGTCTAGATGCTCTTCATCCCAAGGTTTACTTAAAAGGTACTTCAATTGTTTGTACACCATATTCTAAATATCAGAAATAACCATAATAATGGATAATTTTGGAAGGATGTGGGCATAATTACGTCAGCAGAATGAATTTGCATACTATTGTTTATCATATTCTTTGTTATAGTGGCTAAGAAGTTCTATGCTTAGATGGGAGTCTTTAGTATAGTTACTCCAGAGCATCATCAGCTAAAACTTAAAAATAAAAATATTATGATAAGGGTTAATTTCTATTTTCTAGAAAAGTTGTAATCCTTCAGAGCCTGTTCTCACTGAAATTGATGTTAAAATTCTCATCAATTTCAATGGGAATGGGATTGGGCCCTTGTGCTCTATATTCTTGTATCCTCTGTGATGCTTTTCTTTAAAGTATGACTAAATCTAGTTTGAATTCTAGTTTTTAGACAACAAGCTCTGATTTGTGTGTGTTCTCAATATATAGATTCAAACAATGGAAATGTAGTATAGTTAAATAAATCAGTTTCAAACATAGGAAAAATTGCAGTGATGAAAGTATTAATAAATGGTTTTAAAATGTTTAACTCATAAGTATATGTTTTGATATTAATTTAGAACAATATAAAGCAGATTTAAAAAAAAAATCTGTTTCTATCGGATTATGCACATTTAAACAATAAGTGGCTCAGGCAAAATAAGTCATTTTAATGTCATCTGTGATAGATTTTCCTTGACAGCTACTGTAAATTACAATTACACTGCTTCTCTCTGCACTTGAAAAGTAAGCACTGCAATAAATTATCTTTTATTTCAATCCATCATGTCTGCTTTTCAGACACAGAGAACCTCAAATAAAAGTTCAGTACCATTGTAAGAAAAATACAGTAATTTGTGTTCCAGTTTGAAACTAAAATGTACCTTTCTTTCAAAAAACAATTGTTGGCTTTCAAAAATATTACTAATTATACTTCAACATTTATTGTCATCATAGGGAATCCCTGAACTTGTGCATTCCCTCAGTCTAAGATTACTACTTAAGTGAAAATACTTTAAAAGCTCCCAATGGAATTTTGTAATTTACCAAATGAGGTAATATGGTACTGTTCAAAATAAATATTTTTTTAATGAGCAAATGGGTTTAGGCTGATGATGTCTTCAAGAGTTTAACAAAAAACTAGTGTGTCATCCACTGACCATTTTTTGTAAAGAAAAGCACATTATTTTTAATTAAAAATGCACTTATCCATACATACTAATCTCTAAACTAGAATTATTGTCCTGAATTTGATATTCCTGTCCCTATTTGCTAAGCAAGTTATATGCCTTATACAGAGGGTCAGATTTTCTTTTTTTTTTTCTTACTACACCAGAAGACCATTTTCAGTGATGTTTTATTTTATATGGAAGGAAACTAGAATTAAGAAATAATCTACAGATGAGGTCAAATTTACCAAGTTTCTGTGAAGTAGTCTGGCCAATTAACTGCTGCTTTATTTGACCAGACCTTGGAGTGGATCACTATAAACATTTAAAATTAAATTTGTTTCACTTGTGAGACCTTGGAGATTGCTTAGAACATTGGGCCAGACCTGCCGTCCTGTGGAAAAACCAGCAGGAACAGGTGAAAAGAATTGTACAGTTCTTGCAGAGTTTTCCCAAACTGTCTTGTCAAGGACTAAGATTTACCATCATCCTTTAGACTGTGCCAGAGGCCTTTTCCTCTGGAACTCACAGATCCATCATGATCCCCCAGGACATTAAGGGATCTGTTAGAAGCACAGGGCCAGCCAGCTCTATAAGGGATCGGTGCCACTGCACTGGCACATGGGCACTGGAACCCCTGAGCTTGCTCTTCAGCTTCCTGGCAACTGGGCTGGGGCTCTAGTAATTACTTTTCTCCTCACTTCCCTGTCCCTGCTCATTTCCAATCCCTTTCCAAGGACAGTTCTACAGCATCAAGGGGAAATGCTGCAGAAAATCAAGCCTACTTCCCATATTCACTTTTCTGCAGCTTTCCTGTAGTGTTTAGGAGGTAATGTGCAGCTACTTACTATCTCCTCCTTGTCTCTATAGCTTCCTCCAGTCTTGGAAGGCAACATGTGGGTTTGGCAACTGTGGGAAAGTGGTGCTAAGAATGTAGCTGACATCCCACTCCCAACTCCTGACCTCCCACAGGAAGCATGATATCTGAGTCCAGGTCCTTCTGCATGTGAATCCTGGAGGGTTGATCTGGCCCATAGTAAAGACTCCCCAGCAGTTCTGCCACTGGCTGGCTGTGTGCGCCTGCTCTAGACATTTAACCTCTCTTTGCCATCTGTAAAACAGGTATAATATGCAAAGCCGGTGAACTCTGCAGCCCACAGAGATCAAATTCCATGGCAACAACCCATAAGCTCTACTGCAACACTGAATTATGCTGCTGTTGTTTCCACCCCTCCTACCCCCTTCTAAGCACACAGCTATGGCTCAGAGTTGAAAATACTCATTGATGTAAAATTTGTCAATGGTTATTTCCAGCTGTGATTATTATTTGGAAGAATAGGGTTTTTTTTCTCTCTCTCTCTGATACCCACAGCCTCAACCCGCACCCGAATACCCTATGGCCCAGACTTGGGATCTTTTCCCTCATGTGTGCTCCAAGCAAGGGGAGAACTTGTAGTTAGTTACATACATCTCCTTGCTATCCATGGACTTCAGCTCTCTCCATGTACTCAAGGTGACCCAGTTCACCAGTTTATGCTCCTGGCTATCCTCATTTTATGCCTGCAAACTGAACACCATTGCTTGCTCCCTGATCTGTTGTTGCTTGGTTCCAGGCTTTACGGAGCATGTACTGTTAACTGTATTCATGTCACCCTCTGAGGAAAGCTGGACAGAGAAAGAGGCCATTGCCAGCAGGCCCAGGCAGGGCAGAGAGACAGAAAACAGTGCAGAGTTTGCCTGCAAAAAATGGCAGATTTCATACCAAAAAATGCTATCTTCCATGGCGTCTTGACAACCCCGCCCCCCTCCTCCCCCCCAAATACTACAGTCCCAGCAAACATGGAAGCTGGAGGATCCTAACTGAGATGAAAAGGGGTGTTAACTGTTCTCAGAGCATTTTTTTCAGGTTAACTGCTGACCCAGGCAGATGTTACTCCTTCCATTGCATCACATTTACAGTGTTATTTCTAGAGCCAGTGAGTAACGGACAGCCATCTTTTTTTCAACATGAAAACTCGGATTGGAGAGCACACTTGTGCTGCAAACAGCTAATTCCGTGAATGTGGAACTCTGGCATGCATGAGCTGTGTAGGTCTCACCTCACAGCCCAGCAAGACAAAATTACTCTTTGTAGAGTGCTGTGATGTTCTGTTTAAGGTACTACCAGCTGTAGGTGCAAATATTAGTAAGAACTGTGCTCTACACCTACAATTTTTTTCTTCATGAAGATTCATGGCCTGCACAGTATTTTATGTAAAGAACATTTCAAACCCTATAAACAGGCACTATTTAATGAAGAGGAAGAGGGAGAAGAGGACAGTAGAATACATCACAGTGTGTCAACTATGTATGAGCACAAAGGTCCTCTGTTTTCCTCTCAGACTGTAACAACATAAATACTAATGCTAACAGCGTTGTTTTCAACTGTTCTACAAGGGAGAGACGGATTCCATCAATGGAGTACTCAAGAAGTACTACTATCATTGTACAAGGAGGAAAAAAAAAATCTCAACATTGTCTTCACATGATGATGGTCATGACACTTACTCTTGTGCCCGAAAGCAACTGCTGCTTCCATATTTCTGGTGTTTGGCATTGCTCGCCACTCAACTAGTCACTGAAAACACTAGAGCTTTTCCATGCCAAGACAAAGCATGCACTTAATCTTGATGCTCAAAACTAGTTGCTTTGTAGAAGCCCACTTCATAGAAGAGCCCACAATAGAAGAGTTTTGAAAGGCAATCCTGCAGCAAAGATACAGGCCTGAAAAAAATTAGGTTGGGTTCTGCCAGTGACCTAGGATACCACACAAAGAGCACAGGCAAAACTGTGCTGGCACAAAAGTTTGTAGTGTGCATGTTTTCCTCTTGCAGAACTTGTTTCATCTTGTCAGTGTGACATGAAATACAGCTTGCATTGCAGTTCTAGTTTCCTAGCTAGGGCTCTCACATTTTCTTTATGCTTGTTAGTGAGCAAAGAACTTTCTAATTCCTTTCCATTCCCACTGCTTCCTGTTCAGCCTCCCAATATTCCAAGTCCTTTTATTACTGAATTATGCTCTGCTGTGACTATGTGCTACTGAATCTAATGTGCTGCTGAGGCTTTTCTCTAACTTCCATGATATTTTTCTGTTTAAATTGTACAGATGTGCGAGCTACAGATGCCAGCCAACTGGAGTGTACAATCTATTCCCATTAGTAGCCTTCTCTGTCGATTAGAAAGTCCTAAAAGAAGTGGGTTTATCTTAAATTTAGATTCCTGCTCTGGCCCAGAATCAAATGAAGTAATATCTAAATACATCTATTAGCTTGATAGGCAGGTAGTATCTAACATACAGACCTTGTTACATCATCCACTTTGGGTATGAGCTCTGCAAATGTATTATTAACAATGGTTGACCTGCTTCTCCCCATTCCACTTGTGTTACAGACCTGTATTGGTGCCAGTGAATTCTTGGACTATGGTGCACAAGTGCTTGGGGTGAGCACTCTAGGCTCTGTAGGGGCTCCTCTACCTGGGCACAATCCTCCTCAGAGCAGTTTTAAATTACAGCAATCTGAAACCACTTTGTACCTGAATTAGAGTCTCTAAATAGGGGTTTAGCCTACTTTAATTTCTGCCTATGGAGTTCACAGCTTTAGTTGATGTGTCTTAACTTGTTTGTATTGGCCCTATCTGCACAAGTCCTGAGAAGGACCCCTGCGTAAATATATACAAGCTTCAGGCAGGGTGGTTACTTTTCATATCTGCAGAAATAGGGAGGTCCATTAATTTAAGAAAAACAAATGATACTTCTCATTCTTTTAGGTAAAATCGTTAAGTGTAACTAACTCTTTTTTTCTTCAGCCTAGTCTTTGTTATTCTTAGACATTGTGCCCACTTCCCATCATCTGCTATCTCAAAGGAAGACCTACTAAGTGTCCATACATATAGTAATTTGACTTGTTAATAACTTAGGGTGGTGATTTAATCTCCAGCTGCAATTCCCAAAGGCTATGTTTGAAGTTCTGTTTCTAATCTTCAAAACCCTTTAAAACTTGATGCCCAGCTCCACTTGCACCTTGGTGAAAAACAGCTGTGATCAGAGGAAATTCTGTAGCCTGAGAGTGAAAATCTGGGCTCTGTGGCAGTGCACTGATGAGGAAGGGCTCTCAGCAAACTCCATAGTGCCAGAGATCAGGATCACCTCAACCCCTGCCACCTTTGGGGTGCTATGGAAGGCTTTTTTTGTACAGACAGAAAGCAGGGTAGAGATGCATCTCAGACTAAGTAAATCAAAGGTGCATAAGCTTTTCTGAGCCCAAGCTTACTTCATCAGATGCTGACAGGTTCTTTGTGCAGATTCTATGCAATGGTGACTGGATGCCATGGCCGTGGGCACATTAGAGTGAGCACAAATGGGATAACTAGGATGATAGTCCTTCCTCAAATGTCACAGCCAGGTTTCATAGCCTCATACCTGACCTACCCTTTTTGCATTGGCTTATCACTAGGTGTGAGCCTTGCATGCTCGGGTGCAGCTTCTAGTTAAAGGCCTCCGTGTGCACTTGGCAGCTCTGCAGGAGGGCTGAGCCAGCTGCAGCTGCAGCAAGTCCCCGGCAGTCTGGTTCTAGGGGGTCTTATGGCCATCGGGTAACGTGTGTAGGCCGTGCCAGCCCTGAATAGGAGCTGAGAGAGCCCCCAGGGGTGCAAGCTGAAGCCTAACGATGGCGAGACCGCTCCCCCCAGCCTGGCCGCCCTGTTCCGCCGGGCCCTGCGCCCAGCCTTGCCCAGCCGAGAGTCGGGGGCGCGGGCAGGCCCGTGCTGACACCTTTCCCGTTTTGTCCCTTGCAGCCGCCTGGCCCGCGACGGCGGCTTCCGCGTCTGCCCCTACTTCGTCGGCCACGGGATCGGCTCCTACTTCCACGGCCACCCCGAGGTCTGGCACCACGGTAAGGCCGCCCCGCCCGGCCCGAGCTCCCTGCGGGCGCCGCGGGGCAAGGTCTGCTCGGGAGCACAGCGCCGCCGCCACGTCCCCGCGGCCCGTCGGGGGCCCGGGCAGCTGCGGGGGGACGGGACGGGACGGGACCCAGGTCCTCCGGGGGCCGGGAAGGGCTTTAGGAAGCAAACGCGGGCTCCCTGGAGGGCTCCCCAGGCAGGGCTGTTTTGTGTTGCAGGCAACGACGGGCAGCTGGTGATGGAAGCGGGGATGGCCTTCACAGTAGGTGCGCGACTCTCCTGCTTGTCGCTTTCTTTGCAAAAAAAAAAAAAGCCCGCCTGCGCTGCCGGGAGCCGGCTGCAGCCTGGAGTCTCGGGGCCGGAGCGAGGCGCGGCCCCGGGAGCCCAACAGCGGAGCGAGCGCCGCGCTCCCCGGGCCTGCCTGTCCTGTCCCGTCCCGTCGCGGGCCGCTGCCGCCTGGGCTCGTGCTTCCTCCGCGGCCCGGGAGGCTGAGCGCGCGGGGAAGCCCCTGGTCCCCGGAGCTGAGCGGCGGCAATTAGAGGGAAATCAGCAAATTGGCGTGGTGCTGATTGGCCGAAGGCCCGGGTCTGCTGTGAAACGCCGCGTCTCCGAGCGGCCGGGTGCGGCACCGCCAGCGGGGGGCAGGAGGGCGCTCGGGCCCCGGGAGCGGGGCAGTAACCCACGTGCACCCCCTCTTCCCTGCCGCAGAGCCCATCATCACGGAAGGCTGCCCTCAATTTAGGATCCTAGAGGACAAGTGGACCGCGGTGTCCCTGGACAACAAGAGGTGCACGCTTCGCTTTGCCCACGGGGCGGGGGCCGGGGCCGGGGCCGGGCCGGGGCGGGCGAGTCCGCCGGGCGGCGCCGGCCGCTCCTGCCCCTAATCGCCGCTGCGGCGCGTTGCAGGTCGGCGCAGTTCGAGCACACGGTGCTGGTGACGCCGCGCGGAGCCGAGGTCCTCACCCACGTGCAGGAAGAAGCCTAGAGCCGCCCGCGGGCCTTGCCTCTGCCTGGGCCCGGGCAGTGCGGGCGGCCCGGCCCTCCCGCGCGGAATAAAGGCACTTGGTTTCCGGAGGTCTGGAGGCGGGGAGTCTGTGTCCCGCGGGGCGACGGGGACACCCGGGTCGGGGGCGGTCTTGGAGGCCCGAGGCCCGGGCGGAGCCGCGCGGACAGGCTGGCCTGGCTCTGGCCAGCGGGGGCAGACGTGGAGGCCGAGCTGTTGCCTCCGCCCCGCGGCCCTGCCCGCCTGGCGGGGACGACCCGGCCCCAGGGCCCCGCAGACCGCGGGGGAGGCTGGGCGCAGTCCAGGAGCTGCAGCCCTCGTGCAGCCTGGGCGTCGGGCGGGGCCGGGAGGCGCTTGCTGCGGGCTCCGCGGCCTCTGCTCCCGAGGGCAGCGGAGACCCGCGGGGGCGAGCAAGGAGCGGCCGCGGGCCGGGCGAGCTCCCCCGAGGGCCGCGGAGCGGGGCGGGCGCCACGCGCGGACACTCCTCGCCCGCAGCTGGGGCAGGCGGAGCCCGGCCGGGCCGGAGCAGGTGCCAGGGTGCGCCGGGGGCACCTGGAGCTCGTGCTGTCGCCCGGGGGGACCTCGCCCCGTCTCCGCCCCGGCCTTGCGAGGCTGCACACCGCGGCCTGGCCCGGGCCCAGCCCCGCCCCGCTCCCGGGGGTCACTTACGTGGCTGCGCGCGGGAAGTCCGCGCCGCTCCGCGGAGAAGCAGCTTTGCCGCGCCGGGAGCACGAGCACGCGGTGACAGCGCCCGGGCCCCGCCGCACGGAGCGAGAGGTCCCTCCCGGCCGCCGCCGCCGCGCCCGGGGTTGGTTGGCGACGCTCGTGTTTGCGGGCGAGCCCCTGGCACCGCGCGCCCGGCGCGGGCCTCGCCCGAGAGAGTTCAGCTCAGGCCAGATCGGCTCCCGGCTGCTTAACGCGGCGAGGCTGCGTGTTGCTATTAGTGTTAAATATCGGGCTAATTATGCGTATGAAAATTAAACATCAGTGTTATGCTAATGGAGCCGCCTTCAGCTGCGGATCAGAGCACTTGAGACTAGCATTTAATCAAATGAATCAGTAACTAATACATCTGCACGTGTGAACCTTCCCCAGCCCCTTCCCTTTCGCCGTCGCGACGCGGGGAAGCAGCCACCGCCCCGCAGCCCGGCCGGCCGGGGGAGGGAGCGGAGGGGAGGCGGCCCCCGCAGCCGTCGAGGCCTGGGCCCCAGCCCCGAGCCGGTGTCACGCGCGGGCTGCGCCAGGACACGAGCACGTGCGTGCACAGGGGCTGCGCGCCCCCACCGGCGCAGGGCCCCGCGCGGCTCCCGTCCGTCGAGCGGGAGGGCCGCGCGGATCCCCCCTCGGGGCCGGGCCCGGCCGCGCAGGGCCGGACAGGGCGCGGGGTCGGGCCGGTCCTGCCCAGTTCAGCCGCTCGGCCCGGCCCGGCCCGCTGCCCCGCAGGAGGGCTGCGGGGCGCCGCGCCGCTCCCGACGGGGCCTCCCCCGCAGGCTGGGGCTGCCCGGGGGGCTCCGGGGCCGGCCGCCGCCGAGGCTCGCCCGCGGGGCACGGGGGCTCGCGGCTCGCAGCGTCCAGCTCTCCGCGCTCACTGGGGTCCAGGCGAGCCCCGAGTGCCTTTGGCCAATCCAAAGCGATTATGCAAGACGGCGGACCAATCAGCTCCGCCAGCTCATGAATATTCATAGGCTTGGCTGAGTCAAAGCTTTTAGGCGAGTTTGTGTAGATCTACAGCATCATGCTTAGACTTTTCAAAGAGACAAACTCCATTTTCTTATGAATGGAAAGTGAAAAGCCCTGTTCCGCTTAAATTGGGTTCTTTCCTGTCCTGAGAAACACAACAGACCCCAAAAAGGCAAGCTGAAGAGCGAGCACACACACAGACCAAGCGACAAGAAATGACCATGACTACCATGCCAGAGAGTCTTAATAGCCCCGTCTCGGGGAAGGCTGTCTTTATGGAGTTTGGGCCACCCAGCCAGCAAATGTCTCCTTCTCCCATGTCCCACGGACACTATTCCATGCACTGTTTACACTCAGCGGGCCACTCTCAGCCTGACAGCTCGTACAGCACAGCTTCGTCCTTCTCCAGACCGCTGGGCTACCCCTATGTCAACTCGGTCAGCAGCCACTCGTCTAACCCCTACATCAGTTCAGTGCAATCCTACCCCAACAGCTCCAGCCTGACTCAGACCCGGTTAGAGGAGACAGGTAGGTGCACTGGGCTTTGGGGAGGGGGGGGGGACTGGGGGGAGGGGGAGGGCAGGCGGGAGGGAGGTTTCTCGGCTCAAAATATACCTAGGGAAAATAAAATGAAATTAGGAAAAATACCAGTCTGGAAAGGCTGGAGGATCAGAGGGGATCAGTACACAGCAGCACACAATGCCCGGCTGGAAAAGAAATCAACCCAGATGTGCACGTATTAGTCTTCGTAATTATTTATTGCGTAGCGCTATAAACAATGTATGCAATTAAGGGTAATTAAACCTAAACTGCAGCCTGTAAAAATAGCAAACTTTCTCCGGGAAGGAGCCTGGGCTGCCATCATCGCCCGCAGCCTTTGTTAGCGTTACTTGATCCTCACTTTGCTTTTCTCCCTTCTCATTATCGTTATTGTTGCTGCTGCTGCTGCTGCTTTCTTGTGACTCCTTCTCGCTTGCGGTTGCAGGGGCCGAAGCGGAGAAAAGCACCGTGGTGGAAGGAGGGGAAGTTCGCTTTAACGGAAAAGGGAAAAAAATCCGCAAGCCCAGGACTATTTACTCCAGCCTGCAGTTGCAGGCTCTCAACAGGAGGTTCCAGCAGACTCAGTACCTGGCTCTGCCCGAGCGAGCCGAGCTCGCCGCCTCGCTGGGACTCACCCAGACACAGGTACGGCGGCGTCTGCTCCCGCCTCCCCTCTCCCGCTGCCCGGGACGACGGAGCGCCTGCCTCCCCCGCCGGTGCCCGCAGCCCACCCTGCCTCACCGGGCGAGGGGGGAGCCGCGGGGCCCGGGCCGGCCGGGAGGACGGTGCCCGGGCCCCTCCTGCCTCCACCCCCGGGGCAGCGCGGGCATCTCCCGCCGGCTGCGAGGGGGGCGCCCGGGGACCGGTCCCCGCTCTCGGGCAGCCCAGTGCGGGCACACTTCCCCGAGCCCGGGCGATCGGCTGGGCCGCGCCGTCCGGCCGCGGGTTTTGACTGCGGGGCTGGGCGGGAGGCGGGAGAAGCCCCGAGGGCTCCGGGCGGGCGAGAGCTCCCCGTACCCCTGCCCTGCCCTGGCTGCCAGTGACGCTTCCTCCCCTTGCAGGTGAAGATCTGGTTCCAGAACAAGCGCTCCAAATTCAAGAAGCTGATGAAGCAGGGAGGGGCGGCCTTGGAGAGCAGCGCCCTGGCCAACGGCAGGGCTCTGTCGGCCAGCTCGCCCCCGGTGCCCCCGGTGTGGAACACCAGCTCGTCCTCGGGTAAGGCCTCCACGGGCACCCCGGGCACCTACATCCCCAGCTACACGTCCTGGTACCCGTCCGCCCACCAAGAAGCCATGCAGCAACCTCAGCTGATGTGAGCACCGCCGGGTTCCCCAGCGCACGCACTGTTGGTCCAGGAACAAAAAACAAAACCCATTCACAAACAAAGGAAAGAAAGACAAAGGCAAAGAGAGAGGGGGGAAAAGGGAAACAAACACACCCGAGCTCTCTTCCCAGAGAGCCATTGACTCGCTGCACTCGAGCGCGGGGCAGACAAGCACAGATGCGATGCGGGGCTGGTTCCCAACTGCTGACAGCTGACAGAGCAGCCGCCGGGCTCCATTAGATCACCCGGAGAACAGCCTGGGAGCAGAGCGGATCCCCGACCTCGGCTTTGTGGGACAATCACAACAAACATGTTTGTAGGGAAAAAAAAAAAAAAAAGCTCTCCTCTGTCCTGTGTGTCTGTCTGTGTCTGATGAAATGTAGGTCCCCCACTCCTCCGGCCTCCTTATAGCAAGGGGAAAACAACCCGTACTATCGCCAGAGATTTTTTTTCCCCCTTGACATTTTCCTGTAATTTTCACTATTCATCTGTGTAAATTTTTTTGTTGTTGTTAAAGGGGAAGAATGGGATTTTATTTATTGACTTAAATTACCACTATCAGAGTGCTAGGAACAACCTGGACAGTCTGGTTCGCAGAGTGCACTGTTTCAACGCACATTTTACTTTAAAAACAGAAACAAACACACACACACACGAACCCCAACAAAAAGAAGGATGCGATTTTTAACTTTTACAATCACTTTTCTACTTTGCCGGCGCGGAGAGGTCTGGTCCGAGTGGTTGGCGTTTTTCACACATCCGCTGTGACTTAACAAAGTCGAGTCTGGAAGCGGGATGGCAGCGGCTCCTGCGCGCTTCCCTTCGTGTAAAGCAAAAACGAAACAGAAAACGACAAGGAAACAACATTTCGTTCCCTGTTCTCAGCAATTGGAAAGGGGTGGCAGGGAAAGAAGAGAGGCCAGATGTCTCTAACGTGGCACAACGCAGCTTTAAACGAAATCCCAAGAGGCTTTACCACGCAGATCTCACCCTGGAGTGGACGTGCACATAGCCAAGTGCAGGATCGGATCGCTGTACATATTTTATTCTTAATTATTATTATTATTATTGTTCTGTAAACATGTTGCACAAATTTAGCCTTTTTTTCCGTTCCGTTTCGTGTGGCTGTAAAACCTGATGCTTTGTGAACTGAGATCTTAACATTTTACTTGTGAAATTCGGAAGATGTGATAAACTGAGCTCAGCTGTGTTTAGTGTCTATATGTCAAAGTTTAGTTTTATATTGAGAATGTTAACTTATTGCTTTGTACCCGGGGGGACGCCCCGCCACTCTTTGTACATAAGTTCGAAAGTTTCTTTGAGACAGTAAAATTATGGTTTGGAACAAGAGCCGCCGCGTGTGCTGTTTGTGCCCGGGAGCAGGCGCCCCCCGCTAGGGCACCGCACCCTCTCCAGCGCTCCTCCCGGCTGGGCCTTCTGCTGGGGCGATCCCGGGAGAGGTCTCCCCGAGGGACCACGTCTCCCCGGCCGGGCTCCGGCGGCGCTCGCCGGGCCTCGCGGTGCCCCAGGGGAGAGCTCGCCTTTCCGCCTACCCAGCCCTGGCTCCGGCCCCGGCTCTCTATCTCCCGGCACCACGGCCTGATCCTTGCAAAGGGGGCTGCGGCCACATCCCTCGGCCCTGCCCCACGGGCTGCCAGCGGCTGGACAGCCTTGGCCCCGGGGCGGCGGCTTTGGCGGGAACCCGAGCGGGGCCTGGCACGGGCGCGCCGCGCCGAGAGCCGCCAGCCCCGGGCTCCCGGCCAGGCCAGCGGGGTGGGCCCGGCTGCGGCCAGCCCCGACGGGTCCCCGAGGGGGCAGGCGGGGGCGGCGCGGAGCCCCGCGGGAGCTGCGGTGCGCAGCGGCTGCTCAGCGGCCGGGGCGCTTTGACATCGGTGCGTGTCGTGGGCAGGCGTCCTCCGCTGGGCACCGGGGCTCGGAGGGGATCGCAAGGCGGAGGATCCCCCCTGCCCCGCAGCCCGTGCCTCGGCGGCCTCGCCGCAGCCTGTGTGGGCCTCGGGGACCCCGTCGGTCAGGACAGGAAATGTAGGAGCATGTTCCCGAGCATTGCGAGAGCAGCCCCGGGGGAGGCCGCCCCTCCCCCAGCCCCAGCGCAGCCCGGCCAGGACAGGGGCAAGCCGCAGCGGGGTCCCCGCCGAGCTCGGAGCCGGCTGGAGGGGGGGAGGGGGGTCCTGGGCGGGATGTGGAGACGACCGGGGCAGGGGCGCGGGGCTTGGCCGCCGCAGGGTCTGGCTGCGCCGCCCGGCCCGCGGATTTCGAGGCAGGCTCTGTCCGGGGCGGCCGGGCTGGCGCGGGGAGGCAGTGGGATGCATCCGGGCGGTGACACGCACCCCTGTCTCCGGCCCTGGCGAGGAGCAAGCAAACGAGGCTTGAACGCGCCGGAGGAGATGAGCTGCGGGCTGCCCTGCCCGCACCGGGGAGCGATCCGCGCAGCCCGGGGCTCCCTTCCCTGCCAGCGACCCGGAGCGGCGCCCCCGGGCTCAGGCCTGTGCTCGGCCCGGGGCCGAGCGGTCAAGCCGGCTGGAGCGCCAGGATCTCTGGGAGCTGCTCCTAATTCAATAACGCCCGGCTAACAGTTCAAATAGAGAAATTATTAGTTTTCTCTCAACGAGGCGGGTTTGAGTTAGAGTCTATTATAATTGTACATTTGAAAATGTTAATCTCAATACAGGCCTAATTAATTCTGCCTTGTTGCTGACAAGTAGTTCATCAAATATCTGATTCGGGGATTTTCATAATGAGGATATTAATTAAACTATGAATAATCCAAAGGTGCTTATATTGAAACAATACCTCATTACAATGATTAAATCCTGATTCCGAATATTATGCCTTTAACAATTGTCATCCCGCAAACACAACCTGATGGATGAGCCAGTGAATGGCAAAATGTAATTTTAAGAGAGAACTATCTATCTATCTATCTATCTATCTATCTATCTATCTATCTATCTATCTATCTATCTATCTATCTATCTATCTATCTATCTATCTTATTTCCGGGGGGGGGATGTGCCCCTCATTTTCAAACACTTCTGAAATAGGTTACACACAGCTTA
This sequence comes from Alligator mississippiensis, assembly GCF_030867095.1. Lineage (NCBI taxonomy): Eukaryota > Metazoa > Chordata > Crocodylia > Alligatoridae > Alligator > Alligator mississippiensis. Next base: position 212,156,969 of record NC_081827.1, on the reverse strand, counting down.
ATGATGATCAAAATGACTCTTTTCTGCAAAAAAAGACCCCAAAGTGCGCGTACAGCTGCAAACCCAAGAGGGTCAGCATCATTTCACTGTATTCTCTTCTTGATTACAAGCCGAGCCCATCAAACACAACATAATTACAGTAATTTCAGGTTTATTTATTCTAATGCAGTTTCCCCATCTCTCTGGTAATTATGAGCAATTTTTTCGCCCAGGGAATCTTTTTGCATTAACAAAAGAGATAACGCACTGAAAGCCAAATTTGCTGTGCATTGAGAAAAGGGAAGAAAAAAAATAAAATAAAATAGGTGCGAGTTGCCATCTCTGCAATTCTCCTATATTGGAGCTCTGCAAATTGCTTGCAGGTGTATGGAGCAGGACTGTCAATAGGAAGGGGCTTCCAAATTAGCAAATGCACAATGTTGAAGTAATGAAGACAGACTTAGCAAAATTGCCAAACAACAGATACCTCTTTAATATCTTCCACACACAAAAAAAACCAACAACAAAAAAAAAACCAACAACCCCTTCTGGCGTGTCTTTCAGCACCCCCTGAATGGCTGGGCATGTTGTACATGTGTCAATCTAATTGCAGAGCACAGCACAGGCTCTGAATCTAGAAATATTTTCCGATCGCAGAGCCCGAAGCAGTTGCCATTCTGCACCCCACTCCTCTCTGCCAGGGTAAAAATAAATGCCCGTTGTGTCCAGACCAGATCTCTGCCTCGTGTCCTCTGTCCCCCTCGCAAGTTTCACGCGCGAGAAAAAGTTCGCCTCTGCCCCGTGCTCCCCGCGCCCCGGCCGGGTGCTGAGCAGTCACCGCGGCGCGGAAAACGAGCCTAAAAATCACCCGAGTCCGTCCGGGGAACGCACTCCAGTCAGGGGGCCCGGGCGAGAGACCCCGCAAAGCAGCGCCGCACACCCCGCGACCGACACAGCCCGGTTAGCCACCCCCCTGCCCTCCCGAGTCAAACAGGTGGGAGCAAAAGACATGGCGTGAGCCCGCCGGCAGCCCGCGCCCACCGCCCCGCCGCAGCCTGCCCGCGGGGGTAGCGCTGCCTCTCCGCCCGCCGCGGCCCCCGAGCCTCCGCGGACACCGGCACGCCGCAGACCCCAGCCTCGGAGCCCACGAGGGGCGAGCACAGCGCAGCATCCCGAGCCCCCTCCCCGCGGCACACGCGCAGCCTTCGGGGAAAGCATCCCGGGTTCCCTAACCCTGACACAAGTGACAAGAAGTTTTGATGGAAGAATTAGTTGGTGCATATTTAATCACTCCCCCACCCTCCCGCTCCCCGAGCAGGGAAACTTATCGGCACGGCGCAGTCATCCGCCCCTGAGAAAAACGACCCGGGGTTGCCATCCTTACCTGCAGTCTCAGTGGCCGTTAATCTGGACACAAGTCTTTGCTTTAACAACAAATCAAAGGGTCGAAGGCGGCTTTTGGCCGGGAAAGTTACAGGCGGGAGAGACTGAGGGAGAAAGAGGATGGTGGGGTGGGGGAAAAAAAAAGCCGAGCACAAGAGTAATATCCCGAGAGTGCAAATGTGGATTGAGATCCACCAGAGATGAACATGCCTCTGAGCTCGGGAGCCTTTTTTGCAGCTCCGCTCTTGCAGAATATGACTGAAATTTTCTGCTATATAGCCTCTGTCTTTATAGCTGATGAAAAAAATTGCAGATTATTAGCATAAATGTTTACTCTTCATTACGCTGATGACATTGTGCACTCGAGATCTTGGTAATCTTTGGGAAAATTATGAGTAATTTTTAAAAATTTTAAAGCAGCAGCAGTTACCATGCAATTCAGGCTAATTCTGCGTAGGCTCCGAACGGATATAATTATCGAGGAGTCAAGATGTTATGCTAAAAACTATGCATTGATATTCCCATTTATTATGTACATACAACTTTGACAATGTTGATGCTTGAAATAGCAGGAAATTGTCTTGCGCAAAAATTACAGTCCATATTAGGACATGTGAAATTGCGAAGAATTATATAGTAATTGCAGGCTTTCAGATGGGAGAGCCAGAATGCTCAAACTAGTGCAAATGTGGATAAAATTACAGATCAGAGCAAAAATTAGGGAAAAAGGGGGTCTGGGATTTTTCAAGTTGGCTATAGGATTCCGGAAGTGTCTAATGCCACATGATTGCTACAGCTTTAGGGGACACATTCATGCCTCAAATAACTCCTTTGCCAGAGCTGCTTTAATTGAATTTCTCGGGCTTTTTCTTTCAACGGGGGCAAATGAGTAAATTGCCCACCTAGGGCAACATCCCCCCTCCTCCCCCCTGCGCGCCCCGAGCAAATGTGCCAGGAGACGATTCCCTTTGCTAAGGTGCCTTCCGGGCTGCGTCCCCCCGGACTCCATCTGGGAACAGAGCAGGGGAAGTTAATTACACCCGCTTCCCTCCCACCCTCTGCCTTCCTCCCGGGCTCCCCCAGCCCCCTCCCCGCCCCTCCCCTCCCCTCCCCTCCATGGCTCCCGGGGCCGCCGCGAGTCGGCTCTGCCCCGCGGCTGAAAGGGGAGGCAGGTGCGGGGGGCCGGGCGCAGGAAGCCCCGCAGACTGGCTAGGAGCGCAGGGCCCCTGCTGTCCCGCGGTGCCCGCCGGGCTGGGCCCTGCCCCGCGCAGCCCCTGCCCCGGCCCGCGCGGGGCTCCCTGGTGCGGTGCGCCCGAGCCCACGGGGGCGCGGGGTGGAAGGAGACCTGGCCGAGGGGACGGGGCCCTGAGCCCGCCCGCACCCAAGTGGCCGCCTGGAGGCGTTTGCCCCGGGCCGCGGCCCTGGGAAAGGCGGGAGCCCCGTGCCGGGCCCACGCGTGGCCCCCGCGCCACGGCCCGAGCAGCAGCCCGGAGGCGACTTCGGGAGCGGCCCGCCCGTGACTGCGCCCCAGGAGACCCCCCTGCGGCGGCTGCTGCCCCGCGGGACCCGGCTCCGGCCCCGGCAGGCGGGGGAGGCGCTGACTCGAGCCGCAGCCGGGCGAGGGTCTCGGACAGCGCCCTGAGCCTAGAGCTCCTCTCCCGGCCCGCGGGACCGGCCCTGCGGGCACCGCACCGCACCGCAAGCAGCGGCCAGGGCGGAGAGGGGCGGGGAGGGGAGGGGCAGAGCCGGCGGCTCCGGCGGCCCCGGGAGGCGGAGGGCAGAGGACCGCTGTCCGCAGGGAGCGGCTCGGGTCCCCCCAGCTGGTCCCGCCGCTTGGTCCCCGCCCCTGGAGGTGTGCGTGGGAGACAGCCCCGCGACCGCAGCCAGCTGCGCCTCCCGGGCAGCTGCCCCCAGCGCCTGCGCTGCCCGGAATGTGTGGGGTACTTGTGTGGCGGCCGCGGGGCTCGGACCCCGCAGTGCCCTGCCCTAGCAGCAGGCCGGGATCTGCGGGGGGCGGGGGCGGCGGTCACTGGTGTCCTGGTGTCAGTGGGTGCAACCCCGGGCCCGTCCCGTGCTGCCCCCCCAGCCTTTGTGTCTTTCCGCAGGCAGCCCCCGCCCCCACGCCGCCGGCACAGGGTCGCCCGGTGCGGCGCTGAGCTGCGGCGCTGGCTGAGCCTGTGCCCTGGCAGGCCCGCCCCGCCCGGGAGCCCTCGGGCCGGCCCCGCGTGTCCCGCCTCGCCCGGAGCCCGCAGCAACCGCGCGCGTGGGGGCATCGGAGCCGCGCAGGGAGGCCCGGGGAGTGGCCTGGCCCACGGGCGCGAGAGCTGGGCTGCGCCCTTGCAGGGCACCCCCGCGCCCTGCCCCGCTCCCCGGTGCTGCGAGAGCTCAAAGGGCCCCTTGAGGCCGCGGTGCGGGGGCAGCGCTGGGCGGGCCGGAGCCGGAGCCGCCGCCACTGTTGCCTCTCGTCACTGGGGCGCGGGGAGCCGGCGGGAGACAGCGCCGGGTAATGTCTGTGGCGCCAGCAGGCGGGGAGGCTGCTGGGAGCTGGTGGAGTCATTCACAGCCTCAGGCCGTCAGGGTGAGGGGACGGGGGACGGAGGACAGGGGACGCCGGGCTGGGGCTGGGGCCAAGCCCCTCCCGCCCCGGCGGGAGGATGCGCGGCTGCTGCAGGAGGGGAGTTGGCTCCGGGCTGCGGGTGGGGGAAGGAAATACAGCACAGGTACCAGGAAAACAATAATTTATTTAAATAATCTCTTCTGCGTGTAAAAGAAACACCGAGAGGCTTTTGCGTTCGTAATAAATAACCCCCCAAATAACACCCGCTTCCCTGCAAGGCTTAAACAACGACTGGGGGAGGGGAGGATCAGTAGCTTATCTGCCAGCCGGGAGGGCACGGAGCGAGCGGGGCGAGCCGGGGGGCGGCTCCGCGTGCCCGCAACGCGCCCGCCGCACAGCCTCGTGGCCACCCGGCCGGGCTGCTGGGGGGTCGTTTGTCATACAAAGAAACCAGGGGGGATCCGCACAAACAACTTTATTTACAAGCGGGGCCCGCGGCCCGTCCTGCTCGCACTGCAAAAAAATAAAATAAAATAAAAAAGATAATTTAAACCCGGGAGGTTTCGCAGCTGCTTTTTCCCCCCATCTACTTATAAAAATTATGTATTTGTTTGTTCCCAACATCAAAATGAGGTCACATCCGTCCGCCAAGGCACCTAGAGACTTTGTGGTTTGTTTGTTTTTTTAAATCACAAAAATAAAAGGAACCAAGTCCTTCACCGGTGGGGGGAGAAGCGGGGGCGGGGACCGCTGCGGCTCTGTGCCGGGAGCCGGGGACCCCCGGCCCGACCCGCGCCTCTCTCCGCCGAGGCACCGGTGGCTGTGGCTCAGTCCGCTCGGGCTGGGGGCGCGGCGCAGCCCGGTTAGAAAATCGTCCCTGCGCCGACGGCGGCGCTGTGGTGGTGGTGGTGGTGCGGGGGCTGCGCGGGCTGCAGGACCGGGGAGGCGGTGCTGGAGGCCTGGTGGTACCAGGAGTAGTTCCCGAGGAAAGCGGCGGCCGCCCCGCTGCTGGGGCTGGAGCCCGCGCTGCCTCCCCCGCCGCCCGCCAGGCGCTGGTGCGGGGCGAAGTCCCAGGCCGGCGCGGAGGCGGGCGGCGAGGCGCAGGGCGGCGAGGCGCTGCGCCGCGGGTGCTGCTCCGACGGGATCTCGCCGCTCTTCCACATCTTCTTGAACTTGGAGCGGCGGTTCTGGAACCAGATCTTCACCTGCGGGGGGACGGGACAGAGCGGGGCTGAGGCTGCTGGCGCGGCGCAGGGGCGGCGAGCGGTGCCCGTCCCGCCGCCCCCTCCCGCGAGCCAGGGGTCCCTTCCCGGGACAGGCCGGGGCAGCGCACAGCCGGTGGCGGGCGCGGGGCTGCGGCGGGCGGGCCGGGGCCCTGCGGGGCCAGCGCCAGGGCCTTACCTGCGTCTGGGTGAGGCCTAGGGAGGCCGCCAGCTCCGCTCTCTCGGGCAGCGCCAGGTACTGCGTCTTCTGGAAGCGCCTCTGCAGAGCGGCCAGCTGGAAGCTGGAGTAGATGGTCCGGGGCTTCCGCACTTTCTTTGGCTTCCCGTTCACTATCCTGACCTCGGGCTCGCAGTCTTCCTTCTCTGCTGCAACGGGGAGAGCGGTCAGCGGCTCGGCCCCGGCCCTGGCGGCCCAAGCGAGCAGACGAGGCGGGGGCCTGCTCGACTCCCCACCGCCCCCGCCCCCGCCCCAGTCCCGCCGGCAGCCCTGGGCCGCTTCCCACCCCCCGTTTCCGCGGCCGAGGAGGCAGACAACGTACCGGACTCGGTGACCGGGGAAGCCCGGGTCCCGTAGGGTCCGTAGGAGCCGTAAGTGCTCGAGTAGCCCAAGTCGTAGCCGGCCTTGGCGGCGTAGGGGACGGGGTTGATGCCGGGGGCGTGGTACTGGTACGAGCCCATCTGCGCGTAGGGCGACCCGCCGCCGCCCGCGCCGTGCTGCTGCTGGTTGGTGTAGTAGCTGCTGTCGGTGGCCGTGGACACGGGCAGGGTGGGAGACTCCTGGGACTTGTGCAGGCCGCCGTGCTGGTGCTGCTGGTGGTAGGTGCCGGAGCTCATCTGGCTGGAGTGCATGTCTGACACCAGGCTATCGAACACCCCGGTCATCCTGCTCCTCCCTCCCCGCGGCCAGACAGAGACGGACAGACAGGAGCCCGAGCAGGGGGCAGAGAGCAGCACGAGTCCGGGGCTGCGGGCCCTGCCGGGGGCACAGGAGCAGGTCACTGGCAATCCCACGCTGCTGCGGCAGGAGCCAGCATGATCCGCCGGCCACGCTCCCCAGGCGCCGGGCGACAGCGACGGCGGCGGCAGCAGCAGCCCCGACGCCCCCAGCAGCTGTACGATTGTCTGCAGCGGTGGATGCTGCCAGGCGGGCATTTAACACCGGTCACGTGAGGGCAGGCGACGTCACCTAGCAACAGCCAATCAGGTGCCCAGGCACATTGCATTTTCCCCCCCCCGGGGCCACAGAAGGCCGGGACGCGGGAGCTGCCTCGCATGTAACACGTGCGGGGGGGGGGTGGGCACAGAAAGAAGCCGACCTGCTGGGGGTGACACAAACCCGTGTTTGTGCCATGTTCGTGCTCCCGCTGCAGCGACATGGGCAAGTACAGCTGAGCGGGGAGAAGCTGAGCCGGGATCCGCATCCAGAGCCCAGCCCGGCAGCAGTCCGGGCTAATCCGAGCTCTGAGTTCAGCCAGGTCCGATCCGAGTCCAGCCTGGGCTAGTCCCTGCTTGGGTCCTAGCTATTACGTGCCACAGTGATCCCGGGCAGCGGGTGGCACCTCCGGGAGGCCCCGCCAATTTGTTCTAGTTTCCCATCCTCCGCTCCTCGGAGCACGGTGCTAGGACACGCCGCCGAGCAGCCGCTGAGCAGCCGGCGAGGCGGAGTGAGAGGAGCAGGAGGATGGGATTCATACACTGGAGCTAACACCGGCTTCTCCGGGTCTTGCCTTCCGCAGCTGCACAGCGCCGACATTGGTCCGTCTCCCGTTGTGGTCTGTGGAGGAAAACCTGCTCTGTGGGTCTTAGATACTACCCCATGTCAACAGCTCGGGCACCTGACTTGGCAGGCGGGTCACACGTGGCAGCGTGGCGGCCCCGAGGCTCAGTCCCTGCACGTTTGCATTTCACAAAAAAGAAATGCAAAATTCTACAACTCTTGCTTCAGAGATGACACCTTTTATTAGACCAACTGAGAAATGGCAAAGAAATGACCTTTTCCTGCAAGCTTTCTAGTACACGTCCTTCCTCAGGCTCAGGGGAAATTAAAGACCGTCATAGGTCCCCATAGGTAGCAAATAAACTTCATTTTTGCACAGAGGAAGCTGAAGGTGGAAGTCTGCTCCTCCGGGTCCATGGGAGTGGACCGCAAGGTGCTTGTGAGCGGGCTAAGGGGACCTTGCGTTTAGGGGGCCATGCGCCTGGGATCCTCCCGCCCCGGCTCGTGCCCACCCTTGGCTGGCCAGGAAAGCCGCAGCACCAGCCGTGCGGAGCTGGGACTCACCCCGCAGCGCTGCAGGGCAGGGGCTCGTTGCTGAGCTCCTTACTATACACTTCTGCTGCTAAACGCACCTCGTGGGTGCGGAGCGAGTTGAGAGACCAGGGGAACTTGTAGTTTGCGATGTCTATTTTATCTTCGTGGATCGGCGTGTTTCTTTTCCTAAAGAGCTCGCCGGGGAAGCGCAGGCTGCCTGGACGGCCAAGCCGGGCCCTGGGTGCTCCAGTGACATTTCTGCTGTTACCTTGCATCGCCACCTAGCGGGGGAGGCGCCGCAGCTCGTGCCCAGGTAGGGGTGGAGGAGACAGCCTAATCGCACCTAGGCGCCAGGCTCGTCCAGGACCCGCCTGCACAAAATAGTCATTAAAAGCCACAAGACTGCGGGAGCGCTCACTGTCTGAAGAGCCTCGTCGGAGAGACACGAGCGAGTTACTGATCCAGCTTGGAAGGAGAGGGTGGCGGGTGGGAAGAGCAATTACGCGGGGAGCGCGGCGCGCCGGCGGTGGCTCGCGGGCGGACAAAGGCGGGCGCAGGTGCCCGGCTGGCAGGTCCCGTCTAACTTCGGCAGCGGTTTTGCTTCCCTGCGCTGCCGCCTGCACAAGGTGATCCCTGGCGCTGGCCCAGCGGCACCACCGATGTCAGCCGGACTCCAGACAGTCCAAGCTGAGCCTGCAGCGTTTCACTGCCCAGGGCTACAGCACCGTTCTGCTTTAATGTCAGGGGAGATTTGAAGCGCACGCTCCCTCCTCTATGCTATTTAACGTTGATCCACGTGTGTGTCAAAACTGCCCTTGTCCTCTGTTCTCTCAGTGTGGCGGTCCACAGAATCAGAGAAAACGAGGGTTGGTCCCTCTAGTTCAACACCCTGCTCGGAGCAGGACCATCCCCAGCTATCCCAGCCCTGAGAACAGGGATTGTATGTAGAAAAGCCCGGACAAAACCACACAGTGGCACGGTTTAATGTTCTCCCGCGATAAGCTGCCAGAGGAAGTGCACGTGGGGCAGCACAAAGCTCGTGCTTCCTGGAGGACCGTGGACATGGGAGCGGTCCCGGCAGCGCCCCGACGTGTTGCGCACGAAGGGGTCGCGGCGGGGGCTGGGCTGGGCGGGGCAGAGCGGGAACCGGCTCCCGGGGCTGAAACCGAGGGGCAGCACCTCGTGGCAAACACGACCGTGTGCCGGGCCAGGGCCCTGGACGGACGAGGCGCCAAGAACCAGAGCGGCCCGTGTAACTACGTGCAGCAGAACCTTGCTCCTTGCGGCAGAGCCCCTGAGCCCGGCGTCGTGCGAGACGAGCCAGCCTGCCGGGCTGGAGGCAGCGGCTCGGAAAAGGGAATGGCGCAGCCCGGGAGAAAACAAAATCAAACGAAAGAAACCCTCGCTTTCTTCTCCTTCCCCAGGAAGATCAAAGCCCCGGGTGAGGGGCAGCAGGAGGCGGTGGAGGGGGGCAGAAATCTCCCCCCAGTTATTTGCACCCATCCGTGGGCAGCTTCTAGCACCGCCCGGCCCCCCGCAGCTGCACGCCAGAGGCCGTAAGAGGAGGGGCGGATGGGCGGGCAGCCGGCATGGCTGGGAGCCGTCCAGGTGCGCGGACGCCAGCCCCGCCCGGCCCCTCCCGGCAGAACAACCCCCCCCACCCCGCGCCCCGACTGCCCGCCCCCGCCGGCCTCTCCGCGCCTGTGCTGTCGGGGCCGGGCGGTGAGTCCCCGGCGCGCAGCCCAGCGCACCCGCTCCCGAGGGCTAGCGCAGCGGGCACGGGGCTTCCTGTCCAGATTCCTGCCGGGCGCCCAGGCTGCGGTCCCCTGGTTTCCCTCCTTGCCGGACTGAGACCGGCAACTGAGCACAAAAGAGATCTGCACAAAAGAGCAGCAAATATTCCAAGATTAAAAACAAAGATCAGAGCCATCAACATGCTGCTGCTCTTACATCCGGACCCGTGTTTTGAAGCACTCAAAAGACCCATTAAAGGCAAAGGGCAAAGAAAAACCAAACCATACACCTTTTATTGCTCCTTTCTGAATGGTCTGAGAGAGATGTTTTTCTCAAGTTATATGGCATGCTTGTGTGAAGACTAAAAATATGAAATATTTTTACAGTGTCATGCATTACAGGTAGCCCTTATATTATATGGTCCTACACACATGCGTGGTGCCTGACACAGAGAATAATGGTAAGGGGCTGGATCCTGTTTCTTCTCACTGTGATAGTGATTCTCAACCAAGGAACACTGTGGCGCCTTGAGATCCTTTGAAGGGTGTAACATGATGCCATGCAAAGTTAGCACTCTTAGGTGTGGACATGTGATTAACAAAAGAAACCCAGGTATTTCAACTAGGAATTCAGTGTTAAAAAATATACTGACCTGGTGTGGTCTTTCTGAGTCCCCTGCAACAGAAGAATTGCTCTATTCTTTTTCTGTAGTGAAAAAATGAGTGAAAACTAAGCTGTCATTTTTTGACGGGTGCCTTGAGTCTAATGAAGGGTGCCTGGAGTCTAAAACGGTTGTGAACTACTGCTTCAGTGAATAGCCCTTTCCTATGCAAGTAGTTCCACTTAAGTCAGCATGACTGCACATGTTCCAATCCCCTATGCAGGAATTGTCCCATGATGGTTTCTTCAGGGAGGTAATAATCTTAGGGTCGGGCAATTACTTATATATGTCAGTGATTTTAATCACATGAGCGATTCCAATAAAATTGATGGCACAATAGACATCAGTGAAGTTACTCATGTTTATATTTGCATCCTTGGTCCCAGAAATCTGTTTCTTTAGCTTCTTCCTTAACTAACCTGTCCTAAGCCCCATGACAAATTCCATTGTCTTTACTGTACTGCTTATATCAGTGGTCATCAACCAGTGGATCTTGATCTCAGAGCTTCTTGTGGTAGATCTCAGAGCCTCTTAGAGTTGACTCAAGGCTGGGGAGGGGGACTGAGTGCCTGCATACATGCACCCCAGCCCAGCAGGTCAGTCCACAGGAAAAGGAAGGGGTGGGAGCTAGATCGAGGCTCCGGGGGCGTGGGACAGTGCTGCAGAGGCAGGAGCAGGGGTAAGTTGAATGAGGCCCCAGCTGTGTGGGATTTACATGCTGGGGAGGTGAGCCCCAAATAATGTTTTCTCCCTTTGCCTTGATCTGCTAGGCGGTTTGGGGGTTGATGGTGGCACACAGTAGATCTTGGATTGCTTGAAATGCCAAGGGTGATCTCCTACTTAAAAAGGTTGGAGACCACTGGCTCATATGAATAAGGGCTTGACTGCTCAACTCAAGGGTAACTAGAGATGGTAGAGGGAAAGATGGCATGAGGCAAGGAGGAGAAAGAAGGGGAAGATGAACAAAGGAAGGAACTGTAGATGGAACTATACTAACATAGGTGTTCAGGTTGAATTCTCTGTTGATGTCAGTATGATTTTCTATCACCCCCTTTTAAGTAGAATTCCTACTGGTGCCAATTAAGAGTTTTGTTTAAAAGCCAGTGTTATGATATATCCTGTGCATGGCCTGTTCTAATATGACAGTCTGACTTTCTTCCCTGATTAATTTAGGGACTTAATTGGGAAAGTTCATAAGGTGGGATGCTGTGGGAGGGACTGTGGAAAATGAGGGTTTTAAGACAGGATTTAAAAAAGGAAGAGAAATTACCAGTGATTTGTGTTTACAGTATAACTTTTCAACAATTAAAAGAAGTGTTAGTTGGACTCAGAATGACAGTTCTAGTTTTTTGTGACCCAAGAGTCTGGTCAGAAAGAATGCTTTGAATGACTCAAAATATTTAGAGAGGTTAATCAGGCAGTCACAAGTGTGAGAACCATTCATTTCCTCTGATCAAGGAAAGCCAAACTGTTCAAAGGCTTTGGTTGTGAGATTCCTATGTACTATGAAGCTCACAGTGCCACAGCCTGTCATATAATTGAACTGTTTTTGATAACTTTTCTGTTTTAAAAACATCCACATGTACAATTAGACCATGTTCTGGATATTTTTTAAAATCAAATATGTGGTGCTAAATCCCCTAAAATGCCAACATCTACTAAAACTCAGCATTTCTACCACTGACCATTCAGGCCTTTTTCTTACAGACCAGCTGTAGATGACTCACATGAATGGTTAAAAATAAGTCATGCACAGTAGATGTTTAATTTATTTATTTTTCTTCATTTGTGTGAGTCTGGTGCCAGTAAATGGCCCATAAAAGATTAGAGACCAGAGTCCTCTATTTATGCATGGAGTAGATTTAGCATAAGGAACAACAGTCATCCCACAATAATTTGTCATGACCCTGGCCTTGGGGGTGGGGAGTGGGGGAGGCCACACCTAAGGTTGAGAAAGTTTAGTTTTAATACCTTTCAGCCTTTGTACTGAGAAAGACAATTATATTGCATTATTTTATTCATGAGGAGGCTGATCCATCTCCATTGAGCCTTTTCACTTACTTTTGTTGGAACTGGATGTCTTTGCAAGTGGACCATCTCATTTCCCATAAATATGCCAGAGCTGTTGGATAGCTATGATTTGTGATATTTAATAACCTGGAACAGGGGTGGAGGCTCAGAGCCCCTTCCCAGTCCCTTGAGCTGCCCAGCACTATTCTCCATCTGTGTTTCAGTACTCAGTCAGTTAAAATAACCGAGATACCTCATGATATTCCTCATGTGAAGTCATAGCATCATTGAGAAGTCCAGCTGGAAGGGACCTCAGCAGGTCATCTAGTCCACCCAGAGATCAAACCTGCAACCTTGGCATTATTATAAGTCTCTGATTGAGATGCCACACTCAGCTTTTGCAGAAGTAACTATGATGCCACAAAATATTATATATTTGGCTGAAGAATAAGTTAGCCGGGAACCCTTAAGAAACAGAAATTCTGTTTTAATTCAAATGGCCCAAGTAGTAAAGAAAGAGGAATGAGATGCACTGCCCCACTTTTTTGCTGGTGTGGGTTTTTTTGACCCTGGGATCTCCAAAGGTAAAAAAACACCACCCACGTGGCAAGAGAGCAGTGTGGGGCACACCTTCATGTGCCAGGTGTCTGTGGTGCCAGGCAAGTCTGTGCTTGTCTGGATGTGGCCATAGTGTCCTGTTGAGTGATCCAGTTGTGTTCTTCTAGTTTCTAATAGGTATGTAGCAGCACAGTACTAGGCACCACCCTAGGTCTCTCTCTTCATAGTACAGGGGCGGGCAATTGTTATGGGCAGAGGGCCGCTTACTGAGGTTCGGAAAGCCATCGAGGGCCACATGACAGCCAGCCCAGGGCAGATTAATATTAATTTTCTACATTTTTTAGGGGCCCTGTGGGCCAGATAGAATGGCCTGGCGGGCTGCATCTGGCCCCCGGGCCACATTTTGCCCACCCCTGTCATAGTAGAAGGGCTATAACTCTGAGCTCTAGCATTACAGTTTGAAGTAATAGTAACAGATATAACTTCCTTCTGTAAAAGTTTAAGAATAGCAGCTTTAGGAAGTAGCATGAGCCTGGGATCATTTTTTAGCATTTATCCAGATTCTTTCTACTTGCTGTGTTTAGTTTCATAATCCAGTGCTATCATTTTCCCCTCTAAAAACTCTTTTTTGTCTCATCCATCTGTGCACCAGATTATTCCATTCTAAAAATCACTGAACTTTTCTAGGGAGAATATGCCCTCTTGCCTGGTTCCTGCAGCATTTCCATTCTTTGGCCCTCATTGTAAATCACTTACACAAGATTTGTATGGAATGTGGGCTCTGAAAAATCCTTTATGGGTTGTTTATTAAACCAGCTTGGCCTCAGATTATCTCCTCCATTGAAGCTTCTGTGGCAGCTCAGCACCTATACACAATGGAAACCTTTGCAGACTAGAGGATGATCTATGAATTTTAGTAGTGGATTAGCTCAATTTTATTTAGCACAGGTGTTTCTTGAATTTATTTCCTTGTATTAAGTAGGGGAAATTCATATTGTGTAATGCTCCTTAAAGGAGCACTGCCTGATGTATGGAGTGGTTGTCTAACGTCAATGCACTCTAGGGTGTAATTACTGGTGTACAGAAAAAAAGCAGATCTGTGCTCAAGGCGAGACATGTGAAAACTCTAGAATAGTGATTCCCAATCAGTGGTCTGCTGGGAATAAAGACAGAGCATTGACAGGAGATCCCTGCAGTTACTTCTCCCACAAGAGTGAAGTATCTCTCAGTCCTAAAGTGGTCTCAATCCTGCCAGTCCAATCATTTCCAGCTTTTACAGAGACTTTTTGATCAACTGACTCATGACTCTCATTGTCATGATTCCCTCCTGTCTCATGCTTCCTAATTACATGAGGTAGCATCAGCAGTGTAACTGGGGCAGGCAAGGGGGGCATGAGCCCCAGATGCTAAGTGGAGGAGAAAGGGGGGCAATAGAATGGAGATAGGGGGCTTGAGGCCTCTGCCAGCTACAGGCTGTACCTGCATGGTGCAGGGAAAGATGTCCTATGGCCAAGGAGTTAACCCTCTCTCCTGCCTCCCTGCAGCTGCTGCTAAATTAAGGGTATTATACGATCACTCAGCCTGGGATTTGGCAGTGGCTGAAGGTGGGTGGGAGGCAAGAAGTTAAGTCTTTGGCTGGTGGACACTTTCCCAGCAGTTTCCAGACACTTCAAGCCCCTGTACCTCTACCCCAGGATCCTGGACACCAGCCAGAGCCCATGGCTGCCCAGGATGCAAACCCTAACAGGTACACATAGGATGGTGGCACCAGAGGAAGGTACCAGGAAGGGACTGAAGGCACCAGAGAAAGCGAGAGAAAGTTTTTCCTTCAGATCAGGAAAGCTGATTTAGAACATTTGCATGACATGGGGCCCTGATTCACTGAAACCAAGATCATTACTTATTAATAATGGCAACTATAAAGAGAAAGCAAGGGGGAGTGGGTGGCAAGGAGAGGTACTCTCTGGAAATGCCTACTCAGCACCAAATTTATACTCTGCATAGTCTTATATTTATTCATTGGTTTAACATAGTAATCAAATCAGAGGTGGCTACTGAACAGCAGCGCAGCAACATGGCTGGGGACCCAGGGCACCAGGGTAGTAATGACTTCCAGTTGCCAATGTACCACCAGCATGGTTATGTGGCCACTGGTGGCAGCTGTTCTTTTGCCCCCTCCTGCAAGACAGCACTTGGGGCAGTTGCCCCGGGTGCCCATCCTAGTTTCGTCACTGTTGCTGTATCAGCATTTCGACTATTGAGGTCTCCGTTATGTTAATTTCAGAATTGGTATTTGCTCTCTTTCTCCCGTCCCTTCTCAATTTCTCTTTTGCAATGTATGTATAGATGTATTCATTGATTTTGTTTCAGAGGTGGCTTGGTGGTAAGACTGAAATTAGGGCCCAGATATTTTCTTTGTCTGATGCTATGTTTTATAAACTGAACTTTGAGCAGACCTGTGAGCAGTTAGGCTGTAGGGATAGCAACTACCTGAGACAACAGAAACCATCAGATTAGAATAATGAACACTGCAGGCTGAGAGAGAAGATTTTGTACTAATTAAATGTAATATCCTACACTCATGGATAGGAATCTACTTAAATCAGGCTGAGGCGAAGGAAAATTGTGGGCCACTCCTGGTGCCTGAGCCATTTTCATGGCAAGCCCTCCCTGCTGCCGATTGGCTGAGGGGTCCCAGCAGCTCTGCCCCTCACCACTGATTGGCTGAAAGGGCTGCTTTTTGTGTGGCCCTACCCCTCACCACTGGTTGGAGGAGAGGGGTGGGACTGCAGGAAAGGCGTGGCTAACAAGGGGCAGAGGGAGCAGCTGCCGGCTTGGTTGCTCCCTTTCATTCCAGTAGCTCTTCCCGTCCCCCTGGCAGGCTTCAAGCTGGGCCACAGCAGCTGCTGGCTCCTACTGGGAGCCATTGTTTTATTTTCAGTAAGTTTTTTTTCCCCCTGGTGATTCTGTGCAAGATTGTGGAAACTACCATTTTTTGTGGTTTCCACAAAAAAATGTAATTTGAGTGGGTCCCTACTCATGGAGAATCAAAAACAGCAAAGATGTGAGCTGAGAAGTACCCACTGCATTTAGTTTATTTGCATATTGTTTTACTATTATCTTTCCATAAAACCATAGGTTGGTGATGCTTCAGGGAAGGTATGGGGTTGGGCAGAATGCTAGTTAGAGAACACCAGCTTTTTGGTGTCATCAGTTTTCTGAGCTGCTGATTGTTACCAAGACCTCAAACTTGGAACAGTTCCTTAATGCTTGGAAATTTAAGTCAAAAGTTGTATGACTCTCTCTAAAGATGGGGAGTAGCAGAGATTTAGTTATTCTGCTTTACTTGTTGTTTGTCAGAACTGGGTAGTCAATACAGCATGAAGTTAAGGGACCAGGTCACAGGCTGTCTGCTATAAGGATTAGACCGATAAGGGAAGGTAGAAACCAGGGGCATAGTGTAAAACATAGGCTGAGTCAGGGTTTGGAAATCAAGGTACCAGATCCCAGAGGAAAATCCAGAGGCAGAGTCCAAAACATAAACACAGGCAGGGACCAGGAATCAGATGCCCAGTTACCAGATCTAAGGGAGAATCCACAAGCTGGAGTCCAAGAACAGAGCCCAGCAGAGTCAGGAACCAAAACAGCCAGAGTGCAGGAACAGAGAGACTTAACAAAGTCAGAACTGTTAGCTGGCCTAGAGTCTGTTGCCATAGCTGGAGGTAAGAGGAGAAGCTATTATCCCAGCCAGTCAAAAGGCCCAAGCAGTGGTCAACTGGAGTCATTAACTGGGTTACGGCTGCTAGTCAAAGACCCAAGCAGATATGGCCCACTAGGCAATTAGCCCAAGCTGGGCTGTTAGAGCCTCTTACATCTTGATGAGAAGTAGTTGCTAAGCTAAGGAGTATTTGCTGATGTGACCATAGTGCTTGTATCCAGCTTGAAATGCAGGAGGTCTTGTTGTGCTCACAGGGCATACAGTATGAATTAGAAACAAGCCGAAATCTTATCAGGGGGACAAGGCACAACACTGCATTTATTGGAACATAAAACATAAAACGTGCAATATGAAAAGAATAAAAAACAATTAGGTTATTTGCTTCACTCATTCCCATACATACTCATTCACTCATCCATTCATTCAAAAGAGACAAGCGTGCACACACACACACAAAAGTTGGACAGTCCTACAAAGGTTAAGGTGTTACCAAGTTTCAAAGTTGCTCAAGGTCAATCTGGTGGCCAGCCAGGCTGACCAAGAGAGTTGGAGTCAGGTTTTGTTGGACATGCCCAAAACTCCTTCTTGCAAGTAGAAGAGACCCAAAGCCTTGTCTTTTTATTCATTCTTTATAGTAATAGCTGTCCCTAGAGCCTATGGATTTTGCCGAGTCAGACACAAAGGCCGTCCTTCTTGTCCTGTTGGCAAGCTGGGATTGGTAGGTCATGATCTTCTGGCTTTGTGGTCTGCAATCTTCCGGGGTCATCACTTGCAGTCTTCAGCCATCAGGATGGAGCATGATTTAGTGTTTGGTAATCCTTTACTGCTGCCTCTAAGTCACTGAAGCTCTTAACTGTTAAACCACAGAAGGCTATTTTCACCTGCTACAAGAGGCCTGTCTTTCTGTATCGCTGGCACACATGTCCATCATTTAGTCTTTTGTTACCTCTTTCCACATAAACCAGACATATCCATACACACCAGACATACCACAAACCCTTACACAAGCGTTTTACTTATACTAAATTTAAGTTTTAAAGTCATGAGACCAATAAGTTGAATACATTTATGCTAAACAATAAGAAATTTAAAATAGAAGGTTAATTCCAAGCACTAAAAATGACTGATCAAATTATAGTAAAAAGTAAATCATAACCAGATAAACTTTATCTTAATGGTTGAATTTTTTTTTTATATATAAAAAGAGAAATAACAAAATAAATAGTCAAAACAATTATAGTCAATAACAAGATAAGCAATTAAAGCAAAATTTTCATTGTAATACTACAGTCTCTTGCCCACACACTGGATCAAAAGCATTATGCTCAACTGCAAGTGCGTCTTTGGATTGGGTGAAGACAGGACTGGTTTTGATAGACACTTGTCTATTTTCTTGCATACAGTGTGTTCTGGAATAAGATATGCTCCTTGATTTTGAAAGGGAGAATGAAGGAAAAAAGATCTTTCCTTGTAGTAAGTAACTGAGTAGCAGCATTTAGGGAACTGAACCTTCTTTTTGTTCTGCTCCTTGTGGATTATGTGCAGACTTAACTTTTGCTTTCACCTGATAAGCAGCACAAACTATTTTTACTGTATTTCCTCACATATAATGAACACTCCAATATCCAACAGCTGTTTTTTGGAAAACAAAGTGTGTGTTATATGTGAGAATACAATATGTTGTCCCATTGGACTGCAGACTTGCTTGCATGAGATGATTATTCTCTTCACTATTGTGGTATTGGATGCCTTGCTTTGAGGAGGCAGCCTTGACTTTTATTAATTCTCTCCTGACACTGGATAGCTGCTCACTTGATTCAGTTCTCTGTCAGGCTCTTGGAGGTACTTTCAGATAGGTGGTATTTTCAGGTGCATCTCCCCAAATCATCTTGCTATACTCACACCAGAGGCTAACCAGGCTCTTGGTGTGCTCCTCTGGCCTGCTAACAACACTCTGGGTTTGACTTCTGCAATACACTGTCTCATGCCTTTTGATTGAGCTGAGCAGAGCAGTACATAAATAGGTAGTTTACATGAAATTCAGCATTAAGCATGACTAGGTTTATATAAACTGGCAGGTACCTTCTAGTGTGTTAAAGATGCATGGATAGAGAGTAGGTTGAATGTCTGGAAAACTGAGGCGTGGAAAATTGTGAGATGGCATCAAAACCTGGGTTTTGATGCAGCTAGAACCTTATGAAATCTGGGCTACAGCTATGTCCATGCACTCTAATTTAGGTGGGTTTGAGCCTGCGTTCCAGTGAAACCTGGGTTCTAATCTATACCTGCAGCTGGACAAGCAACTCAAATTCAAAGCACTAGTGTAACTGGAGTCGATGAACTGGGGCAGCTGACCCAGGTGCTGACTAGGGGGACTGGTGGAAAACAGCTGCTGATGCCACAGCTGAGCAATCGCTCTGGTAGCATGGTGGTAGCTAGAAGTCACTGCTGCCCCCATGTGTTACAGCTTCCCTGAGTGCCTGACTGCATTGTTATGTCTCTGGTGAATGGCAGAGGGCTTGGTTACAATTTAGGTAAGATCCTGGGGTGAACTTGCAGTGAAGACATACTCTTAAGTTGTAGTCTCTCATGTTACCATCCTTGTGAATGATGAGAACTGGAACTATCTTAGGATCTTGTGGCACTATGAAAGCCATGAGGCTATCTATGGTTCAGCTCAAATAGCTGGCTATAATTTTTATTTAGTGTTGGGAAATGAATTGGAAGTTAGGAACCTGAAAATTAGGCCTGTCTTGGACCCAGCTTTTTGAGGCTGGAATATATCTACTGAGTCATAACAAAAGACTTATTTGTATGAAGCTTTCAAAAGTGAATGGAACCAGAAGCTTTGAATGTATTTATGTTCTCTGACAGACTACTCTTTTGAAGGCTTGATAAGATGTTACAAACTTTTGTCTCTATTGTTGATAGCCTGGTCCTTACACCCTTGTGCACGCAGAAGCAATTGGATTATAACACTGCATTATAGATGAGTTCCTAAATGAAGCATGCAAAAAACTAGAACTCTTGGTTCCAAAATGATACCTTTTATTAGATCAACCTATGGGGACTTTTTACCATCTTGTACCATCTACACTTTTCCCAGAGCCTGATGAAGGGACTTTGCTCCCGAAAGTTTGCAGAAAAGGACAATTTTCTTGCCATTTTCTAGTTGGTCTAATAAAAGGTATAATTTTGGAACCAAGAGTTCTAGTTTTTTGTATGCCTTTTTGTCACGGCTACCAAGTACACCCCTGAATAAATGAAGCATGGAGTGAGATGAAAAGTGATGGTGGCAGACTTGGTCTGAAGCTGATAATTTATACCACAGTGAACTCTCATTCTCGTGTTGGCGAGCTGAAAAGAGGGCGTTTGCCTCCAGATTAGTATTCAAAAAGTCTTGAGCTCTGGATTTAGTTGCAGTGGTAAACATCTTGGTTACTCCAAGCTGCCTTTACTTGCCAGCTGATTTGAATCCTCTCTATTATGAAGAAATGTTGTGTCGTTTGATTTCAATCCATGGACATAGACTGGTATTGAAGAGGACAAATGTTAAGTTTTCTCAGTTTTCTTGAGTGAGATTAGACCAGTAGCATTCACTGAGGTACTTTGGGTTCTCAATAATTCATCTGTCCTTTTGTATTGTTGTCCCTCTTCAGTGGTGAATAACAGAGTCCATTGCTAGCAGATACTGTAAACATCCCTTATGCAAGGGTAGGATACTGGTTTTCTGCTAAGATGTGGTCATACAGTCTTTGCACAGGAAACGTGCCTTAAGTAGATTAGACTGCAGCAATGCACACCTGACAAATTTATCCTACCACATTTTGTCTCCTTGGAGCTATATATGAAGTAAATGAAGATGCTGAAAACGGCGCAGAATACAGTGCTTCTTGGGCTTCTTGGTGGGAGCTACAGGATGTGCAACCCCCTTTCCCCCCCAATTTATTCCCAGACATATTTTGAGGTGATCAATTTTTTTTAAATGAAAAAATCAACAGAATGAACGTTTTAACAAAAATGCTGTTTGAGAGGAAAAAGTGTTTCAGACAGTATTATTTGACAGAAGACTCTCACGCTCTTTTTAATTAATTTCTATTCTGCTTTTTTCATCCTGATCTAATTTTAAGACATTGATTTTTGTGAACTTCCTTCTGGACCACGCTCTCCACCATGTTGCTCAGCCAGAGCATTAGTGGTGAAAAGTGTTCATGCTGGAGTCAGTCCCCTGAGTATGGAAGCAGAGGATTGTTCTTGAGAAACTCCCTCACCTTTGGATCCTACAACATCCTGTTGTGAAATAGTCTTTTGGAGGGAGGGACATGAAAAGAACTGATGCTTTTTTCAGGCAAGCAAGTATCATTGGCATAGAGCTTTACAGTAGTTGTTTATGGTTAGCTGGTGGTGTGCTGTATCTGCTCTCTTACTTTTAATTCAGTCTTGTATTTACTCTAGATCAAAAGATCAGATGCTTTGTAAGGATGGGTGTTTTTTTAAAAAAAAGAGGATATTATACATCTAAATAAATAAAAATGTCCCTTTTGTCTTGGAAGGAGGCCTATCACAGTTAGTATTTTGTCATAAGAGCAGCCTAGGCTCCTTGTATGGGTATTCTAGGAGACATGTTTTCCAGCTGCAAAAGGAGAAAAGAATGTGAGGTATGTAAGCTTGTAACAAGTAAGTTTTAGGGCTTAAAGGCTGATAACCTTTAAGAAAAGAATTTGGATCCTGAAGTAAATTATAAGAACACTTAAGTGTAACTACTCCAAGTGTCCACTGGATGTCACCACTGTCCCATGCTGATACATCTGATAGTATATTTATCCTGTAGCACAAAGCTTCCTATTTAAACCTGTAAAGTGCACTGGTGACTTAAGGGATTTGCATTTACTTTGATGTTACTGTACGTAGTTACAGTTGTTATGACTTTATTAACTGAAAAGGTAACTAGCCACACCTAGCTCTGGTTTAAGTTCATGGCCGTTGGCAAAGGGGAGAGAGACAAGAGAAAAAGGAGCACTTTGGTTGGCTTGCCTATCTTGGGTAGTTCAGTAAACTAGAACAAATCCAGGATAGAGAGTCAATTAGTTTTAAAGTCTTTGATATGAAGATTATTATTGATTCTTTGATTAGATAGAATATTATTTGGTTGCTCATAATAGTGAGTGTCCGTTCAGAAGGGCAAGTGTATTTGAGGCTGTTACAGTTTACTTTAGTGTCTGTTAGCTGAACTCCTGTTCTTCCTCAAGTAGTACAAACACCAATTGATTATTTTCCCAATGCCTTGGAAGATGGTCAGTGCTATTCCTATTCTATAGGTGTTAGGATGAATTAGGGTGGGGACACAAGGCAGTTCCACACTAGAAACTTTCCCTGGTAAGATAAATTAATTGGAGCGAGTGTGAGTTTGTTTTTTTTTTAATGAATCATTATACAGAAGTGGATGTCCATGCTTGGCTGAAGTCAGGCAGGAAGTAAGGCAGATGGCCCTTAGAGGTAGGGCAGATGACCCTTACTAGTTCAGAGTGGCATGGGCAGTGTTGGTGTAGAAAATGGTATTTAAAGTTTTGCTTTTTGGGAATTGGCTTATAGGTGTGTGTGTATGCATTGTAATGCTTCAGGATGGGCAGAATGGGTTAACTGATTTCTAAAAAGCCTGGGTCTCGCATACAGTTTCACACAGGCTTTGAAGCAGGCAGGCTGCCTAACACCAGAAGGCCAATGGACACACACAGGTTGAGAAACTGGGGGCCTGTGACATACTGTCCCATAACATGAGATAAAGGTGGCAGCAGCTAACAAGGCCCCGGGGGGGCTGAGTCCCAGTTTTGGGGGAACAGACCAAATTAAGAGACAGCCCGGAAAGACTAAATTATTGTATGTGTATGTGATGAGCTACGTGGAAGTGTGATGAACAAAGAGAGACCAACCAGTGACAGCCACAGATCAGGAGTCATAAGGAGGGAAGAAGAATACAAAAGCAGACACTTGTGAGTAACAAAGGGTTCCACCCTGGGGCCCTCCTCATCCGTTCCTGGTCTCCTTCTCCCCGAGGTGGTTTGGGGTCCTTGAAATGGGTTTCCATCCCTGGGAAGGGTCCCTAAGGCCACTATGGACAGAGGGCACACCACTGGCCCATCTTATCCACCCCACTGGTGGGCCTTGGCATCCCACCTCCAGGCTGCTGACTTACTGACATCTGACACCTAAGAACCGCAGAGTGAAGACTGTGTCCTGGCCAGATGAACTTTGACTCTGGTGACAGCCCTAGGATTTGGTAGATATATAGAATTGCTTGATTATTTGTATTGGTTTTTTTCCCCCTGTTATCACTGTGTATCAATAAAGTTGCCTATTATTGAATGGAAAGGTTGTGGTCAGTCTGAGGGTGGGCCCATGGGTTCCCCATCTGGAACAAGGCATCTGGGTCCTAAATCCAGAGCCAACAGGCAACCCCTACCTTATGAGTTGCAGTGAATGGGTGATACAGGCAAAAGCCCTAGTACAGATGACATGTGCTGATAAAAGGGTTTTTGGTCATACAAGCTGTAGTTAAGTAAGCAGTGTATGCTGGTACAGTTACACTAGCAAACCTCTTTTAGTGTAAAGTAGGCCAAAATTAAGTGGGAAGTTTGTGGCAGAGGTAAAAAGAAAACTCAGGTGCCCCAGTTCAAAGTCCTCTGCTTTAATTTTCTTGTTTCTTTAATAGGTCTGTCATAAAACTGAAGCTTTTCTTCAGATACCTCTTCTTGTTTTCACATTCTTTAAGAAAAATAAATGGCATATTTGTCTAAGGGCCTGTCTACACAGGACAGGCTGTGTGGAATAAGATAGGATGTGAAATTAAAGGAGAGCCTTTGGGCAGTTTAGGGTAATCTGCTGTGGCAGCGGATTAACTACATCGTATTCTTTATGAAGAACAAGAATAGCTAGACAAGGCACCAAGGCCTGGAAGAGCTCTGTTTTCTATATTTACTGTAGCTTATTCAACACCACCTGTCCTGTGTAGACAAGCCTGAAATAATGGTAGGATTCCAAAGTGCTGAATAAACTAGGTGGGGGAGGAGGCTGGAGGACAAAGCATAATGAATTCAGGATTTGGATTGGGAGAATACAGCATGCCAGTGATAAAGAACTTCATGTACTTCCTGCCCCAGAAAACAGAAAGCAATGGTCCTGTCCCACTAAACCTGGGGGGAGGGGGGGGGGCAGTTGTCCTTGCCATGTGTACTTTCAAAGCCTTGGGATTTCTCTGGCTGAACTGACCAACATAAACCTGAATATTTTAAAATGTGGTACCTAGCCATTCAGGTGGAACCAAAGGAAGTGCTAGGATAGGGTATCTCTGTACCTTTCCCAAATGGATGGGTAATGGCTCCCATGGAATCATGCAGCTAGGTGCTGTCTGTGCCAGAAGAGCACATTGACACTTTTTATAGCCCCTAAATCCATTCAGTGAAACTTTGTCTAGGAAAAAGAAATGTGGATTAATCCTGGTAGGATAACTACTCAGTTTGAAGGAAAAACTCTGCAAGGACACTAGTCTTTTTGTAGTTTGGTCCTCCTTCCCTATCCTCTTACAGTGTATGTAACACTTTTTAATTATGTTTCTATGTCTGTAACCCTTTCCCCCCCACTGAACTAGAAACTTTTATCCATAGTAGTGCATACCTGCAGCATTCTATAGACTTATCAACCTTGCAATTATCTGACAGCACTGTGTGTGTGTGTGTGTGTGTGTGTGTGTGTACATGCACACACACACTTTTCTTGTCTAGCTTAAATGGTTCTATAGATGCAAATTATCTGATGAAGACTGATTAGATTGTGAGCTGGCTTTATCTTTGTACACAGGAGCATTTTCCTGGAAGCTGATGAATGCAGTCTGATCCTCTTAAAAGGTATGCTGGTTAAATAAGCTGAGAGCACATCACGGAACGAGCATGTAGGGACATTCTGCTCTTGCCCTGAACAACTTAGTCTAACTTAGTCATACAAACAAAAGCTATGACAATATGTGCTGTGAGAGGACCTAATCAATGAAAGTTGATCACTAGGGAAACAAACTTATTTTTATGTTTTTTTGGAGATGGGTGATCAAAGTTTTAGTCCTGGCACTCGAAGTGCTCATATACTTGATCAAATAAGTGTGGAAGTGAATCACGGACAACAGGGCAGTCGTGTTCAGAACTGTCAGGGTTTTTTTTTACTGGACAAAGAGTCAGATTCAAATAAAGGACTTGGGTGCCTAAGGTGCAATTTAAGCAGAGTTTAGGCACCTAAGTCCAAGTGAGTTTTTCTTAAAAATATCCTTAGACACTTTATCATATAAGTAAATATACTGACAGAAAGTTTGGTTGCCTAAAGTGCTCTTCCTGCCCATGTGCCGAGCTGCTGCTTCCTTGGCTGAGCACCTCAGTGCCTAGGTCTGGTTGAACCTGTTTTAGGATTCACAAGTGAAACATCTCTGTGCCTAAAATCCCTGAGGGGCCCAATCCAGTCAGGCTGCTCAGATCACATCTAACAAACCCCAGTAAGACCAAGTACTGCATAACATGGAGCAGTCACTGCCTTTTCCATTCAAACATGTCTGATGGTGGGTATCCACGTTTTTTATGAAGGCCTCACCAAAGGCTGTTCTCAAACATGCACACTCTGTGACCCCTAAGTGTCTTCATTGCTGTGTTTCCAGGATTGGCTTGTACAAGTGGGAGTGGATGAGCAGAGCATTTTTGCAAACTTTCTTGATAGGACATGCTGTGGCTGCATGTAGACATTTCTTTGGCACCTAACCTAGCCCCTTAGCTGCTTTGTCATCTGTGCATACAGGGCAATGTGACCAAGATTAGGACTCCAATCTGTGCATAAGTGGATTTTTTGGCATATAAAAGACCATGTAGATTGACTAAATATAGAGACTTAAACAACCAGGAAAGGATAGAATGTCACCATTGGTCCATATAAAAGAAAGTAAGCAGTTTGAACTTGACCTCAGTCTTATTGAAAACTACCTTGTTATGTGCCAGACATAGCATCTTACTATATCTGATTATTCTGTCCTGCAGGAATGTCATCACTGTTTAGGGGAGAGCTGGATAGAACTTCTTAAGATTTGCTCTTTATAGCCTGTAAGGACATGTGTCTATAGGATGAAACTAAGCCCATTAATTTCTGGCCTAAATTATCCAGTTCTGTTCCCATAACACTCTGTATTTAGCATAGGCTATATAATAACAATATACTGTTGAGTTACTTTTAAAGAGGTATTGCAGTTAATGAATTTACTGCTATTAGTGATTGTCTTTGTGAAGACCATCTTGAGTGGATAGTAGAAAGTAACTAAACAAGCTGGTAGGTTTAAGGGGATGGAAGTCGGCTTATCTGTCCTGTCTGTCTGCCATACTAACCAACAGTTATTTAAGCATGTAATTAGGGTCAGATGTATTGGAACTTCCTGTTTCAAGTGATATGTTTGACAACAAGCTGTTTTCTTGTTGCATCTCAGTCATTCTCCATCTTTAACACCAGTGGCTAAAATGACAGGTCTGACATACTATCCTTACCACATGTTTTAATCAGTTATCAGTCAGGGAATCAGTGATGTGTAGTCTCCTTTTATAGTATATTCTGTTAGCATTTCTGCCTGATAAACTTAAATTCTCATGGTAAGCAACCTTGAAGCTTCCTATTCATAAATATTTTGTACTCAAGTTATTTTCATTAAAGACTCTGTGAGCTTAGATCAAAGACTCAAAGTTGGGAGAAATCAGTTCAAGTCTTGTCTCTGATATGACCCTTTGTACAACCTTGGATAAAAAACACTTGAGCCAAAATTTTCAAAAGTGGCCACTCTTGGTTGGAGATGTCTTGAGCTTGCTTTCTCTGAAATCATAAACAGTAAAGGCAAGTGAGATCAGCATGTACTTACATCTTTTAAAGTGTAGCCTAAGTTGCCTTCCAAGGTTCTGATACATCTAAAATCAGCAATCTTTTTATTCATCTGCAAATGAGACGTATTCCCCCCACTCCCCCTTGCAGGGTTTTTGTTTTACTCATCAAGAACTTTTAAATTCAGGGCTAGAAGATGACTTCTAGACTGAAAGGTCTTCAGTAACAGTCTTAGCAACCATTTATGTCTGGGAGGTCTCTATCATGCTGTGGGAACTTCTGATTGCAAATATCTTAATTAACATAATTTATGCCACTATGACATTAATTTAATGAGGAGACTGTTGGACGTGTGGAGAAAGTATTTACATTCAGCACTACATTTTCAGGATTTATCTAAAACGTATGCTCAAATCCAACATTTATATACTCAAAGCATAACCATGGTCAATCCCTTCACATGTGCAGATGAGATTATGTGCATGCATACACAGATTTGGTGGTCAGTCCTAGAAACCTGTCCACTGTCTCTGCTGATGATTCTGGGAGTGGGCCTGGGAAGTGGCGAGGGAAACAGCTAACAAAGCTGGAAACAAATCCTGTTCTACAAAAGTCCTGTCACCTTAGTTCCTTTAGTGTTTGCTATTCAAAATGGAACCTCCCTGTTGAAGTTGGCGTTGACAGACAACCTTCATGAAAAACTTCAAACAACATTTTAAAGTGTCACCATTGTTTTCCCAAACAGCTACAAAGAATGTATGTTGGAGATGATTGGAATTTGTAGTTTCCATGCAGAGCCTACACAAAGGAAGACCTGAAGAGCCTGATATCCTGCCAGGAATCAAGTGAACTTTGCTGTGTCATGGGCTTGGGAGGGAAGAGTTTGAGCATGTGTTACAATACATGTATCTTAGTTTGGTCACATCAGCCCACTGAAGTTAGGGGCATAACTTCATTAATAGCCGGTTGCATGTTACTCAAAGAGCTCTGAAGACTGTAGACTTACCTGCTTCTGTCCAGCCACTGCTTTTACAAGTTAAAAGCAATACCTGTGCTTTCTCTTGAGAGACATCAACCCTGGAAGTAAGTTTTATTTTACAAATATACATATTTTCTTTTCTTGGAAAATAGTGGAGTTGACAACTTCTCTTGCCTATAGATACCACTACTGTGTCAGTCTGATTTAATGGGCAGGTATTTTCTAAATGCGTCCACTTGGTTGCACTGTAGCTTTATAAATGCTACCAAAAAGTCAAACATATTCTCTTTTGATTTCTGTTTCCTACTTTTATATTTTTGCTTTCTTATAATAAAACTTCAGTATGATTTAGTTTCTTGGGTTGTTCCCTGAGGTCAGACTCCTATTCTTTGTATATATGTAGGCTGTATGGAAGACTATACCAAGTATGGAATATAGATTAACTGACCTAGCTTCAGGACTTCCATGTGCTACATATGCCACAGGAGTTTAACCAGAAGTGCTACAGAAACAGAACCCTTGGAGAAGGATTTGCTCAGGGTAGGTATGTCACCAGTGGAATGTGCTTCATCCCATTGGGCCCATAATTCAGAGCTATGGGAAGCTGACCTTCTACATGAAAAGGTAGGTAGAGTACCTACTTCAGTGCTGCGTGCTTTGGGATCTTATGGAACAAAACCGTGAGGAAGTCTGCATTAATATTTTTACACTCATAACAGGATGCTGTTGGTAGAACCAATCAGTTGGTGGAAGGATTTGTAAACTGTTCTTGCCTGAGAACAATTGCTAATGTCTGTTTTGGTCTTCATCTGTGCACATTTTCTGTAAAAATCTGTTACAGTCCTGCACAACCTTGATAAATCTGACCTGTCTTCCTGTGAGGACAGATTTTCAGTGGAAGTGGGGCACCAGCACTAATCTCCAGTGCTCTGATATATTAGCTCTACTTATGGATTCTAGAGCAAAGACTTCAGAATACATTTTTTTAATTTGCAAATGGTTTAACACTGGATGGATGCCAACTATTTCACTTTTTGTTGATCTCTAATTACACTAGAACACCCCCCTGAGCTAGTAAATGTAGTATGTGTTATTACAAGACATCAGGTAAATATATAGATTGTTTCATTCAAACATCCTCTACTAATGTTAAGAACTCAGTGCACCAAATACAGTGGTAGCCTTAACTTAAAGAGCATGCATGGGGGACAGTGTTAAGTAAAGTATTAACAAACAACATCACTTGGCAGCCCTGCACCCAGCTTATAAAGAAGGTTTTGGCTTTCACATCACAGAGATCCTTGTAATGCTGCCAGCATGCTTTCCACAACACTGCTTTGGGGCTGTGTAAAATGTCTGAGAGGGAAAACCTCCTAGAAATAACAGGCTGCACCATTGTTCAACAAGCTTATACAGTGCTTATCATAGATGAAGTGCTAAGTACTGGCTGAGTCATCAAAGAGACTAACTCTCCACAGTATATGTATGATTGGATAGTTGAGCTGTTTGTTTCTTTCTTGCTAATTTTGGCATAGCTTTGCCTTGCCTAGACATAGCTGCTGAAGCAGGTTACCTTCATAAATAGTTACTGTATTTAGGTTGTGCCAATGTCAACTAAGCACCAATCATCCAGGGAGCATAGATTCTTTACGCTTGTTTTTTCCTTAGCTGTATAGATTAAATCCACTAAGTTTCTTAAAGAAAACTTCCATTACTTTTCCTGAGACACTATAAGCATCCTGATGCATGCATTTTCTAGTATTGTACCGACGGAATTCTCCTGAATTATGATCTGAAGGGTGGACAGAGTCGCACTTTTTGCAAACATCTGAGGGGATTCCTTAGCAATGGGGTGTGGCTTTCCTTCTGTACTTTGTACAATACATAATTTGAGTTTAGTTTTCTATTTCTTTTCCAGTGAATTTCAGTTTATGTTCTCAAAGTTACCATTTGGCTTGAACCTTTCCAGTAGAATGAAAGCTTACTGCATATGTCCATTCTAGACAAAATTCTGCCTTGACTCCAGGCTAACAGTGAAAGCTTTGATCACTGAAGCTATAAAAACTTGAGAACACTTGAATGTTTGTTTTTTTTGCTATAAAAGACTTTTAAATGTTAGTGGGGAAAGTCATGGTTAAGACACTATTTCACAAAAACACTCGAAGAATTGTGAAAATTGAAAGGTCAGGTTATTCAAATTTAATAGTGCCATCTTTGAGAACAATGTCATAATCCAAGGCAGGTGTTTTAATTACTGATGGTCCTTAACATTTTATATTAAACAGTGTGTTGGTTGATTGGCTAGTGGGAGCAAAGAAAAGTAGAAAAGGAAGTGACAAACTGATATTTCCTAGGTAGCTTAAAAATAGGTAAAAGCAAATGTATGTTTGTATGATTTGGTGGGGGGTGGAAATAGATGGGGAACTTGGCAGGGAAAGTTCAAAAGCTCTTTTATGTGACCAGAAAGGACAATCTTTTAACTTTTTTTATCTTCCGTTTAATCTTTAAATAAGTGATTTTCAATCAGGGGTGCCACAAGGTCCTTTGAAGGGTGCCATGAGGTATGAAGAAATAAATGAGGTGTGGGGAGATAAGTAGAGAAGCTCAGGATCAAGGTTATCCCCACCTGGCCAGGCCCCCACTCCAACTGCCTGGCCTCTCTGCTTCGTTTTTGAAATTGGGTGCCACTCAAATCACCAACGTTCTGGAGAGGTGCATTGAGTCCAAAAAGGTTCAGAACCATTCAAAGGATGCCTATCTTTACTAGATTTTTGTGTTGCTGGGCTGGCACCTCAAATCTGGCAAGCAGTATTCAGGGGTGGTTAATCTCAGAGTTACTGAGTTTCTGGTAAAATAAGATGGCCATTGCTACTGCTGACCACTTGTCTCCATTCAGCTGCACTTTATTTTTCCAGCACTTCCTCCTGTAAGTCTCAGATGAGGCCACTGAGTGGTTGGAACAGAGAGTATGTAGTAGAGTCCTAATTTGCACCGGAAAAGTGAGACAGGGCAGGATTGGAGGACAAGGGGGAGTTGATAGGGAAAGGAAGCAGTGTATCTAGAGCTTTCTTATAGGTTCTGGTGGCTTAGCTGGCCTTTAAGCCTCTGCCTACTATGTCATCAGTCTCTGGCTTCAACCTTTGATCTCTCTGGGATGCTGGAAACTCTTTTTGATCCTTTCCAACACAAAGCCAAATCTGTATGATTAGAATGAGGCCATTGTACTAAACCCTTCCACATGTGGTTGCAGCATAGAGGACTCAAGCTGATGCAAGAACACAACAGTCCTCCCAATTAAATGTATGTCACTGTGCATCTCTTGCCCATATCAAACTAGTCCTTATTACATGGGTCAGATTTGAAGTAAGGGGTCTTTTATATGCAAGGAGAAAGGTACAGCCAAAGGTTGCACTTGGCATGTAAAATGTGCAGCACCTTTGCCTTTATTTTATTGTGGAGCAAGAAATAGGTTCCTTATTGTAGAATCATACAAAGTTAGAGTTGGAAGGGACCTCTGGAGATCATCTAGTCCAACCCCCTACTCAAAGCAGGACCATCCCCAACTAGATCATCCCAGCCAAAGCTTTGTCTAGCTGGGTTTTGAAAACCTCCAAGGACGGAGATTGCACCACCTCTCTGAATAACCTGTTCCAGTGTTTTACTACCCTCCAAGTGAGAAAATTCTTCCTAATATCTAACTTAAACATCCCTTGCTGAAACTTGATAGCATTGCTCCTTGTTCTGCCATCTGCCACCACTGAGAACAGTCTAGCTCCATCCTTTTTTGAATCCCACTTCAGGTAGTTGAAGGCTGCTATTAAGTCCCCTCCCAGTTGTCTCTTCTCTAGACTAAATAAGCCCAGTTCCCTCAGTCTTTCCTCATAAGGCATGTTTCCCAGCCCTCTCACCATTTTTGTTGCCCTATGCTGGACTCTCTCCAATTTGTCCAAATCCTTTCTGTAGTGGGGGCCCCAGAACTGAATGCAGTACTCTAGATGTGGCCTTATGTGAATAAAGGGGAATAATCACTTCCCTTGGCCTACTGGCAACACACTTACCAATGCAACAAGGGCACAGTACTGGCTCATATTCAGCTTATTGTTCATTATAACCCCAGGCCCTTTTCTGCACAGTTGCTGCCCCGCCAATCAGCCCCCAGCTTGTACTGGTGCATGGGATTGTTCCATCCTAAGTACAGGACTTTGCACTTGTCCTTGTTGAAACTCATGAGATTCCTTTGTTTGGCCCAATCCTTCAATTTGTCTAGATGGCTCTGAATCCTAGCCCTACCCTCCACACCAGCTGGGTGTCATCTGCAAACTTGCTGAGGGTGCACTCTATGCCATCTTTTGTTGATGAAGACATTGAATAAAAGTGGCTCCAGAACTGACCCCTGGGGCACTCCATTTGATACCGGTTGCCAGCTAGACATCAAGCCATTGATACTACTCTCTGAGCCTGATGCTCCAGCCAGTTTTCTATCCAACTTACAGTCCATTCATCCAGCCTGTACTTTTTAGCTTGCCTGCAAAAATATTGTGAGGGACCATATCAAAAGCCTTGCTAAAATCAAGGTACACCAGCCTTCCTGTATCCACAGAGCCAGTCATCTCATCATAGAAGGCAATCAGGTTGGTCAGGCATGACTTGCACTTGGTGAATCCATGCTTACTGTTCCTAATCACCCTTTTCTCCTCTAAGTGCTTACAAAGGGATTCCTTGAGGATCTGCTCCATGATTTTTCCAGGGGCTAGGTGAGGCTGACTGGTCTGTAGTTCCCTGGATCCTCCTTTTTCCCTTTCTTTAATATGGGCACTGTTTGCCCTTTTCCAATCATCTGGGACCTCTCCTGATCACTATGAGTTTTCAAAGATGATGGCCAATGGCTCTGCAATCACATCAGCCAACTCCCTCAGTACCCTTGGGTGCATCCCATCTGGCCCCATGGACTTACACATCCAGCTTTTCTAAGTAGTCCCTAACTTGTTCTTTCTCCACTGTCAGTTGCTCACCTCCTCCCCAAACTGTTGCCCAGTACAGTAGTCCGGGAGCTGACCTTGCCTGTGAAGACTGAGATGAAAAAGGCATTGAGCACTTCAGTCTTTTCTGCATCCTCTGTCACAAGGTTGCCTCCCCCATTCAGTAAGGGACCCACACTTTCCCTGCTTCTCCTCTTGCTACAGACATACTTGTAAAAAACCTTCTTGTTACCTTTCATATCCCTTGCGAGCTGCAACTCCAATTGACTTTTGGTCTTCCTGACTTCACCCCTGTGTGCCCGAGCAATGGTCCTATATTCTTCCTTAGTTGTCTGTCCAAGTTTCCACTTCTTATAAGCTTCCTTTTCGTGATTTAGTTTACTGAAGAGTTCCCTGCTAAGCCAAGTTGGTCTTCTGCCATACTTGCTAGTCTTTCTGTGCATTGGGATGGTTTGTTCCTGCACTCTCAGTAAGGCTTCTTTAGAGGCAGCTCTCCTGGATTCCTCTTCCCCTCAGACTGGCTTCCCAGGGGATCCTGCCCATGAATTCCCTGAGTGAGTCGAAGTCTGCTTTTCTGAAGTCCAGGGTCCTAACTCTGCTGCTCTCCATACTTCATTTCCTCAGGATCCTGAACTCAGTCATCTCATGGCCACTGCTGCCCAAGTTGCCATCCACTATATTACATTCCCCAACAATTCATCCCTGTTTGTGAGCAGCAGGTCAAGAAGAGCCTGGCCTCTAGTTGTCCGCTCCAGCACTTGCACCAGGAAGTTGTCCCCAACATACTCCAAAAACTTCCTGGATTGTCTGCGCACTGCTGTCTTGCCCTCCCAGCAGATGTCATAGTGACTCTTTGTAGTGTGCAAGAAAAATGACATGGCTTGCTTCTGTACAAGAGTTGAGGAACAGATGCTGCTAATTTTTAAGTAGTAGTATCTCTGGAAAAGCTATATCTGTCTGGAGACAGTCACTTTTATGGGGGATACATTCTTAGTAAAACTAGTCCTATTTAGAACTGTCATGAAGTCATTATATTATTAACAAATATTTGTTCTCTCAACAAGCCATGTGAGCCCAGTATCAGTGGGTGAGTTGTATACAGGGCCCTCAGTGGTAGCTTACCTTAAATTCTCAAATAATTGTCAGCACCTACACCTGGCATATTGATTTATGAATTCTAGGATCTAGGGTGGTACCTCTATTTCATTCTAGTATTCAACAGGGAAAGAACATTGGTTTAACTCACATCTCAGAACTCGCCTTCTATGGTGAGAGTTGCTGGGTGACGTGAAGCCACTATTATAAGCATTGTGTTCTCCTTCCACAGTTCTGGCCTTTTTGGACCATACATGGAACATCTCTGGCTTAGCAATTCCTCGCTGACAGACTAGCCTCTTGGAGGCTACAGGTAACTGGGCACAACTTGGAGCATACCCAAGGCTGCTCTCTGATGCGTTAGCTAATATGATTTACCTGCATATATCAGCTTCCCTGACCCCCTCTACTCCTGCTGGAACTCAGGGAGACCAGAAGATTTACCCTATGATCTAATGCAGCAGAATGATTTAATTATCAAAAGAAGGACAACTTTTAGATTTGCCCAAATTATACAAGTTTTTTGCTCAGCTTCAAGGTTCAGTATAAGTGACCATCACAGTGACTTCTGGTTGCCAACTAACCATATACTACAGATCCTCACTTCTACCATAGCTGATTGACAAATAGAAACATGTTATCAGTGTCCTTATATATCAGTCCTCCCAACAGCACCAGGGCACATCCTTGGGCTGTTGAGATTATCAAGCTAAAAGTAACATTCCCATTTTGACAGAAGCCTTGCATATAGCAAAAATAGCATTTTAGCCAACTAGGGATGATTGCTAAACACAATCATAGAAATACTACTTGCATATGCTGCTGAGATGTACAGTGAGCCTGATTCTTGTGCAAGTTCATTCAAGCTTATTCCTATCTTTCGGCTTAAATACTGACAAGCTTTTTCTTGTCCCAAATACCAAAACCTGCACTCACTAGAGGTGTACTCTAGACTGTACTCTCAGTATGCCACAATTATTTCTACTTGTAAAGCAAAATTGTAACCTCGGAACCAAATCTTGCAGTCCTTAAAATCCTTTGGCCAACCCAGACCCTGTGTGGGTTGTGAGGTGGGTCTCTGTCCTAGGAGCTATTGCAGTCAGTTCCTGTCAGTAATAGGCATTGGGTGATTTTCCTTGCTGCACTGGCCTGGAAAGGGTAAGGGGTTTCATCCCCTCAATCCCAGCAGAGCTCTTCTGTATGTAAGAACACATTTGGATAAGGACATGGACTGAGCCTTCACTCTGACCTTCCTTTTCCCACACAGAGTAATAAGGCCAGAAGACTCTGGGTCAGTAGAGGCATCTGGCAGGCCTGTCACAGAATAGCCTTTCATCCTCTCTGAGTGCTGCTCTGATCCACATCTTGTGCCTGATCTCCTCTTCTGCTTTCTGCTTCCTGTCCTATCTGCTGTTGTGCTACCAAACCTCTCCTTGATCTGCTGTGTGCCACACAGAGGCAAGCCCATGCCACTTGTGATACTTGTGCAGCAGGTGGGCTGCCACTGCTCTAGACTAGTGATTCTCAACCTTGTTAGATTTAAGGCATCCCTTAGAAAACTCCAGCTCTTAGCTTTCACTTAATTTTTGACTGCAAAAAGATTATAACGCAATCCTTCTGTTGCAAAGAAAGACCACAAGAGGTCAATGTTTTTAACACTATGGATTCCTATTTGAAATCTTGGGTTTATCTTGTGAATCATGTGTGGGTGTTTGAGCATCTAACTCCGCTAATACTGAGCAGCACATCCCAGCACCTTGGCACCCTGTTTAAGAATTGCTGCTGTAGACTTTTAGAACATCTAATTTGATCTCCTGTATATCTTAGGCCATTACACTTAACCCAGCTACCTCTAAATTGACCCTGATAATTTGTGTGATTAAAGTACATCTTCCAAAAAGGCATCCAGTCTATCTGAAGACAGCAAGAGATGGAAAATATACTGCCCTTGTTATTTTGCCTCAGTGGTTAATTACCCTCACTGTTAACAATCTGGTGCATCTGGCTTCTAATTCAAATTTGTCTGTATGGTTTCAGCTTCCAGCCATTTGATACTTAGGGATTTTTCTGCTAGTTTAGAGTCCATTAGTACTTGCTATTTTCATCTTGTGAATGTTTCTAGAGATGAACCAAGTCCCTCTCCATCTTTTTGGTGAGCTAAACAGATTGATTGTAAATTGGCCCCTGTAAAGGGATCATATTTAATAAGGGACATGAGTAGGGAAAATTTTGCTCACATTTCTTGACCTGCATCACATGCTTTATGGAAAAGCAGTTGTGGAATGTTCAAAGGAGGAAAACTTATAATGGCTTAAAATAGAAGAATTAGAATTTAGCCTTCTTTTCTTACTTTAGCACAAATTATAATTAAGTCAGTCCCACCATCGCTGTGAGAACTTTACAGCAAGTTCACAACTCTGTAGCCAGTATGCTAAAATAGAACTTGATCACCCAGCAGTTTTGAAGAGCCCTGTTCTTTATAGTTCAACTCAAGTAACTTGTAAAAGATTCTAAAAATGATTTAGAGGAAGTGCCCTTGACCTTTGTTTCCTGGACACTCTTTTTGTATTGGTAACAAACTGTGGAACTTAGGTGCTAGCTAGAAGTGGTGGTAGCTACAGAAAATCTACCTTGTTGTCTTCTTTCTGGCCCCACATATCTCCTTGTCTCAACTGCTCATGGGGCTAGCTTCAAAAGGAGAGCTATGGAGGGGTCTATATAATGCCTGATTTGTGGCATTAAGTACTGGATGATTTGGGAGAGCCAGCACTAGTTTCTAAGGTCTAGGCAGTTGGATTGTAGTATTCATATTGCAACGGAGGGTGTTAGAGGATCTACACCCCAAACACATGGAGACTGTGTCTAGACTTTGACCATACCTAGCAAACCAAAGACTGTCGGATCTGAGGTTTTGGTCTGTTACAACTGACTGACAGTTGTATCCACAGCTGCAAAGGGAGCTTGACTGATGTTGTGAAAAAGTGACAAATTTCTTTCTCTTCAAAATGCTATGTTCAGCTAAATTTAAATATCTCTTTTTCACTTCTCTTCACAATAAGGCTAATAGAGATTTGGAGATAAAATGAGTCTTTGAGAGAGTTTGCATGCATATACAAAATATGGGTTTGTACTTTGTATACGTATAAAATCTGTCCTAAAATGTTAAGCAAGTTTAACCTTAATTTATTTGTTCTGTCTCTATACTTACGTTATGCCTGTATAACATTGCCAATTAAAAACTGAAGCCTTTTTTGTTCTTTTATCAGGTCTATATGTAAAATAGAACTTGAGTAAAAGATATATGCAAAATTAGCAGATACAAAGGTGGATGCTATTTCTGGAGCACCCTTTTACTCCAGGGCCATATCCAGATGAGTACAGATGTGCAGCATGTGGTGCCACAGATCTGTCTGTGGTGCCACACACCACACATGCAAGTGTTCTCCGCTCTGCTACTTTGCAGGGGGTTTTCTTGACCTCAGGAGATCCCTGTTCGTGTGTGCTGCCCAAAACCAGAGCCTGGCTGGCTGGAGCCATGCTTCAGCTGTTGGCTGAGTTCCTTGCTGCAGGAGTGCCATGGCTGAAGCTTCCTGAGGCCCTCAGGACCCCAGGTAAAGCTGCTTGGGCCAGCACAGTTGCTGGCCTCACCGTCCTCTACCCCATCTGGGGTAACCTGTCATGCACCAGAGTGTGTGTGGCACAGGCGTTCCCTAGGGACAAGTGGCAGCAGCACAAGGTGTGCAGCTGTTACTTGTCCCTGGGGAAACGCATTTCCACTTGCGGAAATGCACCTCAGAAGTGCAGATAGGTTTGGTTGGTTCATCAGAACTGACATTAGTACATCAGATCAAGATTTCGAGTTGATCTCCTATTATAGTTATACAGCTACTGGATATTTAGGACTTACTAACACTTTCTAAACATTTTGTACCACCATGATGACTCACCTACAACTTTATACCAAGAGTATAAATCTGTTTGCTGTATTCTGGCTTTTCTAAAGTCAACCACATGCTGATTTAGGTAAATGTAGTGACCACATAGTACAAATAGAGTCAACAAAATGATTTGTCCAAAATAGTCCCTGACAATTGAACTGCCTATGTAACCTGGGCAGTACTCCAAGAGGTATACCCTCTCCAATTGAAGGGATCAAAGCAGGTGCACAAGTGTTGTGGGAGGTGTAGGGAGTCTCCTCCCCCTATAGAGCAGACCCAGACCACCAATGGGGACTTAACCGTATACCTTTTAATGAGAGAACAGTTTTGGGAACATAACCAGTATAAACCAGGGGGTATAGGGGACACTACAATGCCCCGAGGGGGCAGGATTCAACAAAGGTTAGACACTTACAATCATAGACATATTCATCTAGTTGACAAAAGACAGGGTTAACCAAAATATAAAACACAAACAGCAGAACAAACAATACTGGTTGGTGAAATATAAAAGGCACAAAATACAAAATGTCAAATAACAAGGAATATAAGACCTTGGTACCTGAAGAGGGGAGAAAAAATCACAATGACCCCTTTCCACTGCAACAGGAATTTCTCCCTGTTACTTCACTCACTTCAACTGGGACTTGAACTCAGATTGCCTACACGGCAGGCAGAAATGCTACTATACAGCCACCAGTGCTACTACTATGCCAAACTGCAAGGGGTCTTGGCTTTCCAGAAGCCCTGGCCTCACGTTGAGCTGCCTGGCCTCTTATTGGAGGAGCTGGAAGCAGGGCTGGGAACCTCTCAGGTCGCTGCTCAGATCCTTGCTGGAGCGGGGGAGCCTCTCCTGCTGGTCACAGCCTCTCGTAGGGGATCCTGGCGCCCAGCAGGAAGCCTCTCCTGCCGGCCACCTGCCGCGCTGCTGAGGGTCCAACTGCTGCCTGCAGGTCCCACTCCTTCAGGGTCTTCTGGGGCAACTGCTCCTGCCCCGCTGGCCCAGCTCTTGCCAGCTCTTTGAGACTCCTTCCTTGTGGTCCCTTGCTGGTCTCTTCTGAGTCAGTTGCACTGCCCCTTTTATCCCCCTTCAGGTGACCCACAGGGCCAATCAGGGGACATGGAGGGTGAGTCTCTGGGGCCTGATTGGTGAGGAAAGGGAATCCCAAGTCCTCCAATCATCTTTTACCCTTTCAAAACCCCTGGGCTAAGTCACTGCCAGCTAGCTCATCACACTTACATAGACATTTGATCTCCTGAGATAAATTCTTCCCAGAGTCACTTCATTTGGGTTGTTATTTTTCTCTTCATTCCCAAGTTATTTTTCACTCAGAGAGGCCACTTACTCTGGGAGAAAAATTATGAATATCTGTATACTCATGATTTCTCCTGGGACAGTAGGAACTGTCCTTAGAGAAAATGAACGTATGTACATAGGCTGTATTTGCAGAAAACCAAGCTTGACCCTGGAACAAATTGCTAACCAGAAAATGAAACTAACCTTATAACGGGCATTGCATTGCTAGCTCTACCTGCAATGAAGCATATTAGAAGGCCCTTTGCTATAGTAGCTCTAGAACACACTAGTCAGAGAAAATTGACTGACTAAAATGCCAATAAAATAGTGAAAGAAAAACCATCTTGTTTGTTTTAAATCGTCACTATCACACATTGTCTACACTCTCCTGTGGTACAAACAGCATGATGATGTGTCTGAGCTCCAGTATATGACAATATCATGTATGTTCAGCAGGCAGGCAGTATTTACCAGGAAATGACTACAAACCTTTTCAGAATCATCCAGACATCCTCTCTAAAGTACCCTGCCTTTTAATAATCTAGTTCAGGGGTTGGCTACCTATAGCCTGCAAAGAGATTTAATCCAGCCTGCCACGCAAACCCAGAAATGCTATTGTCATAGACATTTTGATAGCCCACCATTAATAAGTTATGCATAAGACTGTGTGCCATCTAGTGCTAGAATATCTAACAACTGTCACCTCCAGCCCACCTTGGAACAGAACTGTTTTAATTTATCCCATTGCTAGTGAAAGGTTGCCAACACTTGGTCTAGTTATAGACTCCTAATTTGAGGTTTATTTGAAGGGGAAGCAGAATAAGCAGCAAACCTCTCATTGACTTCGAGGTTAAGGAGCAAACCTTTGACAAGGGACTTAGTTTTTATTCGAACATTAGGCAAGAAAGGTACAGCGTCACTCTTTAGATAGTATGCTGAGATTATAGGATATAACATGAAAGCACGGTCACTGAAGTAGTGTGGCATTGTGTCTGAGAACCTTGCATTAATATACTAAGACTCAGTAATAAAGTAAAGAGCTAGCAGCTTTATTGAATACATCCTGTCTGGCTGTAATGTCTGTATGAGATTCAATAAGCTTCCAAAGTCCAACCCTTGGGACATACTGGGTTATGTCTGTGTATGTGTTTATACTGTTAATCCCCAGGAATAGGAGAATCTTCTGGTAGAGACTGGCTGCTTTGTTGGTTAGTTCCATTTTTCTGTCTTTGGCTTTTTACATGTTTGACACATTTCTTATCAGGTTTGCTGCTATGTGGAGTCCCCATTAGATATGAATGTGTAACATCATTATAGAAGTAGCTTGTCTGTACCCCTCAATTTGGATTTGAATGTGACACTAATAATAGCTTGCCAGAACAACAGACAAAACAGGGGCTGAAGACCAAGGGAAGGGCTGACAGGAAGCAAACCCCTTTCTGTCTAGGTAGAAATGAGCCTGTACCTGAGTCCAGCACAGCTGCTGTGTAAGTGAGGCGGCGATATCTGGGGTGGTTGAAGGGCCCTACAAGAAGGAAACGTAGAACCAGGGTCTTGGAAGTGGAAACCCAGGTCACAGCATATGGTGGGCAGAGAATGAACCTCCTGTTCTGAACCTCCTGTGCTCAATTTATGAAAGTGGTGTGATAAAGGCCTCCCTTCCTCTTGGTCTTGAGGTGC
This sequence comes from Alligator mississippiensis, assembly GCF_030867095.1. Lineage (NCBI taxonomy): Eukaryota > Metazoa > Chordata > Crocodylia > Alligatoridae > Alligator > Alligator mississippiensis. Next base: position 212,117,039 of record NC_081827.1, on the reverse strand, counting down.
TGGGTCATTGAGGCCCACTCTGTAGGTGGTAGAGATGCTGTTTCTGTTCTCCTCCCTGCTGTGCTGCACCAAAGCAGGGACACATCTCCATTTTCTGCACCTGGTAGTTTGCAAGTTTGAACAGACTTGCCCTTTGGAATATGAATCACTTAAACATCAGAATGTTACCTTTGAGAATTTGAGCCAAGCTTGGGTCACCTCCAGGGCTACTCCTGCATTGTGGATATGGGCAGGGCAAGAAAAGACAGCCTAATTATGACTGGGTTCTCTCCCTCACGATGGAGCTCATGATCTGCAGCTCTTCTCAAAGCTTAGCAACATAATTGCTCAGCCTGTAATCGGGGGACAGATAAGTCTTCTTCCCTAGCCCAGACCACAGTCTAATGAGAGAGTTCTAGTAACTTGTCAAAAGCAAGTCATACGGTGATTAAATAAGACAGGCCTTTCCATAGTCTTTTTCCACCTGTGTACATGTACTAGATCTAGCATTTTCATGTCCTGTGGATGTATGTACTCAGCATTACATAAATCTTTAGGTGTGCCCATCAAGAAGGGTGAGTCATTTACATGAAAAGGTGGCCCGAGGCTTTAGGTGCAAAAGGCACAGGTTTTATTTCTTTATTTTTTTTACCTGCTTCATTTCCTGTGAGAAGGGAAGGCAGAGAGCAGGACAGACCCAGGTGCAGAAACTTCAGCTCCAAAAACACAGCAGAAAAATAGGGGTTTTCTGTAATCTACAAAGTTCTTATGTGTATAAGATCCCTATGTTCCACCTTCTTATTATAGTGGCTAGGAGGGGAGGTGAACCACATGATGCAGGGAACTGGGAGCTCAAGGAGACTGTGAAGAACATGGGTTAATGGCCAAAGCAGATACTTACACCTTTAGACTTTTTTCCCCCTCGTATTTTTGCTTTCTTCATAGAAGATTGGGCTTGTCAGATCTTTGTAGTCTTCATGCAATCTATTACTTTAAACATTAGGTGGACTACTGGAAAGCATAAATCATGGTTTACCCCATCCACAGGAAGCCATTCTAATGAAATACAAATTATGGCATATGACCATCCTGGGCCTTGGTTGAGAAGGTCACCATATATCCAGTAATAAATAAAATGATATCATTGCAACTGACTCCTATCACCCCAAAGGTCTTTGCAAACTAGAAAGACCTGAGAAAAAAGAGCAAAATGTCATCTGGAAGTTTGACTGCAAAGTACAAAGAAAAGAACCAGGATAATAGCTGCCATGTAATAACTTAATATGGGTAGTTAAGGTGCTCTAACCCTTCTATGGAAAGGCAACTGGGGTACAAAGACATGTTGATCTCTAAGGACCCTGCAATACACTGTTTTATTGAGGCTCCTTGGGTAAGTGCACAAGCCACCTTTTGCTCTGTAAAATGTAGATACTGAAGAAGTATTCATTCAAAACCCCACCCCTCAGTTCCAGACAAATATAAAGGAACTTGGAGAATAAGACTTATATGGAGAGTATTAGAAAGAAAACCAGCAGGCAGTGAGCTAAGTGGCACACAAATACGCTGCCCATATGCACTCAAGACCTGTTGGTGGTGGCACAAGTCTAAATATAGTTATGTAGGATATAACCTTTATACTCCAGGGCACTCCATTAGTACTAGAAATGAGAAATAGAGAAGACAGAATAGCTTAGAAATCGGTAGTGTGGGAGAATGCAGCGTGGGAGATGGTTACTCTATTGCTGTGTCAATATATTAATTTCAGAAACTATCAAGTGCACAGTCCAAGATTCATAGATTCATAGATGCTAGGGTTGGAAGGGACCTCAATAGATCATCGAGTCCGACCCCCTGCATAGGCAGGAAAGAGTGCTGGGTTCAGATGACCCCACCTAGATGCTATCCAACCTCCTCTTGAAGACCCCCAGGGTAGGGGAGAGCATCACCTCCCTTGGGAGCCCGTTCCAGACCTTGGCCACTCTAACTGTGAAGAAGTTCTTCCTAATGTCTAGTCTAAATCTGCTCTCTGCTAGCTTGTGACCATTATTTCTTGTAACCCCCAGGGGCGCCTTGGTGAATAAAAACTCACCAATTCCCTTCTGTGCCCCCATGATGAACTTATAGGCAGCCACAAGGTCGCCTCTCAACCTTCTCTTGTGGAGGCTGAAGAGGTCCAGGTGCCCTAGTCTCTCCTCATAGGGCTTGGCACACAAGCCCTTAACCATACGAGTGGCCCTTCTCTGGACCCTCTCCAGGTTATCCACATCCCTCTTGAAGTGTGGCGCCCAAAACTGCACGCACTATTCCAACTGCTCCTGATAGAGGGGAAGTATCACCTCCTTGGAACTGTTCGTCATGCATCTGCTGATGCACGATAAAGTGCCATTAGCTTTTCTGATGGCTTCGTCACACTGCCGGCTCATGTTCATCTTGGAGTCCACTAGGACTCCAAGATCCCTTTCCGCTTCTGTTCCACCCAGCAGGTCATTCCCTAGGCAGTAGGTATGCTGGACATTTTTCCTCCCTAGGTGCAGCACTTTGTATTTCTCCTTGTTGAACTGCACTCTGTTGTTTTCTGCCCATATGTCCAACCTGTCCAGGTCTGCTTGTAGTTGTTCCCTGCCCTCCAGCGTGTCCACTTCTCCCCACATTTTTGTGTCATCCGCAAACTTGGACAGAGTACACTTCACTCCCTTGTCCAAGTCGCTGATGAAGATATTGAAGAGTATTGGTCCAAGGACCGAGCCCTGCGGGATCCCACTGCCCACACCCTTCCAGGTCGAAACCGACCCATCCACCACGACTCTCTGGGTGCGACCCTCTAGTCAATTCGCCACCCACCGGACCGTGTAGTCATCCAAGTCACAGCCTCTTAACTTGTTTACCAGTATGGTGTGGGATACCGTATCAAAGGCCTTCCTGAAGTCTAAGTAAACGACGTCAACCCCTACTCTTGCGTCCAGGTGTTTTGTAACCTGGTCATAAAAAGACACTAGATTAGTCAGGCATGATCTACCTGCTACGAACCTGTGCTGGTTTCCCCTCAGCATAATTTTTCCTGCCGGGCTCTTGCAAATGTGAGCCTTGATAATTTTTTCGACGACTTTGCCTAGGATGGAGGCGAGACTGACTGGCCTATGGTTGCCTGGGTCCTCCTTTCTCCCCTTCTTGAAAATGGGGACCACATTGGCCCTTTTCCAGTCCTCTGGGACCTGGCCCGTGCACCACGACTGCTTAAATATTACCGCCAGTGGCTTTGCAATGATGTCAGCCAGTGACTTCAGTACCCTCGGATGGAGCTCATCCGGGCCTGCTGACTTAAAGGCATCCAGTTCCTCCAAGTGACTCTGCACCATCTCAGGGACTACACATGGTAGTCTGGCGCCTTGCTGCTGCCTCTCTACAACCCCAGTGAGAGACTTGTCATGCCCCTTGCTTAGGAACACTGAGGCAAAGAACTCGTTGAGGAGTTCAGCCTTGTCCCCCCTGTCCGTCACCAATTGTTTCTGCCCATTTAGTAGAGGTCCTATTCCACCCTGGGCCTTCCTTTTGCTCCCTATATATCTAAAAAACAATTTTTTGTTATCCTTTGCTTGGGATGCCATCCTCAGCTCCATGGTAGCTTTGGCCCGTCTAACTACCTCCCTACACGTGCAAGCAGAGGAGGTATACTCCTCTTTGGTAATCTCTCCCCGTTTCCACTTTTTATATGCTCCCCTTTTAGTCCGCAGGCTGCCCTGGATTTCTCTGGTCAGCCAGGGAAGCCTCCTGGCCCCTTTCCCTCTTTTTCCTCGCATCGGGATCGTCTCCCTCTGTGCCCAAAGGATCATTTCCTTAAGGCACAGCCACCCTTCCTGGGCTCCCATCTCTTCAAAACTCCTACTCTGCAGTGCATCCTTAACTAATTGCCTGAGCTCATTGAAATCAGCTTTCCTAAAGTCTAGCACTTTCACCTTACTAGTTACCTTACCCACTCAACGTCCTATGGTGAATTCTATTATTTGGTGATCACTGTCCCCCAGGTGACCACCGATTTGTAGGTCTCCTACCATGTCATCCCCCGTTGCCAATACCAGGTCCAGTAAGGCATTCCCCCTAGTGGGACCGTGTACCTCCTGCGTCAGGTGGAGGTCCTGTACGCAGGATAGGAACGTGCGTGAACAGTGGGACCTTGCTGTCTGCATCTCCCAGCAGCTGTCTGGGTAGTTTAGGTCCCCCATGACTACCGCCTCCTTAGCTTTTATGGTCTCTGAGAGCTGGCTCAGGAGCCCTGAATCTAGTTCTTTCCCTTGGTGTGGGGGTCTGTAGCAGACCCCTACCACCAAATCCCTTTCTCCTTGCCCCCCATGTAACTTAACCCACAATCCTTCTACTTTCTCCTCCTTCGATTCCATCTTGATGAGGGTCGAAGTATATTGCTCATTGACATAGAGCGCAACTCCTCCCCCTTTCTTCCCCACCCTGTCCTTTCTGTACAGCCTATAACCCTCAATATGTACTGCCCAGTCATGGGAAGAATCCCACCAGGCCTTTTCAGGCTCAAGAGTTACAGCATGATAGGGACTAACAGGAATTTCACAGAACTCCTAGTAAGGCTTTCTTCTGCATGGGTGGGGATCATTTTATCTGTGTCATTTTAGTATCACAAACTAAGCTTGCCTTTCCTCTTAGGTATGTTTAAATGTATTTTGTATCGCCATAGTACTACCTAGAACCCTAGTAAGTGACCTCAGCCCCATTGTACCAGGTGCTGTACTGAGCCTGAACAGGGCTGATCATCTGTTAACCAAACCAATATATAACTGTTACAGGGCCAGTTATTCCAGTAGATTCTCAAGACGACATTGCTTTCTAGAGAGAACTTATTCTTTGCTAGCAATAATGGATTGAGGATACACTTTAATATTCATTTTCATTTCATCATCAAAAGCTGCTTTGTTTTCTCAGTACAGTACAGATCATTTAGAAAGCACATTTGGCTATTTTCTGCCTAAGTCACTGGTTCTCAACTGGGGTGCTGCAACTGTAGCACTGCTGCTGAAGCCACTGATGCTGCAGGGTGAAATTTCCCCATATGCCACTGTTTTCAGGAGGCACCATGGGGAGAAATGGTGCACTTGTCTGTATAAGTAATGCAGGCAGGTGCAGATTTCTCCTCAGCTGCTTTTCAGTTCAGCTTCAGTGTGCTCCCTGAATATAGACATGTGCTAGACCAGTGTTTCTCAACCCAGGGGTCATGACACAAAAGTAGATAGCAAGAAGATTTTAAAGGGTCATGGGGAGGTCTGAGGGAAATGCTGCAAGGCTGCATGGAGTCAGCATGCAACAGGGCAATGTAAAGCAGCAGAGGAGGGAGGGAGGGGGGTGGATGTAGCAGCTGGAGGGGAAGTGGGAAGAGAGAGAGAGAGACACTCTGTGTTGGGGACTGGGATGATGTGGGTCATACCCTGCTGGTGCCTCCCCAGACTCAGGAGGCACTAGTTGCCCGTGTTTGATGAGCTTTAGTTCAAAGAATCCTGCTGCCATTTTTCAGCATGGGGATGCTGATACACATAATGCTTCAGGTGCTTTTAATTAGCACGGCTTTTGGAGCTGCGCTAATTAAAGCCCACACTGCCCTTCTTCCCCCCTCCCCCCGGCCCCCGCCTGTCTATAAATGCCCTTAGTGACATATCTGTCAAAACAGGCTTGATCAGCTTTCGCTGGAAGTTTGATTTAGCATCAGGTCTGATTAAGGGTCTGAAAAATGGGTTGTTTGCATTTGTATCTCTTGATCAGTGACTACATGAGTCATGAGGAGTTCTTGGCTCTCTTGATTTACAGTAATGTCTTTATAATAAATGGCCCTACAGCTTTCAGCTGGGACTCTTGTTACCAATTCATTTAGTTAATGATTACAGGAATAATGTTGCTATTCATTGACAAAGTAAAGTTTAGGGCCAGAAGGAAATTATTGCACTGTGAAAACTAATGTGGAACATAGAGCACTGGTTAAGTAGGAATTGGCTTTCATGTCTTTTTGCCATTCCTGTTGCTTAATTGGGGAACAGTGTTTGTCTAAGGGACAGAGCATTGAATTTGCTAGAAGTGGGAGAAGGAAAGGAGAGTGATTTGTGTTACATTTGTCTCAAGGCGTTCATAAATAAATTACTCCAGCCACAACTGTGGGAAGGAGTGGAGCCAAACCGGCAGGTACAGAATATATTGTAAACTTAAAGAAAACTATGCATACATTGGCATTAGCAGATTCAACAGAAAGTAACAGAAGGTACCTTTAGATTCACAAGGTCAGATTCAGCACGTTAACATCTCTCACAGTTTGGAAAGAAGGAAAAAAATAGCTAAAGCCTCTCTGGCAAACCTATTTGTTTTGATTATCAAGGAGAATATATTGAATCCCATGGATTCAAATCAATTTGTGCACACTTGAAAAGAAAGTATTTCCAATATTATTAAGCATATTATTGCTTGGGTCTTCAATTTTATTTTTCATTTGTATTCCTAAATATGGATATTCTGAATCTCAACTGAAAATCCTAATTTATTACTAGGGACCTACCCAAATTGAGATGGCAGTCAGGCAGTTTCTCAGGCCAATCACAGCACCAGCTGACATTTTTGTGGGCTTATCACAGCAGGGCCCCCTATGCCTGGCTGAGGGGCCCTTATGGCCCCACCCTTCCCTGCTGATTGGCAAAGAGGGCTGCCTTTCGTGCAGCCTCACCCTTTGCCACTAATTGGTGGAGAGGGCTGCCCTTATGTGGCCCTGTCCTTTTCTGCTGGAGAGGGGCAGAGCCACATGAAAGTCAGGCCTCTCAGCCAATTGGAGGCAGATGGAGGAGAGGTGGCCCACATCTTGGTTCTTCCCCTTCATGTTGGTGGCTTCTGCCCCCTCCCCCACATCGAGCAGGCTGCAAGGTTAGGCCACAGTGGCCACTGGCTCCCACTGGGGAGCCACCATTTTATTTTCAGGTTTTTTTTTTCTCGTGATTCCACACACTATTGCAGAAACCCCTGTTTTTCATGGTTTCCATGAAAATTGTGAAATCACAATTTGAGTAGGTCCCTATTTATTACATATTAAACTGAAGACCTTTTTTCTCTATCTGTTAAACATTTTAAAGATCAATTAGGAAGCAGTGCTAGAGTGTATTTTATGCAGTGTGGACACCATATTTATTCACATACCACATGCATCCTTTTCCCAAAAATTAGCTTCCAAATGAGTGGTATGTATCTCAAATAGGGAAACTGATTTTCTGCCTAGCAGCAGCAGTGGCACTTCTATTCAGGCAGTGCTGAGAGAGTCAAATGGCTCATTACAACCTGCCTGATTATTTTAGGACCCTCTCTCCTTTTGAATCATCTCAATGTTCTACAGTTCAAACTATCTTTTCTGCAGCAATTTTGCTGTCTTTTAGCAAATCCTGGTTTCTCTTCTACTGTGAAGCAGCTCTGCAAACTGTTTTTGATTCTTTTCGAAATCCTAGATACATCCATGGAGTCCAGTCTTCAGCAGCAACTACAGTTTCAGCTTTTTGTTGAGCAGCCAAGAACTGCTGACAATTTAGCTGTGAAAGGGCTAGACCTGTAGCTTTTGCCTGTAGCAGTATAAAGATGGTAAATGACCTGAAGATTAGGCTCCATCTGTGCTCTTTGTGCTTTCTGAATAGCAAGGTGCATGTCTTACTTGAGGGCATGTGGTGTACTTGCTAGTGTTATCTATTTCAGGGTGGTACTTATGATGAGGTAATGATGCAAGTGACTTTCTGTTTCTGCTACCATGAGCATTGTGATATGTTGTTTGAAGAGGGCTATATCATGAAGGAAGAATGGCTTTTTTGGTTGGGATGTAGGCTGGACCTGGGGAGACAGACCACCATTCTCAGTTCTGCAATAGGTTTGGTGTTGTCTTAAGCTAGCACTTTCTTTTCCTCCCTAAAATGTAGCTAATGCTTTCTTTTTCCTATTTTTGACTGCTTTGCCTATTTAGATTTTAAGCTATTTAACACACCACTGTTTTAAGTCTCCCTATGATTTCTGTACACAACACGCCTGCGTATGAGGCAGGGAGGATGCCTGGAAGGTATCCTGTCTACTGTGCTCAAAACACAGCTTTCTGGAATGGTTCAGAGTGGAGGCTTGGATCTGATATGCACTGAGTGGGAAAGGGCAAGTGGGATTCATTTCCTCTATGATAAAACTGAACACTCTACCACCATGTTGTAGACTAACTTTTTCAGTCTCTCAGATCTTTCAGTTCCTGGTCTTTCTACTGTGTGTCAACCTTTGTTATGTAACACGGGCAGTACTCCAAGAGGTACCCCCTCTCCAATTGAAGGGATCAAAGCAGGTGCACAAGCAGTGTGGGAGTTGTAGGGACTCTCCTCCCCCTATAGAGCAGACCCAGACCACCAATGGGGACTTAACCATATACCTTTTAATGAGGGAACAATACTGGGAACATAACAGGCATAAATCAGGGGGTATAGTGGACACCACAATGCCCCAAGGGGCAGGATTCAACAAAGGTTAGACACTTACAATCATTGACAAAAGAGAGAGTTAACAAAATATAAAACACAAACAGCAGAGCAAACAATACTGGTTGGTGAAATATAAAAAGGCACAAAATACAAAATGACAAGGAAATAGAGGGCCTAGGTACCTGGAGGGGGAGAAAGCACAATGGGCCCTTTCCACTGAAAGAAGATTTGTTTCTTATTAGCTCACTCACCCCAAGTCACCCCAGCTGGGACTATGAACTCAGATCTCCCACGTGGTAGGAAGAAACACTGCCACACAGCCACCACCGGTAGCACTACTTTAAGCTGATAGGGGTTTTGACCTTCCCGGAGCCCCGGCCTTGCGTCGAGCTGCCTGGCCTCTGATTGGAGGAACTGGAAGCAGGGCTGGGAACCTCTCAGGTCACTGCTCAGATCCTTGCTGAAACTGGGGACCCTCTCCTGCTGGCCACAGCCTCTCATAGGGGATCCTGGCGCCCAGCAGGAAGCCTCGCCTGCTGGTCACACACCATGCTGCTGAGGGTCCAACTGCTGCCTGCAGCTCCTGCTCCTTCAGGCTGTTCTGGGGCAACTGCTCCCGCCCCACTGGCTCAGCTCTTGCCAGCTCTTTGAAGCTCCTTCTTTGTGGTCCCTCGCTGGTCTCTTTTTTTGAGTCAGCCATGCTGCCCCTTTTATCCCCCTCTAGGTGACCCACAGGGCCAATCAGGGGACATGGAGGGTGAATCTCTGGGGCCTTATTGGTGAGGAAAGGGAATCCCAAGTCCTCCAATCATCTTTTGCCCTTTCAAAACCCCTAGGCTAAGTCACTACCAGCCAGCCCGGCACAGTTACTTGCACCTTTGGTGAGAGGACCACCTTGAATTTATACTCAACTGAAGGGGTTGTTAATTGTAGCTGTGTTGGTCTAAGGACACAGGCAGACAAGGTTCTCTGGGTAAATGTGATATCTTTTATTAGACCAACTAAATAGTTGGAAAAATTGTTTGTTGCAAGCTTTCGGGTACTAAGACCCTTTCTTCAGCCTGAAGAAGGGTCTTTGTACCCAAAAGCTTACAACAAACACATTTTCCAACTATTTAGTTGGTCTAATAAAAGATATCACATTTACCCAGAGAACCTTGTCTTCCTATACTCAGCTGAAAACTCATGTAAGCTCCATTAGCTACCAAACAGTGGCCAGCTCAGTCCACCAGCCTGGATTCAAACTAGTGACCCAGACAAAAAGGTTAATTCTCTCACTAACAATGCCATTTACTGTATGCTGAAATTTTCTTATTAATTGTAGTATAATTTAAAGGTTGTGGAGATGATTCCTGACAGGGGACAAGGGTAGGAGCTGCTTTGCCTCATTCAACAGACTCCTGCACTAGAAAAGGGTGGTGTTGACTGCTATAGTTGGTTCCTCTTTGTTTGGAAGAATAGAGTGTGATGTAACTCACATTCAGGGGTGGTGCTGGGGAGGGTTTTGAGGGGGCTATGGCCACTCCAAAATTCACTTGGGGGGGGCCCCCCTGTAGCTACCCCTTCCAGTGCCACCACCACCCACCCCACACAGGTGAGCCTGCAAAGGTATGGCGCTCCTGGCAGGGGCAGCACCAGCCTCTTCCTGGTTGCGGGGCTGGGCTCAGAGTGGGCAGGAGCAGAGCAGGCTCAGCCGCGTGGGGTGGGTGGGTGTGATGGTAGCAGCGGCTCTGGGAGGGGTTCAGCCTCCTGGCCTGGCCCAGCTCTGCAGAGAGTGGCGCCACCCTTGCTTGTACTAAAAAACAAGTGAACCGCAGGGCTTTATCTGGCTCTGGTAAGCCTTTTTGTTCTTGGCGCAGCATTAGTAAGGAAGTGGCTCATTGTTGTCAACAAGCAACAATTATCTTTCATATCACTGGTAGTAAAAGGCTCTTATAGTTGCTCTTAAATAATATCTTTCAGTGTATGTTCTCCAGCTATGAAATAAGTGGGAATTACACATCTACAAATGAGGATTAAAGCATCCAGAACAGAACAGTGTCAGAACTGGATGGCAAGGAAAGATATACATAAATAAATTGTCAAAAGGTAGAGCTGATCTTGAGGGAGCCAGAACATGGATATTCTGAACTGTTACGGAGATGTCACTATAGGAAGGATGAGCTGACTTTTACACGCAAGAACACGTGTCTACAAAACCTCATAGAACAGATCTGTAAGATGCAGATCCCTCCCTGCACAGAACTGCTTCCAGGCATTAACCATCTCTTAATGAGGGTTGCTGTTCAGATTGGAGATTGCTGCTGCAACTGTGATCCTGAGTGTGCAGGATTAAGAACATTAGATCAGAGTGTTTGTGTAATTCTCTATGAGTGTGTTTAAGTAAAATTCACTAATATTTGCCTTCCTTCAGCAAGTGATAATATTAGGATTATGTGCTGTACTGTTTGAAATCACTTCTCAGCAACACTACAAAGGTTTCCCTGCAGAACTTGATGGGAGCTAGATAGTTTCAGGACTCCTATTTGAAGCCTTGAAAATGATGGGAGCTAATGAATTTTGGGGCTGCTAATACTATGGCATCAGCTGGACATAATACTTAATGATCATTGTTTATATTAAGATTGGATAAGTGTAAATGTGGGGAAAATGCATAGCTATGTTTAAGTACATAGTTTTGGGACTGAAAGAGTGCACTGTACCTAAGATTTTTAGGAAGTTATTGTAGAATAATGATACGAGACAGTCTTAAGCCCAATACATTTAGCAAGTTATTTTTTTCCTCTAACAACTTTGCACTTTTTTTAGCACCATCTTTTTACTAAGGGTGTGTGAAACTGGCCCTATTTGATTTGGATTCGGCCCGAATCGGGGACAGTGATTCGCTTCATTGATTTGGATCATTGTCCCTGATTCGATTTGGCTGAATCCAAAACTGAACATTCGATGCTGATTCGGAGAATCAGTGATTCAGACATAGACATGACTTTAAATGTTTTTTCTACATACCTTGAGGTACCAGGCATGGTGATCAGCCATGGGGGGACCTCAGGTGCCCCCCAGACCCAGGAGGCACCAGTTGCTGAGCCGAGGAGGTGCTGGGGGGGGAGGGGGGGCACGTGCTCTCCAGCAGACCCAGAAGTGGACCGGAAGTGCTTCTGATCCACTTTCAGGTCTGCTGCCAGGTGTGCTGGGGAGCACCCCCATGCTTCTGTGGGAGTCTCCCTGCACCCAGCATTGTAGCATTCATGAGCCACCTGCTACCTAGAAGTATGTAGAAAAAAGAATTTAAAGCTGTGTCTGCATCCAAATCTTTCCAAATTGATTTGGAGGGTTCCGATTAGATTCAGAGAGATTAAGGGGTTCTCTGATTCTATTTGGATTCAGAGATTTGGCCACCAAATTGGGCCAAATCTCCATTGAATTGAATAAGGGACCGAAGCTTCGCACAGCCCTACTTTTTACCACAGTATTCATTGTAAAAGAATTAAACCAGCTGAGAAGGAAAATTCTAAGATAAGAAAATTGGAAGGAGACAGTAGGGCACACATTTCCCATAACGACAGCATAAAGATGCAGTGTTGTGAAAGGACAGGTACCCATCATGTCTCTGTTATTCAGGCATTCAGTTGGAGACAGGCATTCAACCCCTGAGTATCATTGCTAGGATATGGAATCACTGACATCTGAATACCTTGCTTCATGTCCAGCCTAGGCCATCTAAAGGTTCCTTGCAATTCATAGATTCATAGATGTTAGGGTCGGAAGGGACCTCAATAGATCATCGAGTCCGACCCCCTGCATAAGCAGGAAAGAGTGCTGGGTCTAGATGACCCCAGCTAGATACTCATCTAACCTCCTCTTGAAGACCCCCAGGGTAGGGGAGAGCACCACCTCCCTTGGGAGCCCGTTCCAGACCCTGGCCACTCGAACTGTGAAGAAGTTCTTCCTAATGTCCAATCTAAATCTGCTCTCTGCTAGCTTGTGGCCATTGTTTCTTGTAACCCCCGGGGGTGCCTTGGTGAATAAATACTCACCAATTCCCTTCTGTGCCCCCGTGATGAACTTATAGGCAGCCACAAGGTCGCCTCTCAACCTTCTCTTGCGGAGGCTGAAAAGATCCAGTTTCTCTAGTCTCTCCTCATAGGGCTTGGTCTGTAGGCCCTTAACCATACGAGTGGCCCTTCTCTGGACCCTCTCCAGGTTATCCGCATCCCTCTTGAATTGCGGCGCCCAGAATTGCACGCAGTACTCCAACTGCGGTCTGACCAGTGCCTGATAGAGGGGAAGTATCACCTCCTTGGACCTATTCGTCATGCATCTGCTGATGCACGATAAAGTGCCATTGGCTTTTCTGATGGCTTCATCACACTGCCGACTCATGTTCATCTTGGAGTCCACTAGGACTCCAAGATCCCTTTCCACCTCTGTGCCACCCAGCAGGTCATTCCCTAGGTTGTAGGTGTGCTGGACATTTTTCCTCCCTAGATGCAGCACTTTGCATTTCTCCTTGTTGAACTGCATTCTGTTGTTTTCTGCCCACTTGTCCAACCTGTCCAGATCTGCTTGCAGCTGTTCCCTGCCCTCCGGCGTGTCTACGTCTCCCCATAGCTTTGTGTCATCTGCAAACTTGGACAGAGTACATTTCACTCCCTCGTCCAAGTCACTGATGAAGACATTAAAGAGTATCGGTCCAAGGACCGAGCCCTGCGGGACCCCACTGCCCACACCCTTCCAGGTCGAAACTGACCCATCCACCACGACTCTCTGGGTGCGACCCTCCAGCCAATTCGCCACCCACCGGACTGTGTAGTCATCCAAGTCACAGCCTCTTAACTTGTTCACCAGTATGGGGTGGGATACCGTATCGAAGGCCTTCCTGAAGTCTAAGTATACAACATCCACCCCTCCTCCTGTGTCCAGGCGTTTCGTAACCTGGTCATAAAAAGAAACTAGATTGGTCAGGCACGATCTGCCTGCCACGAACCCGTGCTGATTTCCCCTCAGCATAATTTGCCCTGCCGGGCTCTCACAAATGTGAGCCTTGATAATTGTTTCAAAGACTTTGCCAAGGATGGAGGTGAGACTGACTGGCCTATAGTTGCCCGGGTCCTCCTTCCTCCCCTTTTTGAAAATGGGGACCACGTTGGCCCTTTTCCAGTCCTCCAGGACTTGGCCCGTGTGCCACGAGCTTTCAAATATTCCCGCCAATGGCTCTGCAATGATGTCAGCCAGTGCCTTCAGCACCCTCGGATGGAGCTCATCCGGGCCTGCCGACTTAAAGGCATCCAGTTCTTCCAAATGACTCTGCACCATTTCAGGGTCTACGCATGGAAGTCTGGTGCCTTGCTGCTGCCTCTCTACAACCCCAGTGAGAGACTTGTCGTGCCCCTCGCTTAGGAACACTGAGGCAAAGAACTCGTTGAGGAGTTCAGCCTTGTCCCCCCTGTCTGTCACCAATTGTTTCTGCCCATTTAGCAGGGGTCCTATTCCTCCCTGGGCCTTCCTTTTACTCCCAATATATCTAAAAAACAATTTCTTGTTGTCCTTTACTTGGGTTGCCATCCTCAGCTCCATGGTAGCTTTGGCCTGTCTAACTGCCTCCCTACAAGCACAAGCAGAGGAGGTATATTCATCTTTGGTGATCTCTCCCTGTTTCCACTTTTTATGTGCTCCCCTTTTGTCCCTTAGGCTGCCCTGGATTTCTCTGGTCAGCCAGGGAAGCCTCCTGGCCCCTTTCCCTCTTTTGCCTCGCTCGGGGATCGTCTTGCTTTATGCCCGAAGGATCGTTTCCTTACGGCACAGCCACCCACAGCAATGAAAGTTTTGTACCTAACAATTTGGACAGTTCTATTTAAAAAAATGTTTTATTGTTGCATCAGCATAAACATTTAAATGTCTAATGAAACACTTCATTGTTTTTAAATATACCTATTAGACTTCAAGCCGGAGACTTAGAATTTTTGCTTCTGAAGACGACTATAAGATTTTTCAATATTGCCTACTTTTTCTTTTAAAACATGGGTTTGAGAGGCATGTAGACATCTGTAAATATGCATCTTTTGGTGGAAAAATAAGTTGGGAAGATGGAGTCTCCAGCAGGAGAAATTTTTTATCAGAACCTAAGAGCCAATCAACTTCCACTCTGGTTGTACCTTTCACTCATTTACTAATTTTAATTGTATGCAAAAACAGGAAAAGAAGGGTCATGATGCCTCAGTTCTGATACTTGCCTTTGCCCAAGTTTCCCTCTCCAATTTGGCATCCTAATACTTAATTTTCCTATGGGTGTAAGGATTAAATAAAAAGAAAGGCGAGTCTTACAGCTTGGATTTGGAATGGTTTGATCTGGATCAGGTTCCAAAGTTTTATGTATACCTTTGTGCTGCAGTCCAACTTTTGATTGAAGACTTGATGTTCTTAGTTTCACAAATTATTGGAATATTGTCTACTTCAGTTGGGGTTTGTGGATGTTGTGTAAGATGTTAGCAAACAGAAACTGAGGTTGTGTCACAACATGTCCCATTCATCCTAAACTTAAAAAGAATAGGAAGAAGCTGTTGTGCATTTTCCTATATACCTTCATACTGCCTGTGTTTTGGGAGCTGTGTAGCTTAATTGGTAGGGGTGACTGGCTGTGGAGTGAAAAACCTGGGTTTGACCTCAGGTGAGGGTAGTGGGTTTCTATATATGCCTTCTACTTCCAGTGTTGCCCCAAGGTCCTATCTAATGGGTGCCAAGAGCTACCAGGGGATAAAGGCAGCTGGCATGTGGTGCTGCCCACATCACTTCCTGTGCTGATATTAAAACAGTGGAGCCCTACCACCTGTGCCTTTACTACCTATATCTTGCTTTGTCTTCAGTACTTACCAGAAAGCAATAAGTCCTCCAGCTTCATTAAGCTGTGTTTGCATATATGTTTTGAGATGGAACATGTTAAAACCATCATTTCCAAAGCTTGATATCAATAGCAAGGAATGT
This sequence comes from Alligator mississippiensis, assembly GCF_030867095.1. Classification (NCBI taxonomy): domain Eukaryota; kingdom Metazoa; phylum Chordata; order Crocodylia; family Alligatoridae; genus Alligator; species Alligator mississippiensis. Next base: position 212,101,593 of record NC_081827.1, on the reverse strand, counting down.
CTGCATGATGCCTGCATCACATGAGTAATCTGCCTTTTTGTGCTTTCCTTTTTTTCTGGTCCCACACTCACTAAGCTGGGAATATACCTCTCAGGCTTCAAACATAGCAGTGTAGACACCTGCAACCCTGATTGCTGCTATTTTAGCTACAAGTTGTCATTGAATCAGTGACTTCCAGAGCTAATTCCCAGGGTCTTCCTCATTATAGAGTCAGGATATCCAGCTGTGGATATCAGCTTTCCTCCTAAGTAAAAAGGGAAACATTTATACATGGTGACCAGTGGGTACATAAGCAAAACATATGAAACATGACTAAAATGTTTATATAGGTGACTGACACCCAATATTCAAATAACGAAGTCCAAAAAATTATTCTGAGACGTTCTTTCCCTGTGTGAATTGCATACAATCATGCCATTCATTCAGCCAGCAATGGAGTACAAACCTAGCAAATCTTCAGCTCTTTAGCTTGGACTCTCACTACTGGAGCTATGAAAGTAACAGTTAGCCTCCTCTATAGACCAGTTTCTTGGGCAGAACTTGACCCGTGTGTTCCTTGGTGGTTACGCAGCTCCACTGAGGGGAGTGGCAGGAACAGCGTGTCGTGGACCAAACCAAGAGTCCAGAGCCACACACTCCACACAGAAACACATGCCTGAGTTGCAGGAGAACCTGCTGATCCTGGATTGGCCTTGTCAGCCATCTTTGCACCCACAGAAAAGGTAATCCTGGAAGACAATTATCTTTGCCTGCGAGAGATTGCCGATGATGACACAGTTGCATATGAGACAGCCGCAGGAGTCCTGGATCCTGTTCCTGGGGTGGAATGTAGTTTATTGCGATAAAGATGGGGTAACCAAAACAGACTTTGTCACATCAAAGCCAGTATAGTGCAATGGGTAACATTGGGTTTTGTGATCTTAAAATCCTGCATTCTGTGCCTTCAATGATCTTGCATAAATTCTTTGTTAATTCACCTAAAAATGAAGGCTGAGAGGATTGTTCAGCAGTTTTTCCTTAATTTTCATTTTCTTTGAGGTTCATGGCCTTAGTTTGTGGTTAGAGGAGTACTGTAAATTGCCTGGGAAATTAGAGCACTTAGAGCTTGAGACTTGAAATCCTGATCTCTTCTCTCATACAGGGTACTTACTTCTATAGCTTAGCTTAGAGCAGTTCTGTTATGGCTTTGTTATAAATCACTCTTTAGAGAAACAATGTCTATGTACAACTGGTATGTTAGGAACCAGCCCAGTAAGGATGATACAGAAACAAGTTAGCACAGGTCTCAGAATATTTTGGATTTCTTACCAAAGGAGTAGGAAGACAAATGAGATGGTGGTAGCTTCAAGTTACTTATTATTTTTTTTTAAATCAGTTTATCATGAAAAATGCTAATAGTACATAAAATGGATGTTCTATGTTTGTTTTTTGTCTTTCAAAGATTTTTTTTTCTGCAGTATAAAGTTTTATATTTCCTGTTGTAGCTAAACTCTGTAACCTCAACCTTATCTGTGACTGCAGCTATCACTGCCTCACGATGTCTCAGAACTTCTCATGGCTGTGGATTTTATTAACAGTCTGTCTTATATTTTATGCCTGGATACAGTTAGTTTCAATTGACAAATATTGACTTATAATGGTTTAAGCTACAGGGACCTAATAACCACATTATCCACTCCAGTGCTTTCTCCCACTATCAGGGAGAAATAAAAATGATTTTGTGAGGTTCCACCACATAAAATACTGTTTCAATTCACTGATGAGCAGTAAATTGAATTAGAGCTAGATCCATAAAGGGACTCGGGCAATTATGAATATTTTACTCCAAAATCTTTTTCCTTCAAGATTCTTTTTTTTTCTTATAACCTTCACTCAGCTGCTACCTAACAGTCAAGGTACCTTACATCCCAAGTGTATGAAGTTTTCCAGGTGAGTAAATGTCTATTTCTGACATACCCACACTGCATATGTCTAGACTGAATTAAGTAGGTAGGTGACTTTCTCCCAGCTGAGTCCCGGGATACAAGCTAGGCATTTCCCCTTCTGTCTTACCTGCAGGGCTTGGTCTAAGACACATTCTTGGAGGACATCTGCTAGATTGGGCCCCACAAAACATGAGAGGGGAGCCAGTTCCCTTTTTACATATTAGCCCAGTGATTATAGTGTTCCCTAATGATATGGGAGACCTCGGTTAAATTCCTTTCTGTGTAGCTCTGCTGTGTTTGGACCACCTACCCCCTATTATCTGTGTAACTGGTTTGACACCTAGGCCAGTGTTTCTCAACCTGTGGGTCATGGTTGAGAATATATGAAAGGGTCATGAACAAACTTTAAAAATGGATTCTCCTTTAAAGGAGAAAAATGTGAGAAACTGTGGCTTTTCCCTCGTAGGCTGTCAGAGTTCCTGCTTGTGAAGGGCTGCCTGGGGCCTCCCAGGCCGCCCACACACCTCTCATGTCCCACACACCCACTCACTATCCCACATACTGGGTTGGGACTGGCCATCAGTGTTTACAAATGTGTCCTGGTACAAAAAAGATTGAGAACCACTGACCTAGACCATAAAGTATTCTGCTATGGGGCTATCTTAGTCTTTCCTGTTGAAAGCATAATTGATTGGGTTGGGGGGTGTGGGTGGAGAGAGAGAAAAAGGGTAAGAATGTACCTATCTGATTTTTGCCCAGTGGTTATGGCACTATCTTGAGACTGGGGAGATCTAACTTGAATTTTCCTCAGTGGTGCATTTAATACTTTCTTATATGCATGTTGTGACCTGTCCGGCAGTGCCATCCCAAAGGGCATGGAAGGGAATCAACAAGAGAAATGAGGCTGGAAGAGCTTCTCCTGTCCTCTTGAAAATAGCTGTGCAGCTGCTGTCATAACTTTTCTTCTTCAGCACGAACTTTTACTGCCTTACTGCACAGTAGCATCATTGGCCTAGAGCAGGATGGCCAGATGCAAACCTTCCTGCAGCTGTTGCAATACTTTATTGCTGCAGCTATCTAAAAGTAAGCAGTTCATGTTTGCCCAGATCCTACAGCTCTGCACTGGGTTGGCCTAAGGAATCTGTGAGAGATGAGAGTGCATGTGACATGTCCCAAAATCTCACTTTACAGACCTGGTGTGTGATGGCTGTTCAGTCTCCTACAGCCCCCTTCTTTAGCAGTAGAGTTCAGCTGTACTGTAAACGGTGGTGAGGACTCTCTTCTACTTTTTTAGCTGTTCCCAATCAGAGAGGCCCACAGCCATCTCTGGGTTCAGCTCTGTATCAACATTCCTTAAAGGCACTTAATCAGAAAGCCTGGAGGCTCTTTATTCCCCTTTCTCTCGGGCTTGGAGAACAGAACTGCAGGTTTCAAGACTGTTACCCTTCCCTATGTTTTGGCATATCCCAGACATTTTACTTGTGTTTTCAAATAACTTAAATCCTGGGTAAAGGCAAATAAGAAGAATTAGAAAATTCCTGAGCCAGGTCCTTGGATTTGAACATCTCAGGCTTTAGAAATATTTGGTAGCCAGCTTTAAATGTTGCCAGTTGAGACCATGCTAGTCTATTGGTATGGATTGTCTTTACTTTCATGGCTCTGATTAGTGGTGGTAGCACATTTGAAGCTTTCTTAGAAATGATGTCTACAGAAAATGTTATCTTTGGAACTGGTGAATTGGAACCAAAAAAACCTACTCAGTTAGGATTATGACCTCTTTCTAGAAATTGTGCAGTCAGTGAGTTGGTATTGTTGTTCTACTGACCCAGCAAATACAGGTTGGAGAGAAAAGGAAATGTCATAATGCTAGGTATCCTCTGATCAGGGAGGAAATGGAATTGCTGAGTCTGTTTCAACCTTCCCCTTGCTACTGTGGCTGCTTAATAATATATATTTTTTTAAAGTAGTGACCCATCCTTGGCTGAAAATATTTACTTTACTCATAGCTTTGGAACTTTCTTCCTGTGCTGTGTGTGCACTTTGAATGCTGCCCTCAGTCAGGAAGTACATGATTCATGTTCCTTTGACAGACACATGACGCACATGCATCGCAATGAGTCATCCTTCCAGGCTAGCAGATACCATTCTACCAAAGGAGTTTACTGGGTATGGTGTACCTTGCAAGCACATGCTCCTGAGCTCATTTTTATCATGCTCCTCCTTGTGCTTACTAATACTATAAAATTGTATCTGAGTTGCCCCACCTTAGTACAAGTTAGTGATTCAGAACACCAGCATCTTAATATGTTGGCTGCATTTCTAGTGCTACTAGGAGTTTGCAAGCCGTCACTGCAGAATCACATAGTCTGTTCTTTTACCTTGCAGATAATTGTTGGCCATATCAGTGAGAATTTTGTATTTGCATCAAAATGACTCTGGATCCCTTGTAGTTGCACTTAAGTGATGAGATTACACATTTTTTAATGGAGAAACTGATCCTGCAATCACTTTCTAGAGGGTGTAGTCAACAGTAAAACATTGCGTATATAGTGTTTTCAGGAGCCATTTCTTGCAGTCATTGAGGGGGGAAATTCTATTCCATTTGTGTGTCTAAATAGCAGCTTTCTAGCTGTGCAAGTGGCATTTTTGTGGAATTTAGCAAGGATAGTGATCCTATTTCTCCTGCAGTATGGAAACACAGACTGACACACAGACTACATGCTGTCTGGATAGATATGTGGCTATATATGTGCACCCATTCTGGACACATACCTGCATCCAATTCCCAAAAGTGGGGCACTCATCCATAAGCCTAGGTTTTAGGCTTATCTCACCCAGAGGGGTTTGAACTTGCATCACTAATTTCCTAGTATAGGGTTCCAAACACCACACACAGCTGAGGCATTTTCCAATCCAGCACTCCTTTTGAGACTCAGCATTTAATAGCTATCGGATAAAGTGGTGGGAGAGCAATAGTGAAGTTTCTGCTACTAGAAGCAGGGGCACCCAAGTCTTGTCTTCTTAAGGCCAGCATCCACCTTACTAAGCCACACACCCTCTACCTTTTCCTTTTTCTCCTGGCCCCACATATCCCTAGGGAGTCAATAGGAGGCATGCTAAAGAGGGGGCTGGGTAATACCTAGGGTGATCATACATTCCAGTTTGGTCAGGACAGTCCCAGATTTTGTAGGCCACCCTGGTGTCCTAACCAATTGGTGAAAATTGAAACAAAAATCCTGGAATCAGCCACCTGACATTGCCACAGTCTGGTGGGGAGCTGGAGCAGCATGGTGTGTCAGGCAGGCAGGTGGGCAGGTATTGCTGCTGCTGTGCAGGAGCAAGTTGGGCAGATTGGGGCAGGCACCACCCTGCCTGCACATGCCCAGCTCGGCTCCTCCTGAGCAGCATCTGGAGGTGGGGGGCAGGCTGGACTGGGCTGGACACTGCTCCTCTTGCCTGGAGTGGGGATTGGCCAGGGTGGGGTGGGGCAGAAGGAGAGCACTGCTGTATCTGCAGGGTGCTCGTGTGTGTGTGTGGCTCCCCCCCGACCTTGGTACCCTGGGTGACCTCCTATCCCTAAGGCTGGCTCAGTGCAGCAGACAAGTTTACCCTGCTGAATGCTTTTTCTCAATGCTGAGAGTGTCCTAACATAAATATATAACACTATATATCATTTACAGGGAACAGTTCAAATTAAAATTTAAAAATGCAATTAATTATATTTTATTTTTTACAATAACCCTCCACTTGCACTTGAAACAGCGTCCCAGATTTCCTTAAAATAATATGGTCACCATAGGAATGTCTAAGTCAGAGAGATACTGATTTAAACCCTGCCTGGGTGAAGGGGTATAGAAACCAGGTTTCTGGCTTAACCACTCAGATATCGGAGTTCAAAAATGTGAGGGCCCTCCTCCCTCCTGTCCTGTCTGGGACTCATGTTCAGGTATGCAGCTCACTGTGCATGCTCAGTTTACACACTCATGTATATCCACAGTCTAAAGCCAGGGCCAAAAATAGCCAGCTAGATGACTAGAAAACTGCCATTTAGATGCACAAAGGGGAATAGGAGTCTGCTGTACATCTTCATAATACTAAAGCCAGTCATTTAGCCTGTTCTAAAATGGACCTGTAAGGGTTAAGACTAGGAGGACCTACCAGAAAAAACTTTTTAGCTTCTCTGAATGATCTGACTTTTAAAGGATTTTTACTAACCAAGAAAAGTTAATGGAAGACCTTTGCTTTCTTGTTTTGGAGCAGGAGATGCATTTATATATTGGTACTGTGCCTAGGATGTTGGAGGCATTCCCATAATGTAATTAGCTTTAGACGTGGCAGAAACCATGAATAGAAAAAAGGCTATTGCCAGATCACTGTATGGAAAACGGGACAAGTGCAGTCCTTTCTGTTCGAATGTGTTCTGAGATACTGATGTTTGAAAGACAACAGTAAGATATGCATGAAGTAATTTCTTAACAATAAAAGTCGTATCTGTTAAGTGTTTGTGGCTTGTTAAAGTGTACAAATAGATACTTTAATCTTTTTTTAGTATAGACATAAAGCCAGGTAGATTCTACACTGTTAAGATTTCATAGATTTTCATAGACATTAGGGCTGGAGGGGACCTCGGAAGATCATTGGGTCCAGCCCCCCTGCCCGAGGGGCAGGAAGTCAGCTGGGGTCATAGGATCCCAGCAAGATAAGCATCCAAATTTCTCTTGAAGGTGTTCAATGTAGGTGCTTGAACCACCTCCAATGGCAGGCTATTCCAGACCTTGGGAGCTCGGACAGTAAAGAAATTCTTCCTTATGTCCAGCCTGAAATGGTCTTGCAGTAGTTTATAACTGTTTGACCTCGTTATCCCTTGGGGCGCTCTGGTGAACAAACGTTCCCCCAGATACTGGTGGTCAGCCCTGATAAACTTTATAGGTGGCCATCAGATCACCCCTGAGCCTGCGCTTTTCCAGGCTAAAGAGCCCCATAGCTCTCAGCCTGTCGTCGTAAGGTCTGCTTCCCTGACCTCTGATCAAGCACGTGGCTCTTCTCTGGACTCTCTCAAGCTTCTCCACATCCTTTTTGAATTGTGGAGCCCAAAACTGGACGCAGTACTCCAGCTGCGGCCTCACCAAGGCCGAGTACAATGGAAGAATGACGTCCCGGGATTTGCTTGAGAAGCATCTATGGATGCAAGCCAGTGTTTTGGTCGCTTTACTAGCTGCAGCACTGCGTTGAAGGCTCACGTTCACCTTGTGGTCAATGATAACCCCCAAGTCTCTTTCTTCCATGGTGCTAGCCAGCGTAGCACTGCCGAGCCTATAAGGATGCTGCAGGTTTTTCCTCTCAAGGTGGAGAACCTTGCATTTTTCAGTGTTAAACACCATCAGGTTCTCGTCCACCCATTTGCTGAGCCTGTCCAGGTCAGCCTGGATCACCCTGCTGTCTTCAGATGTGGATGCTTTGCCCCAGAGTTTGGTGTCATCAGCAAACTTGGCCAGTCCGCTTCTGACTCCAGTGTACACATCATTAATAAAGATGTTGAACAATATGGGTCCAAGGACAGAGCCCTGGGGGACCCCACTGGTCACAGGGCACCATGACAATTGACTTCTGTCAATTACTACCCTCTGGGTCCGACCATGGAGCCAATTTCCTAGCCAGCAGATCGTGGTGGACCCAAGGCCACAGTTGGTCAGCTTTTAAATAATTCATGCTAAAGGAGAAGGACGATACAGCCAAATGTTGAGAGAGTGTTCACTGATTTTTGTGTCTCTCTTCTGCGGTGCTTAGTTTTTGGAAATATTCTGTAGTAAATACTGCAGGATTAGGGCTTCCGTTTATGCACAAAATCTGTTCCTAAGTGTTAATATGATATTAATTACAGGCAAGACTGGATATTTTTCCAAAGTTTCCAAAGTTTAGTTAGTTTCCTGAGGGCCTAACATTACACTGTGAACCCACAAATATTGATTGGCTTAGTGCTAGCGTGCAGTCACACCTTCAATTTGAGCAGCACATCTGTGGGTATGGGCCATATCTTAATGGAACAGAAGCTGAGTTATGCAGATCAAGAGATAATCCTGTCCTGGAGTGGAGTAAGTTTGAGCCACATAACAAGTGCTTTAAGTCACTTAAGGAAACAATAGCAACCCATACTAGAAGAAGACCCAGTTCTTAAAGAGATCTTTCCAGAACTACCCATCCTACTCTTTAAACAAGCACTGAACCTCACCAACCCCATCACCAGAAGCAAGCTACCTATGACCTAAAGCATACCAAATGGATCCAGACCATGCTGGGACAAGAAATGTAAAACCTGCCAACACATCTCCACTGCTTCCACAATAACTACACCCCACAACAGAACCATCACCATTCCTGGATCTTACACCTGCACCTCCAGAAATGTAATGCATCTCATTTGGTACACTAAATACCTTGATGGAAAATATGTAGGAGAAACCAAACAGCAGCTGTGTACCAGAATGAATGCACACTGAAAATCTATCAAAAACAAAAATGCCCAGTTACCTGTGGATGCACACTTCTAGCAAGACAACCACTCTCTCTCCAATCTCTCAGTTCTAAACCTCAGAGAGAATTTACAAAACACCTTTTGTAGATGATCCTATGAACTTCACTTCATAAATCTACTGGATACAAAAAATCATTAATTAAATATAGACATTGGATTTATGGCACATTATAACCTGCCTGCCATGTGGGAACCCCAGGTAACCTGTCTGCATCTTACCAGTTACATTCTATCACCAGTTCAACATTCCCCCTTCCACCTCCCACCTACCTGCCTCACACCTATTGTCTCTCATTCCCTCTGAACTTCACTGCCATGCATTTTCACAGACCTGCATTTTGCATATTGGCTTCTATTCTACCCAGGAGAGCACACAAAACAACAACACACTCTCCCTATGCCTGAAGAAGGGTGTTTGTATCTGAAAACTTTTAAAGAACAACTTTTCCAACTATTTAGTTGGTCTAATAAAAGATATCACATCTACCCAAAGAATCTTGTCTGCCTATGTCCTTAGACCAACATGATTACAACCAAGAACCCTGAAGCCACTTAAAAGTGTTAATGTGTGGACAATCTAGGGGTTAAGAGCTCCAGAAGCTGCCCTGAATTAACATGCAACAAGGCCCTGACACTGTATAAGCTGCTGTTTTAAGTTGCTTATAACTTTGTCAAACTAAAACCATGTGGGCTGAAATTTTCCACGTTAGAAAAATGGTCGAGCTATTTCTTGGAATGAAGTTAGTGGAAAAACATGTTGTTTTCCCATATTAAATTCTTAAATTTGTTTGATTGCACCTTCAGACTTTGAAAAATGGATTTGCATTTTGGAAGAGGGAGCATCCTGGTGTGCTTTTTCTGCCCAGATTTGTCCAAATAAGCCTCTGAAAAAAAAATCACATTTCTCATGCACACACTCATGGATATACTGGAGCTTTATTGATAAATTCTCTGATTGGCTGGCTTGTACTGAGCATACACCATCTGCTATGTGCTGGTCAGGCTGTGCACATGCTATGTCTAGAGAGTAAACAAGCATGCTGCGTCCTAAAACCATAGGGGTGGACAGAACCTCCCTTGTAACTGTGCCTCCTGGTGTCCGTGGCACATTAACTGGAGGCAGGGAGTCTCTCTCCTGTTTTCTTAGTGCACCCACTGCTGATGCCCAAGGAACATGGAGGGGATGGAGGAAGTTGACTCAAACACAGAGGGCTAACAAGTGGGAGACCTGGGGATGTGGGGTTGCAGGCAGTAGTATAACTAGGGTGGGTGAGTCACCTCTTCCCCTTTGTTTAGCATTTTGTAGGGCTGGTGGGCACTCTCACAACCCTGATAGTCCCTTCTGTTCCATGGAGGTACACTGCCCTGCAGCCCTGCCTTACGCTTAACCTTTTCTCTGCACCTTAGCTGCTCTGTCACTCACCCCTGCTACCTCATTTGTAACTGTTACTTAACATACATTTTGGAGGCAGAGAGCATGGGAGAGTAACTGAAAGCACAGAGTAGGGCAGGCTCTGTGAAGGGAGAGAGAAGGGGAACTGGCGAGTCATCCCCTTTGTCTGCTTCTAGCCATAGGGGGCATGGTTTGGGAAAGGCTGGCACAGGGCACACACCAGCAGGTGGAGGGAATTGTTATAGGCATATGAAGGTGCCCACTAGGTTTGCCTAAGGCTCACACCTTATGCCACTGGTTGTAGAAGACAAAGGGTTCAGAGGATCAGAAGGGTTCCTATGTGATGTTGGTTAGGGCACTTGAACCAGTGTTTTAACTGTTGCTCATTAACTTCCTTGTTTTCAGGGTGCCCAGTGTCTGGTGCTTGAGGCCAGAGTTGTAGAAATGCTGGTGTCTTGCAATTGTAAGTGAAATCTGGAGTTATGGTTTGAATAGGTAAATGGTTTAAAATGTCAACGTTGGTTTATCAAGTTGGGCATCCCAAACCAGTGGGCCCAAATTTGTCCTCAATCAATCTGTGCATTAATTTCTGTGCATTAGTGATAATGAACACTCCTAATTTCACAGGGGTGTTATGATAATAAATTCATGAAAGCTGACAAAACACTCTGATAATATGGCAACAATGCTTTAGAAAAATTCAGGGGGAAGATATTAAATTTGCAGTTTTGATGGAATGAGTTAAATAGGTTTGATCAGCTTCCCCATGCTTCAAAATGGCGATGGGGGGCACTTTAGCTAACGCTCATTGAACAAACTTTAGATAAAGCACCCCCACTGCCATTTTAAAGTACAGGGACACTGATACACAAAATACAGGAGGCTGCTGGAGCGTGGTAATTGCAGCATGTCAGAGCAGCCTCCCTGCTCATGGATAGGAACCCAAACACTTTTAAAGTTATTACAGTTGCTAATAAAAGTTTGCCGGTAAGTTGACCTCTAGTAAATTTCATGTTATCCTGAAAAAATTACTAGTTTAAAAATAAATTAAATCTTATACAATCCTTTTGTATTCTACTTAAAATAGAACATAGGGGAGTATTGATTGATACTTAGAATGATACATGTACATGGAGGTATAGGTTGCAGTATTAGATTGACTTATAAATGGAAAACCATAGGTAGTATATATGCACTGATTTGCTGTATGATAGGAACTTGGAATTCTTGAACATTATAGTCAAAATCCTCAGAGTAGAGAGCTGATTTTCACCAGCTGAGGAGCTTTTTGAATACTCTTTATGCTACTGTGGTATTAGAATGTTAACTGCTGTAACAAGGTGCGTGGCTTGGGCTGGAGCCTAGTGGTTAGAGGGTAATAGCCTGCCTGCCTAGGAGTGCTAGGCCAGCTGATGGGGGTGATTGGCTGGCCCTGGAGGAAGTTAAAAGCTCCCAGATTGATGATGCGGGGGAGAAGAGAAGCTTAAAAGAAAAGCAACACTGAAGCATTGCAGTGAAGCCCTCACCCTGGATAGGAGAGGTGAGGGGTGTGGGTTATTGATGTTTGGGTTATTCTGTTAAGTTTGAGGTAGGAAAGGGGGAAGGCTAGTTCCTGGGTGTAGTTAAGGAGTAACAACCAGCTATGCTTTGCATTTTATTATTATAGTAGAACTTAGCATTTCAAAAGTGGTTTTGCCTCTGTCATTTCACTGTATTCTTATTCTTCATTAGTGTCCAGTTTGGAGGTACTTTGTAGTAAGAGCTTCAGGATGCATTAAGGGAGTCTCCTTAACAGCAGGCTTGGGACACTTACAACAAGGCAAAGTCTCTGTGCCTGTAGGCCAGGGGCGGGCAATTATTTTGGGCAGAGGGCTGCTTACTGAGTTTCGGCAAGCCATTGAGGGCCGCATGACAGGCAGCCCAGGGCAGATTAGTATTAATTTTCTAAATTTTTTAGGGGTCCCGTGAGCTGGATAGAATGGCCTGGCGGGCCGCATCCAGCCCTCAGGCCACATTTTGCCCACCCCTGCTGTAGGCTGTCTTTAATTGTTGTCTATTTTTTCCATTTGGGAGTCTGATATTCTTCCACGTGAACTCGTATGTGAGTACACTGCATTGCTAAAAGTGACCTCCCCACCTTTTGTTAAGCATGTTGTTTTTAAAGCTGTTCATGTTTTTAAATTTTTATCTATAAGTGTTTTGAATTTAGAAAAAGCTTTTTCAGTTAAATGTTATCAAAATAGTGAGCTTTCCTCCAAATTTATATGGAAAAGACTCCATTGTAGCCATCAACCTGTAACTGCAGGCAGACTTTGGTACAGGGAATAAACTTCAGCCAGATACAATGTGGAGTAAGTGGGCTCAACTCCACCGATGTTTCTTGCCAAATGTAGATATTTCTTAAATGCTGATGCAGACTTGACAGAGGGGGAAGATCCTCAGATCTTTTGCAGTCCTAACAGCTGAGGGATTCTTTGGTGTGGGAAACTTTATCTTGGCTAAGGCAGATGGGGGATGTGGCTCTAAGTGACCTTTATGTTCTCCTGGCCGTGGGATAATCTAGTTCCTAGAATAATTAGAGCAACCCCATGATTCTCTAATATGCACTGGCTATTAAGAGTTTCTGAGAAGTTGACCTAACCTTTTGAGAAGGTGGATCCTTTTGCTAGGAATCCTGGGGCTTTGCTCCCATTAGCCACGTAAGCCAACTTTAATGCTTCTTTAAGTTGCTTCAGTGTTACAAAGGTGCCTCAATTGACTAGAAATAATAGACCTATAGGATTTACCTGAAAGACTGCTTTATACCTTCTTCACTTCATGCTACCCTGCTATCCTCCTTTAACTTAGCAGCGTGCAGCTGTCTGAGCATATGCCGTCTTCTGATATCACAGGATAACTATTCTGCTCTGAATTATGGGGCAGATCTTGAGAGAGGTGTTTATTCACTGCTTCAGTGAATAAAAACCTATCATAGGAATCCACATAAATTGTAATGTCACAATCATCCAGTCCTTTTCCATAAGTCTCATTGGGCACCTATCCCTGTCCGTTCCTTCAGCATGGGGGTGAGGAGGGGCTTGAACCTGGATCTCCTGCTTTCTAGTGAAGCAGCTAGGCACCCAGCTGTAGGGGATAAAGATATCTTCTAATGATTGCTAGTCAAGTTTTTTTTTTCCTGGGTAGAATGTTGATTTATCCACATGTGTACGTAGCCAAGTACCTGTCTGGGCAGTGTGTAGCTTGCATATGCTCAGTAGCTGTGTGAATGCATATGTGTTTACACTGTAAAAGTAACAGAATCACAGCCTCCGCATAAGTGATAAAAATGCCATTTATGCAACTGGAACATTGCCACATGAACACATAAAGTGAAAGAGAATTCTGGCCAAGGTGTTGGAAGTCACACTTCTGGCTACTGCTGATTTAGGAGACCTTGGAGATTTTCATTTTTACCCAGTAAAAGAGAAGATATCATGCATTCTTTAGTGTGCCAAAGAGAACCATTTTTTCAGGTACTTGGTGAGACTACTGAGGTCTGAAATCAGCAGACCAACTGCATTAAATGTCATTTCCCACTGCTAAATAATTTGCTTGAACTTATACGATTTGAATAACCTTCTAAATTTAAAAGGGGCCTTGGCCATGAATGGTGTCCTATTTCAAAGCAAAGATCTCGTCTAATAAAGATTATTATACTTTGTCAACTGAAATTATTATTACAAGACAAGTGCCATAGCAGTAATTCACTCCCTACTTCAGCTTGATGCCTTTCAGCTTAAAATGTTGTTTTCATGTTCAGAACATGTCAGCTGCATAACAGACACTGCAAAGTGCCTTAACCAGGAGGCCCATGAGCTTAACAACTGACATGTTTCTAAGGGTCAAACTTCAGTGACCTGTAGATCAGAAAATGTACCCCTTTTACGGTTTATAAAACCCCCATCCTAATGGCTTAATGTAATAATAGCTATTTTTTTATCTTGGCTTGGTAGCTGCACAGCCATCGCAGCTGCTGTACCAGTAATCACATAGTGAGTAATGAGTCAAGTGGAGCAGAAACAGACATTCCAGAGATGGCAGTGTAGAAAACTAAAACCCATCTCATTCAAGCTCTGACAACAGTAAATACTAAGGATCTAGTTCTTCCTTTCCTAGCAATTTGACGGGGTGTTGCAAGATTTGAATTCAGATATTTGCAAATACACAATTCTGATTTATTGGCACTCACGCATCCTGGGTAGACCTGACATGTCCTGCAACCCTCTTGAATCAGGCATGTGCATATAAATATTCTGTCTGTGTGTCCTTATGTACATCCATATGCGTGTGTGTGCACATGTAACAGTAATACAATGAGCTGGGTTTATGGTACTGATGACCCTTACTATCATATTTACTTGAATAGAAGACAACCCTGCAATAGTTGAAGTCTATACAGATTTTCCTTGTTTTATGTGGGTTCTGTATATGTGAATTCATTCTTATGTGATGACCCATTTTATACCAAAAATTCATTGTATGCAAGGCAAATTTACTCTCATGTGATTGGTGTGGTGGAAGCCCACAGTCAGCTGCTTTGTGTGGTGCATTGTGGGAGTGATGCACCAAAATAGTCCCCTATATGGATCTGTGCTCCTCGCTCTTTGTCTGTGTCATGTTTCTGTAGTTGACATCCCCATTATGATAGTTCCCTGTGGTTGTGTGTACTGTCTGCTGTTGGTGAGTACCAAAATAGTCTTGTAGAAATGGGTCTGGAGGTCAGTACAGTCGAGGTCTTGGAATGTATCCCTATTTGTTACACTGTAAAGTGGGTTTCCTTTATGCAAATTCGAGTTATGTGCCATTTTCTAGGAAAGCATGTACAGCATAAAGTGAAGGCCTGTATATAGACAATTTATAAATTAGTTATAATTTTCCATGTATAGAATCTAATTATTGGAGGTTTGCCTTGGATTTGACCCCATATCACTGCTACAGCAGGGAAAAGAAATTTGGGGGAATCAGGCAGCCCCTTGCTCTCTGCTTCCCCTGGCTTTTTCCCCTAACATCCATTCCTCTTTTCTTTACTATCAGACCCTGCTCCCCCTGGGTGCATCCAGACAAGTGCGGATGACCAGTATGTGGTGCCACAGACCCATCTGTGGCACCACACATGCAGGCATTCCCCACACTGCTACTTTGCAGTGTGGCTTTTCCCCCCGCCTCCCAAAAAAGGTGGAGTGGCACATGTGGCAGCAGTGTGCACGGCCCAAAACCAGAGCCTGGCTGATGAGAGCCACGCTCCAGCTGCTGGCCAGGCTCCCTGCTGCAGGAACGTTAGGGCTCCAGCTCCTGAAGGCCCGCCAGGACCCCAGGTAAGGCTGTTGGCGGTAGCACAGTTGCTGGTTGTGCTACCTGTGGTGTGCCGGAGCCTGTGGCACGGGCATTCCTGGGGACCTTGTGTCACTGCTAGTTGTCCCTGGGGAAAACCATGTTCTGCTTGTGGAGACATGCCCCCTGATTACATGGAACTGAGGAGTAAATTTGAAAACAATAACCTTGAAATTAAACATGATTGTAGCAATTTGCAGACAGTACCCATGGACTTGGTTCAGGGGTGGGCAACTATTTCAGCTCGTCCACTTAATGAGTTTTGGTGAGCTGTTGAGGGCTTCACACATGCAATCTTTCAGAAGATATCATTTTAACAAATTATAGGCAAAAAATAAATCATATACTAAAAAACATCTACTGTAACATTTTACATTTTAGTATTTTAACATTTTGAGTGCTGGCTCAAGCAATTCTGGGGACTGAGGGGGGATCAGAGTTTGTGCTCCACACCCCTCACGTTTCCCCTAGACCCAGGTCTCCTCTGGAAAGTAGCACCTCGGAGGAGGCTGAGGTTGTGGAGGTAAGTGGCCCAGCTGAGGCAGCTCCTGTTGTTGTTGAGCCTCAGCCTGCTGAGGAGCGGCATAAGGCAGGATCCTCAGCCTCAATCCAGAAGCAGGGGAGTAGTGTAGTGTGGGATCATTTTGAGGTGGCAGATGATCCCAGGTTTGCCATCTGCAAGCACTGCCAAAGGCACATGAGCTGTGGCACGGACATGAGACACTTCTCCACCATGGCCATGCTGCTGCATCTGAGGAGGCACCACCTGCTTGCTCTTCTTCCTGCTGCTAAGCCTGGCACCAGTGCAAGTGTGCTGAAAGGGAAGTTCCTCGCTTGCTCCAAAGCCCCCTTGCCTCCAAAGCAGAGGCAGGCCACCCTGGACCAGTGGGGGAAAGGTGGACAGAAAGGGGGATGCATTCCCAAGGTGCGTGAGATCACCCAGAGCATTGGCGAGATGCTTGCTCTGGATGGCCAGCCCTTCTCCCTAGTTGAGTGACCAGGGTTCAGGTTGTTTGTAGCACTTCTGGCCCCATTTTACAAAGTGCCCGCAGACACCACCTTTAGCAGGGCGGTGGTGCCCTCCCTGTATCAGGCATGCAGGGAGTATTTGAAGGAGGAACTGCACAAGGCAGGGCTGCAGGTAGCCTTGCACTTCACCTCAGACATCTGGAGCAGCCGGGGTGGTGATCATGCCTACCTCTCCCTTACAGAGCACTGGTGCAATCAGTCTGGCCGTCGGTGGGCTCTACTGCAAGCCAAGGTGCTGGATGAGTCCCACACGGCAAGGGAGATCATGGGGACCATGAACTGCATGGTGCAGGGGTGGCTCGTTGGGCAGGCTGAGCTCACCCATGGGTTCATGGTCACTGACAACGGGGCCAATATGGTGAAGGCTGTCCATGATGCCAACTTTGTTGGCATCCGCTGTGTGGCACACAGGCTGCACCTACTAGTGAGGGATGCGCTGGAGGGGAACAGGGCTGCCATTGATGGCGCCGCCACCAGTACTGCTACAACCCAGCTGATTTTGAAATGCAGGAAGGTGGCGGGCTACTTCCACCGCAGCATCAAGGGGGGCAAGATGCTGCGGGAGAAACAGGCAGAGCTGAGCATCTTGCAGCACAAAATCATTCAGGAGTCTTGGTGGAACTCCACATACCTGATGCTCGAGAGGCTGGTGGAGCAACAGAAGGCCATCCATGAGATGGCCTTGCTTGGGGAGATTGGGATCAGTGCCCCCCTGAACAGAGCTGAGTGGGATACCATCTCCCAGATATTGGTGGTCCTCAAGCCCTTCCTCAAGGCCACCGAGATCCTTAGCGCTGGCGATGCCCTCCTCAGCCAGGTGATCCCCCTAGTGAGGGAACTGGAGACCCAAATGGAGAAGTTCCAGGGGATCAATGTTCCTGCCTGGGGCAGGCCGCTGTCACCAGACATGCAGGCACTGGTGAGGTAGCTGAAGGAGGGCATCAGGAGATGGCTGGATCCCTTTTGGTCCAGTATGGCCCACATGATGGCAGGCATGTGTGACCCAAGGGTGAAGGGGAGCATGTGCACTAGCAGCCCCAAAACCCTTGATCACTGGATGCAGGTGCTGGTGAACAGTCAGGGAGGCCGAAGTGCAGAGGCGAGGGCATGTGGAAGAGGGGGATCCACTTTCCCGTGCCAGCACTCCCAGCACCGGGGCCAGCACCAGCACCAGCCAGTCTCCTCCACACCAGCCACTGCCAATGTGGGCCATGGCCATGGCTTCAATGCTGGGGTCCAAACGTACCAGACCCCAGCCTCAGGCGGGTAGTGCCGAGGCTTCGGGGGCTACCTATCTCGCTGAGGATGTGGAACTGCTGGAATGTGATCCCTTGGCCTACTGGGCAAACCTCAGCCAGATGTGGCAGGATCTGGCCACAGTTGCCTAGCAACACCTGTCCTGTCCACTGACTGGTGTTCCAAGCGAGAGGATGTTCAGCATTGCTGGGGATGTGGTGACACCCCACCGCACCTCCTTGGATCCTACGTTGGTGGAGCAGCTGGTGTTCCTAAAGGTGAACCTCCCGCTGCTGCGGTTCCTCAAGCTCCACCTGCAGACGGACTGAGTGCCACCCTCCTCACTCCATCTGCACCAATTTCCTTTTTGGAGGTTTTTAAAAGCCAAGTAATGCCCTGCTTTCAGTTGGAGGGGGCACTAACTGCATCATCAGCCAGCAGGGGAAGAACATGTCCCTGCTGAGCTCATTGCCCTGCCAGGGTGAACTCGGAGGTATGGGATTGGGGCTATAGGGAAGGAGGAAGCCGCAGGTCCTGGGCATGACCACTAAAACTGCACTCTGCCAAGGTAGGGAGGCCTGGTGGGACTCCTGGTGGTGCAGCAGCCCCGTAAGTGCCAGGACCAACAATCCCCTGATGAAAAGCGGGGAGGAGGCGCCATAACCTCCAGCTAATGCACGCATGCATGCACAAAGTCCTGGCTGGGGAAGTCCAGACCTGTCACATCTTTGACAGGCCTGACTCTTGCTGGTTGCAGTGCAGTTGTGAGGATCCCGGTGAGCTCAGCTTAGCTGCCTGGGATGCCAGCTTTAGGGTTGAAAACCCCTTTGTTAGGCTGAGGAAGTACCTACAGTTGGTCCTGGATGGAAGGAATAGTAAAGAAGCCAGAGGCTGGCCTGGCCTGCAGTGCAGGCAAGAAAGCCAGTCAGTGAAAATGGAAATGGAGGTGTCAGGGGGTGACAGACAGGATGGGGTGGGGGGTGGGGGGTAGGGGGGAAAGGGGGATGTAGCAGTGCAGGTAAAAGTGCAGAGGTGCCTGGGGTGTCAGATGTCTGGCAGGTCGCAGCATGCCAGAACTCCACTGTGTGTATTGAGTCCATGAGTTTCTGTACCTACTACCTAGGAGGCTGATGAAGTGCAGTTCATAGGCCCAGCTCTGAAAAGTGGTTTGCATTGCAATTTGTTCCCTCTCAGGATCAGGCCTGAGAGACTGGAGGCAGAGTGTTTTTTGGTGAGGAATGTGCCCCCACAGGTAGTTGGGTTTTGTTGTCTTTGATAGATTCTGGTGTGCAGTTTGTGGGGGTACTGGAGATAGTTGGTAGGTTTTGTGTTTTGAGCTGTAGGATGTTGGCTTCAGTTCTGGTGATGAGGTTAGGTGCTTGTTTGAATGTACAAACCACTTTTCAGAGCTGGCAAAGGGGTTTTCAACCCTAAAGCTTCCAAAGATAAGTTTTTTTTAAGTACTCCTTTTTTTTCATAATACACACACAGACGTAAAAACACAAGATAAGCCATCGCACATCATGAATAACATCATATGTCCAACACAGCACAACATCTTTACTTCTTGCTGTCAATTCCTTTATAAAAAGAAAGGCTCTGTGACAATTCTGTTTGGGAACCTTTGATGCTGCTGCTGATGCTGCTGGTGTTGAGCCAGCTAAATTATTGTACCTGTTGTCATGTAAAGTGGAGGACTGGGTGTGAGGCTGTAGGGGAGGAGGAGGCCTCAGTGGGGCACACTGCTGTGTTGTGCAGAGGCCCCAGCACCAGGGAGGGCGCACCTTAACACACACACAGTATCATTCACCCACATCACAAGTTTTGCCTGTCAGCAGCTTGGGGTGCAGGGCCCCAAATGACAGACTCCCCCAGCAAGACACACACACAGTTGGCAGGCAGGCTTTGCGGCCTGGCAGGGTCCAGTACTCACTCAGGCCTGCTCTAGGACACACACAGCTGGCAGGTGTTATGGCCTTGGTAAGAGCCACCACCCCTGCAGTTTCATAGTCTCAGTTTCATAGTAGGTAGGGTCGGAAGGGACCTGAGCAGATCATCAAGTCCAACCCCCTGCCATGGCAGGACAGAGCACTGGGGTCAAACAACCCCAGCAAGGTGTTCATCCAGCCTCCTTTTAAAGACCCCCAGGGTAGGAGCCAGCACCACTTCACTTGGAAGTTGGTTCCAGATCCTAGCTGCCCTGACAGTGAAGTAGCGCCTCCTGATGTCTAGTCTGAATCTACCCTCTGCCAGCTTGTGACCATTATTTCTTGTCACTCCTGGTAGTGCTCAGGGGAACAGGGACTCCCCCAGTGCCTGCTGGTCCCCCCTGACTAGTTTGTAAATGGCCACTAGATCCCCCCTCAGCCTTCTCTTGTGGAGGCTGAACAGGTTCAGGTCCCTTAGCCTCTCCTTGTAGGGCCTGCCCTGCTGCCCCCTGATCATGCGGCTGGCCCTCCTCTGGACGCTCTCCACGTTGTCCACATCCCTCCTGAAGTGCAGCGCCCAGAACTGGATGCAGTACTCCAACTGCAGCCTGACCAGTGCCGCATAGAGGGGGCGGATCACCTCCTTGGACCTGCTTGAGATGCATCTGTGGATGCATGACAAGGTACATTTGGCCTTCCTGACCGTGTCCCCACAGTGTTGGCCCATGTTCATTTTGGCATCAGTAATGACTCCAAGATCCTTTTCTGCCTCTGCACTGACAAGAAGGGAGTTCCCCAGCCTGTAGGTATGCTGCTGGTTCTTCATCCCCAGGTGCAGTACCTTGCACTTGTCAGTGTTGAAACTCATCCTGTTCTCATCCGCCCACCCCTGTAACCTGTCTAGGTCCGATTGCAGCCTATTCCTCCCTTCTAGCATGGCCACTTCTCCCCACATCTTAGTGTCATCTACAAATTTGAACAGGGTGCTTTTTACACCCCTGTCCAAGTTGCTGATGAAGATGTTGAACAGTGCATGCCCGAGGACCGAGCACTGTGGAACCCCACTGCCCACATCCCTCCAGGTTGAATAAGACCCGTCCACCACCGCTCTCTGGGTGCAGCCCTCCAGCTAACTGGTGACCTATTTGACTGTGTAGGTGTCGACGCCACAGTCTCCTAGTTTTTTAATGAGAGTGGGGTGAGAGACAGTGTCGAAGGCCTTCCTAAAGTCCAGAAAGACTATGTCTACTGCTACACCTGTGTCTAAGGATTTTGTACCTGGGCATGGAAGGCCACCAGGTTGGTCTGACAGGACCTGCCTCTGATGAACCCATGTTGGTTGCCCCTAAGCATACACTCCTCTGCTGGTCCCTCGTAAATGTGCTCCTTGACAATTTTCTCAAAGAGCTTCCCCAGGACCGAGGTAAGACTAACAGGCCTATAGTTTCCTGAGTCCTCCTTCCTCCCTTTTTTGAAAATGGGGACCACATTGGCCCTCTTCCAGTCCTCTGGCACCTTGCCAGAGCACCATGAGCGCTCATAAAGCTGTGCCAGGGGACCTGCAATGACTTCTGCTAATTCTCTCAGCACTCTGGGGTGGAGATCGTCAAGACCTGCTGATTTGGATATGTCCAGTCCCACCAGGAGGTCCCTGACTAGGTCCACTCTGACCCTGGGCCTGTCTGCGCCTCCCCTGGGACCATCAGGGATCATGATGGGGGGGATGACCTGGTTCCTGCTCAGAAAAATGGAGGCAAAGAAGTTGTTAAATAAGTTAGCTTTGATGTCTGGTGCAACCACCAGATTTCCTAGCATGTCCTGCAGAGGCCCTATGTTACCTGAAACCTTCTTTTCACCTGCTATGTATTTAAAAAAGGACTTCTTGTTGTCCTTGAACTGGGTTGCTAGTCCCAGTTCCATCTTCGCCTTACCCTTCCTAACAGCCCCCCTACAAACCTGAGCAACAGCTGTATAGTTCTCCCTGGTGATGGCCCCTCCCTTCCATTGGGTGTATACCTCCTTTTTAGCTTTGAGACGTTCCTGAATGCTTTTTGTTAGCCAAGGGGGCTTTTGAGCACTCTTGCTCCCTTTGACCCTTGTTGGGATTGCCACCCTTTGAGCTTGGAGGATTGTCTCCTTAAGGAACGACCACTCTTCTTGGACTCCCAACTCCCCTCCCCTCCAGGACCTCAGTCTCTCCCTGACTAATCTCCTTACCTCATTGAAATCCACCCTCCTGATATCCAGGGTTACTGTCTTTCTACAGGCCTTTGCCGCCCTGCGCTGGATGGTGAATTCCAGTAGGTGATGATCAGTGTCGCCCAGGTGATGGAGCACCCACAGTCCCCTCACCAGGTCGTCACCTGTGGCCAGGACCAGGTCTAACAAGGCATTTCCCCTGGTCTGTAGTAGATCCCCACTGTTAAGTTCCTTTCCCCTCAACTTTCTTCTATTCTAACCCAGAGCACTTCAGTGTGCCCCTCCTCTGACCCAGTGCTACTTGTTGAGGATGTGTATTTCTCCTTGATGTACAGCACCACACCCCCACCTTTCCTCCCTGTCCTATCCCTCCTGTACAGCCTATAGCCTTTGATATTCACTGGCTAGTCATGCGTTGGGTTCCACCACGTTTCAGTGAGCCCCACCATGTCTGGGTTGGTGTTAGCTAGCCAGAGGGTAAGTTCCTCCTGCTTGTTCCCCATACTACGAGCATTAGTGTAGAGGCATTTGAGGCCTCCTGAAGATGCATGCACTGGCCGCCTAATCTCAGTACTACCTGGGCCCCTGTTGCTTACCTGGGTATTTGTTCTGCTCGTCGTCGGTCTAGGCTGGGCTCTTCTTGTGGGTGACGGTTTAGTGGTCCAAGGCTTCCTCCGCCCTCGTCTTCTCCTTCCCCCAATGAGCCTAGTTTAAAGCCCACCGGAGGAGATCAGCCAACCTAGAAGAGAACACACACTTACCTTTGGCGGAAAGGTGAAGCCCATCCCACCCAAGCATGTCTCTTGTTCTGATGTGTGGGTCGTTGTCTAGGAAGCCAAAGCCCGCCTTGAGACACCATTCCCGAAGCCACAAGTTGACCTCTCTGATGCAGGTCTTGTGTCGTCTTCCATGTCCCTCACTGGTAGGACAGAAGAGAATACCACCTGTGCCCCTATCTCCTTCAGCATGCCCCCCAGATCATGGTAGTCCGTCACCAGGTGATCAAGGCTTGTCCTGGCCACATAATTAGTGCCCACATGGATTAGGACCATGGGGTAGTAATAGGTGGGGTGGATCATGGCCTGGATCATCCCCATCACATCCTGAATCTTTGCTCTGACCAGGCAGTAGACCTCACGTGTCGAGGGGTCCTGGCAACAGATGGGACCCTCTATACCTCTCGGGATGGGGTTGCCTATGACGATCACTCAATGTTTCCTCCTCTGGGTCTGCTTAGCTCCTTCAGCCTGTTCAGAGTGTGGAGAGTGTGGAGTTGCCTCTTCTCTGGAGGTTTCCTCCTCTCCTTCCTTCTCCTGCAGTGTCACCAGGGCCTCGTCCCTGTTCTCCAGCTGGACTGGAGGACCTGGTACTGCTCTGCTGCGAGCAGCCCTGGCTCTGGAGGGGACCATCTGCCACTCTGCTGTGGAGGGCACCTCCTGGGGTGCTTCTTCTTTGGATGCATGGCCCTGCAGGGAGAGAAAATACCCAAAAATTTCATCCTCTGCCTCCCTGATTCCCCTAAGCCTGCTAACCTCCTCCTGGAGCTCCCTCACCTGCGCCTCCAGGGCCCTAAGACGGGTGCCTGCAGGACAGGTGTGGGGGCCCCCCATTCCCTGCCCCCCTGGCCCTTCTGGGCATACCCTGCAGGCCAGGGGGGCAGGGGGTCTCCAGCTCCCCCATGGGCTTTGTCTGGGTGGAGGCCTCAGACAAGCCCTGGGTAGGTGGCGCCCCCCAGGCAGGGGCCCTAGCAGCATTCCATGTTGACACCATTTTATAAATTGCTATTTATTTATATTTTTGTGTGGTGCCTTCACCCTACCCTTGCTGGAGTCTCCCTCCTGGCTTTTCCTGCTTGCCTGCCGGCGTGCTCTGTAAGAGCGAGCCTGTTTGCGCACTCTGTTCACACAGCGTGGCTCCCTACCGGCTCAACTAAAGGGGATTTGGGGGGCTTCCCCTCCAGATCTGGCTCAGCTGTGCCGGCTCCCTCTGTCCCACTTACCTTTGGGGGATCAGCTGTTGCTGCCCCCGCTGCTGGCTCTGCTGCTGCGTCCGCCTCCATCTCGGGTCAGGTAAGGGGGCACACGTGTGTGCAGGAATGCACGTGTGCCCAGTTCCCTCCTCTCCTCCCTGCTCCTTGCTCCTGAGTGCTGGGGGCTACGTCAAACCATGGCTTTTAAGGACCGTGGTTTGTATTTCCCACGGCAGCCCCAACAGCCAATCAGGCACTCCGGTCTACCCAGAAGTGCCCACCGGCAATCCTGCCCTCTACGTTCTCCTGCTAGGGGGATCCGGTGCCTCTGGTGCTTGCACCCCGAGGGTTTGCCCCAGGGGTGCTCTCTAGCTTGGGGGGACAGTCCCCCCTAGCCCTCCCCCTGTATGCGCGCTGTGTTCATGCGGCACGGCTCAGGAGCGTGGCTCCCTACTGGCCCAACTAAAAGGGATTCAGGGGGCTTCCCCTCCAGATCTGGTTCAGCTGTGACATGACAGGAGCTTTGCTTTCAAGCATTTGGGGTGCAGTTCCCCCCAAACCCCTACACCGATCTTCTTGAAACTTGGCAGACTTTGTGGTCTCAGTAAGAGTCACCACCCCTGCAGTTTTCAGGCCCCTGTGTAACACACAGCCGTGACATGAGTTTGGCTTTCAAGAATTTGGGGTACAGTTCTCCCCAAACCCCTGCACCAATCTTCTTGAAACTTGGCAGGCTTCATGCTCTAAGCAGGGGCTACCATCCCTGCAAGTTTCATCCAAATCATACAAGAAATAACAAAGTTATAGATCTTCCATTGATTCCCCATTATACCATATGGCCGGATCTCTGAGGTGGCTCGGAAGCTTTGGAGCCGCTTCGGCCAGATCGAGGCGGAAACCCGGTCCAGAGCTCCGGATCAGATTGTGGCCATCTGAAGCGGCTGGATCTGAAGCCAGATCGGATTGCTGCTGACTCGCACAGCCCTAGCATTTCAGGCTGGAGTTTGCCAGGCATTTAAGGCTACTCCAAAACAGGAGTAATTGGAAATGGGAAAGAAAGGCACAGCTCAGCTGTGGGAGTGAAGAGGAACTAGAAATGTATGCAATGTTCTGGCTCACAATGACTTGAAAAAGAGTCAGCGGTGAGGGGGACTGTGCTTAATGGTCACTACCATGTGTCCTATCCAGATGGGCTGTACGAACCTATGTTTCTGGTAGGTTCTCATCAGCATCTTGTCTCTTTGCCTCTTGTGAGCTAAGATTGAGTATAGGGAGTATTTGAGGTCCTGGACTAAAGAGTCTGGGATGGAAGATACTTGCCTGTAGTATTTGGGGGCATCCAAACCCCAAGATCTCTGGGCTTGGGCCTTCATGTAGGATGCTTGCCAGTGGGTTTGGGAGTGTTTGAAGTCCCAGGGTGATAGGTCTGGGATGGAGGATGCACTCCGGTTATAGTGTGTACATGGTGTTTAGAATGATTGAGTTCTGCATACTCAATTGATATGGTTTTTGGAATGATTGAGCAGAACTCAATATGATTTGGAACTGATTTGGCTAGGAGGGTGTCAGGGCTGATTCTGAACCTCCTGGTGCCGGCCCGGAATTGTAATACCTTTAGGCTTGATGCCCGTGCCTGCCTGGTTGTTTTTTGTTGTTGTTTTAAGGGACACACGCACACACACGCGCGCACACACACACACACACACACACATGCTTGGCCAATGTGGGCCATGTATTTTATAGTCCAGCTCAGTGTTGGCTGAATATAGTCAACTTCATAATCTGGTTTCCATTGCTAATCACATGCTGCTTTTGGCAGCAGTTTAATGATAGACAACATTATTTAAGTGAGATTTCCTTGCATGTGATTATAAGACTTTTTTTTTCTCCGTTTCAACTCGGGGGGGGGGGGGGGAGCCTCATGTTCTATTTGAGTAAATGTGGTAATCACTCAGGCGTCACACAATATATATATTTTTCCATTTCTCAGTAAGGTATGCATCTACTCCTCTTTCCCTGCAAAGTGAGTCTTGAAAATAGCTGGTACAAACTGCAGATGAAAGGAACAAACAGCTGTACCTCTGCTGGAAGAGGTTGAGGAGGGTTGCTAAAGGCATTTAGTGCCCATGTTTTTTAATATAAAATTCAGCTGCTGAATTTGGGAACAGTCTCAAAGAATAATATTGTTAAACCTCTCCAGACCATGACCTGTTTTGTGCTTGGACCAGAACTGCTTATAGTTTGAAGGGAGAGGCAGCAAAAAACTGACTACCCAAAAATGACTCCTGACTAAACTATAGTTTTAGTACGCTTGTCTGCTGCACATCACAGTCTTCTATTTTGCATTTGACATAAGTGATGGCTGCAGAAAGAGACATCTAGAATGGACTAGTTTCATTTGCAGTGCAGGCTCTCTCAATTAAACATGCATACTGGGTATTTAGCTGGCAGCCTCCCCAGTATGAAGTACTGTGATTATTCCACAAATCTAATAGTTCTTACCATGAGTCTTCTTATTAGAATAATACCTATGTTTCAGAGAAGACAATGTCTTTTCTTGTGGCCTGGCTGGAAATGGGTGGAGAAAGACATTTAGCTCTAGCCAAAGCAGGTGTTTTCTTGTCTGGAGGTGGGTCTCCAGCTTTTATTGACTGCACATGGAAATAATTCATCTGCCTCAAATTTTGTCTTTTTGCATTTTCAGAAACTCTAATAAGCGTGCTGATTCTCTCAGTTGTGCTGATTCTCCATTTTGTTAAATTCCCTATACTACAGTGGAGTTACTCCAGTATAACAGAGTGGAGAATCTAGCCCTCATTTAAGTCATGTGTGTTTAAATCTGCTTAGGTTTGAAAATTTCAATCAATGCTGTCATACTTTCATTAAAGCTGACATGATGGGATGTCTTTTCTCCCCTTGAGCAAACTACATTAGCAGTTTTGTGTGTAAATCAAGCTTGTGATGGGTTGTACTGGTACTTTGGGGCTTAGACAGCCTGTTAAGTCTCTTAGTACTTGTTAAATCTCATAGCAGAAGATGAAGATCAGTACCTCCACCTCTACCAAAAGGTTATCCAGGTCCACCAGTGGCTAAAGTGGTGGGAGGGTGGGATGTGAGGGCCTTGTTCTCCTGTCATTTAAAACTGTATAACCTGCTGTTCCTCACTGAAGAGGCCCTGGTAGCTCAGCATTATGTGAAGATCTAACAAAGTATATATATACTTTGTATGTTTACATTGTGCTGTTTTCCTGGTTATAAGCATTTCCTAAAACAACTTGAGGTACAATTAAAGCACGTGCCCAGGAAATGCACTATTAAAGCACACGCCTATTCTCCGTTTTGTTACTGACCTTTGGTAAGTCATTTAACCTCTTGGTCTCTTGTGTCTCCTGTCTATAAGGGAAGAATATTACCCATTTCAAAACAGTATGGTGGGGTACAATTGACTGATGTTCATACCACATTTAGATCCTCAGTTGGCAGGGATTATAATATAAAACACAATAATATTGTATACTTTTATAAGCAGCATAACATATTGGGATGGTAATTCTACAATTACTTCACCGTGTGATTCTAAAACATCAATTTATTCCTAATGGTATCAGGAGCTTTGCATGTTGTATATTTTGTATGTGGGAATTAAAGAGTTTGGGACTGTTATGATTTCATGGGTTTACTGAGTGAGCATAATGGAGGGCAGTAGATTTTAGCCCTGTATCAGTGAGAGATAATGTACTTATGGAATTGTGCCAAGCTTGCCAGAAGAATAATTGTATACGTCTCTTATCAAGGGCAGACTTAAAAAACAAAACAAAACAGAAACCCTCCCTCAAAACAGATACTAACATTATGAGAGTCTTATGAGAGTTACTAACAATCTGAGTTAGTTTGTCCTGTGGGTAAATGTAAACTTGTTAAATGTTTAATTTAGGGATTTTGGGACTTTAAAGTTGACAAGTTTTCATCATATTTTTTTACATCAACTTCTTTTAGTTCCTTAGAAATGAAAGATGATTTCCTTTTCTGTTCAGCTCCATCTCCCTTTCAACTACTTTGCTGCTTCTATAACAACCTAACACACGCTTCCTAACAGAAGGAAAATCTGTGGGAACACACAAAATATCTGTATTTTTCCCATCTCTTGCTAACCTCAGGGACTGATAAAATGAACATATCAGCCTACTCCAGTTGCTAGGCTTCACTTCAAAGTCGCAGCACTATGTGTTCTTTTTCGAGATAATCCTTTAGGATGAGGTAATATAAGACTAACCAGATAGCTTCCTTTAATACATCCTGGAGGCTGTGAAATCTGCAGCCTGGATAGTAATGTAAAAAATACTCATAATAAAAAGTCTTTAGCACTAGATTTAATTAAAATATCAACATAGTTTTGATATGACCAATGCAGCCTGCCCATGTTCTACCTACCTTTAAGGGCTGGTATATAGAACTGATATTGAAGAAGAGTTGGCCTTCATGGGGAAAGTGACTGGCCTAGCTATGGCAGAATATCTACTTTGCTTTAGTTGTGCCAGGATAACTCCTCTGTGTGGACACTGCTCAGCATAACAGTGGCTTTAACCTGTAATAATTGCCATCCAGTTCCACAGCCAGAAGAACATGATATACTGGTGACAGTAACATGATGTTAGTGAGGTATCAGGGCAAAGAAAAAATCAATTAAAATAAATTAGAATTGGAAAACCCTAATGTTTGAGTCACCAGAAATACGTGAAATCTTGTGAAACAGGAATGCCATTCATTTTTGCTTTATCTGTGCAAGTGTTCTCAGAGTCATAGAAAAGGGACCTCAGGAGGTCATTTAATCCATCCCTACTCAAGGCAGGATCATCCCTGACTAAACCATCATAGACAAGTGTTTTTCTATCCCAGTGGCTCTCAACCTTTTTAGACTAGAAACTGCTCCATAACTTTTCTGAATTTAGCAGCATCCCATTTCCAAAAACTAATTTATTTATTACCATGCTTACCTCCCTACACAGGACCCAGGTAGGAACAAGTGAACGTTTACCTCCTTGCTTGCCTCCTCATATCTCTTATGACTTAAAAGGATTTCATGGCACCCTGGTTAAGAATCACTGGTCTAATCTATTCTTAAAATTTTTGCAAACAACCCTTTCACACACTTACCAGGCACAATGCCCAAAACATCAAAGTACCCTAATGTGCCACAGATAAAACAGGGGCACAAAGGCACGGCAGTGACCTGACACTAAAAGGACAGGAAGTAGTTGAAACAACAACACCTGTGCCAAATTGTGCTAATATGCTTCTTTTCCCACCTTTAAATCAAAATTATATTAATACTGTGCGCTGCTGCTTAGATTGAATGGAGACTCATCAAGAATTCAGTGGAAAGTGTCCTGGAGATTTGAAATTGTCCCTGTGGATCAGATCCAGCTTTGACTGAAGGCAAGAGAAAAACTTCCATATATTACAAATGGGGTTGGATAAGATGGTAGTTCCCCATTACAAGTACCACAAGCAGCAGTCAGCTTCTCTACTCTCACCACCCAACATGCCCTAAGCGTGATCTGGAAGGACTAGAACATCTCTTGAAACTGTCAGTAATGTTATCAGTGGGGGCCTGCTCCCTGCTGTTGACCATACTGCTGAGAGTAGTTCTCATAATTTTATAATAGCAACCAATATTATGATATTGGTCTCATTATCTATGATACGATAGAATGGATGTCTACCTCTCGTTATGGTTTTCATGGGATGGTCACTGAATGCTTGGGAGTGTCTCTGTGTATATTTGTGGATGTAATGTGATTGCTGTGTAATTTGTGAATGTAAGTGTATCTTGGGTATCCTTACTAAAGGTTTTTAGCCATATATTGGGCATTGATGTCTTGCAACTTTCTTCCTGCTGCTTCCATTTAATATAAATTGAATGATATATTTATATAATAAATAAATTTTATCAAATGATATATTTGTGTAATAAGTCAATTTATTTTCATGGTTTTCATGTAATGTATTTTACCTTTTGAAGTTGAAAGGGGGATTTTGTATTGACCAATTTGTTACTGATCCTCTGAGACATGTAACTAGTAGTTATTATTCTTCCATTGTATTGTGTTGAGGATCAACCTGAATTGTTTTGAATATTTCTTTCTATACCATGCATGGTAGGTTGCATGGTTTAAGAAATGTTGTTGTACATGCAAAATATCTGGGAATAGTGAAGATATCTGAAATTAAAATAGATAGGTGCATATTTTTACAAATATATATTGAGAAGAGCCAGGTTGGAGAATGGCTAGACCCAGTAAGGTTTGAAATGTCTATCTGAACAGGGGGTGGTTTTCTCTTATTTATATGTGCTGTGTAGCAGATTACCTTTCAATGCCTGCAGTTCCATAATAAAAACGTCAATGCTGTGGAAAGCTGCAGTCCTAAGGACTTTTGTTTTAATGATTAGGGATTAGAAACTCTCCAATAGAAACATATTGCATTCTTCAATCCATATAACACTACTTTATTGCCTATAAACATGGTCGTAGCTTTATCAGCTAGAGTTCAGCAGACATTACTTGAAGAAATACCAGTTTATGGAAAACAAAAGTCTGAATTTACAGCTGCTATGGATGTACATATTTCCTCAATATTTTCTTGAACAAACCCAGCAGGTAACAAGAAAAAGAATGGTTTGTTTAGCAGAATCTTTAAATTGCAGTTTTCAAATTCATTTTGCAAAATGCACAAAATCAGTAAAAATTGATTGGTATGAGTGAACAGAAAACTCATTCCATTATTCAGTGAGAAATAACTCTATAGTTATCCCCCAAAGGAAATCTGTTTGCTGTAAGACAAGTGAATGAAAGTCAAACAGTCTTTATGGAGTTACGATCATCCAGGTATCCCAGGAAGTGGTGCTGAAGACGCAGTTGGCACATCATCTCTCATGTGAGTACTAAATCAAGACACCATGCAGTTGAAGGTTGTGTCCTTTGGATAAAGAATTCACGTGTGGACCATGAAATATTTATTCTAGAATAATTTGACTTCACTCTTGAGTTAAAAGTAGAATAGATGAACAGTGCTGAGCTTTATATTAGTTTAAGTAATTTATTCCAAGCTATTCCTTGGAAAGTGAAGAATAACTATATGTTGTTATAAGTTATACCGTTTTACTTGTGTTTGTAGCTTTCTCAACATTATTTTCAGCATTTCTCTTAGCTCAGTCTCCCCTTAACTCTCTTCCCAGAGTAGTGGTAAGGCATTATAACATTGTATATCTTAGACGGCTACCTGCTGAAAACTGGATTTGTGTCCACTCTGGACACTGCTTTAATTTTACTCTGGAGTAAAATCTAAGGCAAATTAATTCAGAATAAAGATATTGTGTGTTTGCACCCTTACACTTGATGTTTTGACATTTGCAGTTAAGACCTCACTTTTTTTCCCCCAAAGAATGGGCATATTAATTCTAAAGTCTTGGTTCATTAAATGCTGTGTGCTCAAATAGTCTCCCTCAAGTACAGTGTTTTCTTACACTTGTTGTTCTGAACTTCTTTGTAGCATCATGCAGTTGTTGCACTCCAGCCTGGATTTTAATTTTATTCATTGCTGAAATCATTCCTTTAAATCAATTTCTGACCCTTCAGGCTATACTTGTATACATCTTGAATTCAAGGGGAGCTATGTAAGGAATGCAAAATCAGTTTTCCAGCATTGGGGATCTTTCTGGATGAAACGTACAACAAAATTATAATGTGATACAATAGGTTCACTATGTTTTAAAAGATGCATTCCCTGTAAACTTATGTTTTTACAATTTCATTCTGACTAAAATTTCATTTTGAATTTATTGCAGGCATCTTGGCACTATTGTACCCCCTCCCTGATAGCATATGCAAGTTAAAGTTTAAGCACAATTTAGGATTTCATATTACGAATGGTAGAAGAAAAAATATTGTCATAATAATCTGGTTTCAAAGAAGGACAGACCCATTGTGAACATCCATCACATCACTGAAAAATGCAGGGAGTGCAATCCCCTATTGATCATACACTTTATTGACTGTTCAAAAGCATAAAAGGATAGTGTCCAACAAAATCCTCTTTGGAGAATATCAGCAGACATGGGAATTCTAAAATATCTTATCGAACTCATTGCAAGTTTCTATTTTCAACATCATGGTACAAGCAACAACAGGTGACAAAGTGGTTTTCCAGTAAGCAGGGTGTGTGAAAAAGGTATGTTCTGTCTTCAGGTCTTTCAACATATTATGCAGAATGTCTGATGATGAGACAAGCCCTGGAAGTATTAAGTTACTTTGGATAA
Organism: Alligator mississippiensis; assembly: GCF_030867095.1. Taxonomy (NCBI): domain Eukaryota; kingdom Metazoa; phylum Chordata; order Crocodylia; family Alligatoridae; genus Alligator; species Alligator mississippiensis. Next base: position 212,069,695 of record NC_081827.1, on the reverse strand, counting down.
ATTGCTCAGCATTAACTGTGTTGTGTATCTGCACTGTTAGTGTATGTTAAGAATGTCCATAAAGGACTTAGCTTGGAGCAGGTTGTGTACTATAAAATCACACCCTTACTGTGCACTAACTGCCCTGTGAAGACAAACCCTTAGCCTTGCCTCTGGGATGAATTACAATTGTTTCTTTTTTGAATTCTACTCAGGGGTGGTGCTGGGGGGGAGGCTTGTGGGGGAGCTATAGTGACCCCAAGATTTACATTGGCTCTCTCGTAGCTGCCTCTCCCAGAGCTGCCCCTGTCCAAGCCTCCTGCCTCCCACCCGGGCTGCTGCCACCCCCAACACCTGCACAGCTGAGCCCACCCTGCCCATAGCCCGCAGAGACACGGTGCCTTAAGTGGCTATTGAATTGATATAAAAAGAACCAAAAAACAAATCAGTATGTTTGGCCAGAAGATGTACAGCACAGTCCCTTCAATTTTCTGTCAGAGCTGACAGCATATGAGAGAGATAATTGGCAGGAAACTCAAAAAGCCTAGATTGCGATTTTAAAAAGGTATTGTGCAGACTGAGGTATAATATTTTTTTTCAACCTTTCTTGACCCAGGAAGAAATAAATCCAAGTTAAGTATACCAAACTATGGAGGGATAATTTACAATATGGACAATATATTGGCAGTATTTTATCTCCTGAAAAATGCAATTTGAGACAGACCTAATGGGATGACATCCCAGCATTGCATTGGCATGATATACGTGATAGAATGTGTCCTACTGAGGTTATCCTGAGGTCTGCAGCTGTAATTACCATTGACCAAAAGAGACTTTTCATTTAATCAGTCCCATGAGAAATGATGTCCTAAGGTTAAAAGGTTAGCATTTTTCAAGCAGGTTGTCAATAACGAATGAAGACTGCTTACTGTTTTACTTGCCTTTCTATACTGTGATTTAGAATCCAATAAGCCTTGGCCTCCAGAGTACTGCACAAAAATGTATTCATCACATTGTCAGCAACCTGCAAAGACTTTTGAAAATGGGAGGAGCAAATGTGTTAAATCTCTTTAAGACTTGATAATAACAGGAATCTCTAGAGTGTAATGCAAACATTAGGTTAAGACCTGAGCTGAAAGAAAAGCTAATAATGCTGGATTACTTCCGGACACATAGTATGAGACACTAGATATACTGTGGAGCTGAAGCCATCCAAGGTGCCTATAGACCTGCATCTTCTTTCTCTAAAACTATAAGCAATAGGGTCATTTATTGAATGAATTCAAATTGCTGTTGGGCTAGCCAGATTGTGTTAGGCCTACCCAAAATGAACAGATCTAAGCAGTATGTAAATTGAGACCTCGTCTTGCTGCAAAGAAGTATTTTTACCTTAGGGTAACTAACTTATATGAGCTATCCTAAGGGCAAACCAGTGAAGACAATCAGTTTCACTATGAGGTAAAATAGGCGAGATGCGGTTCGGGATTCACCATGTTTACCTCATAGTAAAACTAAATCATCACGTCTTCACTGTGGTTTTACCTTAGTACAGCACATCTCTGTTTTTAGCAGTGGAGATATTTCCTGTTTGGAAACCATAATCTAGTCTGCGAGGATCAATTTGCATTGTATGTAGAAGGAGTTGCATTCATTTTTTAAGCAGCCAAAAAAGACCTCTAAAGCACGCACACAAACATTATTCTATTACTCTTGTAGGATAATGGAGCAGATTCTGTCTCCGTAAATTGTGCTGTTGATACCCAATGTAGCTTTAAAGCTGTTTTTGTGGACTTGAACCTGATGCCATGTGGCCATAGGACTGGTCCTGATGAAACGTAGTGCCACCTCAGAATGCGAGACCAGATCTCTATGACCCCCCTCGGCAGGGAAAATCCTCCTTTGTTGTGTAAAGAGGCCTCCAAGGTTGTTTTGAGTGTCTGAACAGACCACCCTCAGGAAACCACAGCCTCTCCCCATGGTATTCAGATATGATGCCTCTGTGAACCTCTGCCTGTTAAAGGGTTTCTTTTTGTGGTTGGCTGTAGACTGGTGTGGCAGTGGTAGGGGCAGGCCTTTCCCATACCAGCCTTTGAGGTTCTTTTTTTCCTGTTTGTTTGGTTATCTTTGTGACTTTTTTATGGTGTCTACCATGACCAGGCTCCAGTACTAAGTGCTCTTGCAACAAATGCTATCTTGATAAGGACCAGGGATTCAGCTGGGGATCTTCAGAGACAAAAGCATGTGTCTAACCATTGTAACTGGGGGCTGTCATGGGACACAAATCTTTTGTGGCCTGTGCTGAGAGGCATGTGTAACAAACACTGAACAGTGAGTTGTGCTGCTATACTACAGATAACAATAGACATAGCACTTGAAGGGTGTTAACAGGGGACAGGCAAGGAAGCCCAGGGACTGCAAATGTACCTATCTGCACTGTGGGGGAAATGCAGTTCCTTACACACTTGCCCTTGTGTATTTATGGTAGGCCAGACCCTGTCTGGGTCTACATGTAGTTTTAGATAATGTCTGAATGAATTTCGGTTTGCTTTCCTTTACCCTCATCTGATTTTTAGATCAACTGCAAGATTCAGGATATGATAAGAAAAGGTGTTAAAAGTTCATGGTGAGCTCAGTTTTCCAACTTATAGCAAGCTAGAAATCTATATTTAAGACAAAACATGGAAATCCGACTAATAGTCTGTGAATAACCATGCTATATTTTTCAGGAAATATGCTTTGGCTTGGATCTCTCTCCATCACAGAGCTCCTTTACTGAACTGCTGAACAGTTGAAAAGTGATTACCTTTGTAACACCACTTCCCATGGTCAACAAAGCTTTGGACAGCCTGTCTTAGCATTGCTTTTGCATTCAATACTCTTAACAAACACAGTATACATCCCTAATTATCCTGCCTCACAACAACCTTCCTCCTTTCAAACACTTCAGCAGGGGAGGGTGAATTGGCTGGAATAAAACAAGAATTATTTTTTGAAGCATGTTTAAAATCAAGTTCTAATGACAAAGTAAACTGCAACACAAAAGAAAAATGTTATTATCAGTTTCCAGCTGTTACATCCTCCTATTTAATACCAACATACACACGCTCTTCCTTCAGAACTCAGATGGGAATATGGTTGTGATATCAATAAGGAATATAATTCTAAAATTTAATAAAACATCAGCATCTTAAAAAAGATGTGGCTAAATAGGCACCAGGAACTCCTGTATTTGGTTCTGCCTCTGACTTTAATTCCTCTGGTAGTTCTGGAGCCAAGTCACTTCTGGTCTGCATTTCAGAAGGGCTGAGCATCCTCAGTTCTTACTGATAAAGGGAGTTGTGAATACTTAACTTTGTTGAAAGTCAGGCTATTAACTTCTCTGCTTCAGTTTTCTCATTTATAAGTCTACTATTCTACCTAACTCATGGGGCTTTGAAAACTGGAAAGCACTCCTGGGCAAATGATATGGAACATCCAGGTGTGGTGAAAAAGGGGATAGTTACTATAAGATGCATCACAGCAAAGTTGGTAAACAGGATGTCACTCTAGTGGGACAGGATAAAGTTTGCCAGAGAAAATCCTAAAGTAACTTTGTCATGGCACATAAACCTACAGGTCTTTTGCTTATAGATATTATTTAGTGAAAAGCAGTATTCTCCCCTCCCTAGTGCTATTTTGCCTAATTTGAATTGATGTTATTCATTTCCTTCCCTTAGCTCACTTAGATACAGTTATAGTAATACTGTTTTGTAGTAAGAATTCAAGGACTTGCAGTGTTAACAAAAACAAGGAAGACACATTAAAGTATCTCTTGAAACATTTTTGGGCCCACAACCCCGATGTTTCCCTGCAGGATTGTAGCAGAGCAAAGTTCTTTGTTTTAGATATGCTGTGCTGCTTAGCTGTAGTGACTTGGCATGGAGAGTAACCAGGATCCTTTGTCAGCATTGTAGAGTATTGTTTATACTGATAATCTCAAGGGTGAAGGAAAAACTTTGCTAGTGCCTACATTATTTTGGAAGTATACCTGTCTGCTTGGGAAGCAAAGTGGCTATTAAACATTTCTATTTTCCGACAAATTCCGTGTATCAGTCTCATATTGTTATGTATCAAACATAAATATTGAAGCTCTGCTGCTCCACAATAGCTTTTTATATTTTAGCCCAATGACAGCAAAGCCAAATTAATCTGTGGCACGTCAGTCAATATTTGCAATTGTTTAGAGAGTATTTTTTGATGGACATTTATATAAATAATGGTTCATTGTCCCATAAGTGGATGTCAACTCCTGAGAGACAGTGATTTCCCTTAGAGGAAAATAATCATAGCAAGCCTATCATTAGTCCATATACTAAAGGATATTCATTTTCTTTTTGTTTCACTATAAGTATCTATTCCATGTATCTGACACCAATTTTTTCTCTTTTTCTCTAATATTCAATTGTAAATGCCTGTTTTGTGCTGTTTCCTTTCATTTGAAATGGCCACATTTCACACATTAGATATTACACATGAAGTAGAAATAAGAATTTCTCCTTATACTCCAGTGTTAGAAGCAGGTGTCAGGAAGTGAATTATTCTGATCTGCATGTGAGATACAAGATCAGAAACAGATTTTAAAATAAAAACTGTAGTTACAAATGTAGAGTAATAAACTATTGTGAATGAGATTCACTAGAAAATCTGAAGCTCTGCTGTTTCACAATAGCTTTTTATATTTTAGCCCAATGATAGCAAAGCCAAATTAATCTGTGGCACGTCAGTCAATACGCTGTACAGGTAAGGTTTTATTTGGAAATCTAGTTTGTAAGCTAAGCATGGTGTGAAAGATCATCTTCAGTAATGTAAAAATGGCATGTGTGGCCGAGGGGCGGGGGGCGTGAATTTGGGACAGCTGTCCCTGGTATGTGATGATTACTTGTTGCACTGTGCTGACTAGTAGAGCCTGCTGCATGACAATCTGGTTGCCTTAACGAAAGATATTTTTGACAAAAAAAAAAAAAAAGAGGACTTTATTTGGAAAGAGGCTGATTAGCTTGAATAATGAAAGAAATGTGTAAGACAGAAGTGGAGCAGAATGCCTGATTGGGATGCGCCTGGGTAGATCATCCACTCTGACGGTTTTGATAGAGTGCACAAGTTATTCAAATCCTTCCAGGAGTGAGGGCAAAACTCCAAGTGAAATGGAGTGAAGGAAAGGGCCCCATTCTCTTCTCGCTTATGCTGTTGTAACTTGCCTGATAGCAGTCGAGTTATTCCAGCTTTACATTTCTGAACCCAGAGAATAGGACCCAGAATGCTGATTTATTCCTAGCCATTGACTATATTTTCATTCCCCACCTCTTCCTGTTCCTAATTCCAGCTACCCAATTTTCCCTAAATTTAACTGGTGTCCTGAACTTCTCGCAACACATTCATACTCTTCTACTCCTAAGGGTCAATAATCTCATCAGCTACTGAACCTTTATATGAAAAACCTCCTAAACAAGCCCTCCCACCCTATTTTTAGTTGCCAAAAACTCCTGTAAGACCCAGAAAAACCCTAAATTATTTTCCAGATACTAATCTTCTCCATCAAGTGTCCCTATGCATTTGCTGATCACCAGTGCTTCTAAGCCTGGACGTTGTTTAGATATGAAAGGGCTGATGCTATATTTTATAATTGTAGATTTGTTTAGGATGCTTAGGTAACATAAGCAAAGTCATTTTTGCCTCAGCCAGAGCAACAGGTCCACATAAAATAAGCAATAGCATACAGACAGATAGATAACGATTCCCTCTGACTTCCAATCATTACCTGAAGATTCCTTTGAAATTTTGCCCAAATAAACCCTTGTGACTGAAGTCCTTTTTACAAGATAGATACATTTGTTTTTTTTGGCTCTTGTTAACTTTACTTTGGGCCTATTTTGTCAGGGAAATTATCAAAGGACCTTTTTTCTAATTTTACTTTTAAAAGACTACTGCCAGGCATGCACAAAAAATCCTGCTACTTTTCTTTTGATAAACAAGGAAATAAGCAAATGAAAATAATGTGGATCATCTTATTACACTAGAGGATGAACAAAGAACAAAAGTTTAAATAATGGATTTTATTTTGCCATTTACTTTTAGTTGTTTAGTCCCTGTCTGCTCATTACTCATCCCACCTCTTTAGAATGAGTTGGAGGGAAAGCATTGGGTTATGGGTCACTTTGGGACTGATAAAACTTAAATCAGTATCTAGAGCAGTGATTCTCAACTGGAATGCCATGGCACATTATTCACAAGGTCATTGCAGAGATTTCACATAGAGATCCATAGTGTCAAAAGCATTCTTACCTGTTATGGTCTTTCTGAGTTATTTCCACAGATGAACTGTTCTATTAATTTTTGTTAGTTAAAAAAAAAAAAAAAAAAAAAAAGTGATGGTTAACAACTGGCATTTTCAAAAGGTGCTTTTGAGTGTAACAGGGGGTGCCTCGAGTCTAATAACTGTCTAGGTAAGTAGTTCTCAACCTTTATATTGAGTGCCCGGAAAAGGAAAGTGACTTCCTGGTGGCAGGAAGATTTGGAGAGAGGGAGACAGGCAGTGGAGTTGTTAAGCCAAAGTAACTGTTGTAGAGAGATGGTTTAACAACAACAAAATACGGTTTGTGAAAAAATGGTTTCTCTGACTTTTCCACAAAAAGAGAAGTTGAGGTTTTAGGATTTTTTGGTGGTTTTTCTTCCTCCTTTTCTTTTTTCCTCTTTCCTTCTTTTCCATTGACAGCATATAAAAAGTTAAGGAGAAAGAAGAGGGAAGGGGATAGGAAAAAGCCAAACTTAAATTTTTATGTTTTTTTTTTTGTTGGAAAATCAGGACACTTCAGAAAAATTGTTTCTGTGAAAAAATGTTTCTCGTCTTACAGCATGTCTAAAAAGAATCAGATTAGTTTGGTGGTTATGAGGATGACTTGCAGCATATTGTTCCATGTAGTTTGCCTATGATGAGGCTTCTTTATAACATCCTTTTTCTCCAGGTATTTTCCTTCTTTAAGAGCAGGGATTTGCAGACTAAGTTTATACTATTTGTCATGTATCCATAGTTTGTGCAGACACTATGAAGCATTCATATTTTGGGAATACAGGTGGTGTCCTGATCAGAATCGTGCAGTTGTCTGCTGCCATACCATGAACCACTGGCGACACATAGGGGATGCATGTGGGTGCATGTGTACCCCCTGAGCTTGGCAGTGCACCCCCTGCAAAAAACACCGCTGACACTGCTGGTGGTGCCTGTGGATAGTTACTGCTCGCCACTGACACCGCCAATGGTGTCTGCGAGCGGTCCCTGATCACTGCCAACACTGCCAGCGGCATCTGCAGGTGGTCACCAACTGCTGGTCTGTGCTTGCCACCCTGCCACCAACAGCGCTGCAGCCATCTGCAGGAGCTTGCCACTTGCTACCACCATGCTCCCACTGCCGACAGCGCCGTGGCCGCCTGCAGGAGCTTGCTGTGCCCCCCCAGCCTCCTGGGGCACACTGTGTTCATGCCAAGAGCAGGCATCAATAAGAATGATTACACATAAGAACATAAGATTTGCCATTTACTGTATCAGACCATAAGGCCATCTTGCCCAGTATCCTTGTCACATTCCTTGAAAGTAACAATTAGGCCTGTGTCCCACAGTGGCAAAGAGTGGATGCTGAAAGGGAGAGTGAACTGGGTATGACAAGAATATTTTTCCTCTGGTCCTCTTTCATTTGCAGCCTCTAGCATTTAAGGTTTAGGAAGTCTTAATTCAGAGGCTGTATCCCTAACTCTCATGCTCAATATCTACTGACACCCCTTTCCTCCAAGAATTTGTCCAATCCCTTTTTGAATCTGGCTAAACTACCAGTTTCCACAACATCTGGTGGCAGTGAGTTTCGCACTTTAATTACATGCTAAGTGAAAATGAACTTCCTTCTGTTAGTGTTAAACTTACTACCTACTAGTTTAATTTTTTGACCCCTCGTTCTTGTATTGTGGGGGAGCATAAATAATAAATCCCTATTGACTTTCTCTTCACCATTTAGCATTTTGTAAACCCTTATGTCCCCCCTCAAGCATCTTTCCTAAGCTTCTTTAGTCTGTCCTTATAATACCTCCATACTGCTAATTATCCTTGTTGCCCTTCTCTGGACCTTCTCTAGATCTTCTATATCCTTTTTGAGGTGTGGGAACCAGAACTGGGCACAGTATTGAACTTGTGGACACACCATGGATTTATAAAGGGGCATAATAGTTTCATAGTTGGTAGGGTTGGAAGGGACCTGAGCAGATCATCAAATCCAACCCCCTGCATGGGTAGGAAAGAGTACTGGGGTCAAACGACCCCAGCTAGGTGATTATCTAGCCTCCTTTTTAAGACCCCCAGGGTAGGAGACAGCACCACTTCCCTTGGAAGTTGGTTCCAGATCCTAGCCGCCCTGACTGTGAAGTAGTGCTTCCTGATGTCTAGCCTGAATCTACTCTCAGTCAATTTATGGCCGTTATTCCTTGTTACTCCTGGTAGTGCTCGGGGGAATCCCATTGCCTGCTGGTCCCTCTTGGCAAGTTTATAGATGGCCACCAGATCCCCTCTCAGCCTTCTTTTGTGCAGGCTGAACAGGTTCAGGTCCCGTAGCCTCTCCTCATAGGGCTTGCCCTGCTGCCCCCTGAGCATGTGAGTGGCCCTCCTCTGGACCCTCTCAATGCTGTCCACATCCCTCCTGAAGTGCGGCGCTCAGAACTGAACACAGTACTCCAACTGTGACCTGACCAGTGTTGCATAGATGGGGAGCATCACCTCCTTGGACCTGCTTGTGATGCATCTGTGGATGCGTGACAAGGTGCGGTTGGCCTTCCTGACCGCTTCCTCATGTTGGCGGCTCATGTTCATCTTGGAATCAATAGTGACTCCAAGATCCTTTTCTGCCTCTGTGCTGACGAGAAGGGAGTTCCCCAGCCTGTAGGTATGCTGCTGGTCCTTTCTTCCCAGGTGCAATACCTTGCACTTGTCCATAAAACCCATCCTATTCTCATCTGCCCACTCCTGTAACCTGTCCAGATCTATTTGTAGCCTGTCCCTCACTTCTAGCGTGCCCACTTCTCCCCACATCTTAGTGTCATCTATGAATTTGAATAAAGTGCTTTTCACCCCCTTGTCCAAGTTGCTGATGAAGATGTTGAACAGTGCAGGCCCAAGGACCGAGCCCTGAGGAACCCCACTGCCCACATCCCTCCAGGTCAAAAATGACCTGTCCACCACCGCTCTCTGGGTGCGGCCCTCCAGCCAATTGGTGACCCATCTGACTGTGTAGGCATCGACACCACAGTCGCCTAATTTTTTAATGAGAATGGGATGAGAGACAGTGTTGAAGGCCTTCCTAAAGTCCAGAAAGACTACGTCCACCGTGACACCTGTGTCCAAGGATTCTGTGACCTGGTCACAGAAGGCCACCAGGTTGGTCTGACAGGACCTGCCTCTAATGAACCCATGTTGGTTGCCCCTAAGCATAATCTCCCCTGCTGGTCCCTCGCAGATGTGCTCCTGGATAATTTTCTCAAACAGCTTTTCTAGGACCGAGGTAAGACTAATGGGCCTATATTTTCCTGGGTCCTCCTTCCTCCCTTTTATAAAAATGGGGACCACATTGGCCTTTTTCCAGTTCTCTGGCACCTCATCAGAGCACCATGAGTACTCGTAAAGCTGTGCCAGAAGTCTCACAATGACCTCTGCCAATTCCCTCAGCATCCTGAGGTGGAGATTGTCTGGGCCTGCTGATTTGAACATGTCCAGTCCCACCAGAAGTTCCCTGACTTGGTCCTCACTGACCCTGGGCCTGGCTGCACCTCCCCTGGGTCTGTCTGGGATCCTGGTTGGGGTGGGGGATGTCCCAGTCCCTGCTTAGAAAAATGGAGGCAAAGAATTTGTTAAAGAGGCTAGCTTTGTCATCTGGTGCAACCACCAGATTTCCAAGCGTGTCCTGCAGAGGCCCCACATTACCTGGTATGTTCTGTTTACTCCCTATATGTTTAAAAAAGGATTTCTTGTTATCTTTGATCCAGGTTGCTAGTCCCAGTTCTATCTCCACCCTAGCCTTCATAACAGCCCCGCTACAGTCTTGAGCAACAGAGGTATAATCCTCCTTGGTGATGACTCCTCCCTTCCATTGGGTGTATGCCTCCTTTTTAGCTTTGAGACATTCCTGGATGCTTTTGGTGAGCCATGGGGGCTTTTGAGCACTCTTGCCCCCATTGATCCGCATTGGGACTGTCACCCTTTGGGCTTGGAGGATCGTCTCCTTAAGAAATGACCACTCTTCTTGGACTTTCCATTTTGTTTACAATTCCCTTTTTACTAAACCCAAACATTTTATTTGCTTTTTTGATGTCTGCTGAGCACTGAACTGATGTTTTTAGAGAACTATCCATGATGACTTCTAGATCTCTCTCCTATGTAGTAATAGCTAATGCAGAGTCCATCATAGTGTAGGTATAGTTTGGGTATTTTTGCCCAGGTGTATACTTATCTATATTGAATTGCACCTGCTGTTTAGTTGCCCATTTGCTCAGTTGTGCCAGATATTTCTATACTTCCTTATAGTCCACCTCGGTCTTTACCACTTTTTGAATAATTTTGTATCATTGGCAAATTTTACCACATCACTACTCACCTCTTTTTTTCAGACCATTTATGAATATGCTAAGCAGCACTGAGCCCAACACAGATCCTGGGGGACACCACTGTTTACTTCTTTCCATCCTGAGAACTGACCATTTCTACTTACTCTTTGCTTTTTATCTTTGACTCCTACTTCTAATCCATGAGTGGACATTTCTTGTAATCCCATGACTATCTAATTTAGTTAAGGGACTCTGCGGTACCTTGTTAAAGGCTTTTTGGAAGTCCAAGTATACTATGTCAACTGGATCACCCCACCTTGTTTATTGACACTCTCTATGGACCGATACTCTTTAATGTCTTCATCAGTGACTTGGACGAGGGAGTGAAATGTACTCTGTCCAAGCTTGCAGATGACACAAAGCTATGGGGAGAAGTGGACATGCCAGAGGGCAGGGAACAGCTGCAAGCAGACCTGGACAGGTTGGACAAGTGGGCAGAAAACAACAGAATGCAGTTCAACAAGGAGAAATGCAAAGTGCTGCACCTAGGGAGGAAAAATGTCCAGCACACCTACTGCCTAGGGAATGACCTGCTGGGTGGCACGGAAGTGGAAAGGGATCTTGGAGTCCTAGTGGACTCCAAGATGAACATGAGTCGGCAGTGTGACGAAGCCATCAGAAAAGCCAATGGCACTTTATCGTGCATCAGCAGATGCATGACGAATAGGTCCAAGGAGGTGATACTTCCCCTCTATCGGGCGCTGGTCAGACCGCAGTTGGAGTACTGCGTGCAATTCTGGGCGCCGCAATTCAAGAGGGATGCGGATAACCTGGACAGGGTCCAGAGAAGGGCCACTCATATGGTTAAGGGCCTACAGACCAAGCCCTATGAGGAGAGACTAGAGAAACTGGATCTTTTCAGCCTCTGCAAGAGAAGGTTGAGAGGCGACCTTGTGGCTGCCTATAAGTTCATCACGGGGGCACAGAAGGGAATTGGTGAGTTTTTATTCACCAAGGCGCCCCTGGGGGTTACAAGACATAATGGCCACAAGCTAGCAGAGAGCAGATTTAGATTGGACATTAGGAAGAACTTCTTCACAGTTCGAGTGGCCAAGGTCTGGAATGGGCTCCCAAGGGAGGTGGTGCTCTCCCCTACCCTGGGGGTCTTCAAGAGGAGGTTAGATGAGTATCTAGCTGGGGTCATCTAGACCCAGCACTCTTTCCTGCCTATGCAGGGGGTCGGACTCGATGATCTATTGAGGTCCCTTCCGACCCTAACATCTATGAATCTATGAACCTCTAATAGATTGATGGGGCATTATTTCCCTTTGTCAAAGCCATGTTGACTGCTTCCCAGCAAATCATTTTCATCCATGTGCTGAACAATTCTTCTTTTATTATTGTTTCTACTGGTTTTCTAGGAACTGAAGTTAGTTTCACTTGCCTGTAGTTCCCTTCATCCCCTTTAGATTCTTTTTTAAATATGGAAGTCCTCCGATACTGAAACTGTTTGTAGTGGTAGGTTCCATACTACAGTTATAGTTTAGCAATTTCTGATCCGAGATCATTCAGGACCCTAATATAAAAGCTATTAAGTCCTGGTGATTTGCTGCCGTCTTGTTTATATCAGTTTCTTCTATGACCCCTCCTAATGAAACCTCAGCTTGGGTCAGCTCCACTTACTTGTCCATAGAGAGGAGTGGACCTGGTGACAAAATTTCCCTAACATCTTCCACAGTGAAGACAGATGCAGCATAATGCTCACTTTACTCATTCTGCCCCAACTTCCCACCTTAGCTGTTGGGAACAAGATTTAGTAAAGCTCCTTATGTCATCTCTGGAGGTGGATCCAGAATGTATCTGTTCCTAGTCACTGCTGTCCTTGCCTAACTTGGTGAATGTCTCTCTGTATAATATATTGTAAATCTCTGTGCAAACTTTCTGCATTAGTTTATCTGTCATGGCACGAGGTCCAGTAGGATGGCCGTGATCTTCCTAAGGCCCCCTTACCATGCCATGTTGACCAAATGGGCACCCTCGATTCTCGCCCACCATATCTTTGATGATAAAATATATAATTGAGAGGCTGCCTTTTATGCCCTCTTGGTCACGGTTTGCTGTACACTCTGACCCCGTGGATTCCTGGACCCCTGGTGTGTCCCACTCCAAGATAGATGGTATAATGGGTGTTTCGGGGCACCCTAGCCTTATGGGCTATGCATGGCTCCAACCATCCCTTTACCACGCCCGAAGCCTTGCAGATGGAACTGACGTTCAGTCTGGGCCCTGTCTCGCTCTGCCCCCCTCTCTGGGGTTGGGGTCCCCACACTACTGTGAGTCCTCTATGAGGTCTCCTCCATCCCCCTATAGCCTCCCCCAAGCCACCGGTTATAAACAGCAACCAAAACACAAGTTCCTGGGCTATAACATTAATTCAAGCCGCCTGGCTATAACAACATCATGCAAGCCACCCCAGGGGTGTTCCATCCCTCAGCAGTGTCAGTGGCTGTACCTGCAGTCAGGCCTCTCCCTTATGCTTGCTGTAGGACAGCTCCTTCCCCCTTGGCTGCCAGCAGGGAACTGCTATCCTGGCCTCAGCCCTAGGGTTTATATGGGAGCCAGGCCCTGCCCCTTCCTGTCAGCTGACTGCTGGCAGGTGTGGGTCACTAGCTAACTCTAGTTGCCCTGGTGACCCACAGCTGGGCTCCTTACTCACTGCTAGGGCTCTTTTCCTAGCGGCTCCCCCTCTTTATAGGAGCAGGGCACCTAAGTGCTCTGCGACACCATCTTCTCCCCAAAAACTAAAACTTTCAAAGATGACTGCTTGGCTACTGTAATGCGAAATTAGAATCTAGCTGCAAAATCACAAACTTTTAGCTAGGAGTGATCTTCAGAAGTTGGTTCTGTGGAGAAATTCTGGCCTTTGAAAATTCATAGAAAATTACATTTTGGAGACTCAAAAATTAGAAACCATGTTGGTGGAAAATTGTATGCAACATTATACAACGTCATAAAATTAATATGAATTTCAAGGAGAAGTATTATACTTGTGGCAGATGTCACATCTCCTATAGCACATTTATCTTTTGCTTTGCCATTATTGCAACCACAGTATTTAAATATTGAACTACTCTTGCCCTTTGCCTTTCCCCTAGAAAAAGGAAAATTGTACAGCTGAGTTTGGTTTTCAAAAGCTTTCCAAGAAATAGTAAACAGTTCTAAAGAAACCATTTGTTTAATAAATAAACACTTGTAGCGTGATTGTTTACAAAAGTCTTTGTAACACAGTAGAAGTTGGCAGAATAAATTGACATAGGCAGACTGTTTGGGCACTTGCATGTGTTCCGACATGTTCTAATCTGAATGCATTGGAGCAGACTCGATTAATTGAATCTGCTGGAGCGCTCTAATAAGAATGCTCCAGTGTGCTGCAGCATCTCGAGTATTCAGCATCCCGTGTTTCAAAGCAGCGACAGGGGTGCTTTAACTTAAGCTCATTGAATGAGCTTCAGCTAAAGCACCCTACCACCATTTTGAAATGTGGGATGATGAATATGAGATGCTGCAAGCATTTTAATTAGTGCAGCTCCTAAGAGCTGCTCAAACTAAAACATGCCCCCCCCAAACAAGTGTATTTTTAAATGGCCATAATTCTGTTTGAAAGCAGGCCAGTTTACAAAGAAGTACTATAGATTCATCAGCCGTGCTATGGGCACAGAACTAATATATTCTGTCTTGGGGCAGTGCTGTTTACACATTATGCTTGTGTGCCTAGCACTATCATGAGTGCTTCATGAACACTGAAGAATAATTCTACAATGCCTCTGTAAGTTAAAGAAATCTCCTCCCAGATGGGGAACCAAGGGATACAAAGATTGAGACTTATTTTACCTCACAAAGGAAGTCTTCAATCACCAGGAATAAAACTAAATTCCCTGGGTTCCAGTTCAACACCTTCACTGCAAACCCAGCTTTCCTCTGTCCTGCTGCACTGTGGATTTCTCCAATACTTCTGAAGCACCGATGGACAACAGAAGTGCAGTGGGAAGTTAAGTGCAGATTTATTTCTGATGTAAAGCCCTGGATTCTGATGACATTGAAATGGCCTGAATTCAGTCCATAAGGTCAAGTAGGTCTAATTATAAGCAGATTAGCAAGATATGAACCATAATGAATTTACAATTATTTCTGTTCTGAAAATAGTACAAGACTCATTGAAAGCATGTTTTATAAACTGCTATGGCAGGGGTGGGCAATTATTTTGGGCAGAGGGCCAGTGACTGAGTTTTGGCAAGCCATTGAGGGCCACGTGACAGGCAGCCCAGGGCAGATTAATATTAATTTTCTAAAATTTTTAGGGACCTCGTGGGCTGGATAGAATGGTCTGGCAGGCCACATTCGGCCCTGGGGCCGCATTTTGCCCACCCCCGTGCTATGGTGATTTACTTTTGTGCTCTGTTTTAAAATCTGCATTCATGGTAACAAGTTTACATGCTGACAGTAGGATAAATGAGTCTTCTCATCTTGAGATACTTTATATTGGGTTATGCACCTAGAATAGGCAAATGAGATCTGTCACAGATGCATTTAATTAATGCAGTCTTGGGTGACTACATGTTAACAATTTTGCTCCCCACATTTAACAAGCATATTTCTGTGGCAACTATAGAAATCACTTGATTTTTAGTATGGGGTTTATTACCATTAATATTCCCCTGCCTTGCAGCTCCAGTGAGTGTGATTCCCCTCACCTCTACCAATTGGATTACAGAAAATGTATTGGATAATCACAAACTGCAGTGCACTGTGCTTAGAGAGCTAATGAGGTGCATTTCTTTTTTAGCATCACTATTGATAGTGCAATGGCTTCATCTTTGTAAGCAGAAGTGAGGACTATTCACTTAAATTATATTCAGCTGAAAGAATGTGAATTTCTAATTTATCTGTAGATAATAAAATGCTACCTTAATGATTTCATTACATTTTCCAAACTAAGTATGGTACCACCTTTGGGAAAACATGCATTTTAAATTATATGAAGTTAATTACCAAAGGGGTTTGATGACATTATTCCAGGAATGTTATAAAAATACTGTCATTTGTTAGAAGAGACAGAGAAGCAAGACATTACTCTTATTTTGTTTTATGACCCTGTCATTGGCACTCAAGTCTTTTTCATTGAATGCTGAGAATGCAGTTCTACAAGGTGAACATAACCTTACCACAAATATTCAGGCAGCATTGCTTCATTCTTAGAAACTGTTTATTTTTTAATGTCAATAAATGAAAGTTTCTTTTAAATAGTTTCCCTAATAATACACATAAAGGATGTGTTTTTAGATTACTACATTAGGAATGAATGAAGGAAAGATGACATTTTGACTCTTAAGATAAATGATACTCATTATAACAGCATGAAAAGTCTGCTATATATAAGGATGAGCATTTCTTCCTGTATACTAAAGATGCACTATTTTGAATGCTTTAGAATCTGTGACAACTTAGGGTATAAACAGACATAGCAATTGTTGTATCAGTCTCAAAGGAGTTCCCTGTGGTTCAGTGGTAGAATCCTTGTCTACCACACAGGAGACCTTGGTTTAATTCCCAGGCACTTATATAACTACAGTCATAGAGGCACCAAACATCTGGACTCAGTCTGGTCTTTAGATTCTGTCTCAGTGGCTTAAGGAGAGGATGGAAGGTCTGGGCAGCCTCCACTCCTCCAAAAATTCCTGCTCAGGCATATACATCAAAAGCCTGGGTGGCCCTCATGCATACACCATGACCCAGGAGGATTAATGGTTGCCACCATCAGTCTCAAAGGATGCTGATACAAAGTTTTATCATAGTAGGCACAGATGGAAGTGACAATTTTCACCTGATCTGGCCCCTGATAGTGGTCTACTGCTGTGCCCAAACACAAGTGGACAGCTGCAGAGTACTTTAAAAGGGCTGGATCCCGCAACCATCTGAATCCTCATTACATGAGGGTTCAAATGAAGTTGCTCCAAAGCCACTTCATTAACTTGTGTCTATGCACTCTGAGAGCAGGGCTTGGCTGACAGCCCAACACTGCTCCTAGCATTGCTTTCAGAATGGGAGGAGGGGAAAGGAGTGGAGGGAGCTCATTCTGGGGGTTGCCCAGCCAGTGCTGGAAGATGGGGGACTCCAATCCATCCACCCTCCCCACTCCAGTGATACTCTGGAAACCCCAGAATGGATTTCCATCCCCTGTCTTCTCCCTGTCCCATCCTGAGACAGAACAGGAGTGGGGAGAAGGGGGAGGGGGCAGAGATAGGGAAAGAGGCTGCAGACACAGACTCTCTCCCTGGATCAGCTCCAAATTGAAGCTTGATCCTCCACCCTCTGGACCCAACAGCTAGTGCCTGTTGGGTCAGGAGTATTGGTCTAACTCCTGGTGCTTTCTGTAAAGTGCCATGAGTTAGACCCAGGAACTGCTGTTCTGTCTGCACCTGCAGTTATATCTGCCTGAACCTACAGCGTAGAACTGTCCAAATTCTAAGAGACCAAGGGACATACACACCATGGGCTGCACCAGTGAGGGCCATGGGCCCCCGGGGATGTAGTCGGTGTGCAGTTAGGGACTTCCTACCATTTATTCTGTATGCGCAGGGCACCCAACTCCTACACAGCATGGCATAGCACCCTGCCTCACCTGCAACTCTCTGTAGGCTCTCCTGTGACACCACACTGCATAGCTGTTCCTGGATGCCAGCTCCCTCAGCACCACAGGCTGTGCCATGTTACCTTGCCTCCTGGGGCTGGGTCAGGCAGCATCAGCTGGGGGTGAGGGGAGGAGCCCAAAGACACTAGCTGCTGCTGCAACTGGAGCAACAGAGGAGCAATAGTGGTAGAGACAGTGGCAGCAAGGTGGGAGTCCAGGGGCTGCATGTTAATCCCTCACAGGCTGCCAGTTGGATAGCCCTGCTCTAGTGATTAGTGTAGCAAAAACGCTCCAACTTTAGCCCTGCCTCATTCAGGGTCCAAGTTAGAAGTGATTTAGCTTGTGATTTAACTTGTATTGATGTAGGATCAGACAGACATAATAGTTGGATTTTAACCTCTTTTAAAGTAGCTAAAATGTACATTTGCTTCTCTCTGTGGATTATCTTTTTTCTCATCACTGTGGCATATGAGCACCTTACAGTAGTGTATCAAGTGACATGATCAGCATCCGTCATCTGTTTGGTCTCTTCTCTTCTTCCTCCCATGGAGTATATGGAGTGAAGACATTCTCTGAAGACTGCAAAAGGTAGGATTTCATCTAACAGGGCAAGGGTGCATCTCAGATTCAGTGACCACAAACACATCCCAATAACCACGTTGCCAAAGCGACAGTAACCTATCTGGGGGATTGCTTACTTTATCAAAGTCCTTGTCTTGTTGAATTTCCTTCTTTTAGGCATGTAGTTCCCTAGAGCAACACACTTTACTCTAATAACCTTTTCAATATTGCTTCCCTAGAAGGGCAGTGGGTGTCATACATTAGCTTAAATAAATTTCAAATGTCTAATAGCAATTTGGGGAGGAGCAGAACCACAATACAACTGCCAGCATGTGTAGAAAAATAATATGAGAAAAATGATGTTAATTTGTTTATTATTGGTTCCCTGCCTCTCCCCCACACCGCCCCAAGGGGCTGTATCTAGAGGGTATGCCTTATTCAAATGACTTGAAATTTGGGCCATTAATATTGCTCAGCCTCTCTGAGGCTAGGAAATTCCAAGACAAGTTTGCTCCTCTGGTCCAACAGAACTATCTGTAATAAGGGCAAAGCTCATGTGTGTAGGACAGGGTCATGGACCAGCCCAAGACTATGGAACTCCCCCTGTACCCAGGCCCTCCAGTAACTAAGTGCAAGGCACAATTCTGTGACTGCCTTCTCTGAATGACTGTCAGCAATATGTATTTTTTTTTTCAACTAAGTTCTAGAACAAAGCAGTCTACTGCATGCATCTCTCCCAGAGAGGAAGATAAGAGACCAGACATGTGACAGATGCTAGTCAGGGATCTGGAACAGAAGTTCAATAAAGCTATTTAGGCTAAAGAAGTTAAGTCTAGACTACATCCATCCAGGTTTATCTTACTCTAGTTTTGGCCATTTTGAAAGTGGTTTATGTACTGAACTGCTGTTGTTAGAGAATTGAACTGATTTCTGATCACTTATACCGACTGGTTTATATATAATTTCTGTCCCTAGTCAGGCATCTTAATGTATTACTGCAAGGGGCTCAGATACTTGAGTGCGTTGAGCATAAAAGTCTGAAAAACAGGAAAAGAGCAAACTTTTATGTTCATTGCTATCACTCCTAGTACTGAAGCAGATTATTTTCAAATGAAGTTTTCTTTTAATCAACACAAGTTCACCCTTCTTCGGCAGAGATTTGCTATGACACAAGTTGTAGCTTGTGTATTTTAATGTCTTGAAACAATATAGGACCTTCATTGTAACTTGCTGTACAGTAGGCTGAGTTTCACTAGAACAGATCTAAGAGTTCATTGCATTCAAAAGCATGTCTAAGTCTATCCCAGACATGTATTTGGTTCAATTCTAATATTATAAAAGCCTTTGTCTGTCTATCTGTCCGTAACACTTTATTCACACACTGATTGGCTGACTGAAACAACCAATCAGAGTGCTGCAGGAGTGTTCAGACAGGAGACGACAGCAGAGCACCACCATGATGGGAGAGACACAGGGGACAGAGTGGGGAGGAGGGGGCCTGTTCTCCCTCCCGTAACCAGACAAAAAGCAGGGGCAGGGCCAGACGCAGAGTTGCTGGGCCCCTACAAAGCCAGCAGGGAAGGGGAGGGAGGGACGGGCGAGGGAGAGGGAGGGGGCAGGGGCACAGTGGCAGTGCCCCACTGCCACTGCCACCACTGCCACACCTTGACAACAGAACCAAAGGGGGGGGGCAGTGGACCTGGCCCCAAAGTGGCGGGGGCGAGGGTGTGGGGAGTGGGCCCATTCGCCCCCTCCCCAGACCAGACGAGAAGCATGGGTAGGGTCAGATGCAGGACTCTGTTCCCTCCTTCCGTGACAGTGGGGAGCATGCCGCCACCCCGCTGCTGCCGGGCCCCAACAAAAGGTGTCAAGGAGGGGGAGGGAGGGAAGGGAGTGGGAGTGGGAGTGGGAGGGGGAGGCACAGTGACAGTGCCCCACCACTGTTTCCACCTCCAGACCCTGCCAAAAGCTGCGAGGGAGGGAGGGAGGGAAGTGGGGAGGGGAAGCATGTGGACGTGGGCCAGGTGGACGTGGAGCGTGGGGGTGGGGGGAGCGGTGCCAGAACCAAAGCGCGGGGAGGGGGGAGAACAGGCCCGGGCCCAAAGCGGGGGGGGGGGGGGGAAATGGGGCTGCAGGGCCAGACCCAAAGCAGAGAGCGGGGTGGGGGCAGGACATGGGCCTCTGTCCCCCCCCCCCCCCCAAATCATTCTTAACGGGCAATTGGCTAGTACCACTCATAAAAATCCTGGCCTCGTGCATACTTCCTGGACCATCATAGCTACAACATCACCCCAATACTACCTAATTCCACTTTGTTTTTTATATTGTGGAAAACTAGATACTTTCTTATTTAATAAAGAACAGTATATTCAGTACACCTGCTAACTTAGGTTTCTGAACCTGAATAGTTCTTCTGTTTGTTTTTCAAATCTCTACTCTGAGAGAAGCCAGTTATTTTTGTTTCGAATCCAAAAGAAATCTAACTAAAAATAATCTATATTATGGAAAGACCATGATGAATTTGCTATATGTCAGTAATAATGTTGAAAGTGTCAAGTGCCAAGTGTAACTCACTGGAGTGAGCCTTAAAGATGCCACAAGGCTGAGAAAACTAAGTGTTTATTCAGACTTTTCCTTATGAATCTATGTAAGGAAGTGGCTTTTATAAGAAGGAAAGAAGAAAGGATTGACAGGGTAAAGTAAGGTGATGCTGGTGAAAACCATGCTGCTTCCTCTTAACTGCCGCTTGATTTAAAACTAGTGTAAAGGATTTCCACCAAAACAAGCAGGCAGTTGGCTACAGAAAAACTGACACAAAGACAGGCTGTTTGAAGTTCGATGCTACCGGTCAGGAATGCCGTAAAAGAAAAACAAAGGAGGAAAGCCTGTTCTTTTCTTTCCTAACAGTTTTGGGGTTTGCATTTTAGTTGCTTCTAGCTGAACATAACTTAGGGAGTAGTATCATCCTGTCCTGTCCAGGAAAAATGTCAGTGTAGCTTCTTTCCAATGAAATTTGATCTCATAATGATTTTCACTGAAGAATGTAATTACCAGGGAGGTAATCCCTGTCATCACAAGATATGCAAAAATATCCAGTGCTTTGAGGAAGATTGCACTTATTGCAAGTGATAGTTATAAGATGTGGTTTGTTTGTTTGTTTTAGCTAACCCTCCTTCATTGCTTGCATAGCTGGTTAGGGTTTTTCTTTTTATTTATTTGTCATCTTTCCTCTGAGAACTTCAAAGTGCATTGATGGTGTTAACTAAACGTGGAAACATTTCATTTTTCTGATGGATCTCATGAGGCACAGAGAAAGTCAGTTCAAAGGCAGAGGGTGTGGATGTAAATATTAGCACCTAATCGGGGGTGGGCATTTAGTTTGGCTGGAGGACAACTTAAGTTTTGGTGAGCTGTCGAGGGCTGCACACAAAATCTTACAGAAGACATCATTTTAACAAATTCTAGATAAAAAAGCAAATCATATACTAAAAATCAAACATCTACTATAACATTTTAATTTTACTTTAAAAAAAAAGTTTTGTTTTGATTTAATTTTTTTTGAGTAGCATATGTAGAGGTAATTGCATAATAGCTTAAAGTCTTACTTTTGCATAAAGTCTTACTTTTGCATATTGTGGTAGGGTGTGTGGAGGGGAGGGGTGGCCATACGTTAGGTCCTGGCAGCCAGTGGGGGGAATAGAGGTGGGGGCAGGGGTTGTATGCAGCAGAGCTCGCCCGGGTGGTGCGGTGCAGTCTGTTCCCCTTCCCTCCCCTCCCCCAGTCTGGCTTGCAGCTGCCCCCTGTAACACCCTGAATGAGGCTGAGCCCCACCTGCACCCACCCTACACCTGCCAGACAGCACTGCCCTGGCCCTGGTCGCATTGTACAGCTTCATGGCAGGGCTGCTTCTGCAGCTGCCCAGGTACTGCTCTACTCTCTCTGCCTCTAACAGCTTGTCCTCCTCCTCCTGCCTCTGCTGCACTGCTTTTGGCAGCGGGTACCACAGGGAAACAATGGTGGCTGTGGGGATGTGTACTGGGCAGTAGATGCCCAGCCAGGCAGATGGAAAGCTGCAGCTAGGCAGCTTCTGCCCCAGCATGTGGGGGCCTCCAGTTCTTAGCTCCCAGCCACCCTCCACCCACTCCACCCACCCAACATGATGAACAGCCACCTGCTGGTGGCTGGGAAGTGGCTGGGAACTAGAGCTAGAGCTCCACAAACAGGAGGCACTTGGCTACACCTTCTCCACTGCCTGACTGGGCATTTAGTGCCCCATGGCTTCCCCGTATTACCTGCTGCCCAAAGAGGCACAGCAGGGTCAGGAGGAGGAGGAGGTGCTGGAGGCAGCAAGAGCCAAACAGTACCCAGGTGACTGCAGCTGTACTGGGAACATCTCTGCTGGAAAGCTGTGCATACTGGTTGGGGCCATCGGTGGGTGCAGGCGGGGGCACAGCACTGGCTGACCCAGCTGGGTGAGCGTGGGTCCTAGCCCCATGCAGAGTGCTGCAGGGGCAGCTATGGGCCAGATGCAAACAACTGGTGGGCAGCTGCCCTCAGGCTGGATCCAATCAGCTGGTGGGCCAGATCTGGCCCATGGGCCATGTTTTGTCTGCTCTTGACCTAACATGAATCCTCCTGTAATAATGGACTATGCCCCCGCCCCCCCAAAAATCAATAGGTGTATTGAATCCCTAGATCAGGGGCGGGCAATTATTATGGGCAGAGGGCCACTTACTGAGTTTTGGCAAGCCATTGAGAGCCGTATGACAGGCAGCCAGGGGCAGATAAACATTAGTTTTCTAAATTTTTTAGGGGCCCCGTGGGCCGGGTAGAATGGCCTGGCAGGCCACGTGCAGCCCGCAGGCCACATTTTGCCCACCCCTGCCCTCGATTAAGTAACTGGTGTACCCTTTCCACTGCTGGATCAACAAATTGGGCCACCCTCATTTACAGACAAGAGAACTAACTGTAGCAGAGAAGTGGCCACTGTTCAGAGAGCAAGTCAGAATAGAAACAAGGTCTCCTGAGTTGTAGTTGTCCATTGTGGGGACTGCCCTGGGAATTATCATCAGTGGACAGAGTATCGGACTACATCTTTCTCCTGTTTTCTTTCATTTATGCATGCTTAGGCACTAACTTTACAGCCACTTCGTTTTCTTCAGCACCGTATTATTCTACACTAATGGGAGCAGTTTGAGGTTCGCTAACACACAGTTACCCTAACTATGGTTATCCAACAGGGACTTTTTACCAAGTTGAGATGCAGGTTAACAACCACTTAAATCAAGGTAGAAAGTGTTAATTTGTGTCTGTGCTAAACAAGATTAACCCAAATCTAGCTTGCTTATCTGCAAAATGAAGTCTTCATCAGCGACTTGGATGAGGGAGTGAAATGTACTCTGTCCAAGTTTGCAGATGACACAAAGCTATGGGGAGAAGTGGACATGCCGGAGGGCAGGGAACAGCTGCAAGCAGACCTGGACAGGCTGGACAAGTGGGCAGAAAACAACAGAATGCAACAGAATGCAATTCAACAAGGAGAAATGCAAAGTGCTACACCTAGGGAGGAAAAATGTCCAGCACACCTACAGCCTAGGGAATGACCTGCTGGGTGGCACAGAAGTGGAAAGGGATCTTGGAGTCCTAGTGGACTCCAAGATGAACATGAGTCGGCAGTGTGATGAAGCCATCAGAAAAGCCAATGGCATTTTATCGTGCATCAGCAGATGCATGATGAATAGATCCAAGGAGGCGATACTTCCCCTCTATTGGGCACTGGTCAGACCGCAGTTGGAGTACTGCGTGCAATTCTGGGCACTGCACTTCAAGAGGGATGCGGATAACCTGGAGAGGGTCCAGAGAAGGGCCACTCGTATGGTTAAGGGCCTGCAGACCAAGCCCTACGAGGAGAGACTAGAGAACCTGGACCTTTTCAGCCTCTGCAAGAGAAGGTTGAGAGGCGACCTTGTGGCTGCCTATAAGTTCATCATGGGGGCACAGAAGGGAATCGGTGAGTTTTTGTTCACCAAGGCGCACCCGGGGGTTACAAGAAATAATGGCCACAAGCTAGCAGAGAGCAGATTTAGATTGGACATTAGGAAGAACTTCTTCACAGTTTGAGTGGCCAAGGTCTGGAATGGGCTCCCAAGGGAGGTGGTGCTCTCCCCTACCCTGGGGGTCTTCAAGAGGAGGTTAGATAAGCATCTAGCTGGCGTCATCTAGACCCAGCACTCTTTCCTGTCTATGCAGGGGGTCAGACTTGATGATCTATTGAGGTCCCTTCTGACCCTAACATCTATGAATCTATGAATCTATGAATAGGCCATTTATTCACAACCATGGTGCTGTTGCACAACATGAGATCCCTTTAAAGGTACTCCTGGCTGCTGCATAACATTAGTACTATTAGGTGTGCAACCAAGATTGACAGGGTTAAAGATACTTTAAAGAAACCTTATTGAGGTTGTAGAAACAAACCATCCTGATGTGCAGGAAGACTAACAAGTATGACAGAAGACCAGTTTGACTTAGTAGGGAACTGTTTAGTCATCTAAAACACAAAAAGGAAGCATATAAGAAGCAGAAACTTGCATTGCTCGGGCATGCAGGGATGAAGTCAGGAAGACCAAAGTGCAATTGAAGTTGCAGCTAGCAAGGGATATGAAGAGTAACAAGAAGGATTCTACAAGTATGTTAGCAACAAGAGGAGTATTGGGGAAAGAATAGGTCCTTTACTAAGTCGTGGAGGCACGGTAGTGACCGAGGATGTGGAAAAGCCTGAAGTACTCATTGCCTTTTTCACCTCAGTCTTCACAGGCAAGGTTAGCTCCCAGACTACTGTACCTGGCAGCATAGTTTGGGAAGGAGGTGAGCAGCCAACAGCAGCAAAACAACAGGTTGGAGATTATTTAGAAAACCTGGCTGTGTACAAGTCCGTGGGGCCAGATGGGATGCACCCAAGAGTGCTGAGGGAGTTGGCTGATGTGATTGCAGAGCCACTGGCCATCATTTTGAAAACTCATGGAGATTTGGGAGAGGTCTTGGATGACTGGAAAAGGGCAAATATAGTGCCCGTCTTTTTAAGAGAAGGAAGGAGGAGGATCTGGGGAATGACAGACTGGCTAGCCTTACTTCAGGCACTGGAAAAATCATGGAGCAGGTCCTCAAGGAATCTATTTCTAAGCACTTGGAGGAGAAGAAGGTGATTAGGAACAGTTAGCATGGATTCACCAAAGACAAGTCATGCCTGACCAACCTGATTGCCTTCTATAATGAGATGACTGGCTCTGTGGATGCGATATACCTTGACTTTAGCAAGGCTTTTGATATGGTCTCCCAAAACACTCCTGCTGTTGACTACAAACGTCCAACTCAGGATCCTTAAAATTCTGGTTTATTAGGCGGATTGAAACACTGTAATGAGTTAAATCATAAACCTTGGGGCTGGTCCTTCCACACACACACACACACACACACACACACACACAGTAGCAAGCTACAAGAGTCAGGTATACCTATCCCACAGGTGCTGGAGTCTGTTGTTGAGGCTTCTTTCAGCGTGGTGTTATCCTCCAGAAGGGGGTCGCTAGCTGGTCCTTCTGGCTGGACAGGTTGGGTGCTGGTCAAGTTGGAGATCAAGAGGGCGCCCCTGAGGGTCACTTTTCACTTCTTTTTATCTGTCCTTTGGTGACTCCCCAGTTTTCAGGTTTGGGAGCGGTCGATTTGGAGATATTCAGCCCAAAAGTTGGTCCCCAGCGTTGATTAACTCAGGCCAGGGCTTCTAGCCCTTGATCAGTGAGGTTTAGAGATTTCCCGGTTGTTACATTGTCTTCTACTGAGTTCTTGCCTTGGTTGATCTGCAGTTTCCTTAGGTGTTAATTGCTGCCTGCTACCGTGTTACACATTCAATCACTGATTCACTTGCTCTTTCAGGGGCCAGCCTGATACAGGGAAGGGCAGTTTGATTCCTGCCCTTGTTAACATTGTTACAATGTATAACTTACTTATGAAACTAAACACATTTAGTTGAAAGTTGAAAGGTGAGGAGTATAAAATATAAGCTACAAAAGTAATGCCATGGCACACAAATAGATAAAAATACCAAAATACAAGGGGAGATTCAAAATGCACACATACAAATTTCAAAACACAATTCCTTATCTTAAAGTGAAAGAAAGAGGAAGGAAGAAAAGGTAGAAGAGGAAAAACATATCCAAGGAGGGGAGAGCAACTGCAGGCAAGAGGAAAAGGGGCTTTCTGCTACATTGCAAGCAAACTAAGGAAGTATGGTTTGGATGAATGCACTGTAAAGTAGATAGAAATAGAAAACTGGCTGGATTATCAGGAGGTAGTAGTTAATGACTCCATGTCTAGTTGGCAGCTGGTATCAAGTGGAGTGCCCCAGAGGTTGTTCCTGCGGCTGGTTTTGTTCAATATTTTCATCAGTGACCTGGAAGATGACATACAGTGCACCCTCAGCAAGTTTGCAAATGACGCCAAGCTGTGGGGAGTGATAGATATGCTGGAGAGTAGGGATAAGATTCAGAGAGACGTAGACAAATTGGAGGATTGGACCAAAAGAAATCTCATGAGGTTCAATAAGGAGAAGTGTGAAGTCCTGCACTTAGGACAGAACAATCCCGTGCATCAGTACAGGTTGGTGACCGACTGGCTAAGCAGCTGCTCTGCAAAAAAAAAAAAAAAGATTTAGGGGGTTACAGTGGACAGTAAGCTGAATATGAGCCAATACTGTGCCCTTATTGCGAAGAAAGCTACTGGTATACTGGGCTGCATTGGTAGGACTGTTGCCAGCAGATCAAGGGAAAGTATTCTTCCCTTCCATTCACTGCTGGTGAGGCCACATGTGGAGTACTGCGTCTAGTTTTGGGCTCCCCACTACAGAAAGGATGTGGACAGACTGGAGAGACTCCAGTAGAAGACAATGAAAATGGTGAGGGGGCTGGGGCGCATGACTTCTGAGGAAAGGCTGAGGGAACTGGGACTCCTTAGTTTGGAGAAAAGAAGACTGAGAAGGGATTTAATAGCAGCCTTCAACTACCTGAAGGGGGGCTTGAAAAAGGACGGAGCTAGACTGTTCTCAGTGATGGTAGATAACAGAACAAGAAACAATGGTCTCAAGTTGCAGCAAGGGAAGTGTAGGTTAGATATTAGGAAAAACTCTCTCACTAGGAGGGTAGTAAAACACTGGAACAGGTTACCCAGAAAAGTTGTGGAATCTCCATCCTTGGAGATTTTTAAGACCCAGCTAGACAAAGCCTGGGCTGGGATGAACTACTTGGTGATGGTCCTGCTTTGAGCAGGGAGTTGGACTAAATGACCTCTTGGTCCCTTCCAACCCTAATTTTCTATGATTCTAAGATAAATCTGGAGATATAAAATAGGATTTCATACTGTTAAAAACCAGTATGACCTGTTGTGATCTTGAGTTCTTTGGTAGAGAAAACTTGCTCTATTAGTTAAACCCCCCCCCCCCACACACACAAAACCACCCCAAAAAACTAAGAGCTGATATTTTCCAAGGGGTGCTTTGTGTCTAAGACAGTGGAGAACCACTGACCTAAGCATTTAGCTCTTCAGATGTGTTTAAACTAGCTCTCACCTAATAACATTGTAAGCTAATGAAGGGACTCCTGCTATACAAAATATTGAAACTGCATCCAATAGAAGAGCAGAAATTCTAGGTATTCTGTGCAAAGAGAATCTCAAAACAGTGACAGGAGTGATCAAAACTGAGTGAATTATATTGTGCATTAGCGGGGTTTTTTAATCACAGAAAGTGACATTTCATTGCTCAATAAGCCTTTGTATTTGGTTGCGGGTGGCGGGGGGAAAGAATGTACATAAGTTGCTTCAGGCAAGGTATTTTTTTTCTCCATGTTATCTGAAAATTGATATGCTTGACCTTTGCAGATGTGAAAAATTCAAAACTGAATCTATATTTCAGCCCTCTTTTCATGGCCAAATTTCTGGGAAGCTGAGACATGGGTTTTGCTTTTGACCCATCACTATATCAAGAAAAAAATCAAACTACAGAGCATAGAAAGCAAAAGGTACAGTGGACAAGACTAAGACACAGGAGAACAGCTATCATGATTCAGAACTTACAACTGTAAGTATTGGTAGGCCTATAGCAGGTTTGGCACTATGATACCAAGTCTGACGCTTCCTGGTGGTCAGCTGTACCCACTATGCCCTCTGCCTCTTTGCCACCTCCCCTTTTTCCCTGCCTGCTAGACTTTTGATGTTGCCAGGCATCTTATGATCTGGGAGGCTGCTCCCGGTCACAAAGTTGGCTCTTGCATACTCTCTTCCATCCTGCTTATGTAACCCAGGTGTCCCCAAAGTGAGTGTCCCCCCTCACCAATAGAAGAGGAAAACCAGCAGGGCATACATGTTGGGGGTGGAAACTGCAGTCTACTCGCCATTCCCTCCCACCTATCATGCCTCAATAGAGGAGGAATAGAAAGTGATGTCTTAACCAGGTACAAATTTAATATATGTATAGAAAAAAGTAGTGAACTAAAGTGAGTATTTACAGGCTAAATATACCTATAAATATAACTATATACACCTCCAAATTCAAACAGGTAGGCATAGTGGTCCCAAACTGTATGAACAGATAAGTTCAGCAGTAAAGGACACTAAAATACAAGGTGTACAGTTAACAGTTAGTAAACACTCCAAAATGCACAGTAGGTATCAAACAATCAATAAACACTCTAAAATATGAGACACAAGAGTTTTTTAGTGGTTCCCTTCCTCCTGCCTCTTGATTGAAGAAGCTACCTTTTATCTAGTGTCGCTTCCCAGTGGGAGACCTGTTGCCCCACGAACTTGCCTGTCCCAAGGAACCAGATGGGGCAGTGTTCATAAGCTCCCAGTGGCTTAATCCTTCTCAGGTGGAGTTGCTGGACTGGGCTGCCACGTGCATGCCCAGGGCCGTGCTGCTCCGAATGCTGCTACCCGCATTTGAGAACCACTCCATTCCCGGGGCCCTTGTGGACCCACTGTAGGGAATGGGTCCCAGACAACCCAGACCCTCCTTCTCCAGGGCCTTACGCTCCATAATGACTTGCCCTGCAGGAGCGCCGACTCCCATGCCCAGCCTTGTGCCAGGGTTGGAGACGCGAGCCGCCTTGCTGCGGCTCCTAGGATCCCAGTCTCTCATGGACCCTCTGTGTAGCACTGCCTGCACTGCCCACTACTTCCATCCGACGGTGGAATCTTTCAGGTTCTTCTGGGCAGCCAGATACGCCTGCTGGGCAGCTTTCCCAGCTCTTCTTGGCCACAGGACCTCTTCCTTCTTCTTCGTCCCTCGCCAACTGCCCCCGCGTGCTTGGCATGCAGCTGCTTATATCCCCTTCTGGGGCTCCGCTCCCAGATTGAAAATGAACCAATTAGGGGGGCTGCAACTGCAGTTCCCAATTAAGTCTGCTCCTGCCCTCCTCTTTGGAGTAGAGGGGGAGTGAACTCTCCTCCTGGCTCCTCTCCTGCCAGTCTCCTATTGGTGAGGCAAAACCCACCAATCTCATTCACGGTCTCCTAAGCCCAGAGAGCTAGGGAAAGCCCAGCAAGCCTGCCACACTCATAATCAGGTGGCCCATCTTAACCAATCCTCTCTTTCTATCGCTCTCTCACTTTAAGCTGCGTGCTTCTTCTTAATTCGCTTCTGCCAAGCTACTCCCTCAGTCCTTATTGGGGCTGTCTCCTTAGACCCCCTTCCCCTGACAAGTAGCAGCCTTATCTGGGGCTCTCTCTAGCTTGTTAGTCTACTTTAATGAGGCCTGTCTTTCACAGAGGCCTGCAGTCCATCTCTGGGCCTGCAGTATCTACCCCCTAGTCCTGTCTGCAGCGCTCTACATAAGATATGCTTGCCCACACTCAGCGTGTCCTGGATAGGTTACCCTGGCACTCCGAGTGCCCTATGGCACAGTTCAAGCTTCCTTTGCATGTAATTGCTTGATGCCTGCTCTGTCCTGGACAGAGCTCAGATACATCACCCTCTCTAGGCACCCCTGGTGTCCTTCCAGGGTTAAGACACCCTACAAATTAAAAATCAATAGCACTCTCTCACTAGTGCCCTCTACATTCCCTCCTAGTCACACCATGCTTTGTGGTTAACATAAAACTACCCACTTACAAAACAAGAAGACTAACCACACAATACCACACCTTGCTTCTTATATGGCCCTAGGCCCCACCCTCTTCCAGTCATATGATCTTCCATTATTTCAGCTGGCCACAGGTGTTTTTAACTGGTATCATCAGCAGCTTCCTCAGCTCTGCTGTGGCGGTTACTGAACTAAGCTACCTGGAGCCCCACACCCTGTAGCTTATTCCTTTGTAGCTTTGCAGCTTGGGCTGTTTCTTTCGAGCTCTATTGCCTGGTTCCTCTTTCAGTAAGATGGGTTGGGGCACCTGTTAAAAGCCAAAGCCATGAAATACCTGGGTGAGCCTACAGGTGGGTGTGGGTGCACAAGTAAGTATACAAATACTACAGAGCTATAGAAATCAGTGTCAGGTTTGTAGTTCTGCCTTATCCAGCTGCTTGTTTTGACATTCGCAACTCTGTTGAGCTTGTCAGTGAAGACGAACACACGAGTGCAGGCTCATGATGCAAGTCATAGATTCATAGATGTTAGGGTTGGAAGGGACCTCAATAGATCATCGAGTCCGACCCCCTGCATAGGCAGGAAAGAGTGCTGGGTCTAGATGACCCCAGCTAGATACTCATCTAACCTCCTCTTGAAGACCCCCAGGGTAGGGGAGAGCACCACCTCCCTTGGGAGCCCGTTCCAGACCCTGGCCACTCGAACTGTGAAGAAGTTCTTCCTAATGTCCAATCTAAATCTGCTCTCTGCTAGCTTGTGGCCGTTATTTCTTGTAACCCCCGGGGGCGCCTTGGTGAATAAATACTCACCAATTCCCTTCTGTGCCCCCGTGATGAACTTATAGGCAGCCACAAGGTCGCCTCTCAACCTTCTCTTGCGGAGGCTGAAAAGATCCAGTTTCTCTAGTCTCTCCTCGTAGGGCTTGGTCTGCAGGCCCTTAACCATACGAGTGGCCCTTCTCTGGACCCTGTCCAGGTTATCCGCATCCCTCTTGAATTGCGGCGCCCAGAATTGCACGCAGTACTCCAACTGCGGTCTGACCAGCGCCCGATAGAGGGGAAGTATCACCTCCTTGGATCTATTCGTCATGCATCTGCTGATGCATGATAAAGTGCCGTTGGCTTTTCTGATGGCTTCGTCACACTGCCGACTCATGTTCATCTTGGAGTCCACT
Organism: Alligator mississippiensis; assembly: GCF_030867095.1. NCBI lineage: Eukaryota > Metazoa > Chordata > Crocodylia > Alligatoridae > Alligator > Alligator mississippiensis. The sequence continues at coordinate 212,038,548 of NC_081827.1, read as the reverse complement.
AGGACTCCAAGATCCCTTTCCACCTCTGTGCCACCCAGCAGGTCATTCCCTAGGCTGTAGGTGTGCCGGACATTTTTCCTCCCTAGGTGTAGCACTTTGCATTTCTCCTTGTTGAACTGCATTCTGTTGTTTTCTGCCCACTTGTCCAACCTGTCCAGGTCTGCTTGCAGCTGTTCCCTGCCCTCCGGCATGTCCACTTCTCCCCATAGCTTTGTGTCATCTGCAAACTTGGACAGAGTACATTTGACTCCCTCGTCCAAGTCACTGATGAAGACATTAAAGAGTATCGGTCCAAGGACCGAACCCTGCGGGACCCCACTGCCCACACCCTTCCAGGTCGAAACTGACCCATCCACCACGACTCTCTGGGTGCGACCCTCCAGCCAATTCGCCACCCACCGGACTGTGTAGTCATCCAAGTCACAGCCTCTTAACTTGTTCACCAGTATGGGGTGGGATACCGTATCAAAGGCCTTCCTGAAGGCAATGTGATGGTTGTCTATTAACTCCTCATTTAAACATTTCCTTTTTTCATAGGTGGTTGAGTATAGTTTATGCCTGTGTTTTCTTAAGACACTAAAATAGCATCATGCTTAAATTTGTTCTCTCTGCGCTTGTCTCCCCTTTCACTTGATCCACTTAGTGCTTTTTGTTTTGAGGGTAGGGTAGAGGGGGAAGAATGTTTTTGTGCCCAGCTAGTCAAGTGAGACTGCTTTTGCTCTTGTCTTACAGCTTTGCATTTTCCATCAGCACATAATCATTAGCTCTAGAACTCTCTTTAGTCATGAAAAACCCCTAAAAACACTACCTCTAAAGCAGTTGCTTGAAAGTCATATGTTACTTAAAGATTTCCACCTCAAATCTTTGGAATCTCAGCTAACATATGTACTCTAGAAAACAAGTGTGTAGGGTTAAAGAGTTCTTCTTTTACTAAAATGTAAATAATGTCCAATTTAAGGAATATTATTTTATTTACTTGGTATTGTTGCTGCATATTTTGAGTCACCTTTAAACAACACCGAAATTTAGCTCTCAGGAATATGAGCAGACTTTTTAAGTAATATTAACTCTACCTCTTTGAGAAACAGCACTTTGTCTTTGTCTGGCTATATCACTAATTTGCTTCACTTTTCAAGCTGTGAAGTTTTATCATACCTTTTGCCTCTTCACCCAGAAACAATTAGGTCGGTTGAAGCAGAGATAACGTTTCCAGAGCCAAATATATTCCATTTCATGATTGTTTAACAGAAAAATCAAAATTCTTTTCAGCCCATGTTTGGGGCACTTCAGATGAATAGCAGGTCAAATTACCAATCTATTAGCTCTTTGTCTGCAGTGGTATGCACAGTTAGTCATGAAATATTCATGTAATTCAGAAAAAAGCTTGAAAAAAATAAAAAAGAGCCCAGAACTAAAACCTCAGTACTGTAAGGTCAATTAGCCATACTATTCCCTAACAATCCCTGGGCAGTCTTTGATCCTAGAAACTTTGCACAGGAATAATTTAGTTAGAGCTATCAGGCATGTTAAATGATTACCAAAGTCAATAAAAATCTGCAGTGTGGATTTTCTCTACTCCCCAGCATAGTGTTGGGCTGAATTTCTACCTGTTGCTCTATTCATGAGTATGAAGTCAGCCACATCTTTATTAATATGAGATTTACATATTACTTAACACTTTCAGTTTCAGTTGCACTTGAACTTTGACATATAGGCAAGAAAAAAAATCTCTTCTTCTAAACTAACCCCATAAAACCTAGACAACTTCCACAGGTCACTTTTTGGTGGAAAATCATTTTTGTTTTCAGTAGACTTCTTGTCTCCCTGTGTAAACTTTTCATCAGGATCTTAATCCAGGTCCCAATTTACACCCTGTCTGGACTTCATTAGGCCTGTCTATCTCCAGGAGAAAAACTGAAGTCAGGAATCAAAGTCAGGAAGTTGGTGACAAGGGAAAGTAAAGAATCAGGAACAAGAAATCAGGGCAAGGAATGGGACAGCACAAGGTGATATGAACAGACCTGGAATTTAGAAGCTCAGTGTGTTGTCTAGGAAAGAGCAGGTGCTAGGACAGTCCTTGAAATGAGGAGCTGGAGCCACTCAGGTGACTGAGCAAAGTCTGTTTTGGAACCCAAATGGGACATGTATTGTAGCTTTAGAGAAACGTCAGAGGCATAGTTAGGAATGTTGGTATCCTGGGTGGTGGAAAGGGGGGCTGATCATTGGAAAATGGGGTAGGAGGAGGGGAGGTGCCAAGAGCTGGAGAATTTTTTCTCGGGGAACATGGCCTACTGCTTGTACAGCTTAGGCTGCTCCTGGCATGTGGGATGCTGCTGCAGTGGTGTGGGCTCTCTGGGGGCCTCCATTCTGGTCCCTCTAAAATGGCTCTCTGGGGGCCCTCTAATATGGCACCAGGGGTTCATACCCCCTACTTATGCTACAGGGAAACATGGTTGGGTTTTTAAGACTTCTCAAGATTAAAAGTTCTCCCCATTACTGCAGGCGAGGGAGTGGACCACAGATATAGGGGTATTATTATGCATGGCTAATAGCACATGACAAACAGGAAAAGAAGTACAGGACTAAGGTTCAAAACAAGGGATACAGAGAAGACATTTGAGTTCTGGTACTGGCAGAAGTGACAAATTTTTGGTCCTCTGGTGCCCAGAAGCCGAAGGAAAAAGCAGTACCTGATCAGGACCTACTAGATGATAAGATAAGGCAAACTCATGGGCTTCTTCCAAAGGGAGAGACTGGATGGGAAAGGAGATCCTTGATCCTATCCCAAACACCCAGGCCTCACTTAAGGCCTAATGTTCCAACTGCAGTGCCACTTAAAGCCTGCAACCAACTGTTATTTTGTTGTGAAGTTTAAAAAAGTAAGGACAGTGAGTTTTGAGTTGAAATTCAGTTACAGGACTAATAGAGAAGCTTGTGACACATGATGAGTTCCTCATGCACTTTGTTGCCTGACCTATCAAGTGAACTTATTCTGCACTGCTACTATACTTTTTTGTCAAGGAAACGGGTATAATGCAGAACAGCTTGTACATAGAACTAACTTCAGCTAATAATAATTATTCTTGGCATTTAGGTTCTCAAAGGGAAAGAGAATTATGACTAAGTGGCAGTTTTGGTATAATTGCAACAGAGGTTGTAATTCTGTTACCCCTGTGCTATGGATCCATAAGTATTAGCATGCAAACTGGGCATGCACAGTAGGCTACATACTAGCTGGACGTGAACACAGTTGTGCATGTTGTCCCTTTGGATGCATACATATTTGGAAGTCATGAAAATGTAGCTAGCCAGAAACCCATGACCAAAAGGGCTAGGAACAGACATTCAAAAAGCTGGAGCCTGAATTGATTCAATCTTTGCAGCTTAGTTTAACCTGGCTAGATTGAAACAATTTGCAAGTGAATAGACATTTACTTTTGACTCCGGAAATGCAGGCACATGACTGCAGTGGCTCAGGCCAGAAGCCACGAGGCGCTAGAGTGAGCCCTCAGCTGAAAGGAAACTAAGCTGAGGGAAGGGGCACGGCCAGGCCGCAGCAGGCCTGAGTATGATTGGGGAGGGGTTTAAAACCCCACCCTGGCCCACAGGGACCCCAGCCAGGGTCTGCCTGGAGAGGGAGGGGAGAAGCAGCCCCTGTCAGGGGTTCCCACTCCCCCCACCCCTGCTCACTCAATGGCTAGCGGCAGCAGCGGGGGCAGTTCCAGACCCTGGTAGCCTGAGAGGAAGCAGGGGCTAAATCCCCCCATTGCAGAGTGGGGGACAGCGTGGGCACTGATAGGCTCTGCTCATGCACCCTGGTCTGTGCACCTGGGGCTGTGCTGGCCAGACACCAGTAGTCCGAGTGGAAGGGTGGGGTTTAATCCCCCCCACATTGCAGGCAGCAGCAGTAGGGGCACCAACATGGCACCCTGGGCCAACTCCTTCTGAGTAGCGGCCAGCTGGCCATGGAGAAGGGGCAGAGAGGGGGGATCTGACCTGGCTGCAGAGGGGGAGGGGAGCTGGGGCTAGTTACGGAGCCCAACTCACCACTGCCTTGGACTACATCAGCGAGGCCCAGGCTGGAGCAGCCCCAGGGGATGGGGCCAGCACTTCCCACCTCCAGCCCCGCATAGGGGCCATGGTTTGCAGGTGGGCTGCAGCTGCAGTGCAGCTTTGCACCCTCCTCCGTCTTGCAGCAGTGGAGCACACTATCGCAATGGGAGGAGATGAAGCACCTGTTACCTGCTGCCTGCTTATGGCAGTGCCAGGCACTCAAGGCAGGCTGCTGTGAGCCAAGGACATGGGCCTCGGCAGGAGACAATGGACCACCACAGCTCTGTCTGGCCCGGCCCCACTGCCCAGGAGTACAGCCCCATCCGGTCCAGTCCTGTGACCCTGGGGCATAGGCAGTGACTGGCCTGCGGAAGCTCACCCCCCACCTTGGTGGCAGCAGAGTGAATTATCATGGTGGGCAGAGATAAGACACCTGTCACCTGCTGCCTGCTTGCAGCGGCACTGGGTACTTGGGGTGGGCTGCCACAGGCCAGCCACTGCCTACAGCCCTGGGCCTCAGGACCAGGCTGGGCTTGGCTGCTGCAGTCCTTTGCCTTCCCCCCACCAAGGCCCACAGCCCTGGCCTGAAGCAGCGCATCCTGAGTGCCCAGCACTGCTGCGAGCAGGCTGTGGGTGATAAGTGCTTCACCTCTGCCTGCTGTGATAGTTCACTCTGCTGCCACTGGGAGAGGGAGGGGGCAGGGAGCTGTGCTACAGCTGCAGCCTGCCTGCAAACTGTGGCCCCCATGCAGGGCTGAAGGCAGGAAGCAGTGGGTGCTGACCCCACCCCCTGGGGCTGCCCCAGCTCATGCTGTGCTGGCACAGTGGGAGGCAGTATTGAGTTGGGCTCCATAACAAGCCCAACAAGCTCCCCTCTCCACCCCCACCACAGCCAGGTCACATCCCCCCTCCCTGCCCCCTCCCCATGGCCAGCTGGCCACTTCTCAGAGGGACTCAGCCCAGGGTACCATGTCGCTGCCCCGCTGCTGTTGCCTGCAAGGGGCGGATTAAACCTACCCCTTCTCTTCAGGCTATCGGCATGTGGCTGCTGCTGCCCCAAGTACATGAGTGGAGCCTATTGGTGCCCACACCACCCTCCCTTGCAATGGGGTGATTAAACCTCCACTTCCCCTCAGGCTACCAGGGTCTGGCCCTGTTCCTGCTTCTGCTGCTGGAGCAGTGAGGGGGGTGTGGGGCTGGGGACACCTGGCAAGGGCTGGTGTCCCCCTTCCAGGAAGATCCATCAGCACACCAGAGCAGGGTTTCCCACCCCCCACAAGCAGCTGGAGCAGTGTTAGTGCTTTGGCTAGGGGGGAGAGGGGTGGGGCCAACTCTGTTCTGCTGGAACAGACTGTCCAGCCCAGCCCAGGGCTGCAGAGCATGCTGGGATGCTGAAGGACTCTGATTTAACTTAAACCAGGAAGAGGTCTGGGACAGAAGTTGCATAAACCAGTTTGACCTCAGTTGGTTAAGTCTGATAATACATTCAATCAGATTTATTTCAGACCAGTTTTGGCCATTTTGAAGCTGATTTATGTGCACTGAGCTTATGTTCTGTTACAGGCTTAAATCAGTTTCTGATGTGTAACTTCTGCCCCTAGTCCAGGTGTTAGACTGCACAGGAAGAGATATTTCCCATACTTTATCCTTGATAGCTGAGTGGCTAGGGCACTTGCTTAGGAAGCGGTAGAACTGGGTTCTTAGGCCTCTGTCAGAAGGGATTTGTATCTTTCAAAATCCTTGACAGTATTCTACCACCACACCACAGGTCAGGCATATCCAGTCCTTTTTCCAGCTCTCCTTTTGAAGCTGGACAGCTGGTCAGCCAAGAGAGGGAGATAGGTGGGGCCAGGACAAAGAAAGTAAGATAGAGGGTGTTTTTGCTTCCTAGTGCCCTAACTCCTCAGCTATTGGAGCTAAACATGGGAAGGCTGTCCTACTCCTTCCCACAGCTTATGCTCAGGTATGCACGTACATAGCCACACGTATATCCAACTAGTGTGTCGCTGACAGCATATGGTCTTTCTATGTGTACAGGCTTATGTGTCCCCAGTGCAGAGGTAATAGAAATAGAACATGTGCATAAGTACCAAAGATGCCACTTATGTGACTGGAAAGCTGCCATTTGGGTGCATTAAAGGGAAATAGAGTTCCACCCTTAGTACTCTTCAAAGTGCTGGGTAAACATTTATTATCACAAAATTGCTATGAAGTTGTTATCTCCATTTTACAGATGGTGAAACTAAAGCATCAGTTAACTTACTCAATCAAGACTACCGGCTGCATAATTGCCAGCTCTGATAGATATTTATTTGGGTATCAGTGATATTAAAAATGTTAGCTTGTTGAATATTTACATTGCTAAAGGACCATAACTTTTCTGTGACTTTTCTTTCTGAATATAGAATATTACAAATCACAGAGCAAGTAAAAGGAAAGCTGCTTTCTGTCAAACATGCTTGAACATTGTTATTTTCTGCAAAGTGCAATGGCACAAGACAGCTTTATTTTATATCTTCTGTAAGACCATCTGAATTGAAGTATACAGCAGGTTTTATTTAATAGAGCTGCAAAAATGCTAGACGTTACCTTGAATGCTTCACTTTGCCAGTGTACAAAGTCCTTTTGGATTTCTTTTTTGTTGCAAATATCTGAAGAATTGGAAAAGTAATGAAAGTGATGCAACAAGATGAACTGTTTGGTACAGAGCTGTCCAACTGGCAGCCCAAGGGCTCCACGTGGCCTGCAAGGGGTTAGTCTGTGGCCTCCAGGCTCTCACCTGGCTGCCGCTCTCCCTATCCCTCTGGCTGCAGCAGCAGATGGAGTCTCTGGGCTTCCCCTCTGGCTTCTGCTTCCTGCGCCTGACCAGCACAGGTGTGGCACTGTGTAGCCTATGGTGCTTGGGAAGCCTGCAGTGTAGCACGAGATGTTGTTGCTTGCGAGGTGGGCGGGGGAATGGTGTCCATGCACGTGGTGCAGTGGGGAAGGGAAGGCACTCATGGCTTTTACTATGGCAGTCTGTGTGGCACGCAGCCCCTGTTGGTCTGGCCTGTGTGGGGACAGGCCCTTTGGGTGCTTAGGAGTTGGACAGCCCAGTTTTGGTGGATAGCTTAGTACTTGCAGGGGTCTGCCTGCTTAGTAGTGTGTTCCTGATCCTGCTTTATCTCCTGTCACTGCATTGCCAGAATATCATTTGTTGTTGTTGGGAAGGGGTCTCTGTGGGTCATTAGTTCCTTTATGGCGTAGGCTGATCTGTCTGCCCTGACCTGCCACACCTGGGGCCTTCTGCCCTTTCCCAGTAGTTCCCCTTTAAAGGGACTCCCACATAGGCTCTGGCACTTGTCAGGGGTCTTGGCTATCATGGCCTCAGCCCCCTTTTCCTTTATGGCTACACCTTCTGCCTGGGCCTACTGTTCAAGGCCTCAGTTTCCAGGGTTCAGCCCTGCCTTGACAGCAAAACCTTTTTGTGGGATCTACCTGCACCTCAGGTCATCTCTGCCCCAGGGCCTGAACTCTGGTGCTAAGTGCACTGGAGGGGTGGGGAGCATCA